>NC_064626.1:1194015488-1194640488 GCF_023864275.1 Schistocerca cancellata
TTATTCGTCGACTTCCGCGGGCTACGCGTGAAACTTGCCCGCACGCGTTCAACCGTTTCTTCGCTCACTGCAGGCCGACCCGTTGATTTCCCCTTACAGAGGCATCCAGAAGCTTTAAACTGCGCATACCATCGCCGAATGGAGTTGGTGGATCTTTGTTGAACTTCGTCCTGAAGTGTCGTTGCACTGTTATGACAGACTGATGTGAGTGTATTTCAAGCACGACATACGCTTTCTCGGCTCCTGTCGCCATTTTGTCTCACTGCGCTCTCGAGCGCTCTGGCTTCAGGAACCTGAAGTGCGGCTTCAGCCGAACAAAACTTTATGAGTTTTTCTACGTATGTGTAGTGTGTCGTGACCATATGTCAATGAATGGAGCTACAGTGAATTTATGAAATCGCTTCAATCATTTGTAATAGCCCTGTAGTGCTGCAAGGCACTGACACCATGAATCATAAACCCGTAAGAGTACGAGGGGGTGAAGATCCCTTCAGAGCAGCACATTGCAAGGCACCCCAGATATGCTCAATAATGTTCATGTCTGAGGACTTTCATGGCCAGCGGAAATGTATAAATTCAGAAGAGTGTTCCTGGAGCCACTCAGGACGTGTGGGGTGTTACATTGTCTCGCTGTAATTGCCGAAGCCTGTCGAAATGCGTTCAGGTGATCAGACAGGATGCTTATGTACGTCTCACCTGTCAGAGTCGTATCTAAACGTATCAGGGGTCCCGTATCACTCCAACTGCATACGCCCACACTATTACATACTTGCACCAGCTTGAACAGTCCCCTGCTGACATGCAGTGTCCATGGATTCATGAGGGTGGGTCCATACCCGTACACATCCATTCGCTCGATACAATTTAAATCGAAACCCGTCCGACCAGGCTACATGTTTCCAGTCACCAACAGTCCAATGTCGATGTTTACGGGACCAGGCGAGGCGTACCACTTTGTGCCGTGCAGTCATCAAGGGTACACGAGTGGACCTCCGGCTCCGAAAGACCACATCGATGATGTTTCGTTGAATAGTTCGCACGCTGATACTTGTTGATGACCCAGCGCCGTATTCTGCCTGTTTACGTACCTCTGTATTTGAATATTGTTGTTATTGTGGTCTTCAGTCCTGAGACTGGTTTGATGCAGCTCTCCATGCTACTCTATCCTGTGCAAGCTTCTTCATCTCCCAGTACCTACTGCAACCTACATCCTTCTGAATCTGCTTAGTGTATTGATCTCTTGGTCTCCCTCTACGATTTTTACCCTCCAAACTGCCCTCCAATGCTAAATTTGTGATCCCTTGATGCCTCAAAACATGTCCTACCAACCGATCCCTTCTTCTAGTCAAGTTGTGCCACAAACTTCTCTTCTCCCCAATCCTATTCAATACCTCCTCATTAGTTACGTGATCTACCCACCTTATCTTCAGCATTCTTCTGTAGCACCACATTTCGAAAGCTTCTATTCTCTTCTTGTCCAAACTAGTTATCGTCCATGACTCACTTCCATACATGGCTACACTCCATACAAATACTTTCAGAAACGACTTCCTGACACCTAAATCTATATTCGATGTTAACAAATTTCTCTTCTTGAGAAACGCTTTCCTTGCCATTGCCAGTCTACATTTTATATCCTCTCTACTTCGACCATCATCGGTTATTTTACTCCCTAAATAGCAAAACTCCTTTACTACTTTAAGTGTCTCATTTCCTAATCTAATTCCCTCAGCATCACCCGACTTAATTTGACTACATTCCATTATCCTCGTTTTGCTTTTGTTGATGCTCATCTTATATCCTCCTTTCAAGACACTGTCCATTCCGTTCAACTGCTCTTCCAAGTCCTTTGCTGTCTCTGACAGAATTACAATGTCATCGGCGAACCTCAAAGTTTTTACTTCTTCTCCATGAATTTTAATACCTACTCCGAATTTTTCTTTTGTTTCCTTTACTGCTTGCTCAATATACAGATTGAATAACATCGGGGAGAGGCTACAACCCTGTCTCACTCCTTTCCCAACCACTGCTTCCCTTTCATGCCCCTCGACTCTTATAACTGCCATCTGGTTTCTGTACAAATTGTAAATAGCCTTTCGCTCCCTGTATTTTACCCCTGCCACCTTCAGAATTTGAAAGAGAGTATTCCAGTCAACATTGTCAAAAGCTTTCTCTAAGTCTACAAATGCTAGAAACGTAGGTTTGCCTTTTCTTAATCTTTCTTCCAAGATAAGTCGTAAGGTCAGTATTGCCTCACGTGTTCCAACATTTCTACGGGATCCAAACTGATCTTCCCCGAGGTCGGCTTCTACCAGTTTTTCCATTCGGCTGTAAAGAATTCGCGTTAGTATTTTGCAGCTGTGACTTATTAAACTGATAGTTCGGTAATTTTCACATCTGTATTTGAATACGCATGCCTATATCAGTTTCTTTGGCGCTTCAGTGCATAAAGCACGCAATGAGGCACTGCACTCTGCACACTGGCGAGCCGCAGGTGAGGTCATTAACTGCCGCAGGGCTTTCTCCCGTTGTCCAAACCACACAGGTTTGCTCTACCTGCGCCCGTCTTTGTCGTCCCTAGGAACCCGTTGATCCGGCGCGGTAGCCAGCAGACTCGCTTGACTGAAAGGCGCGCAAGGTGGCCAGTCAGCAATCTTTCTCAAACGATTATAAATAAACTATCCGGTAAAAAAATCGTTTCGTGTGAAACACAAATAACTCTTTATTCTCACCAAGTCATGAGTGCTATCGACAGGGGACGTCAAATTGATTCTGTATTTTTAGATTTCCGGAAGGCTTTTAACACCGTTCCTCACAAGCGACTTATAACTGAATTGTGAACCTCTGGAATAACGTCTGAATTCTATTACTGCATTCGTGATTAGTTAATCAGAGAAGTCAGAATTCGTAATAATTGACTAAAAGTCGTAGAGTAAAAAGGAAGTAATATCTTGCGTTCCCCAACGAAGTGTTACAGGCCTTCTGCTATTCCTGATCTACACTCCTGGAAATGGAAAAAAGAACACATTGACACCGGTGTGTCAGACCCACCATACTTGCTCCGGACACTGCGAGAGGGCTGTACAAGCAATGATCACACGCACGGCACAGCGGACACACCAGGAACCGCGGTGTTGGCCGTCGAATGGCGCTAGCTGCGCAGCATTTGTGCACCGCCGCCGTCAGTGTCAGCCAGTTTGCGGTGGCATACGGAGCTCCATCGCAGTCTTTAACACTGGTAGCATGCCGCGACAGCGTGGACCTGAACCGTATGTGCAGTTGACGGACTTTGAGCGAGGGCGTATAGTGGGCATGCGGGAGGCCGGGTGGACGTACCGCCGAATTGCTCAACACGTGGGGCGTGAGGTCTCCACAGTACATCGATGTTGTCGCCAGTGGTCGGCGGAAGGTGCACGTGCCCGTCGACCTGGGACCGGACCGCAGCGACGCACGGATGCACGCCAAGACCGTAGGATCCTACGCAGTGCCGTAGGGGACCGCACCGCCACTTCCCAGCAAATTAGGGACACTGTTGCCCCTGGGGTATCGGCGAGGACCATTCGCAACCGTCTCCATGAAGCTAGGCTACGGTCCCGCACACCGTTAGGCCGTCTTCCGCTCACGCCCCAACATCGTGCAGCCCGCCTCCAGTGGTGTCGCGACAGGCGTGAATGGAGGGACGGATGGAGACGTGTCGTCTTCAGCGATGAGAGTCGCTTCTGCCTTGGTGCCAATGATGGTCGTATGCGTGTTTGGCGCCGTGCAGGTGAGCGCCACAATCAGGACTGCATACGACCGAGGCACACAGGGCCAACACCCGGCATCATGGTGTGGGGAGCGATCTCCTACACTGGCCGTACACCACTGGTGATCGTCGAGGGGACACTGAATAGTGCACGGCACATCCAAACCGTCATCGAACCCATCGTTCTACCATTCCTAGACCGGCAACGGAACTTGCTGTTCCAACAGGACAATGCACGTCCGCATGTATCCCGTGCCACCCAACGTGCTCTAGAAGGTGTAAGTCAACTACCCTGGCCAGCAAGATCTCCGGATCTGTCCCCCATTGAGCATGTTTGGGACTGGATGAAGCGTCGTCTCACGCGGTCTGCACGTCCAGCACGAACGCTGGTCCAACTGAGGCGCCAGGTGGAAATGGCATGGCAAGCCGTTCCACAGGACTACATCCAGCATCTCTACGATCGTCTCCATGGGAGAATAGCAGCCTGCATTGCTGCGAAAGGTGGATATACACTGTACTAGTGCCGACATTGTGCATGCTCTGTTGCCTGTGTCTATGTGCCTGTGGTTCTGTCAGTGTGATCATGTGATGTATCTGACCCCAGGAATGTGTCAATAAAGTTTCCCCTTCCTGGGACAATGAATTCACGGTGTTCTTATTTCAATTTCCAGGAGTGTATATAAACGATCCAGGAGACAATCTGAGCAGTCCTCTTGGATTGTTTGCTTGTGATGCAGTCATTTACAATCATGTAATGTCAGCAGATGATCACAATTGCAAAATTGTTTAGATAAGGTATCTGTATGGTGCAAAAAGTGGAATTGCCTCTAAATAATGAGCATTTCAAGGAATCCACTAAATTTCAGTGAACGATGCATCACACCAATCTAAAGGCTGTATACTGAAGTAAATACTTTGGGATTACAACTGCGATTGAATGAAGTTCGAGCGATCACCAATCTTCTGGAGTATTGCTGTGTGGTATGCGATCCGCATCAGATACCATTGACGGAGGTCATCGACAAAAATTCAAAGATTGGCAGCTCGTTTTGTATTATCGCGAACTAGTTGAGAGATACCACGGATATGATATACAGATTGGGGTGGCAATCATTTAAAAAAAAGGCGTTTTTTTGCTGCGGCAGGACATTCTCATAAAATTCAATCACCAACTTTCTACTCATAGTATGAAAATATTTTGTTGGCGCACACGTACTTAGTGAGAGATGATCATCATAATAAAATAAGAGAAATCGGAGGTCACGCGGAAAGATTTAAGTGTCGTTTTTTCCCCACATTGTTAGAGAGTGGAACGGTAGACAAATGAATCCTCTGCCAGGTATGTAATCGTGAATTGCAGAGTAATGATGCAGTTGTAACTCTTGCACGCCTCATAGCTTCATTCGCCATATTCATGATGAAGAGCCTATTATTTCGCTAGTGGTCACAGTTGTTGTGATATTTCGAGATTTGGCAAACTACTACAAGAAATTCTTAAAGCTTACGTTGGATAATGTGGGTGGCTATGAATATGCGTTTGGTGCATGTTAGGTCGTATATTACTGCATGTGAAATGTAGCTAACATATTGAATTATTCTTTAAACTTGAAAGGATGTCTCCAATCTCGAGAAAATCAGTATATAAAATGAGTTGTATGGAAAGTGCTGAATGCGGGCATCAGCGAAAAAGCCAAAGTGAAATACTCATAAATCTCTTCTGCCTCATAAACTGTTTGCGGTATCAGTATAAGATTGTGGCAAATGATAGCACACAAGAAGGAGATTACTTTACCACATGATTAATATGTGAAAGTTCCATACCCAGGGCGATATTCAAACAACTACAGATTTTCTTCAGTGAAACGATAAAGGTTGAAATGGAAAGAACGTTGTAGAGATATTACATTATAACAATTGTTGGAGTTGTTTATTACGTGATTTAGTTATTTATTTTACATGCATCGTCTCAATAAACATTTAATATTAATGATGTTCAGTTCTTCACTTTAGTATTGGCCTCTTTTCATGGCTACATACTGCCATTCAACAGAACTTTCTGGGAATTAAAACTCGTTAAATCTGAGAGGTGGCATGAGCCCCCTCTCATATTTCTATCTTACGATTTTCCTCTCTAATTGCATGCAGTGAAAAGTCGCTATTCCTTCACACGCGGACTTCCCACGCAGCATCTCTCGTCACCCGGGTGGTCCGGTGACAGGCGGGTTCTGCTGATCTGGAAAGCGTTAAGCCGACGTGTGTGAGGAAGTCGAGTGAATGCTTTGCAGACGCCGACATTGTCAAAAGACACGCCCGGAGGGGTCTGAAGTAGCGGCTGGGCTAGAGGTTCCGTTACTTCGCAGAAACTTAGCGAAAACACTTTCTGGCGGGCTACCAGCGAGGCGTGGGAATGACTTGTGTACCCAGGCAGTTGTGGCGGGAAACTTCCTGCGCTTTCTGCAAAATAGTAACTGTGATTGGCTTGCTCAGGGCATAGCTCCGTGACGTAGCAAGATCGGCGCAGAAATTGGCGCCAAGAATCTCCATTGGTGGAATGGTAGTGCTCCGGCAATAAAGTGGAATTTTCCGCCGGTTTTCGAGTTGCTGATTGGAACGTTTAACCACGGCCACTGTCGTGGGGGCGGGAATGTTGTGTGTTCGGCCTGTACGGGTGCTCTAGGTAGTCGGCTCTCGCCTTTCAGTCGAGGACGTCGAAGCAATCAGCCATCGCCTCCGGTACGCCAGATCGTGTTCTGGCAGTTAAGAAGACAGTTTGGTAATGTATGTCCGCAGCACCGGCAGATAGGGATTTTCCTAGGTGATAATCAGAGCTCAGCAGAGCGCGCCTGTTCGTCTTTTTCTAACTTTGTTCTGTCTTGGGTAGCAGCAATTAATGTTGGGTTAGCTGTGTGTCTCTCTTAAGATTTGAGTGGCAAGGAATTGGCTCGACATACCACTTCGTCTTAAACCTCACAATCTAGTTTAGGGACAACTTCACCTTCATAGCGTTTGTTTGAGTATCCAATTTGAGCCAATTTGATGTATTATAAATGTTTCATGTGTTTTTGTTTATTATTTTGTGTTTAGTCTTAATAAATCATATTGTTATTTTGGACAGAACTTTCATTCTGCTAATCGGTAGAGCAACCCATCATTTCTCACTACGTTAATGAAACCTTCCTTTATTTAACTTATTTATCAAATTAAATTATTGCAGGTGCCAAACTCTTTTCTACTACACTTGCAGGGTTGATTACAGTCAGTTCGCGTATATTTTTTAATCCATGTGCAACAGCAAAAGTCGGAGTTAGAATAGGGGAGGCTTAGAGCATCATTTACATATGGAGATTCTAGAAGAATTTAGTGTTAAATACACTCTTGCCCTGGCACCTCGCAAATCTTCCTCTCGTAAGAAAAGCTTCAGTTGTGTTTCTACACCCATTTGGGGCAGGGGACAGAAGGTGGTTAGCACTCGTAGCCCGTTTTCGTCCACCTCAGCGGCAGCATTTGTCGTAATGTTTTCAATCCTCAAGTGATTATTCTGTACATGTATCAGTCACAACTCTGCCCAGTTTCCAGTTTACACTCAAAAGGCCGTTTAAGCATACAAAATATGGAGCTCAGTATACTAAATGCACACCCTACAATTTGACGACAATGAGGAAGCCTGTAGTTAAAAATTTTATTTTTGTCATTACCGATAACTCTGCACTTAGGGTCAGGTCGCACTAAGTTGTTCTTTAATAACGGGAATGCTTCATCAGCTACGTAAACGTAAAGGACTCATGAGTTCTGAATGAGAGTCGGGATCTACGTCTGACTACACAGATTACATATATAAACCGCCAGGGGAAAGGTTTGCTTTCAGCCAACATGTCTGTCACCCACAGCTAATAATGGGAGACTTTAACTGTCACAATAGAGTGTGGGGCTATCAAGACACAAATGAGGATGGAGAGCTACTGGAAAGCTGGGCAGAAGAACACGAGCTGAATCTCATCCATGATCAGAAACAGCCTGCGTCATTCAACAGTGCAAGATGGAAGAGAGGGTATAACCCAGACCTCATATTTGTTTCCAAAACCTTGTCCGGGTCATGCAACAAATTCGTTCTCAACCCTATCCCAGAGACCCAACACAGACCAATCATGCTAAAGTTTAGACCAGTAATACTGCCACAAAAAGTACCTTTTAAAAGACGTTTTAACTTCAAAAGGGCCAACTGGAAAAAATTTGCGGACACCTTAGACATGGAAATCGTAAATTTACCATCAAACACTGAAAACTACGGAAAGTTCGTCCAAGCTGTTAAAAGATCAGCAAAACTCAGCATACCTAGAGGCTGCAGAACACTCTACATTCCTGGAGTTTCCGACGACATGAAACGAATATACACTCCTGGAAATGGAAAAAAGAACACATTGACACCGGTGTGTCAGACCCACCATACTTGCTCCGGACACTGCGAGAGGGCTGTACAAGCAATGATCACACGCACGGCACAGCGGACACACTAGGAACCGCGGTGTTGGCCGTCGAATGGCGCTAGCTGCGCAGCATTTGTGCACCGCCGCCGTCAGTGTCAGCCAGTTTGCCGTGGCATACGGAGCTCCATCGCAGTCTTTAACACTGGTAGCATGCCGCGACAGCGTGGACGTGAACCGTATGTGCAGTTGACGGACTTAGAGCGAGGGCGTATAGTGGGCATGCGGGAGGCCGGGTGGACGTACCGCCGAATTGCTCAACACGTGGGGCGTGAGGTCTCCACAGTACATCGATGTTGTCGCCAGTGGTCGGCGGAAGGTGCACGTGCCCGTCGACCTGAGACCGGACCGCAGCGACGCACGGATGCACGCCAAGACCGTAGGATCCTACGCAGTGCCGTAGGGGACCGCACCGCCACTTCCCAGCAAATTAGGGACACTGTTGCTCCTGGGGTATCGGTGAGGACCATTCGCAACGTCTCCATGAAGCTGGGCTACGGTCCCGCACACCGTTAGGCCGTCTTCCGCTCACGCCCCAACATCGCGCAGCCCGCCTCCAGTGGTGTCGCGACAGGCGTGAATGGAGGGACGAATGGAGACGTGTCGTCTTCAGCGATGAGAGTCGCTTCTGCCTTGGTGCCAATGATGGTCGTATGCGTGTTTGGCGCCGTGCAGGTGAGCGCCACAATCAGGACTGCATACGACCGAGGCACACAGGGCCAACACCCGGCATCATGGTGTGGGGAGCGATCTCCTACACTGGCCGTACACCACTGGTGATCGTCGAGGGGACACTGAATAGTGCACGGTACATCCAAACCGTCATCGAACCCATCGTTCTACCATTCCTAGACCGGCAAGGGAACTTGCTGTTCCAACAGCACAATGCGCGTCCGCATGTATCCCGTGCCACCCAACGTGCTCTAGAAGGTGTAAGTCAACTACCCTGGCCAGCAAGATCTCCGGATCTGTCCCCCATTGAGCATGTTTGGGACTGGATGAAGCGTCGTCTCACGCGGTCTGCACGTCCAGCACGAACGCTGGTCCAACTGAGGCGCCAGTTGGAAATGGCATGGCAAGCCGTTCCACAGGACTACATCCAGCATCTCTACGATCGTCTCCATGGGAGAATAGCAGCCTGCATTGCTGCGAAAGGTGGATATACACTGTACTAGTGCCGACATTGTGCATGCTCTGTTGCCTGTGTCTATGTGCCTGTGGTTCTGTCAGTGTGATCATGTGATGTATCTGACCCCAGGAATGTGTCAATAAAGTTTCCCCTTCCTGGGACAATGAATTCACGGTGTTCTTATTTCAATTTCCAGGAGTGTATAACGAATACCTGGAGCAGTACAGCATGTACCCTTTCGGTGAAGAAACCATAAAACTTGGGGATCAGCTAATTGAAAATATACGCAATGACAGACAAGAGTCCTGGAAACATACGTTGGAGAGTCTTGACATGAAGCACAGTAGCAGAAGAGCTTGGAACCTCATAAAGCGATTGTCCAGCGACCCGGCAGCCCCCAAGGATCAGGTTTCGGTAACAGCTAACCAAATCGCACATCAGCTACTTTTGAATGGTAAGCCAACCAGGAACAGTAAGACTGCCACCTCATATAAGAGGCCACAAGTGACTGAAATAGCCGGCCGCGGTGGTCTAGCGGTTCTGGCGCTGCAGTCCGGACCCGCGGGACTGCTACGGTCGCAGGTTCGAATCCTGCCTCGGGCATGGGTGTGTGTGATGTCCTTAGGTTAGTTAGGTTTAAGTAGTTCTAAGTTCTAGGGGACTTATGACCTAAGATGTTGAGTCCCATAGTGCTCAGAGCCATTTGAAGCCATTTTGAAGTGACTGAAATACCACCTGAGCCATACTTCACTTCAACAGAACTGGAAGCTGCTGTCAGTTCCTTGAAACCCAGGAAGGCCGCGGGTCCCGATGACGTCATTAATGAATTTATACAGAACCTAGGGCCCATAACTAAGGAATGGCTTTTAGAACTCTATAATCTCTGCTGGTCAAACAAGACGATACCTAAGCTATGGTAGAAGGCCAAGGTAGTAGCTATCCTAAAGCCAGGTAAACCAAGAGATGATGCTAAGAACTATCGTCCAATATCGCTGCTGTGCTGCCCTTTCAAGCTATATGAACGTCTTATCTTGAATAAAATAGCACCACAACTAGAAAGGCAAATCATTCCACAACAAGCAGGATTCAGACCAGGTAAATCTTGCACTGGCCAGGTCCTCTGCCTAACACAATACATAAGGACGGTTTTGAGAAGGGAGAAAAAACTGGCGTGGTGTTTGTCGACTTATCAGCAGCTTACGACACGATAAACCACAAAATCCTCCTGGGAAAAATTTTCAAAATGACGGGAAACTACCACCTTACTGAAGTTGTGAGATCACTAATCTCCAACAGAAGATACTAATACTAATTTCAAGAACAAAGAAGTCGCTGGAGGAACCAGAAGAACGGGCACCCACAAGGTAGTGTTTTGTCCCCCCTACTTTTTAATCTGTATACAAATGACCAACCAGTTGGACCGACGACAAGAAGCTTTATCTATGCTGATGATGTAGCCATTGCATGCCAATCTAGATTAATCAAACAGATTGAGAGAAACCTAACAGATGCCTTGGAAGTACTAACTGAATATTACAACGGGAACCAGCTTCGACCTAATCCAGCAAAGACGCAGACTTGTTTATTTCATCTAAACAACAAGGAAGCAAACAGGGAATTACAATTGGAATGGAACTCAGTTAAACTTCAACACTGCCCAAACCCAGTTTATCTTGGAGTCACGTTAGATCGAACGTTGTCTTACAAGAAACACGTAGAAAAAACTAGAGCGAAAGTCAACACACGGTACGGCATAATCCGTAAACTTACCAACTCACACTGGGGAGCAAACCCTGAAATTCTACGTGCATCATCCCTGGCATTGTGCTTTGCTCCAGCTGAATATGCATGCCCCGCCTGGAGAAGATCGACACATGCTCAGAAGCTAGACGCAGCACTGAATGCCTCATGTCGATTAATCACGGGATGCCTGAAGCCTACAAACCGTGATCTCCTTTATATGTGTTCTGGAATAGCTCCCCCATAGATCAGACGGCAAACGTTGGCGATGGCTGAACGAAGCAGGCAGTGCGAAGACAGAAGACATCCCCTGTACGCACATCAGCCAGCGGAGGCAAGACTTAAATCTAGGGAAGGCTTCATAAAAGTTGAACGTCCACTAACCGAAAGTCAATATACAACTAGAGAATCAATGTGGAAACAGAAATTGGATAAAGGCAGTCTGAAAAGTTGGAACATTAAAGAAAAACTTCCTGCTGGATCACAATTGGAATGGAGAGTCTGGAAGAGCCTAAATAGACTTAGATGTGAAATGGGAAGATCACAGGATAACCTGATCAAGTGGGGATACGCCGAAGAAGAGCCCTGCCAATGTGGAGGAAAACAAACCGTGACACACCTGCTGACCTGTCCATCTTTGCTGGCCCCATGCACTTTCCAAGACCTGTGGTTGGCCAACGACACTGCAGTGAAGTGTGCCGAACACTGGGGAGAGATATGAGCCTTGCTTTCGACAATAATGACGACTTACAATATGTGTAGATCATGAATGTACATATGAATGAATAACTATCATTTACTTGTATTTATAATCTAGTATATATAGCGTATTAATTAATTACAGATGCAGCTCAGACACGATTAAATAAATAAATACACAGACAGACTCGGAGTGGGCACTGCAGGGCAGCCAGTGCTTCGCGAGCGCCGGGCCACTACTGACGAGGGAAACTCGCATCGCACCCCACCTCAGGTTTTGTGGTAAGAGGGCCCACGGGACAGTCCCTCAAAACCTGAACACAGATTATGCATGAAAATAGGAAGAAGGTGTACTGAACTGTGTAGAAAAAAAAAGGGAAATAACAGTGAACGGTGTAAGGACAAGAAGTGCAATGTAGAGCAGCCTGAAAGAGCAATGGCGTTTTGAATAATCCGGCGCGGTAGCTCAGCGAGTTCGGTCAGAGGGTTAGCTGTCCTCTGTAATAAAAAAAAAATAATAAAAAAAACACCTGTGTGAATGGGTCAGCAGTGAACTTCAACGCGTGTCATGGGACTTCCGTCCCGAACAAATGTAACGGACAGTAACGAAGAAAATGATTAAAAAGAGCGGTCACGGTGTTGGACTGCCAAGCAGGTGAGCCGTCTACGAACCTCCCTCAGCCGGCCGCTGTGACCGAGCGGTTCTAGGCGCTTCAGTCTGGAGCCGCGCGACCACTGCGGTCGCAGGTTCGAATCCTGCCTCGGGCATGGATGTGTGTGACGTCCTTAGGTTAGTTAGGTTTAAGTAGTTCTAAGTTCTAAGGGACTGATGTCCTCAGATGTCAAGTCCCATAGTGCTCAGAGCCATTTGACCCTACCTCATCTCCATTCCCCTACCTCCTCCCTCCCTGTTCGATCTATTCAGATTTGTCTGTTTGTCGCGGAGTAACGTCCATTTGCAATAGCGAGGTGTATGGAAGGGACCTATAACGACAGTTGATTCTGCACAACTACTGTGTTAGTAGCCGAAAGCAAGTGACTTTCGAATGGGAACCGCAAACGTTTGATGACAAGGTGACAAAGTCAACCGAATCCTCCACCGGAAAATAAGTCCGGTGTGTCGTACACGGCATTAGTGACAATACGTGTGTCATATGATAGGACTCTCTTACCGACGCACCTAATTTGTACGCCTAGTAAGTGAGAGAGATATGCCTCCTTGTCCGATTTAGGCGTTCGTAAGAATGTGACTGTGGTCACGCCCTAGGAAATGATGAAAACATACTAATTCGTCACAAAAGCTGCAACAAATGAACGCAGCAGTTTCACAGTCACACAGTTTCTCTGTGCTCTGTTTCCTGTCGAAACACATATTTTTAACGTTTTTTGAAGTTCCGTTCCGTCTTGGAAGTGTTGACTCTTCAATTCCTTTGCTGTAACATAGTTCACTCCCGTTTATTTATTGTTTTCATTTCTGTGAGACGTATATGTGGTATCTCGCCTGCTCTCACTGTTGATGACGTTTACTTGCGATGGTAACGTGACTCCTCTATAACCAGTGTATAGTATGATAACTGCCAAGACTACAGAAAGAGAACAGACGTTCCAAGGACCGGACGGACAGTTCATAATGTTGTGAAAAAAAAAAAAATAAAGGGTCCCAGGGAGTTCTGAACACCGGTCGTCCTCTTCACACTTCACCACTTAAGGGGCTCCGGAAATTCTCAAAATCATGAAAAATTCAATTTTTACTTTTTTGCGTTTTCTGAATCTGCAGGCTATTACCTTTTAATAGATATATAATTTATTCAATTCCGAAGACTACAACTATTTTTAATTTTTTTTTAAATGTGTTCTACATGGGCGTGACCCACTGTGGCGCTGTTAAACTGCTGTCAAATGGTGTTATTATTAACGTCCGTGTTCATCAGGTACATTTTAGTGATGTGAGATAAAGTATGTGTTGTGGCTAACCTATTTTCAGAGACTTAGCAGCACCTGAACTGTTGAAAAAGTGTATTCACGGAAAAACTCAAAACCCCAATGAAAGTGTAAATAGTGTTATATGGTCGAGAATCCCCAAGACTGTATTTGTTGGAATAGAAACACGTCACTTTGGTGTGTATGATGCTGTTGCGACTTCCAATGATGGCTACATTGTAAGGTGCAAGGTGTTTAGAAATATGGGAATGAAGATAGATTCTAACATGGTACGAGCGATGCTTGCTTTAGACAAGGAACGCCTTCGGGCTGCAGACAGGGCTGTAAAGAGTCTAGAAATACAAGCAAGAGTAAACAGGAGGAGGAACAAGAGGAAGCTGGAGGAGGAGTTTGCAGAGGATGAAGATAATCCATCCTATGGACCTGGAATGCACTAAAAAGTTAATCCAATCTTTGTCGCTCGATTCCCAAAACTTTTATTTTCTCATACTAATTACATGTTTTCTAAGGATCTTCCAAACATATTTGTTTCAAACTTTCAGTATATGTTACACAGTACCTTCTGCATAATTTAACACAGCCTTTTTCCAAAATACTGTATATTTTTTAATATATAAATAAAAAATTGCAAAAAATGTTGTGAATTTTCATTACAATTGAAAAAAAAATCATCTTTAATAACTGAACTAAAATTTTGTAAAATCCCTGTGTTAAGTTGTAGCCCATATTCCAATAAATAATCTGTAAAAAGTTCAACTTCCTACCTCAAATACTTTGTGAGGAAAGAAGTAATTTATAAGCGTTATTTTAACATTGCAAGTATAGGGCGTTCTGGAGCCCCTTAAGCACGACGTCGCAACCGCCTGTAGGTGGCCGGGTGACGTGCAGTGTTGTACGGCAACGACTCAGCAAGGACGCCAACCACAGCAATAGCTAGCGGCACACAGTACAGACTGTCTGTCCAGCCGCACAGGAAGGGACTCACTAAGGTGCGTAACATCATGGTGTGTGGACGAGATGGCTCACAACAGCACCGATGTCTGCCCACAAGAGCGAAGGCATGCAGCAAGGCATCTGAACTGTAGGCCACCAGGTGACACAAAGGTTGGAGGACGCCAAGTCCACACCACTGATATTAGTGTGAGCAGCAGGGGTACACCTAGCAGTGGCAGAGTCCGGAAGTTACGGCAGAAAGGAAGAATTAATTGATTGTTGGCGTTAATAACGATCATCCTCCTTTATCTCCTCTGCATTACTGCAGATGACGTGTCACTGAGCACATTTGTTCTGTGCATGCAGTACACGTGAGGTGCCTAGTTGTTTCCACTGCACTGTGTGGAATACGAAGGTTCTGTTATAGTTCACTAACCTGCTGTCTTCAAGTTGATGTCTCCAGCGCAGAAAACAGCACACAGGTCGTAGGTTCTGTATCTTGAGGCTGAAACTGACTTTTAGCGTGGTTCCGTTCTCAGATAATGTATCACTTCTTTGGGATGCCCTTCGCGTAATTTAATAGAGCCGCACGAGAAGACTACATGATCTTAATACAACACCTTCTAATACAGCAAAGTACATGATCAAACACAATGCTTATGAAAATGTATCTTTACACTATTTGTGGCACGTGTCTGTGCCTCATGACAACCGGAGTGAATCTTTTAATACTGAATACTGGCAAACACATCCTGCCACAGACAACATGACTGTACATCTCGACTGCCTAATCCAGAGTGACGAACAGGAACTTAAATAAAAATTGGAAAGACATCCTACGACAGACAACATGTCTGTTCTTCTCGACTGCCTAATCCAGAGTGACGAACAGCCCGAAACACTTCGCGCGCCATACCAGACAAGGCGTAACACGAACGCTTCCGATGTGCTTCGTCTGCAATTTTGTCAGTCTTTTGTTTTTGTTTTAACTTGTTTTTAATAATTCTAAAATGACTGATTGATATTCAGCTGTTGAGACGTATTTATACTAAAAAATGAGTCAATCCAGTAGTTTAACTAATGATAATAACTATAACGTTTTGGCTCTCTTGTTCCGAACACAGCAGCCAATCACAGAGCAGTAGCATTATGCAGGCGGTCTTTCTCACGGGAATTGTACCGAATCTAACATCTGTCACAGGTAACTCACACCACATTTCGTCATTTATATACACTCCTGGAAATGGAAAAAAGAACACATTGACACCGGTGTGTCAGACCCACCATACTTGCTCCGGACACTGCGAGAGGGCTGTACAAGCAACGATCACACGCACGGCACAGCGGACACACCAGGAACCGCGGTGTTGGCCGTCGAATGGCGCTAGCTGCGCAGCATTTGTGCACCGCCGCCGTCAGTGTCAGCCAGTTTGCCGTGGCATACGGAGCTCCATCGCAGTCTTTAACACTGGTAGCATGCCGCGACAGCGTGGACGTGAACCGTATGTGCAGTTGACGGACTTTGAGCGAGGGCGTATAGTGGGCATGCGGGAGGCCGGGTGGACGTACAGCCGAATTGCTCAACACGTGGCGCGTGAGGTCTCCACAGTACATCGATGTTGTCGCCAGTGGTCGGCGGAAGGTGCACGTGCCCGTCGACCTGGGACCGGACCGCAGCGACGCACGGATGCACGCCAAGACCGTAGGATCCTACGCAGTGCCGTAGGGGACCGCACCGCCACTTCCCAGCAAATTAGGGACACTGTTGCTCCTGGGGTATCGGCGAGGACCATTCGCAACCGTCTCCATGAAGCTGGGCTACGGTCCCGCACACCGTTAGGCCGTCTTCCGCTCACGCCCCAACATCGTGCAGCCCGCCTCCAGTGGTGTCGCGACAGGCGTGAATGGAGGGACGAATGGAGACGTGTCGTCTTCAGCGATGGGAGTCGCTTCTGCCTTGGTGCCAATGATGGTCGTATGCGTGTTTGGCGCCGTGCAGGTGAGCGCCACAATCAGGACTGCATAAGACCGAGGCACACAGGGCCAACACCCGGCATCATGGTGTGGGGAGCGATCTCCTACACTGGCTGTACACCACTGGTGATCGTCGAGGGGACACTGAATAGTGCACGGTACATCCAAACCGTCATCGAAACCATCGTTCTACCATTCCTAGACCGGCAAGGGAACTTGCTGTTCCAACAGGACAATGCACGTCCGCATGTATCCCGTGCCACCCAACGTGCTCTAGAAGGTGTACGTCAATTACCCTGGCCAGCAAGATCTCCGGATCTGTCCCCCATTGAGCATGTTTGGGACTGGATGAAGCGTCGTCTCACGCGGTCTGCGCGTCCAGCACGAACGCTGGTCCAACTGAGGCGCCAGGTGGAAATGGCATGGCAAGCCGTTCCACAGGACTACATCCAGCATCTCTACGATCGTCTCCATGGGAGAATAGCAGCCTGCATTGCTGGGAAAGGTGGATATACACTGTACTAGTGCCGACATTGTGCATGCTCTGTTGCCTGTGTCTATGTGCCTGTGGTTCTGTCAGTGTGATCATGTGATGTATCTGACCCCAGGAATGTGTCAATAAAGTTTCCCCTTCCTGGGACAATGAATTCACGGTGTTCTTATTTCAATTTCCAGGAGTGTACTTCTTGCATCTCCACTGCTCTGGGAACAGCTTCTTGGAGCCTAATATGATGGCTGGAACCTAATATGATGGCTAACTAAGCCACAAATATTACAATGTAGTTACTTGTTTATCCATGAAAACTCGTAGACAGTCGTAGGTCCCACTTCGGAGCTGATGGCTGGAAAACTGTTACACCTCTAACTAGAAATGAGGAGTATTTATATGGGCTTGGACCATCTTTGTTCTGCTAAAGCATCGATTTGTATCGCATAAGCCGTAACAGAACCACAGCTAGGACGTGAAGCAGTCAGTTCACCCAAACTACCAGCTCTACGTTCTTGCTGCGTCAATGCTATTACAACTCTGGATGCCTTGGAGATAGTACTTGTCAAGCCAGCGGGTAGCCCCTGACGTAATTTCGTCTGGCCGGCCGAAACTGAGCAGCTTCCGTGGCCATTTGCATTAGCTTTGGAAGGTGTCCAATTTTATTCAGCTGTATCCAGTAAATTATTTGCGGCGCAACGATGTGAAACATTCTTATGACAGAACTTTCAAAAGTTCAAGCAAGCATTTGTTTATACTTCTCGCCGATCTCAAAAGTACTTCGAGGTGGGGTTGGGACGGGGTAGGGGGGAGAGGGGAGAGAACAAACACTATTCCAACTGCCTACCGAGCAAAAAGCGAGATGGCTTTTAAAACAATTAAAACAAACGTGCCTGTATGGACTTTGAAATTGCTGTCTTCCAATCAGCTGAAAGTTTGTTTCCTAAAACTGTTGCAGCCTTGTTCAAAAAAATGGTTCAAATGGCTCTGAGCACTACGGGACTTAACTTCAGAGGTCATCAGTCCCCTAGAACTTGGAACTACTTAAACCTAACTAAACTAAGGACATCACACACATCCATGCCCGAGGTAGGATTTGAACCTGCGACCGTAGCGGTCGCGCGGTTTCAGACGGTATCGTCTAGAACCGCTCGGCCACTGCGGCCGGCGCGGCCTTGTTCCTATGCTGTTACGTAAGAGTGTATTGTGCTCTAGCATATCTTCCATTGGTAATAATGAATAATGGCTGGCTGTGTACTGAGGAGAACACGTCTTAAAATGAAAAGCTTCAGGACTACTACCACTATTTTGTGGATCAGTGGTTCAATAAAGAGATCATGCCAAGAGATATGTGCAACTGCAGTGGAAGGCACACTCGCACTAACAACGTCTCCGAAGAATGGAAACATAGGATAAATAATTGATATGAAAAGTTTATCCAAATGTTCATCGACATGTTTACTCATTACTAAAAAATCTCTGAGAAGACGCACAGTAGGGTAACATAAAATTTTAAATTCGATGGGAAAAGAAGAAGCAGTGAGCAATAACGACCGACGAGACTATTGCAAAGGCTTTAAAAAGACTCCACATAGACGGCAACTTAAAATAATGTCTAACTTGTGTGGCCTACACTGAGAAATTACAGCAAAGAAGAAAACATCACAACCACTGCAAATTATGTAAATATTGAAAAGAAGTTTAATGTACCTCACAAACTTCAGCAATATTATAAGTATTGTAAGTAATGTAATAGGAGACAGAAAGGGACTACCTGCTCATGGTGTTCGCTGGAAACGATACAAAAAGCAATTTGTAAAATATTCGCTAATGATGGCCGAAAAGACTATCTCAAACGCCATTCCTATTCTAGAGAATCATCGCTGTATTCCCCTGGTGTGATGGTGAAAGATTGAAAAAACTGCAGACAGACTTTATTATGATAAGTGATTTTGCTGTTACCTTTCTGAATATCGTTGCTACACCCTGGAATAAGAATTAAACCAAACTGTCCTTTATAAATATAACCGCCGTCGGAAGATAGGGAAACCAGTCAGAAACTGGAAATGGCCTAATAAATGAACATAATCATTAAAAAGTGAGTGATCGCCGTTTTTTCAACTTTCAATGTATTTTTATTTAACTGCCTACCACATTAAGAGTTTAAAAAGCAAAAGAGAAATTATAATATAAACACGATAAACCTCTCATTATGCTGCACTGCAACGAGTCATAAATGGGTAAAAATAACACGAGAGGAAGCTGCCATGCATGCTTCAATCAGTATGTGTAGGGTGCAATCCGATAGGTCGTTGATGCATGCGTAACATATAGAAAATTGTACAAAGAAATCAAAAAATTATTGAGTGATACACTTAAAAGTATTCTCTGTTGTAAGGAGGTAAGGAAAAAAGATTTTGTATTTAACCACATAAAGAACTATGGGTTTTGTGATATTTTGTAGCTGATCAGAGTTTAGAAAATGTCTAAAAAAATAAAATTTGATTACAGAAATCACGCTAAAATCGAAGACGTTGTGATGACTCTAAAACTGGTATTTACCGGGTGACCAAAAGTCAGTATAAATTTGAAAACTGAATAAATCACGGAATAATGTAGATAGAGAGGTACAAATTGACACACATGCTTGGAATGACAAGGGGTTTTATTAGAACCAAAAAAATACAAAAGTTCAAAAATCTCCGACAGATGGCGCTTCATCTGATCAGAATAGCACTGATTAGCATAACAAAGTAAGACAAAGCAAAGATGATGTTCTTTACAGGAAATGCTCAATATGTCCATCATCATTCCTCAACAATAGCTGTAGTCGAGCAATAGTGTTGTGAACAGCACTGTAAAGCATGTCCGGAGTTATGGTGAGGCATTGGCGTCAGATGTTGTCTTTGAGCATCCCTTGAGATGTCAGTCGATCACGATACACTTGCGACTTCAGGTAATCCCAAAGCCAATAATCGCACGGACTAAGGTCTGGGGACCTGGGAGGCCAAGCATGACGAATGTGATGGCTGAGGACACGATCATCACCAAACGACGGGCGCAAGAGATCTTTCACGCGTCTAGCAATATGGGGTGGAGCGCCATCTTGCATAAACATCGTACGTTCCAGCAAGTGTTTATCAGCCAGGCTGGGGATGACGCGATTCTGTAACATATCGGCGTACCTCTCACCCGTCATGGTAGCAGTTACTGACGTTCTGCTGTACGATGTGCATTTTTTTTCTCCGGACTGGAAAGAGATAGAAACATGCGCATTGTTTTAAAATGAGGCCGCCTTCATTGTCAATATGTCCCAGAGATGGCAGCACCGTACGGCAGATGGAATTTTACCGCCAGCGGCGAGAATGAGAACTGTTTTAAATACTTAAAATGACGACGTTTTCCTTACTTGAACAGCGTGCACTCATTCGTTTTCTGAATTTGCGTGGTGTGAAACCAATTGAAATTCATCGACAGTTGAAGGAGACATGTGGTGATGGAGTTATGGATGTGTCGAAAGTGCGTTCGTGGGTGCGACAGTTTAATGAAGGCGGAACATCGTGTGACAACAAACCGGGCTCGCACAAGCCGGTCTGACGACATGATCGAGAAAGTGGAGAGAATTGTTTTGGGGGATCGCCGAATGACTGTTGAACAGATCGCCTCCAGAGTTGGCATTTCTGTGGGTTCTGTGCACACAATCCTGCATGACGACCTGAAAATGCGAAAAGTGTCATCCAGGTGGGTGCCACGAATGCTGAAGGACGACCACATGGCTGCCCGTGTGGCATGTTGCCAAGCAATGTTGACGCGCAACGACAGCATGAATGGGACTTTCTTTTCGTCGTTTGTGACAATGGATGAGACGTGGATGCCATTTTTCAATCCAGAAACAAAGCGCCAGTCAGCTAAATGGAAGCACATAGATTCACCGCCACCAAAAAAATTTCGGGTAACCGCCAGTGCTGAAAAAATGGTGTCCATGTTCTGGGACAGCGAGGGTGTAATCCTTACCCATTGCGTTCCAAAGGGCACTACGGTAACAGCTGTATCCTACGAAAATGTTTTGAAGAACAAATTCCTTCCTGCACTGCATCAAAAACGTCCGGGAAGGACTGTGTGTGTGCTGTTTCACCAAGACAACGCACCCGCACATCGAGCTAACGTTACGCAACAGTTTTTTCGTGATAACAACTTTGAAGTGATTCCTCATGCTCCATACTCACCTGACCTGGCTCCTAGTGACTTTGGCTTTTTCCAACAATGAATGACACTCTCCGTGGCCGCACATTCACCAGCCGTGCTGCTATTGCCTCTTTCCAGTGGTCAAAACAGACTCCTAAAGAAGCCTTCGCCGCTGCCCTGGAATCATGGCGTCAGCGTTGTGAAAAATGTGTATGTCTGTAAGGCGATTACGTCGAGAAGTAACGCCAGTTTCATCGATTTCGGGTGAGTAGTTAATTAGAAAAAAAATCGGAGGCCTTAGAACTTGAATGCACCTCGTAAAGCGGCATCTGTCGGAAATTTTTTGAATTTTTTTTTAGTTCTAATAAAACCCCATGTCATTCCAAGCATGTATTTCAATTTTTACCTCTCTATCTACATTATTCCGTGGTTTATTAAGTTTTCAAATTTATACCGACTTTTTGATCACCCTGTATAAAGCACAGTAATTTCGAGGACATGTATATTAGTCTGTTTCACATATTCCAGTATATGTTGTGGTCAGAAAAATAAGTAATAAATATGAAAATGGAAATCAGATTTATATTATAATTTCTGTTTTGGTTTTTAACTTCTTAATGTAATGCACAGTAATGTTTATTTCTGCTATTTTAGACTGTGATTATGGCTATTTTATAGCCGAACCGGGTAATCTTGTTCAAAAAAACTTTTCGATCAAGACAGTTAAATAAAAAGGAATGTGAAGCATATGGCGATTCTCCAGATGGTCGTTTTACGGCAAATTTTACTTGAAGTATATATTAAAACTAATTCCTAGCAATATGTCTTATAGACTACAGAAAGTTGCGCTATAGAGCTAGGCAGGAAACAGTTTTTTTTTTGTGAAACTCCGTGGCAGATTAAAACTGTGCCGGATCGAGACTCGAACTCGGGACCTTTGCCTTTCGCGGGAAGTGCTCTACCGACTTTATTTTTATTTTTTTTTTAATCTCATTTTGTTCGCTTTTGTTCGTTGCATCTGCTCGGGGCGGACGTCGTAAGACATCTGTTTAAGTTCGTTGTTGATCGATTAACTCAGTTTTTTATTTATTTATTTCAGGGGTCCGACTGAGCTACCCAAGCACGACTCACGCCCCGTCCTCACAGCTGTACTTCTGCCAGTACCTCGTCTCCTACCTTTCTTTCAGGAGTGCTAGCTCTGCAAGGTCCGCAGGAGAGCTTCTGTAAAGTTTGGAAGGTAGGAGACGAGATACTGGCAGAAGTAAAGCTGTGAGGACGGGGCGTGAGTCGTGCTTGGGTAGCTCAGCCGGTAGATCACTTGCCCGCGAAAGGCAAAGGTCCCGAGTTCGAGTCTCGGTCCGGCACACAGTTTTAATCTGCCAGGGAGTTTCATATCAGCGCACACTCCGCTGTAGAGTGAAAATTTCATTCTAGAGTTTTTTGTAGTACTTGTATGGTACCTGCGAAAACCGCTTATCCGGGCAAGAAGTCCAGACTCCGTAGAGACGTCTCTCTGCAGCACTATGACTTAACTCACAGGTGTTCCAACCCCATTGTTCCTACTTGGTATTGCTCCGAAACACTTGGGCATTATTCTAGGCCAAGAGCAGACTTGATTAATTGAAATCAATATTAAGTCCTGTACAGATAGCACTGATGTGCTGCAGCTGTGGTCACAACGTGTCTAGCGACTAGCCTTGACATTCGACTGGACGTGCGTAGCGCGGCCGCGTCGTCCCTGACACGTGTAAAGAGGCGAGGACCCGCGCCTCGGGCTGTGGACGTGTTGTCCGCTCGCCGGGGGAGTTCGCACGCCACGACGTGACGGGGCCACAAACACTGATTATCGTGACAGCGTGCAATTATTACGGCTGGCGGCAGACGGCTCTGTCGCCCGGTTATCGCGCCTGTGACACCCACTTAAACGCCCCTCCGCCACGCTCTGGCGTTCCACCACGTGTGGACACTTTTTTTTTAAAAAAAAAATGTGTTTATCGTATGGGGCTCAATACGCTCACTTGCTATTATCATGTCATGCCGATAAGTATGTCATAACTATACAGTGAAGTATGGTTCCTACCTACGAACAGGTGTATTCTTGAAACTACCCAAGCACGACTCACGCCCCGTCCTCACAGCTTTACTTCTGCCAGTACCTCGGCTCCTACCTTCCAAACTGTACAGAAGCTCTCCTGCGAACCTTGCAGAACTAGCACTCCTGAAAGAAAGGATATTGCGGAGACATGACTCAGCCACAGCCTGAGGGGTGTTTCCAGAATGAGATTTCCACTCTGCAGCGGAGTGTGCGCTGATATGAAACTTCCTGGCAGATTGAAACTGTGTGCCGGACCGAGACTCGAACTCGAGACCTTTGCCTTTAGCGGGCAAGTGCTCTACCAACTGAGCTACCCAAGCACGACTCACGCCCCGTCCTCACAGCCTTACTTCTGCCAGTACCTCGTCTCCTACCCTCCAAACTTTACAGAAGCTGTCCTGCGAACCTTGCAGAACTAGCACTCCTGAAAGAAAGGATATTGCGGAGACATGGCTCAGCCACAGCCTGGGGGGTGTATCCAGAATGAGATTTATCACTCTGCAGCGGAGTGTGCGCTGATATGTAACTTCGTGGCAGATTGAAAATGTGTGCCGGACCGAGACTCGAACTCGAGACCTTTGCCTTTAGCGGGCAAGTGCTCTACCAACTGAGCTACCAAAGCACGACTAACGCCCCGTCCTTCATATCAGCGCACACTCCGCTGCAGAGTGAAAATCTCATTCTGAAAACACCCCCCAGGCTGTGGCTAAGCCATGTCTCCGCAATATCCTTTCTTTCAGGAGTGCTAGTTCCGCGAGGTTCGCAGGAGAGCTTCTGTACAGTTTGGAAGGTAGGAGTCGAGGTACTGGCAGAAGTAAGGCTGTGAGGACGGGGCGTGAGTCGTGCTTGGGTAGCTCAGTTGGTAGAGCACTTGCCCGCGAAAGGCAAAGGTCTCGAGTTCGAGTCTCGGTCCGGCACACAGTTTTAATGTGCCAGGAAATTGCATATCAGCGCACACTCCGCTGCAGAGTGAAAATCTTAATCTGGAGGTGTATTCTTCTTCTTCTTCTGTGGCTCTACGGTTCATTGTGACCGTTTGCCTCTTCTGCAGGGATCCGCCATTTGTCAGCATGCAACGCTCCAGCTTTCCGTTCCTTACAGCTGTTTTTTTGCACGACCTCCTTGACTCTATGTACCCGGCTGATTGATCCCGTCCTCTTTGACACCCGGGTTTCCATCTAACATTGTTCCAGCTGCTTCCGTGTCACTCATGCGTGCACCGTGCCGCGCCCTTCCTCTGTCTGGCTGACTTCACTATTCTTCTGACAGGTTGATCTTTATACAGGGTGTTACAAAAAGGTACGGCCAAACTTTCAGGAAACATTCTTCACACACAAATAAAGAAAAGATGTTATGTGGATATGTGTCCGGAAACGCTTAATTTCCGTGTTAGAGCTCATTTTAGTTTCGTCAGTATGTTCTTCCACCTACGCTCAATGGAGCACGTTATCATGATTTCATACGGAATACTCTACCTGTGCTGACAGAAAATGTGCCTCTACAAATACGACACAACATGTGGTTCATGCACTATGGAGCTCCTGCACATTTCAGTCGAAGTGTTCGTACGCTTCTCAACAACAGATTCGGTGACCGATGGATTGGTAGAGGCGGACCAATTCCATGGTCTCCACGCTCTCCTGACCTCAACCTTCTTGACTTTCATTTATGGGGGCATTTGAAAGCTCTTGTCTACGCAACCCAGGTACCAAATGTAGAGAGTCTTCGTGCTCGTATTGTGGACGGCTGTGATACAATACGCCATTCTCCAGGGCTGCATCAGCGCATCAGGGATTCCATGCGACGGAGGGTGGATGCACGTATCCTCGCTGACGGAGGACATTTTGAACATTTCCTGTAACAAAGTGTTTGAAGTCACGCTGGTACGTTCTGTTGCTGTGTGTTTCCATTCCATGATTAATGTGATTTGAAGAGAAGTAATAAAATGAGCTCTAACATGGAAAGTAAGCGTTTCCGGACACATGTCCACATAACTTATTTTCTTTCTTTGTGTGTGAGGAATGTTTCCTGAAAGTTTGGCCGTACCTTTTTGTAACACCCTGTATACAGTGTACAGCTCGTGACTGTACCTCCTCCTCAATATTCCTCTCTCACAGGTTGGGCCAAGGATTCTTCGAAGTACCTTTATCTCAAAGGCATCTAGCAGTCCAGCATTGTTTAATGATGTTCATGAGCAAATTTCTGAGGGATACGTAAGCACTGTGTAAGTAGACTCTTTAGGTTTTTTATGTTGGTAACGTCATGTAGCGCTCTGTATGGAAATCACTGGCTGTGCTGTGTGCAGTCTGTGGCTGGTTGGCATTGTTGTAATATTTGCTCTTGTAGTGTTGGGCAATTGGATGTGAACAGCGCGTAGCGTTGCGCAGTTGGAGGTGAGCCGCCAGCAGTGGTGGATGTGGCTAGAGAGATATATATTACGACTTTTGAACACTATTAAGGTAAATACATTGTTCTCTATCAAAATCTTGTTGTTGTTGTGGTCTTCAGTCCTGAGACTGGTTTGATGGAGCTCTCCATGCAATCATACAGTAAAGCTGCATGCCCTCGGGAAAAATTACTGCTGTAGTTTCCTCTCGCTTACAGCCGTTCGCAGTACCAGCACAGCAAGGCCATTTTGGTTAGCGTTACAAGGCCAGATCAGTCAATCATCCAGACTGTTGCCCCTGCAACTACTGAAAAGGCTGCTGCCCCTCTTCAGGAACCACACGTTTCTCTGGCCTCTCAACAGATACCCCTCCGTTGTGGTTGCACCTACGGTACGGCTATCTGTGTCGTTGAGGCACGCAAGCCTCCCCACCACCGGCAAGGTCCATGGTTCATATCTTTCATTTGCTAAGTATGCCTATCAGTAGTTAGTCCCTTCAGTAGTTAGAATCTTTTATTTAGCTGGCAGTATTGGCGATCGCTGTTTTGCAGTAGTTCGAGTAACGAAGATTTTTGTGAGATAAGTGATTCATGAAAGGTATAGGTTATTGTTAGTCAGGGCCATTCTTTTGTAGGGATTTTAGAATGTCAGATTGCGTTGCGCTAAAAATATTGTGTGTCAGTTTAGTGTTGATCAGAATAAGTAAGAGAGTAATGTCTGAGTACGTTCAGTTTTGCTCAGCTGTTTGAAAATCAAATAACGTAGAGGTATATCAATACAATCATTCATAAATTTCTGTAAGGGGTGGTTTCAACTGGTCTTATAAGTGTTTTATAAATCGTTAATTTGGTGATACGAATTAAGAGCCTCGAGATAAATGCAAAATAGGCTCTACTGGCTCTGTTTCATTTCATAAGAAGTGTCATTTCAGTGAGTGACTGTGCATCCCAGGTATTTAAACTGCTCAACACTCCCAAAAATAGGAACTCGCGACGTTGTTGAGGGTGGCGTGATCAGGCTCGTTTCCCCAGCAGCGATATATTTTCTTTTCTGTCGGCAGATTTGCATTTCTGTATTCCTACTGGGCTGTTTAAGTACGATGAGCCGAGTTCTTGCGCCTACATCATCCGGAATAAGCGAGTATCTACACTGATTATTAAACCGATTCACAATTGTACAGCAACTACACTTCAGTTACAACTTAATTTGTTATACGCTCGAGTGTAGCGTTATCTCTTGGTGAACACTCAGAATAAGTTATTTATTTGATGACTTGTCATGTAGTCGTTTGAGATCCTCGTCTCTAGATTTCTCCACATATTTCGTTCTTCAAAAATGTTCAAATGTGTGTGAATTCCTAAGAGACCAAACTGCTGAGGTCATCAAAATGCTTCAAATGGCTCTGAGCACTATGGGACCTACCTGCTGAGGTCATCAGTCCCCTATAACTTAGAACTATTTAAACCTAACTAACCCAAGGACATCACACACAACCATGCCCGAGTCAGTATTAGAACCTGCTACCGTAGCGGTCGCGCGGTTCCAGACTGTAGCACCTAGAACCGCTCGGCCACTTCGGCCGGCAACGACGTCATCGGTCCCTAGACCTACACACTACTTAAACTAACTTATGCTAAGGACAACACACACATCCATACCGGAGGGAGGACTCGAACCTCCGGCGAGAGGGGCCGCGCAGTCCGTGACATGGCGCCTCAAACCGCACGGCCACTCCGCGCGGCTTTCGTTCTTCAGCTACATACTTTTATTTTAATCCACGCAAGTGCCGTTAGATAGTAGTGTCGGTCTTTTATTACCTCTTCGAAAACACACGAAGTTTCCTTTGCCATCCACCATCAGTTTTGTAAGTAGGCTGTTTATGTTTTCTTATCGGCAACGTTACGTAGCGCTCGGTATGAAAATCACTGGCTGTGCTGTGTGCAGCCTGTAGCTAGTTTGCATTGTTGTCTGCCATTGTAGTGTTGGGCAGCGGCAGCTGGATGTGAACAGCGCGTAGCGTTGCGCAGTTGGAGGTGAGCCGCCAGCAGTGGTGGATGTGGGAAATGAGATGGCGGATTTTTGAGTACACAATGGATATTATGAACTGCTATGTATATTATGGTTTTTCAACACTATTAAGGTAAATACATTGTTTGTTCTCTATTAAAATCTTTCATTTGCTAACTATGCCTATCAGTAGTTAGTGCCTTCCGTAGTTTGAATCTTTTATTTAGCTGGCAGTAGTGGCGCTCGCTGTATTGCAGTAGTTCGAGTAACGAAGATTTTTGTGAGGTAAGTGATTTCTGAAAGGTATAGTTTAATGTTACTCAGGGCCATTCTTTTGCAGGGATCTTTGATAGTCAGATTGCGTTGCGCTAAAAATATTGTGTGTCAGTTTAAGCACAGTCTTGTATAATTGTTCAAATGGGACGTTTCATATACTGCAGTAAAACAAACTCTGTTCTTTCCTTGTGTTATCCCACTATGTGTTTGTGTACCCTTGTGTATTTGTTTTCTTCCTGTCTGTGTACTTTCATAGAATTTTTTCTCTTCTAATACTAAGCTATATTCACTATGATGAGGAATACTGTTATCCTCAAATATAATTGGCATTAATAATATGTTCTTTACCTTATAAATATGCTTAGACATTATTTATTCTGTTTTGTTTTAATGCTCATGTGTGAAGTTGATGTTTCGCAAGTTATTCCGATCTTTTATGTATGTACTCATGTCATAATTCCTGTAACACTGATGTATATGTTTATTTCTATTCTGTTGTAAAGCCTGTACTACAAATGTTATCTGTATTGTTATGTTCTTTAATGATGTATTTTGTACCTTTGTTATTGTATTCTTATGTTATAAAATTGTAATTGACACCAGTTCATCAAATTAAGTAACTTGTAAGTTACATTTCACTGCACACGTTTCTGTTGGTCATAGTAGATGGACAATATGTGATAAGTAGGGACTGATAGTGTTTGCACATGTGTTAATAATTCAGCAAGGGACTGGATAACAGCATTGCTGGTTCTAAGGACATTTCAAACAAATTTTTTGTGAGTGGACAAGTGGTGGTTTATGGACTTGCTATATTCTCCGCAAGACTCTTCGATGGTGATTTTGCACCTGCACAGTCACAACAGATGGCTGCTGGCCATCTCTACAAGGACTACAGTGGGTCTGCATCTTTGATGGCCCACCAGTACCATTATTTCTACAAGGACTGCAGTGGGTCTGCGCCTCTGGTGGCCCACCAATACCATTATTTCTACAAGGACTGCAGTGGGTCTGCTCTGTGATGACCTACCTACCAATCTTCTTCAAAACGTCGAATGACTTTGCTGTGGGTTTGCTCTGTTGTGGCCCATTACCTGTCAGCATGTCAAGAGTCAGCATTGTCTTTCAGTTGGCAGGACAACCCTACTTCTTCAAGACTGCATGGAAATCCATTACTTCCGTGTGCATTGTCTTTTACTGCTCAGACTTTGAAAAAAAAAAAACACCGAAATTTTACTGTGATGAACAATTTGGACTGTCTTTATGGACTGTGCGAAAATTTTAGCTTTTGACCAACATTTTATCAATAAGTGTGTGCATTTGACATCTTTGTTATTGTAATTATGAAAAATTTTATCAAATCATTATTGGCCCCTGCCCAAAACAATTTGTAAAATTTTTTGTGGGGAGCATGGGGGCTATGTAAGCAGGCTGTTTATGTTTTCTTATCGGCAACGTTACGTAGCGCTCGGTATGAAAATCACTGGCTGTGCTGTGTGCAGCCTGTAGCTAGTTTGCATTGTTGTCTGCCATTGTAGTGTTGGGCAGCGGCAGCTGGATGTGAACAGCGCGTAGCGTTGCGCAGTTGGAGGTGAGCCGCCAGCAGTGGTGGATGTGGGAAACGAGATGGCGGATTTTTGAGTACAGAATGGATATCATGAACTGCTATGTATATTATGCTTTTTCAACACTATTAAGGTAAATACATTGTTTGTTCTCTATTAAAATCTTTCATTTGCTAACTATGCCTATCAGTAGTTAGTGCCTTCCGTAGTTTAAATCTTTTATTTAGCTGGCAGTAGTGGCGCTCGCTGTATTGCAGTAGTTCGAGTAACGAAGATTTTTGTGAGGTAAGTGATTTCTGAAAGGTATAGTTTAATGTTACTCAGGGCCATTCTTTTGCAGGGATCTTTGATAGTCAGATTGCGTTGCGCTAAAAATATTGTGTGTCAGTTTAAGCACAGTCTTCTATAATTGTTCAAAGGGGACGTTTCAGTTTGTGTAGTTAAATGTCCCATCTACCTGTCTTTCATTTTCACTAAAATAGTAATTACGTCTTCAACTCCTACACGGACAGTGGTTGAGACCCTGGACTTACATTCAGGAAAATGGCGTCTCGAAATCCCGTACGCTCATTTCCTATAACGTCCATAAATCGCTTAAGGTAAATGTTAGAGTGGTTTTTATGAAAAAGACGTGGCCGACTTCATTACCTAATTCGAATCTGTGACCCATCTTTAATAATATCGTCATCAACGAGACTCTAAACTTCTTTCCTTTTCCACCGCGTTCCCTGATCGATTTGTTGGTTTTACAATATCTCCCAGTAATTCTCAGTTTGTATCTCTCCAATGCTCGCTTAGCAACGCAAAATTTTAGAATGGTTTTCCTTCTGAAAGCACCTGTCCACCCACCACAAAAATAAACGTGGAGTACAACTGATAGTAGATTTTCGCTTTCAGACGCACATCCGAAGCTCAGTTTCGAAAACTCTCCAGGCCCTATTCAGTATTCTGAGCACACTTCCTGGAGGAACGCTATCCGGACACCTATTAGTGGACATTAATATGGAATGTGCGCACCTGTCACCCTCATGACGGCTTGAATTCTGCTGGGGATACTTTCAGTCAGGTGTCTGAATGTCTGGAGTAATGGCAGATCTTTCTTCCTGAAGTGCCGAAACCAGAGAAGAGAGTGATATTGGACGATGTGGTCTGTAGCTAAGTCAATGTTCTAACTCATCCCAACGATATTCCGTTGGATTCAGGTCGGGATTCTGGACAATCCATTCACATTCAGAGATATTTTCTGTCCACAAACCACTGCCTCTCAGATGCTGCTTTATGATAGGGTGAATTTTCATGTCGACATATCGTTTCCCAACTGTTCCTTCACTGTATACAGTACACATCTTTCCCATTTAGCGTTTCATTATGCACAATAGGGGGACCACACTCTAACCGCGAAAAACACACCTCGCTGAAACACCACATACCCCGTACTTCACTGTTGGCAGGTAACGTTCTCCAGGCATTCACCAGTCCCACACCCTTTCATCGGATTTCCACATGGTACAGTGTGATTCACGACCCCGAATCTCTCGCTTCCAGTCATTCCCAGTGACGTCACTCTTTACACCACCTTAAGCGTCGCTGAGAACGGGCTACTGAAGTGAGCTGCTCGACTATTTTGCTACATTCTTTTTAACTCCCAACACAAAATAATTGTTGTAGCTGCTAGCACTTTGAAATTCACGAGTGATTCCTTCTGCTGATTTCATGCCATTTCTTACAGCCACCCTCTAAGCGAATCGTCGTCCATGAAGACGAATGCCTCGCCAGTATACTGCCGATATGGTTTGCACTATCGGTCGGAGGATGGCATTCGCGTATCGTACAGCCTTTACGGCGCCGTCCATGACCACCAGCGGCGTTCGTCGGCCCCACATAATGCCACCCCAAAACAGCAGGGAACCTCCACCTTGCTGCACCCGCTGCCCCCTGGAGAGTGTGTGTAAGGTGTTCAGTCTGACCGGGTTGCCTCTAAGCACGTCTCTGACGATTGTCTGGTTGAAGGCATATGCGACACTTATCGGTGTAGAGAACGTGATGCCAATCCTGAGCGGTCCATTCGGCATGTTGTTGGGCTCGTCTGTGCCGCGCTGCATGGTGTCATGGTTGCAAAGATGGACTTCCCCATGGACGTCGGGAGTGAAGTTGTGCATCATGCAGCCTATCGTGCACAGTTTAAGTGGTAATACGACGTCTTCTGGCCGCACGAAAAGCATTTTTCAACATTGCGGCATTGCTTTCAGTGTTACTCCGAGTCATAATCCGTAGGTAGTGGTCATCCACTGCAGTAGTAGCCCTTGGGCGGCCTGAGGGAGGCATGTCATCGACAGTTCCTGTCTCTCTCTATCTCGTCCATGTCCGAACGACATCGCTTTGGTTCACTCCGAGACGCCTGGACACTTCGCTTGTTGAGAGCCCTTTCTCGCACAAAGTAACAATGCGGACGCTATCGAGCCTCGGTATTGACTGTCTAGGCATGGTTTGGGCAGGTTTAGTGACATCTCGGAACAGTCAAAGGGCTGTGCCTGTGATCCTATCCATTGTCAACGTCTATTATCAGGAGTACTAGGAACTGGAGAGATGCAAAACTTTTTTTGATATAGATATAATGATTTGGCCTTAAGTCATTATCAAATACATTTAAAAAAAATTGTTCAAATGCATAGAAAATGAAAAGGACCAAAATTTAACATCAGTATGCCATTCCAATGTCACATTAAAAATTATGAAAATCATACTACTTTCATATAATTAATCTGACACTGGGAAGGCATAGTGATGTTAAATTTTTTTCTTTGTTACTTTCTGCGCATTTTTACAAAAAAAAAATTCTGTCCTGTGCTTGATAAAGGCAGAAGGTCATAATCGTGACAACAGTATAAAATAAAGAAACTTGTACAGTCAAATGGCGGAAATATTATTCAAACATTACTACATGACTGTTGCCCCAAAATATGAAAAGGATGTCCTGGATATGTTGCGACAAATTTCAAGGGGTTGTAGAAGGTGTCCTGAGGAACAAATCGAGGACAGGAACCTGTGTCCACAAACGTCATCCAATGACGTGACAGAGCGAAGAAGTTATAGGCACGGGCGCGCGTCGCTAGGCCATCCCTTCAGCAAGAAACGTGACTTTGTACGCTGACGGAAGTTAGGTGTAACGTTTGTTTGTTTTTCAGTGATCGCGACTGATTGCCACGATGGCCAGTTGAGAAGATGGAGCTAGGTGCTAAGTAGACAGGCCTTGCCTCCTATGAATTGGGTGCCCTGTTGCCTTGGCGGACGACGGTTTCGGACACGGGTTTCCATCCGCAGTTTATTTTTCTCCTGCAGCCCTCGAAAATCTACAATGTTTTTCGGTATACAGGAGAAAAAGAAACTGCAGATGTAAACCAGTGTCCGAAACCGTGATGCACCAAGGCAACAGAGCATGGCTTTATTGGAGTGAAGGCCTTTCCGCACAGCAGCTTCTCGGCTGGTGATCATGGCAATGAATGATGATGACTAAAAAACAAACAGCACTGTGAGACGTTCCGCCTATGTCCCGTCAGCGTACAGAGTCACGATTCTTGCTGAAGGGATGACATAGCGACGGGCACCCGTGCCTGTACCTTCGCCGCTCTGTAGCGTCGTTCCCGACACAGGAAACAATTGCTTTATGAATCTCCATTGCAGGATGTAATTTTAGTGTATTTTACTTCTGATGAAGGTATATTTAGATATACCGAAACCGTGGTCAAGAATTTTAATAAATCTTTATCCTGCAACTGTTTTGGCTCTCATCATTTACCGTGAAGAATTTCAACACTTGCTGTTTCAGCCATGTTTAAAATCTTTTTCTATCGATGTCAAAGGTATTGAACGGTAGTTTCGTGGATCACTTCTGCTGATGCATTAGCTCCATACTTAACGCCGGCTGGAGTGGCCGAGCGGTTCTAGGCGCTACAGTCTGGAACCACGCGACCGCTACGGTCGCAGGTTCGAATCCTGCGTCGGGCATGGATGTGTGTGTTGTCCTTACGTTAGTTAGGTTTAAGTAGTTCTAAGTTCTAGGGGACTGATGACCTCAGCAGGTAAGTCCCATAGTACTCAGAGCCATTTGAACAATTTTTTTCCCGTACTTAACAATTGTATACAACCGTTCCCTCGACGAAAGATCCGTACCCAAAGACTGGAAGGTTGCACAGGTCATACCAATATTCAAGAAAGGTAATAGGAGTAATCTACTAAATTACAGGCCCATATCGTTAACGTCGATATACAGCATGTAACATCCACGTGATAAATTTTTGGCTACAGTGTGACGACAGGAAATTATGCCTCTAGCAGTTATAAACATTGTCTATTCGACATATGAAAAAATAGTGAATTAATTATTTATATAATCTTCTATGATTTAATTGGACTTATCGATGTGTATCACACAAAGACAATGATAATTGTAAATTCCTTTTATGATCTGCGTTTGTCTTCCTTTGCTGGGTGGCTTTTGTAGGTTCAGCACGCAAGACGCATATCAAACTGAGGTCTGTTAAGAAATTGTAATTATTTGTTAATTTTACTTTAAAATAGAGTTCATTATTATTATAAACATGAGTGAATAATTATTTGTAACTGTAATTCCTCTCTCAGTAAGCATTGTTGTTGTTGTGGTCTTCAGTCCTGAGACTGGTTTGATGCAGCTCTCCATGCTACTCTATCCTGTGCAAGCTTCTTCATCTCCCAGTACCTACTGCAACTTACATCCTTCTGAATCTGCTTAGTGTATTCATCTCTTGGTCTCCCCCTACGATTTTTACCCTCCACGCTGCCTTCCAATACTAAATTGGTGATCCCTTGATGCCTCAGAACATGTCCTACCAACCGATCCCTTCTTCTGGTCAAGTTGTGCCACAAACTTCTCTTCTCCCCAATCCTATTCAATACTTCCTCTTTGGTTATGTGATCTACCCATCTAATCTTCAGCATTCTACTGTAGCACCACATTTCGAAAGCTTCTATTCTCTTCTTGTCCAAACTATTTACCGTCCATGTTTCACTTCCATACATGGCTACACTCCATACAAATACTTTCAGAAATGACTTCCTGACACTTAAATCTATACTCGATGTTAACAAATTTCTCTTCTTCAGAAACGCCTTCCTTGCCATTGCAAGTCTACATTTGATATCCTCTCTACTTCGACCATCATCAGTTATTTTGCTCCCCAAATAGCAAAACTCATTTACTACTTTAAGTGTCTCATTTCCTAATCTAATACCCTCAACATCACCCGACTTAATTCGACTACATTCCATTATTCTCGTTTTGTTTTTGTTGATGTTCATCTTATATCCTCCATTCAAGACACCATCCATTCCGTTCAACTGCTCTTCCAAGTCCTTTGCTGTCTCTGACAGAATTACAATGTCATCGGCAAACCTCAAAGTTTTTATTTCTTCTCCATGGATTTTAATACCTACCCCGAATTTTTCTTTTGTTTCCTTTACTGCTTGCTCAATATACAGATTGAATAACATCGGGGAGAGGCTACAACCCTGTCTTACTCCCTTCCCAACCACTGTTCCCCTTTCATGTCCCTCGACTCTTATAACTGCCATCTGGTTTCTGTACACATTGTAAATAGCCTTTCGCTCCCTGTATTTTGCCCCTGCCACCTTTAGAATTTGAAAGAGAGTATTCCAGTCAACATTGTCAAAAGCTTTCTCTAAGTCTACAAATGCTAGAAACGTAGGTTTGCCTTTCCTTAATCTTTCTTCTAAGATAAGTCGTAAGGTCAGTATTGCCTCACGTGTTCCAGTATTTCTACGGAATCCAAACTGATCTTCCCCGAGGTAGGCTTCTACCAGTTTTTCCATTCGTCTGTAAAGAATTCGTGTTATTATATGGAACAGCTGTGGCTTATTAAACTGATTGTTCGGTAATTTTCACATCTGTCTACACCTGCTTTCTTTGGGATTGGAATTATTATATTCTTCTTGAAGTCTGAGGGTATTTCGCCTGTTTCATACATCTTGCTCACCAGATGGTAGAGTTTTGTCAGGACTGTCTCTTCCAAGGCCGTCAGTAGTTCCAATGGAATGTTGTCTACTCCGGGGGACTTGTTTCGACTCAGGTCTTTCAGTGCTCTGTCAAACTCTTCACGCAGTATCGTATCTCCCATTTCATCTTCATCTACATCCTCTTCCATTTCCATAATATTGTCCTCAAGTGCATCGCCCTTGTATAGACCCTCTATATACTCCTTCCACCTTTCTGCTTTCCCTTCTTTGCTTAGAACTGGGTTTCCATCTGAGCTCTTGATGTTCATACAAGTGGTTCTCTTATCTCCAAAAGTCTCTTTAATTTTCCTGTAGGCAGTATCTATCTTACCCCTAGTGAGATACGCCTCTACATCCATACATTTGTCCTCTAGCCATCCCTGCTTAGCCATTTTGCACTTCCTGTCGATCTCATTTTTGAGACGATTATATTCCTTTTTACCTGCTTCATTTACTGCATTTTTATATTTTCTCCTTTCATCAATTAAATTCAATATTTCTTCTGTTACCCAAGGATTTCTACTAGCCCTCGTCTTTTTAGGGTTGATAGAAGAGATAGAGAAAATCCAACGGAGAGCAGCGCGCTTCGTTAAAGGATGATTTAGTAGTCGTGAAAGCGTTACGGAGATGGTAGATAAACTCCAGTGGCAGAAGTAAAGCTGTGAGACCGGGCGTGAGTCGTGCTTCGGTAGCTCAGATGGTAGAGCACTTGCCCGCGAAAGGCAAAGGTCCCGAGTTCGAGTCTCGGTCGGGCACACAGTTTTAATCTGCCAGGAAGTTTCATATCAGCGCACACTCCGCTGCAGACTGAAAATCTCATTCTGAAAACATATGCTCTTACTTTGTTCATTAAACGACTGTGGGGAACTGTATCGAACGCCTTGCGGAAGTCAAGAAACACGGCATCTGCCTGGGTACCCGTGTCTATGGCCCTCTGAGTCTCGTGGGCGAATAGCGTGAGCTTGGTTTCACACGATCGTCTTTTTCGAAACCCATGCTAATTCGTACAGAGTTGATTTCTAGTCTGCAGAAAAGTCATTATACTCGAACATAATACGTGTACCAAAATTCTACAACTGATCGACGTTAGAGGTATAAGTCTATAGTTCTGCACATCTGTTCGACGTCCCTGCTTGAAAACGGGGATGACCTGTACCCTTTTCCTATCCTTTGCAACGCTACGCTCTCCTAGTGAACTACGGTACACCGCTGCAAGAAGGGAGGCAAGTTCCTTCGTGTACTCTGCGTAAAATCGAACTGGTATCCCATCAGGTCTAGCGGCCTTTCGTCTTTTGAGCGATTTTAATTGTTTTTCTATCCCTCTGTCATCTATTTCGATATCTACCATTGTTTCGTCTGTGCGACAATCTAGAGAAGGAACTACAGTGCAGTCTTCCTCTGTGAAACAGCTTTGGAAAAAGACATTTAGTATTTCGGCCTTTAGTCTATCATCCTCTGTTTCAGTACCGTTTTGGTCACAGAGTGTCTGAACATTTTGTTTTGATCAAGCTACCGCTTTGACATAAGACCAAAATTTCTTAGGATTTTCTGCCATGTCAGTACATAGAACTTTACTTTCGAATCCATTGAACGCCTCTCGCATAGCCCTCCTCACATTACATCAGGTGGCGGGCCAGCCCTTGAGACTCAAACCCGCTAGCCGGCGAACGTGACGAAAACTCCAACGGGTCCCGTTTCCACAGCAGCATTCCGGGCATCATCATGGATAGTGAGTGGTCACCTGCCGTTATCAGGCGGTGGACGGCCCTTAAGACTGAAACCCTCTAGTCGGGCACCGGACAGTAGCGTACGGCACATCACCGAAAATCCCGTCCTACTTTGAATGACGTGAGTGTCGGCCAAGCCTCGCTCGAGTGTCTTCACCACCCGCAGAAGCCACGGACTTAATCCTCTCGAGTGGCGAGCGGATTGCCGCCTTATTCCCGGTGTTGTGTGCCTCGGCCGTTCCCCAACTTCTGAAGAAACGAACTCCAAGGTTCCCAGGCCGAAGCGACATACGTTCAGACAGATAATTCCTGCACTTTTTTCACATACTCAGCATTAAGTACAATAACCAGAGTTAAATAAAGAGAAGAGAATCAAGTGTGCCTCTTATCTCTAGCCATGACAAGAAGCAGATAGTGTTACACTATTAATGGAAGGAGGCAAATGTCCTGTAACCTTTCGCCTACATGTCGGTGCTTATATACCCGCATCGGAGTAGCGCTACGTTGCACATACGCTGAAGCAACGACCTAAAACGCAAACTTCGTGATCGCCCTTTATATCATCAATCAGAGAGAAAATTATATCTAAATAAACACAGAAGAAGAAATCCCGCCTCAGTATAATGCCCAAAAAACGCCAGTGTATTCCTATAGCATGGAACTGTGCCGCCGGAACACTTTGAACTTAAATACAGACATCAATCTGAGGATGATGTATTACTAACAAAAATGTTCCTAGCCTCTGACGAAATGTCTGTCAATGATACACACCAACAGAAATGCAATATAGCATACTCCAAAAGAAATGCAATATAGCGTCATTCCAAATTATGTCAAAGACGTCAGGGAGTGACATTTGTTGACATTTTGTTTCCTTCACGACCTGATGTATCGTGAGTGATGACGTGTAAACAGAAAAAAAATACATGTGAAGGTGTTATCGTAAGTGTAGCCAACTAACTCAATAAAGGCTATTCGATTTGATTTACTTTATAAATTTGACTTCTCTGTCGAGGGTAATGTGACGCCGTGCGGGATTAGCCGAGCGGTCTCAGGCGCTGCAGTCATGGACTGTGCGGCTGTTCCGGACGGAGGTTCGAGTCCTCCCTCGGACGTGGGTGTGTGTGTTTGTCCTTAGGATAATTTAGGTTAAGTAGTGTGTAAGCTTAGGGACTGATGACCTTAGCACTTAAGTCCCATAACATTTCACACAGATTTTAACATTTTTTTGGTAATGTGACGTGTGTAATATGACTCTGCAAAGTGGCATTAGAAGATCGGTTAAGGAATTGCGAATATACTTTTATAACTCTTGTAGACTTCGAGAAAGCTTTCAGCAGTGTCGACTGGAATACACTCTTTGAAATTCTGAAGGTAGCAGGGGTACTATACAAGCAGCGAAAGGTTATATACAACTTGTACAGAAGAATATGAAAGGGAAACACTAGTTGAGAAGGGGGTGACACAGGGTCGTAGTCTATGCTCCCAATATTATTAAGTCTGTAGACTGAGCAAGCTGTGAAGGAAAGGAAGCAGAAATATGGTAAGGGAATAAAAATTCACAAGAAGAACTGAAAGCTTTGCGGTTTGCCAGTGACATTCTTCAAATGGTTCAAATGGCTCTGAGCACTATGGGACTTAACTTCTAAGGTCATCAGTCCCATAGAACGTAGAACTACTTAAACCTAACTAATCTAAGGACATCACACACATCCGTGCCCGAGGTAGGATCCTAACCTGCGACCGTAGTGGTCGCGCGGTTCCAGACTGTAGCGCCTAGAACCGCTCGGCCACCACTGGCCGGCGATGACATTGTAATTCTGCCGGAGATACAAACGGACTTGCAGAGCAATTGAAAGCACTAGACAGTGGCTTGAAAGGAGCGTGTAAGACGAACATTGACAAAAGCAAAACAAAGGCAATGGAATATAGTCGAATTAAATGCTGAGGAAATTATACTAGGAAACGAGACACTAAAAGTAGTAGATAAGTTTTCTATCTGGACAGAAAAATAAGTGATGATGGCCGAGGTATACAGGGTATGAAATGCAGAAATGGCAATGGCAAAAAAAGGATTTGAGAAGAAGAGAAATTTGTTAACATCGAACATAGATTTATTTAAGTGTTAGGAAGTTTTTTCTGAAGGTATTTGCCTGCAGCATAACCGTATATGGCAATGAAACGTGGACGATAAACAATTCAGACAAGAAGAGAATAAAGCTTTTGAAATGTGGTGCTGCAGAGAAATGCTGAAGATTAGGTGGGTAGATCATGTAACCAATGAGGAGGTAGGAATGCAATTGCGAAGAGAAGGCTAAAAGATGGGACATTCCGAGACATCAAGGAATCACCAATACAGTGTTCTGAGTTAGGTTCAAATGGCTATGAGCACTATGAGAAACTTCTGAGGTCATCAGTCCCCTAGAACTTAAAATTACTTAAACCTAACTAACCTAAGGACATCACACACATCCATGCCCGAGGCAGGATTCGAAACTGCGACCGTAGCGGTCGCGCGGTTCCAGACTGTAGCGCCTAGAACCGCTCGGCCATCCCGGCCGCTGGGAGTTAGGTGTGGGAGATGTAAAAATTGCCGGAGACCAAGAGATGAGTACAGTAAGCAGGTTCAAAAGGATGTAGGTTGCAGGAATTATTCGGAGATGAAGAATGTTGCATAGGATATAGCAGCGTGGAGAGCTGCATCAAGGCAGTCGTCGGACTGAAGACCACGACAACAGAGTAGTCAGAGGACAAAGAATTACGGCTTCTGGTGATGCGCGTCGTCAGCAGCGGCCCGCATTCCTGCCGGGCGGCCTGTTGTGCCGTTTCCGCGCTGACCGCCCATAGTGGCAGCCTTGGGGACGCTCTCCGCTCCCACGGGACCCTCCTTCCCGGCTGACGTCCCCCCCTGAGGGACTTCCTGGAGCCTGACGCGGGCTGACCACGCCGCCAGACTTCCCACGCCGAATCGCCGCCTTATGCCATTTCCCGTCTACACCTGACTTTCCGCATCCATTGACAACTTAAGCCAGCCCACAAGCTGCGACTTGTCTACGCAAAAATAGTGCGCGCCCGGCCTTCACAAATGCATATTCCTTATCGTAAAAAAAGGAGTCTTTACAAAAAAGAGAAGCACTTGCGTGAGTACTAAGAGCTCACATGGAAGCCAGTGCTAGACAAAGAGGGGAGGTGGGGAGGTGTTAAATACGGAAAGCACATACAGTGAGAACAATTTACGTGTGCAACAATAAGAATGCAGTGGGAATGCATTTACATCTGTTGGACAAATGTTATGAAAACAAACACTCGAAACCGACGTTTCACGTAAGTCACATGCAACGAAAATCTGTAACGCAATCATCTGTGTGTGGCGTTTTTGTAATTATGTATTATTTATATTTTAGGACAATTAATCTGTAAAAAACACACCGCATATCACAAAGAAAGCGTGTAAACCGTCTGAGGATAAAAGGATAAATCACAACGATTCGAAACCGGTAACGGTACCCTTTGAATAAAGGAATGGAAAGTAAATTTGTGGCTGGTTGCTGTCCTAACACCATCAACATACAGGGAGTAGGAAAAAAAAAAAAAAAGGAAACCTGTCACCTATTGCTACTGGCCAAAAGTAGAAGAAAAGTTCCTATAACGATATATCCGGAAACCAGTACCTGTTTAGATATGAGTAGTTGAAAGTCCGCAGTTCCCAGCCTGCATTTTATTTACAGATGTTGCAGGACCCACAAGAGATGCCACAGTGGAGTACCACGGGCGCGGCGCCGAATCGTCCCGAAACCAGGTAGGCAAGCAGGTAACAGGACCGAATCCTCCCACACTGACACAATGCGACTTCTTGAAGCGCTGAAACAAATTCAGCTCGATTCTAAAATTTGCAATAAATTCTTCGAAAGCGAAGAAAAAGGAAAGAAATTGCCCACACTTGAAATTTGTGGAACAGCAAGTGGCAAATTTCGAAGCTGGTAAAATTTTCAGATTTCAGTACATAAAATCAGTTTCATACAAAATCAGACCTGGACCTACTCAATAAATAACTGTGATTTTTAGATGTACATAAACATATTAGGATAAAATGATTTTTTGTAAATATACTTAAAATGCAAAAAGTAAAAAAAATTTAAAATGCAAATATTTTTGGGGTGTGAATCAGTTCGTCTCCTTGTGGTTACGGCAGGAGAAAAGGAAAAAGTGAGATAGTGTTAATACTTTCATCCCTCTTTACCTCCTCTGCATTACTGCAGATGACGTGTCACTGAGCACATTTGTACTGTGCATGCAGTACACGTAAGGCGCCTAGTTGTTTCCACTGCCCTGTGTGGAATACATAAGTTCATGTACACTTCACTAACCAGCTGTCTTCATGATGATGCTGTCCCCAGCGCAAAAAGCAGCACACATGTCGTGGATTCTTTTTCTTGAGGCTGAAATTAACTTCGCAAGGAACTGCTGCTACGAATAAACTATAACTCATTTGGGATGCCACTCGCGTTTTTATTGATACAGATACGAGAAACTATTCTTGATCACAACGTATTGAACATATCTTTCCACAGTCATTATATCTGGCTAAAATAACATGAAATACATCCTGCCACAGACAACATGTCTGTCTACTGGAACCGTCAGAACTGGAGAATAAAATTACATGAATCAAATACTACTATTACAGACAACATGTCTGTACCTAGCGACGGTCGGAACTGTAGTAACTAAAATTGCATGAAACAACTACTGCTATAACAGACAACATGTCTGTCTACTGGAACGGTCAGAACTGGAGAATAAAATTACATGAATCAAATACTACTATTACAGACAACATGTCAGTACCTAGCGACGGTCGGAACTGTAGTAAATAAAATTGCATGAAACAAATACTGCTATAACAGACAACATGTACATCTACTGGAACGGTCAGAACTGGAGAGCCGGCCTGCCCGAGACACTTCGCGCGCCAAGCCAGCAAGGCGAGACCCGAACGCCACCGAAGTGCATCGCCAGTAATATCGTCAGTCTATTGTTTTAGTAATACTTTTATTTTTATAATTATGAAATGACTGATAGGTAGCTGGCTGTTGATAGATGTTTATTTAAAAAAAATGAAGTAATTTGGACGACAGGTTTAAATAATAATAGCAACTAAAGTTTAACGTTTTGGAGCCCTGCCGCCGAACACAGCAGCCAATCACAGAGCAGCAGCATCAATGCAGACAGTCTTTCTCACGGGAATGGTACCGAATCTAACATCTGTCACCGGTACCTCATCCCACATTGCGTCATCTCTACGCTTCTTGCATCTCCACTGCCCTGGGAATAGCTTCCTGGAGCCTAATATGATGGCTGAATAAGCCAGAAATATTACATGGTGCACCCAGGGTAACGCTAAACGAACTGATATTTTCCACATGCATTTTCTTTAAAGCTTACTTCGAAGAACTAGGAGTTTTCATCGAAGTAGGCCTACAGTATTCGGGCTTTTTCTGAGTCTAATTTATCCATTACAAGGTCAAAATTTATAGCTTTTTGCAATATCGTGTTCAATCCACAATAATTCCGTGCCTGTGCCCCAGCGGTGTGCTCGATGCGGGTGACAAGTGTCGACCCCCTAGCTACGACACTGGTATCCGCACGCGATCTAATGGTAAAACTGCTGTAAATCTGCTTCTACGCTGCTTATAAAGAAGAAAAATATGTACCAGACTTTACATTAGACCAGCAACAATATAAGTGTCAAAACAGCAACCAACTTCGTGCATTACTTTTTGCGTAATGCGAGTACAAACAGGCATGCAGAAGATATTACAGGGTGTTTCAAAAATGACTGGTATATTTGAAACGGCAATAAAAACTAAACGAGCAGCGATAGAAATACACCGTTTGTTGCAATATGCTTGGGACAACAGTACATTTTCAGGCGGACAAACTTTCGAAATTACAGTAGTTACAATTTTCAACAACAGATGGCGCTGCAAGTGATGTGAAAGATATAGAAGACAACGCAGTCTGTGGATGCGCCATTCTGTAAGTCGTCTTTCTGCTGTAAGCGTGTGCTGTTCACAACGTGCAAGTGTGCTGTAGACAACATGGTTTATTCCTTAGAACAGAGGATTTTTCTGGTGTTGGAATTCCACCGCCTAGAACACAGTGTTGTTGCAACAAGACAAAGTTTTCAACGGAGGTTTAATGTAACCAAAGGACCGAAAAGCGATACAATAAAGGATCTGTTTGAAAAATTTCAACGGACTGGGAACGTGACGGATGAATGTGCTGGAAAGGTAGGGCGACCGCATACGGCAACCACAGAGGGCAACGCGCAGCTAGTGCAGCAGGTGATCCGACAGCGGCCTCGGGTTTCCGTTCGCCGTGTTGCAGCTGCGGTCCAAATGACGCCAACGTCCACGTATCGTCTCATGCGCCAGAGTTTACACCTCTATCCATACAAAATTCAAACGCGGCAACCCCTTAGCGCCGCTACCATTGCTGCACGAGAGACATTCGCTAGCGATATAGTGCACAGGATTGATGACGGCGATATGCATGTGGGCAGCATTTGGTTTACTGACGAAGCTTATTTTTACCTGGACGGCTTCGTCAATAAACAGAACTGGCGCATATGGGGAACCGAAAAGCCCCATGTTGCAGTCCCATCGTCCCTGCATCCTCAAAAAGTACTGGTCTAGGCCGCCATTTCTTCCAAAGGAATCATTGGCCCATTTTTCAGATCCGAAACGATTACTGCATCACGCCATCTGGACATTCTTTGTGAATTTGTGGCGGTACAAACTGCCTTAGACGACACTGCGAACACCTCGTGGTTTATGCAAGATGGTGCCCGGCCACATCGCACGGCCGACGTCTTTAATTTCCTGAATGAATATTTCGATGATCTTGTGATTGCTTTGGGCTATCCGAAACATACAGGAGGCGGCGTGGATTGGCCTCCCTATTCGCCAGACATGAACCCCTGTGACTTCTTTCTGTGGGGACACTTGAAAGACCAGGTGTACCGCCAGAATCCAGAAACAATTGAACAGCTGAAGCAGTACATCTCATCTGCATGTGAAGCCATTCCGCCAGACACGTTGTCAGAGGATTCGGGTAATTTCATTCAGAGACTACGCCATATTATTGCTACGCATGGTGGATATGTGGAAAATATCGTACTATAGAGTTTCCCAGACCGCAGCGCCATCTGTTGTTGAAAATTGTAACTACTGTAATTTCGAAAGTTTGTCTGCCTGAAAATGTACTGTTGTCCCAAGCATATTGCAACAAACGGTGTATTTCTATCGCTGCTCGTTTAGTTTTTATTGCCGTTTCAAATATACCGGTCATTTTTGAAACATCCTGTATAAACAAGCTGTTTTGTCTAAAACTGACATGGTGAGACCGTGGCTGTGTACAATTAATGTAGGTTAATTCTTACAAAGAAGAAAACAGCAACCAGCCACTATTAATACTGCTATTTATTTAGGTAAATAGCGCCGTTACCGGTTTCGAACTGGCAAGTTCATCATCAGACGGCTGTTCACATGATTTTCGAGATACACTTTACATTATCGTCCGTTTTCGATTTTCATTATTCCACTGTGGCGAAGTATTTTTGGTGTGTTGTTGCCCTACGGTAGAAAAACAGTGTTAGAAGCGCGCTATGTGAAAATAACTAACCTCCAAACGATGAAATACAGCGTAAATAAATATGTGAGGTTAAGTGGTTATGGTACTTACGTCGAAAACGCCGCGCGATTTTGTTGCGAAGTTGCAGGATTGTATTTTTCGCATATTCCTAAATATATCCAGCACTTACGTAACTTGTATATCACCACGTGGCAAATTCTTTTTGGTGTGTATGTGTGTGGTGCTTTGCACAATATAGTAACGGCGGTAACGGCGCTATTTACCTAAATAAATAGCAGTATTAATAGTGGCTGGTTGCTGTTTTCTTCTTTGTAAGATTTAACCTACATTAATTATAAACATATTTTTCGCCGTCTATTGCGCTTCTATAGACCATTCAAATTATGTTTTCGTAACCATCTCCTATATTCAGACATCGGACACTTCTCAGTTTGTTGTATGTATAGATTTGCTGGAAATGAAACATAATTCACAAAATGAACAGTGAGATAGAATATGTGTTGCGAAATCATTATTTGCTATTTTAATAAATTAATTACGAAGAAATCAAGGCTATAAATGGTTCCACTTTCCAAAAATAAATATCTAAATAAGATAAAAGATAAAGCTTTTGAACATACAATACATGCGAAAAGTTTTTGCATCTTCTACTGTAACTTCATATGCTTTCCTTTGCCTGCTTGGAGTATTCATAACGTTTAGTACTGATACCTGCTTCAAACGGGAGGATTCGGTCCCGTCGTTTTTCAGATTCTTGCGGGTTTGGGAGGATTTGGTACAATTTTTCTGACCGCGGGAGGATTCGGGGCTGCGCCCAGTACCACAATTTAATTTCATTCGCCATAATGGCTGGATGACTATCTCTTGACAGTAATGATATCGGTTGAGAAGAAATGGAATGCCAAGAAATGCGAGGATTTTACAACGATGTGTTTGATTCCCCAAACAGCAAAAGTTTTATTAAGGCTGATAAATAGAGGACTTCACGGAACACTGGAAAAAGAGTATCGCAGAGGAAGAGTATGGATTTAGAAGGGGGAAGGGTATAAGAGATGTAAGTGGACTGCTGAGAACTACAGGTGAGAGATACACAGAAAGAGCAAGACGACGCTGCTGTCTCTCACCACTACTGTTTAACATACATCTGGAGCATATTATTCAGAAATGTTTGAAAGAAAATACATGCTTGCGGATTCGTGTTAGAAGGATAGAATGTACTCGATCTGCAGACGATACGGTGTCATTGGCAGAGAGCAGACGAACTATGTGTCGAATGTTAAAATAATTACATAATAGATGTGAGAAATATTCGGAAAGAGAATTAATAAGACAAAGTCAAAATGTATTGTGGTAAGTGCAAGAAAAGTAAGAACAACAATAAAGTTAGGACAGGAAGGTATAGAACAAGTTAGTGCTTTCACGTATCTGGGAAGCATTATTAGAGACGACATGAGATGTAGTAAAGAGTGAACACACGTATAGCAATTGCTAGGGAATCATTTAGTAAGAACAGTGGGCTTCTACGTGGGTGCATGGACAGATATCTGAGGAGGAGATTGGCGGAGTGCGTCATTTGGAGCGTGGCGTTATACAGAGCTGAGACATGGACACTGAGAAAAGAAGAAGAAAGACGAATAGAAGGAGGGTCGATGGATAAAATGGATGGAAATGAGGAGGTGTTGAGAGGAGTGGGGGAAGAGAGAGAGCGAGAGAGAGAGAGAGAGAGAGAGAGAGAGAGATTTTAAAGGTAATCAGCAAGAGGAAGAACAGTTGGCTTGGACACTGGGTGAGAAGAGGTAGCTCACTGATGGATGCTACTGAAGGAACGGAGAATGGAAGAAGAAGAAGAAGAAGAAGAGGACGCAGAAGATACCAGACGGTGGATGGGATAAGGATAGGAAACAATTATGAGAAAACAGAGAGGATAGCAAATGACAGGACTGTATGGAGAACTACGAGTACATTCAAAGACCTGCCCTAGGGCATAACACTGACGATGATGATGATGACAATAGTTATTTTTGGAAACACTGCACAAAAACATTCGTAACTGGTGAAGTGTTTCATCATTTAAAATACCACCATACTCATGTTGGCAGGTGCAAATCCTCTAGCAATCATGGAGGTGAGGCGTCCGGATCGCTTCATTGCCAATGTAGGGGCAGGAATTGCCAGCCACAGACCCATAGGGCCATACGCTGTAGTGTGTCTGATTGATTTCTGCGCTATAAATTATCACCGCCACTGGAGGATGTTACCTCTGTAGGAAGACAACGGCTGTGGTTTATTCACAATTTGACGGTAAATTTAGCTCATGGTTCAGAGTGGTTTCAGGGGTAAGACAAGGCTGCAACCTGTCTCCACTGTTGTTCATATTATTTATGGATCATATGTTGAAAACAATAGACTGGCTGGGTGAGATTAAGATATGTGAACACAAAATAAGCAGTCTTGCATATGCGGATGACTTAGTTGTGATGGCAGATTCGACTGAAAGTTTGCAAAGTAATATTTCAGAGCTAGATCAGAAATGTAAGGACTATGGTATGAAGATTAGCATCTCCAAAACGAAAGTAATGTCAGTGGGAAAGAAATATAAACGGATTGAGTGCCGAATAGGAGGAACAAAGTTAGAACAGGTGGACGGTTTCAAGTACTTAGGAGGCATATTCTCACAGGATGGCAACATAGTGAAAGAACTGGAAGCGAGGTGTAGCAAAGCTAATGCAGTGAGCGCTCAGCTACGATCTACTCTCTTCTGCAAGAAGGAAGTCAGTACCAAGACTAAGTTATCTGTGCACCGTTCAATCTTTCGAGTGCCAAATAGGAGGAACAAAGTTAGAACAGGTGGACGGTTTCAAGTACTTAGGATGCATATTCTCACAGGATGGCAACATAGTGAAAGAACTGGAAGCGAGGTGTAGCAAAGCTAATGCAGTGAGCGCTCAGCTACGATCTACTCTCTTCTGCAAGAAGGAAGTCAGTACCAAGACTAAGTTATCTGTGCACCGTTCAATCTTTCGACCAACTTTGTTGCATGGGAGCGAAAGCTGGGTGGATTCAGGTTACCTTATCAACAAGGTTGAGATTACGGATATGAAAGTAGCTAGGATGATTGCAAGTACTAGTAGATGGGAACAATGGCAGGAGGGTGTCCACAATGAGGAAATCAAAGGAAAACTGGGAAAGAACTCTATAGATGTAGCAGTCAGGGCGAACAGGCTTAGATGGTGGGGTCATGTTACACGCATGGGAGAAGCAAGGCTACCCAAGAGACTCATGGATTCAGCAGTAGAGGGTAGGAGGAGTCGGGGCAGACCGAGGAGAAGGTACCTGGATTCGGTTAAGAATGATTTTGTAGTAATAGGTTTAACATCAGAAGAGGCACCAATGTTAGCACTGAATAGGGGATCATGGAGGAACTGTATAGGGGGGGCTATGCTCCAGACTGAACGCTGAAAGGCATAATCAGTCTTAAATGATGATGATGTGATGATGATGGGACACCACCCCATTTTCTACAGAACGTCCTACAGTGCCTCACAACAACGTTTCATGGGCGATGGAGTAGTCGAGCAGGTCCGCCAGTGTAGTCTCCCCGTTCAACGGTCCTGGATTTCTGACTGTGGAGACATTTAAAGGCGTTACTGTACAGCGCAACCCATCGACAACGTGCAGACGTTAGAGGAGCGTGTGACCAGTTTGTGAGACGCAATCCAAATGGAGCGAGGTGTACAAGTTTTACGGGCTAAATACTGTCTTTTGCAACTGTAATGAAAGTCTCAGAGCGAGGTTTATTTGAAAGAGTGCGTGATTCACTGCGAAGAGGGGCTGAAGGATATCTCAGGATGCGTTCCAGTCACACGCGGCACTGCTTGGAGTTCTGATTCTAGTTTTGAACTATACTACCTTCCGTAGGAATATGCGCCACCCTTTTTTTAGACACCCTGTGTGGTGTCACCGCCAGACACCACACTTGCTAGGTGGTAGCCTTTAAATCGGCCGCGGTCCGTTAGTATACGTCGGACCCGTGTGTCACCACTATCAGTGATTGCAGACCGAGCGCAGCCACACGGCAGGTCTAGAGAGACTCCCTAGCACTCGCCCCAGTTGGACAGCCGACTTTGCTAGCGATGGTTCACTGTCTACATACGCTCTCATTTGCAGAGACGACAGTTTAGCATAGCCTTCAGCTACGTCATTTGCTACGACCTAGCAAGGCGCCATATTCAGTTACTATACGTCTTCTGAACAGATAATATTGTGAATCATGTACCGTCAAGAGCGACGTTCATCATAAATGGATTAAAGTTAAGTATCCATCTAGCTACGTCCGCTTTCTGAATTCTAATTCTTTGTCATGTTCCAGACCTCACGTCAGTATAGTTCTTCCCTCCTCACGCCAGCCTGCGTGAGCTAAAACGCGCTCATTTCGGCCTCCTCTAGTAACACGGTGTTGGCTCTTCTGCCAACACAACACACTGTATAGAGTGCGTCGAAGCCACAGGCTTTATGTAGATTATGCAGTTAACTGTGGCGGAATTCTGGCCGGCAAAAATTTCAGTAATATCCAGTTAGATCTCGACAAAACATCAGCCTGGTACACTAACTGGCAGTGCAAAAGTTGCGCTCTTGACAAAATATAATGTTCACTACCGGGTTGATGAGACACAGTTATAATCAGCCATGTGACAATTATATGAGAGTAACATTGTATAGAAGTACGAAGTCCAATGAACACTCACGCCTCAGGCACGGTTGTAGATAAAGCAAATGGAAGGCAACGGTTGAACAGTAGGATACTGCGAAATCGCATATTGTCGCTGAAAGAGACTACTAACTAAACACTTTTGTGGCCAATACTTCACGATTCTCCTCAGCTGTATTAGGTCCATATTAGACTGCACTCACAGGCGACATCGATAAAATACGAAGATTGGTGTCATGAATGGCCACAGGTATGTTTGACTGATTTCAGAAGCAGAAACGCTGAAAAATCCTGTCTGAAACTTGATGAAAGACGACACACATGTCGCGCGAACCTACTTAAAAAAGATGCAGATAACAAATGAAGAAACAGCATCTGTATCACAATTTCTTTTAGTGACTACTACCAGTTTCGATCTGCTCTGCAGCTCACCTTCAGATCTAAGTTGGAAAAGGAGAAAGAGACAACAAAATAAAAATTACAAAAGTGTAACATTACAAACAGTACCAACAAAGGTAGCACAAATAACACCAAAACGTCATAAAACCTGGCGCCGTATGTTCAGTTTGCGAGCAGTGGTATGAATGAAACGCCGCAGTGTGGTAATAATTGTATAGTCAGTTTCAAGCTAATTCCTTTGTATTTTTACGTTAGTTTTATTTCATTCATACCACTGTTGACAAACTGAACCTTATGGCGCCAGGTATTTGTGGATTTTATGAGCTTTTGACAGTTCTTGTGCTACCATTGATGGTATTTTTTGTAATGTTATACTTTGGTAAATTCTACTTTGTCGCCTCTTTTTTTTCCTTCTCGAACTTTGACCTGAAGGTGATCTGCAGTGTAGAACAAAAATGTTTTTAAAAGCAATTTTGATCGAGGCGGTGTTTGCTCATTTATTATAAGAACTGCGATGGCAGAAAATAGGAATATTCTTCAACTCTTACGTATCTGTCCCATACAGATCTTGCAGATAAAATTAAACAAACACGAGCTCGTACAGAAATATACAACCATTCATTCATCTGACACCCCATCTGCCAGTGGGACGGCAGTAAACCCTGATCTTCGGTACAGTGAAGGGCATCCCCTTCCACACTTCCCACAGGTATTTGCAGAGTGTGGATGCAGAAATACTCTTTTGTACTCAACACGTGTGCCCGTCTCCTCTGTGCCAAGCCATCGCTAAGCAGTTGAGCTAAAATCAGCACTACCATCGATAGTGAATTACTTCTGTTGACATCAAGCTGGAAACTGTGCCAATAGAAATTCCGGCACTGGTGTGTGGAAACAGCAGCAGACGTCAGAGGCTGGTTGCGGAGGACATTCAAGATCCCAGTGTATGTGGAAATTCAGGGTACTGTTTAGTTCCGGAAATGTGGTGCTACGGAAATGTGTTGAAATGCGCTGCACGGAAAGTACCAAATGAAGCAGAAACAAGAATGGGCTCTGAGCACTATGGGACTTAACATCTATGGTCATCAGTGCCCTAGAACTTAGAACTACTTAAACCTAACTAACCTAAGGACATCACACAACACCCAGCCATCACGAGGCAGAGAAAATCCCTGACCCCGCCGGGACTCGAACCCGGGAACCCGGGCGTGGGAAGCGAGAACGCTGCCGCACGACCACGAGATGCGGGCCAGAAACAAGAGAATAAGAATGAAACACTTCAAAATCCTTGCCTCCAGACGTTGACACGCTACAATGCGACATTCGGAAATAGGTAACTTTGTAAGTAGGCTGTTTATGTTTTCTTATTGGTAACGCCACGTAGCGCTCTGTATGAAAATCACTGGCTGTGCTGTATGCAGTCTAGTTTGCATTGTTGTCTGCCATTGTAGTGTTGGGCAGCTGGATGTTAACAGCGCATAGCGTTGCGCAGTTGGAGGTGAGCCGCCAGCAGTGGTGGATGTGGGGAGAGAAATGGCGGAGTTTTGAAATTTGTAAAAATGGATGTTATGAGCTGCTGTATATATTATGACTTTTGATGACTATTAAGGTAAATACATTGTTTGTTCTCTATTAAAATCTTTCATTTGCTAACTATGCCTATCAGTAGTTAGTGCCTTCAGTAGTTTGAATCTTTTATTTAGCTGGCAGTAGTCGCGCTCGCCGTATTGCAGTAGTTCGAGTAACGAAGACTTTTGTGAGGTAAGTGATTTGTGAAAGGTATAGGTTAATGTTAGTCAGGGCCATTCTTTTGTAGGGATTTTTGAAAGTCAGATTCCGTTGCGCTAAAAAAAAAAATTGTGTGTTAGTTTAAGCACAGTCTTGTACTATTGTTCTAAGGGGACGTTTCAACTTGTCACTGGAAGAAGCAACAGAAGCTAAAGTTTGCTGGAGCAGAGACAATTAGAATATTGTTGTAAATAATAGTATTAGATGTATGCAGAACTGAAAAGACTAGCAAATAGTAGAAAGATATGCAGTACTGCATTCAACATATCGAAAGACGGAGCGCACATTGATGCCTCTCGTTAGCATCATCACAGGTGATTCGGAAGATATATTCGGTTGAATGTTTCTTGTGTGTAGCTCTGATCCGGCCATACGAATACCGTTCCTTGATGTCTCATGTGTAGATTTTATTGTCCTTGGAAACAAAACATGGTTTGAAGTTTAATTTATTACACCCTGAAATTAGCGTATTTTGTATTGTTCAAGAATATTCGGCAACCTCTTGCTTCATACAATATACTATTCGTAACATGTAACAAAACCAATTTTTACGTTGCCACCGGACGCCGTATCATACATTCCATATGCAGGGACCTGTCCGGACGTGGATATCCGCAGTAACATTTAACTTGACGGAAAAAAGTTGAGACATAGTTTGCCTGGATAGAATGGGGCTGGCCGGAGTGGCCGAGCGGCTCTAGGCGCTACAGTCTGGAACCGCGCGACCGCTACGGTCGCAGGTTCGAATCCTGCCTCGGGCATGGATGTGTGTGATGTCCTTAGCTTAGTTAGGTTTAAGTAGTTCTAAGTTCTAGGGGACTGATGACCTCAGAAGTTAAGTCCCATAGTGCTCATAGCCATTTGAACCATTTTCGATAGAATGGGGTAGATGCGTTATTGACATCAGCAAGGGCTAAAGATGTCCTTCAGCCTGGTTTTCTGTGGAATAACAAATACAATGCTACTTCAATAGTAAGGCTGTTGCTTACATGTCTGGGCCATTCCAGTTGGCTCTAATCTAAGGACATCGCGCACACCCATGCCCGAGGCAGCATTCGAACCTGCGACCGTAGCGATGGAGCGGTTCCAGACTGAAGCGCTTAGAACCGCTCGGCCACTGTTTCCGGCTCTGGGCCATTCCAGTTTCGCTAACGTTAATAGAAGTCACTTTGAAGGTCGGCTGTTACATTCGGAACTTTCACTGTTTAATCTGCAATGTTCACTATTTCAAATATTTCGCGTATCTGTTAACACAGGTCCTTCTTCAAAGATACAATCCTGTACTCAGTAAACGAATGTGAGGTGTGCAGGAAGTATTCTGTGAGTTCTGGCTGCGCTGCTCAGTCAGGTCACAGCATGCCTCTCGGCGAATTTTGGGTCCCTCGTTCGAAGAGGCATTTTTCTTGTGTCGATTTTAGAAGAAGGTTTTGTTTTTGAACCTCATGCCGCCGTTAGCTGAGCACGGACGACGTGGTGGAAAGATGTAGTTTAGCTATGTGCACGTAGAGCATACTTGTATGATTTCGTTAATCACTCACACTGAGCGTGTATTTCATGTTTACTATTTCCTTAGTTAAAATCAAACAATGGAAAATCCAGGATGGAATGTAACAATATTATGGAAAAAAACTGCTACTCACTATATAGCGGAGATGCTGAGAAGCAGATAGGCACAACAAAAAGACTGTCACAAATAAAAATTTCGGCCGGTAAAGCCTTCTTCAGCAACAGAAGACACGCATACACACACACACACTCACACACACACACACACACACACACACACACGCACACGCACACACGCCGGCCGGAGTGGCCGTACGGTTCTAGGCGCTACAGTCTGGAGCCGAGCGACCGCTACGTCGCAGGTTCGAATCCTGCCTCGGGCATGGATATGTGTGACGTCCTTAGGTTAGTTACGTTTAAGTAGTTCTAAGTTCTAGGCGACTGATGACCTCAGAAGTTAAGTCGCATAGTGCTCAGAGCCATTTGAAGCACAAACACACACACACATACACACACACATACTTGCAGAAGCAACCGACACACACGACTGCAGTCTCAGGGAACTGACATTACAGTGTGCGTGAGTTGCGTTTGGTGAGTGTGTCTGTGTGTGTGTGCCGGCCGGAGTGGCCGAGCGGTTAAAGGCGCTACAGTCTGGAACCGCACGACCGCTACGGTCGCAGGTTCGAATCCTGCCTCGGGCATGGATGTGTGTGATGTCCTTAGGTTAGTTAGGTTTAAGTAGTTCTAAGTTCTAGGGGACTTATGACCACAGCAGTTGAGTCCCATAGTGCTCAGAGCCATTTGAACCATTTTTTCTGTGTGTGTGTGTGTGTGTGTGTGTGTGTGTGTGTTTGTGTGCGTGCGTCTCTGTCGTCTATCGTCTATTGCTGACGAAGGCCTTACCGGCCGAAAGTTTTATTTGTGTCTGGAACTGCGCGACCGCTCCGGTCGCAGGTTCGAATCCTGCCTCGGGCATGGATGTGTGTGATGTCCTTACGTTAGTTAGGTTTAAGTAGTTCTAAGTTCTAGGGGACTGATGACCTCAGATGTTAAGTCCCATAGTGCTCAGAGTCATTTGAACCATTTTTATTTTTTGTTTGTGACTGTGTTTTTGTTGTGCCTATCTGCTACTCAGCATCTCCGCTATACGGTGAGTAGCGAATTTCCTTTAAATAATATTGTTGTATTTCCTTAGTAAGCATTGCGAAGTTGAGGTTGGTGCATTTCACTGAAACTCTGACGACTTGGAAGCGTCTCTCCTATGTGGAGGTCTGGTCTTTGTGCCTCTGTAAGGAGAGTAGGTTTCGACACTCGGTACAGAGTCTGTCTGTTATTAATTCATCAGAATGGTATAACGTTTAATGTCGACGCACTCCCTATCAATGAGCCTTTGTCAGTCTTTTCGGTCTTTTGTAGATTTTTGTATAGCTACCGACTTTTCGTCCATGAATGTCCAGCTTTGTGTTCAAATTTTCGTTTTTAGGGCAATGTTCGGAGATACCTGTATCAACTGCAGACAAATGTTCCTTTGGACCCTTCTTACGAAGTCCATTTGTAATTTTAGAGGTCGTGAAAACAAAGTGATTGAGAAGCCATTTCCACTAAGCCCAAGACTGTTTGCCAGAGACATAAGTTTCCCCTTTGTAGGTGTTGTCTGACCGAACTGCTTCGTTAGAAAATGAACAACTTCAATAGTACAGCTCATCGTGAGAGTACAATCTGCCATAGCTCTTGTGTAAGGACGGTACACATCGGATCGCTTTGTAAAAATTAATGCGCACTGTACCAGTAATTTGTACTTCAGTACTAAGTGGTTATAACGTTTCGTAATCCAAAAATATTGTGGAGTTTTTTTATATTTGTGGTTAATGAAAGATTACAGATTATACGAGGTTATTAATAAATACACTGACGGTAAGGGGAATCATTACACTGTGTACACCGTGACCAATCGTTACCAAACTGATAGATCAGTAGTTCCATGCCTGTGCGATATACTGATTAAAATTTCATCCTTATGCTAATATACTTTCCGAACAGAGAAAGCTATTTTTGCAGATGAAGAATGGTGCGAGTACATCATAGCTAAGGGACAGACTAACGTTACTGGAACTTTTCGGACGTGCATCTGGTGCCTGTAGCCTTTCCCGGATTTTGAGAAAGGTAGAGTCATTGTCACGAGGAACATGGGAGCAGGAGAACATGGGGACAGATTCTGAGACGACAGTGCAATGATGGCAAAACGAGTTGCGATGAGATGGAACCAGAACAACAGTGTGCCAAGTAGTGGAGGCACATTCCAGAGATGGACTACACCACGAGAAAGTAAACGGTTTGTTCGATTGTCTCTGATGAACAGAAAACAGTCGAAATCCAGGCAAAATTTTGCAGGCTGCTCGAAGCTGGGTTGAGATCTCACGGTACCATGCGTCGTTTACCGCTGACATCGTACAACAGACAACAGAGACTCGCATGGTTAGGGCCAGAGTCAACTGGGGCACTGAGCGACATTCTGTGGTTTTCAGCTATCAGTCTCGTTTCTGTTTGTGGCTGTCAGATCAACGCCAACGTGTCCGTTAACGACCTAGTGAAATGTCGCAGGAAAAGGCGATTCGCGACGGCCATAGCTCTCAAACTCCTGGAATCGTGGTGTAGGGAGCTGTTGCATATGACAAAAGGACTTGCCTGATAACTGAAGACCTAGACTGTAAACAGTGCTAAGGGGCAAGTTGACTGTTTTGAGGAATTGCACGGTAAAGTTTCAATAAAATCTCATAAACAGGATATCAAGTACACCAGTAGTGTTTTTATAAATTCAGATAAGTCATTGTGGTCGAATATTTCTAGAGTAGAGACATATTTTTAAAATGATAAATTATATTCAAAATGCTACTCTTAGAAATACGTCAAACGCTACTTAACATTATCGGTTAGCGTTGACTTACCACTGTTTACTTGCTGGACGAATAAACGAAACGTTTCTGTGAAACCTCTGACAATTACTAATTGAGAAGTCCAGAGGGTTTCAGTTTATGATACTAATATCTGTATTTGCACTCTTTGGAGTTGGAATGGTAGAGGAATATGTTATGGATGAAACACACACAGCACTGTTGTAATATTCTACAATATCTATTATTTGTTACATAAAAGGGTTTCAGCTGTTAGCCCATCATCAGGTACAAAGATAAGTGTCTGATGCAGTGAAATTTTGTTGGATCAAAGATTTTAAAGTAGTGCATTTACATAGTAACTCCATTTCCACAGATCAAAATGATACTGTTAGAATTAGGAATGAAACAAGAGGGGTTATATCACTGTAAATATGATTTAAGGTTATATAACTAAGATAAAATATGGAAACATTACCTAATGAACTATAAACAAATTACAACAGTTGTACGTAGAAGAAAATAACTGAGCAATAATATTTGGTACATATTCCAAAGATGTGACTGAACAATTTAATTTTGTCTTCAATAGGTCGTAAATTACAAACAGATGAGATATAATAGTGATATTAAGCACGTGAATGAAGCGGCTATGAGTATACAAATTAAATTTTTTTACACATCGATAGGAAGGAAATAAACGAAATAAACGAAAATGAGGGGCATGTGAGTAAGAGGCGTAATTTACAACGTGGTCTGGATCGGGTTATGAGTAGTATCTGCAGTTAAAAGTGAGGAGTAAGCAAACTGTGTCTGTTCATTCAGTACTAAGCTTTGGTTGATGGATAGGTGTTTATTAACTTGCAAAATTTCAAATTAGTTCATCTTCCTACCTTTATGGATGCGATGTAATAATTCATGTTACAGGAGGTCTGCAAAAGTAGATTCTCCTTTTCTAAGTTTCCAACTTCTGTGATGTTCCTTCAAGTGGGTACATATTGCCCTGCAAGACTGACCTATATAGAATTAGCAACAATTGCAAGTAATTTTGTATACTCCACTCTTTTTCCAAAGCAGGAGTGCTCTCTTTAAGATTGGGAAAAGTGTGTCCAACGACGTTGTGTCCATAAAATGATGATTTTGCATTCCTGGATTTATGGTTTCTGGGTACATCCAGTGAGACGTTTACTAAGTATGATATGGTGCGCCATTTATTGCTTTCTTGAGAAACAGTCTGAGGGCGGCTCAATGAGGCCGCTGTCAGACATTTAAGTGTGGCCTGCAGAGTAGCTTCAAATGGCTCTGAGCACTATGGGACTTAACTTCTGAGGTCATCAGTCCCATAGAACTTAGAACTACTTAAACCTAACTAACCTAAGGACATCACACACATCCATACCAGAGGCAGGATTCGAACCTGCGACCGTAGCAGTCGCGCGGCTCCAGACTGTAGTGCCTAGAACCGTTCGGCCACACGGGCCGGCCCTGCAGAGTAGCTTCGTAGATGTAGAGTACCAATTTTTGAAAAAATAAAGTCTATCAAACTATCTAATCTATGATTTAGAGTATTGTAGAATTGATTTTATTGTCTCCATACTACAGCACCGAAACTACGTTAAGGATGGCCCTCAACTTTTCCGGCATCACAGTCTCACGTAAAATGGCGTAAACTGTGGTGAGGGAGACACAACAACGTGTACTTGCTAAAATAGTTGCCGGACTCGGTGTACGAGCGGTTCTAGGCGCTTCAGTCCGGAACCGCGCGACTGCTACGGTCGCAGGTTCGAAACCTGCCTCGGGCATGGATGTGTGCGATGTCCTTAGGTTAGTTAGGTTTAAGTAGTTCTAAGTCTAGGGCACTGATGACCTCAGATGTTAAGTCCCATAGTGCTCAGAGCCATTTGATTTTGGTAAAATACACTCCTGGAAATGGAAAAAAGAACACATTGACACCGGTGTGTCAGACCCACCATACTTGCTCCGGACACTGCGAGAGGGCTGTACAAGCAATGATCACCCGCACGGCACAGCGGACACACCAGGAACCGCGGTGTTGGCCGTCGAATGGCGCTAGCTGCGCAGCATTTGTGCACCGCCGCCGTCAGTGTCAGCCAGTTTGCCGTGGCATACGGAGCTCCATCGCAGTCTTTAACACTGGTAGCATGCCGCGACAGCGTGGACGTGAACCGTATGTGCAGTTGACGGACTTTGAGCGAGGGCGTATAGTGGGCATGCGGGAGGCCGGGTGGACGTACCGCACCGCCGAATTGCTCAACACGTGGGGCGTGAGGTCTCCACAGTACATCGATGTTGTCGCCAGTGGTCGGCGGAAGGTGCACGTGCCCGTCGACCTGGGACCGGACCGCAGCGACGCACGGATGCACGCCAAGACCGTAGGATCCTACGCAGTGCCGTAGGGGACCGCACCGCCACTTCCCAGCAAATTAGGGACACTGTTGCTCCTGGGGTATCGGCGAGGACCATTCGCAACCGTCTCCATGAAGCTGGGCTACGGTCCCGCACACCGTTAGGTCGTCTTCCGCTCACGCCCCAACATCGTGCAGCCCGCCTCCAGTGGTGTCGCGACAGGCGTGAATGGAGGGACGAATGGAGACGTGTCGTCTTCAGCGATGAGAGTCGCTTCTGCCTTGGTGCCAATGATGGTCGTATGCGTGTTTGGCGCCGTGCAGGTGAGCGCCACAATCAGGACTGCATACGACCGAGGCACACAGGGCCAACACCCGGCATCATGGTGTGGGGAGCGATCTCCTACACTGGCCGTACACCACTGGTGATCGTCGAGGGGACACTGAATAGTGCACGGTACATCCAAACCGTCATCGAACCCATCGTTCTACCATTCCTAGACCGGCAAGGGAACTTGCTGTTCCAACAGGACAATGCACGTCCGCATGTATCCCGTGCCACCCAACGTGCTCTAGAAGGTGTAAGTCAACTACCCTGGCCAGCAAGATCTCCGGATCTGTCCCCCATTGAGCATGTTTGGGACTGGATGAAGCGTCGTCTCACGCGGTCTGCACGTCCAGCACGAACGCTGGTCCAACTGAGGCGCCAGGTGGAAATGGCATGGCAAGCCGTTCCACAGGACTACATCCAGCATCTCTACGATCGTCTCCATGGGAGAATAGCAGCCTGCATTGCTGCGAAAGGTGGATATACACTGTACTAGTGCCGACATAGTGCATGCTCTGTTGCCTGTGTCTATGTGCCTGTGGTTCTGTCAGTGTGATCATGTGATGTATCTGACCCCAGGAATGTGTCAATAAAGTTTCCCCTTCCTGGGACAATGAATTCACGGTGTTCTTATTTCAATTTCCAGGAGTGTAATTATTCACGTTTACGTGATTAGCAAGAACTTTTGAAGTACATTTCCGTACAGGAACTTGTTCTGTGTCTTTATCTGAGTCTAGTTATCCACACCATACTCAGATTTGCACAAATCGTTCCTGAAATGCATTTTCCCCTCATGAACACCACTCACGTTACTATTGCTGGCAGTTGTGTTCTTGGCACTTAGCGATGTTTACTTGCACACATCCTGATAAAGTTGGTATAAGCTACAATCTGAGATACAGCTGCTATTTCTCTGTTTAATAGAGCAACCAATACGAATAAAGTACGTCATTTTCCATGTTTTACATGCAATAATTCTGTTTCTCATCTGCTGTCCTTTGCCACTGTTTACAGCTGATGTCTTCAGTTATGGAGCGAGGCCAGTGTGTGGCAAGACTGGTAAGCCCTGTTCTCATACTTTTCACTATCGGGGTGCCAATTGGTGTTTCCAAAAGCATAATGTATGAGCCCGCACTGCAGTTCACACCACAAACACCTTGAGGACTGTATGGATCTTCGATTGGCTTGTTCAGTTCCATGATTTTTCACCCATACAGCATATCTGGGGTACAATACGAAGACGCAGACCAGCAGTCTTCACGAAGTGATACAAAGGATATTTCCATAAATGCAGCAACGAATGCACGAGTATATTTGTGCCCTTGGAGTGTGTGTGTGTGTGGGGGGGGGGGGGGGGGGGGGGAGGGCGTGGCGCACACTTCCTGCTGGTGCTGATGTGGGGTTTTGATTTATGAGAGACGTAGGACATAGGATTGGCGAAGGTGTTCCAGGTGTTTGGGATGTGGATACGAGAGTTGGCGATACAGAATATGAGCCAGAATGCGTGGCAGTGCAGGATATGGAGGTGTTAGTTTGTTATTTGTTTCACGGATCATATGCACGATAAACGTAATGACGTGGAACGTGTCCACACACACACACAATGAACCAGACGTCCACTGACAAACTGTCAGAGGTAATACTATGGGTCGAAGCAAGAGAAAAATTCCACAGAACATCGATACTACTAAGCGGCTACCCTGCAGGAGCAACAAAAATTAGATTTTCAATCATTCGCTTGGTTAGTGGCTGAATTTAAAAATTTAATATGCTGTTACAGTCTACTCATTAAGAGGTATAACCTCATCTGAAGAGTTTAACAAAATAAGACATGTATTAGAGTTAGAAACTGTGTTTTACTGGGGCAGCTGACGGCGCGTAAATTCCCGGACTTTGTTCTTCCAGTATTTGGGAACGAGAGTGCTTACCGACCTTCTACAAACTTTACACATAATTTGAGATCTTTATGAAACGTCCTTCTCGCTGGTACTCCACAAAAAGTAATGAAAGTTTATCGCCTCATACATTATCGTTGTTCATAAGTAAAACTTCGACGTTAGACATGACCTTTTAATTAGTTGCTTCTTTACTACAGACTCTATTTGCCACACAGGTTCCAGATACTATCCACATGTACCACTGAATGTACTTGCAGAATTACATCACTGTAAGACAAATAGTTGAGGAGGCAAGACGTCATCGACATTAACGTGCGTGAAAAACTAGCTAACTCTAATTGCGACACGCTATGCAGACAGTATCTAGCATTCGGGAGGACTACGGTTCAAACCCGCGTCCGGCCATCCTGATACAGGTTTTCCTTGATGTCCATAAATCGTTCCAGGCAAATGCCGGGATGGTTCCTTCGAAATGGCACGGCCGATTTTCTTCCCCATCCTTCTCCAGTCCGAGTGTTAGCTACGTCCCTAATGACCTCGCTGTCGAGGGGACGTCAAAACCCTAAGCATATGGATGACATGGGAAGTTCACTGAGGCCTTTTGTGGATGTTGCTGTGGTATATCGAGAGGTTGTAACAATGGAAAATTGTATTGAAATGCAGGAGGATCTGCAGCGAAGTGACGCATGGTGCAGGGAATGGCAACTGAATCTCAATGTAGACGAGTGTAATGTGCTGCGAATACATAGAAAGAAAGATCCCTCATCATTTAGCTATAATATAGCAGGTCAGCAACTGGAAGCAGTTAATTCCATAAATTATCTGGGAGTACGCATTAGGAGTGATTTAAAATGGAATGATCATATAAAGTTGATCGTCGGTAAAGCAGATGCCAGACTGAGATTCATTGGAAGAATCCTAATGAAATGCAGCCCGAAAACAAAGGAAGTAGGTTACAGTACACTTGTTCGCCCACTGATTGAATACTGCTCACCGGTGTGGGATCCGTACCAGATAGGGTTGATAGAGATCCAACGGAGAGCAGCGCGCTTCGTTACAGGATCATTTAGTAATCGCGAAAGCGTTACGGAGGTGATAGATAAACTCCAGTGGAAGATTCTGTAAGAGAAACGCTCAGTAGCTCGGTACGTGCTTTTGTTGAAGTTTCGATAACAAACCTTCACAGAGGAGTCAAGCAGTATATTGCTCCCTGCTACGTATATATCGCGAAGAGACCATGAGGATAAAATCAGAGAGATTAGAGCCCACACAGAGGTATACCGACAATCCTTCTTTCCACGAACAATACGAGACTGGAATAGAAGGGAGAACCGATAGAGGTACTCAAGGTACCCTCCGCCACACACCGTCATGAGGCTTGCGGAGTATGGATGTAGATTTAGATCCTTCCTCCCTCCTTCTTCAGACAGTATCTACGTATATCACTAAATGTACTTCCAAATTTATATCATTGTACGCACGCATAGTTCACGACATATGATGTCATAAACACTGAGGTGCCCGAAAAACTAACTTTTTCTTAAAATGGAACGTAAATTACCCGCATCATATTCATATAGTGTCTCACAATTAGGCCTCAACAAACTTTAAGAAAAAATTCAAACCTTTCCTAAACTTTTTTCGCTTATATGCTTAACGTCCAATACTTAATATTTTAACTCATTTGTAATCAGATGTTTGAAGCCGTTTTATGCATGGCAATTCGATTCTTTTTTAATTTGGGAGTTACTGGTGGACTCTAACGCACGCCTTAAGAGCCATGATCACTTGGTCAGTAGAACAGAAGTGTTTCAAGCAGCGAAGATGAACAAGTGTTCATAGCTCTTAAGAGATGCACTTTAGAGCCCATGTTTACTGGACTTTTTTGTGTGCTTTGGTTCATATTACTAACTCTCCGAATGTGGAAAAGAAAGAGCTTTCAGTAGAACAGATGCGTATCAGTGTAGCGAAGAAGAACAAGTGCTCAATAGGTCTTAAGCAATGCCCTTTACAGCCCATGATTACTTGACTTTTTTTCTTGGTTTGGTCTACGCTATCACGTCCGAACGTTTGTCGTTGAGTTCTGGTTCAACCTCTATACAAGGTATAATAAATACCTCTATATAAGGTATAATAAATACCTCTATATAAGGTATAATAAATACTTATATGGCTATATTATAGCCATCTACTTGTTTCTGACAGTAAAAATATCTAATTATTTCTAATAAAGAATTCCTGTATGGTGTAGAAGGAATTGGTAAGGAGAAGTGCCTTCAGTCTACATTTGAAAACACTTACATTGTCTGTCAGGTATGTTACACCCATGGGTAGATTTCAGATTTCACCTCTTTATGCGCCGAAGTTAGTCTGTTAAAGGTTAATGCAGATAATTTTTACTTCTAGTGTTGTAGGTGAGAATATTTCTGTTACTCTCGAACTCAGATGGATTGTTGCTAACATATTTCTGAAGTCAACAAATATATTGTGAGGCCATTCTTATTATTCCCAGCTGCTTAAAGAGATGTTTGCAAGATGTATGTGTGTGAACCGTGCACATAATTGTTATTACTCTCTTTTGCGTCTTTAATACATTTTTGCCTCAGTGTGGAGTTAGCATAGGATATTTTCCCCTAAGACACCTGTGAATGAAAGTACACAAAATATTTTGACTTATTAACTTCTGTGTCCACCAACTTGGTAGTTATTCTTATGACCGAAGTAACCAAACCAAACCGTTTGAGTAAGTCTGATATATGGTTTTTCCATTTGAGTTTTCATGAATACGCGCATCTAAAATGTAGAACCTTCTGCCCAGTTTATTACTTCTTGTTGGTATGCTAGGTTAATACGAGGTGGAATATTTTTGACTGTACAAAACTCGGTGAGCTCTGTTCTTTCAAAGCTTAAAAGTAGTCTATTTGTGCAAAACAGTTCAGTAAATTTCACAAAAACATCATTTACTATTTTCTCTATTGAGAGGGGAAAAGATCCATGCAACAGCAACATAGGCGACGATGGCTGGTATGATGATATTGTAGGAATGTTTCACCGTCTAATAGTAGATTATTGCGGACTTTCTTTTGGATGCTTAATAGGTTAGCTTTTGATCAAGTGTTAGTCAAAGGAATTTTAGCTTTTTAGTGTGTTGAATTGGATGGTGGTTGACTGTAAGGTAGAAGCCTCGAGAACATAACCATCGAAATGATTTTCGTATGGTTGTTGCCCGGGGGTTTTACAGCTTTGAAGGAAAGGTAGCGCTCGCTGGGGGTGGAACTAGAGGATTATTCGCTTCATTGGTGTTGGTTGTAAAACCATTGATCTTCAGGGTCGTATGTGATTTTGCTATTCTGGCTAGAATTTTATTACATATCTCCTTAGTATAGCACCTCGAAACGCAATTTCTTTCATCGATTTTGAGGCTTAAGTATTTCTCGGACGAGGAGCTTAAGAAGGAGCATAGCGAATAGAGCTTGGGAATAAATCTGGCAAGATGAAGTGGATGTGCACGGGATACGATTTGATGAAAATTGACACAGTGGAAGGAGAAATACAATCGACCAGAAGTTACAAATACTTTGGAAGAATAATACGAGTATATAACTCTGGTACGTGTGACAAGTATACGAGTTCCCGAATAGCACTGGGGAGAGAGCTGCTAAAGCTTTGCGTGTAATAATATGAAACAGTAATATTCGGCAACACACTAAGAAAAGAAAATTTCAGAGTGTAATGGAGAACTCAGTTCTACGAGGTATGTCCACAAAGTAAGTTCCGTTTGGTTACATAAAACAAACGTGTACAGATACAGAAAATATATTTATTGTACAAAAATCTACACCTGTTAAACTACTTTTCTACATAGCTTCCGAAATTTTGTAGGCACTTGTCACAGCGTGACACTAGTTTTTGTATGCCTTCTTCATAGAAGGTTGCCGCCTGTGTATTCAATCATATGATAACATGTTCTTTCAGCTCGTCATCTTGGTTGAAGTGTTGACCAACAAGGACAAATTTTAGGTGTAAGAAGAGATAAAAGTCGCTAGGAGCGAGGTCCGGGCTGTACGGAGGATGATCAAACGCGTCCCAGTGAAATTCCCGTAAGAGTTGTTTGGTCACATTCGCCGTGTGAGTTCGGGCATTGTCGTGGAAAAAAACACCACCTTTTGACAGTAATCCTCGGCGCTTGTTCTTTATTTCGAGGCGCAATTTCTTAATTGTCTTGCCGATGAATTTCCTTTGGTTTAAGATTCTTTGCATTTAGAAAACGAATCACAGATCTGATTTGACACGGGGCAGGGTTTTCAATTATGGCTGACATTTTAAAGAAGCACTACAAAGCACACGTCGGCAGCAGCGATCTGAAAATGGTGTACATGTCTTCTTGAGTCAGAGTAACTGCCGCGCATGCTCGCAATTGCAATCGTAGCGCTGCCGCAGATAGAAATAGAAACTGAACTTATATTGTGGACGACCCTCGTATGTGGAACTTAGACAAGGAAAATTAGGATAAATTTAGAACAGTGGAAATGGACTACATGACAAGACGTTGCAATTGACGAGACAAGATAAGATACGAAATGAATTTTATCCATAGTGGATGCTGTCGAACTCCGTGACTGTTCCTTTATGGGGTTATAGAAAAATATCCGCTACCAGTCACAATAAAAGGTTATTTATTCGTCACACGACCGGTTTCGGGCTTGCGCTCATCTTCAGGTGTTTATACATTCGTTTACATGTTTGTACTGTTGGAGATCACTGTATAAATACAAAAAAATTATTTGCTGGTGATTACACAAATACAAGTGGGACAATTGTAAGTGGTAAGGCAGCATTTGACGAAAATATATCTGTACTTACAAAAAAAATGAAGCATCATTATTACAGTTATGCTGTGATGATTACACAAGTGGCAAAACTATCATTACAGCATAACTGTAATAATGGTACTTCATCTTTTTGTAAGTACAGATATGTTTTCGTCAAATGCTGCCTTACCACTTACAATTGTCCCACTTGTATTTGTGTAGTCATCAGCAAATAATTTTTTTGTATTTATACAGTGATCTCCAACAGTACAAACATGTAAACGAATGTATAAACACCTGAAAATAGGCGCAAGCCCGAAACCGGTCGTGTGACGAATAAACAACCTTTTATTGTGACTGGTAGCGGATATTTTTCTACAACCCCAAGATACGAAATAACAAGGTATGGAGGTGGATGAAGATAACTTGCTCCATGGCAAAAATTTTGAAGAATAGATGGCTTCAGTGGAACGGGCACGTACAAAGAATGCTCAGCCATGGGTGTCCAAGGAACATTTTGAACCGGTAGCCGGTCGGAAGGAAAAGGAGTGGAAGGCCAGCGCCAACACAGGAAAAATACACTCCTGGAAATTGAAATATGAACACCGTGAATTCATTGTCCCAGGAAGGAGAAACTTTATTGACACATTCCTGGGGTCAGATACATCACATGATCACACTGACAGAACCACAGACACATGGACACAGGCAACAGAGCATGCACAATGTCGGCACTAGTACAGTGTATATCCACCTTTCGCAGCAATGCAGGCTGCTATTCTCCGACGGAGACGATCGTAGAGATGCTGGATGTAGTCCTGTGGAACGGCTTGCCATGCCATTTCCACCTGGCGCCTCAGTTGGACCAGCGTTCGTGCTGGACGTGCAGACCGCGTGAGACAACGCTTCATCCAGTCCCAAACATGCTCAATGGGGGACAGATCCGGAGATCTTGCTGGCCAGGGTAGTTGACTTACACCTTCTAGAGAACGTTGGGTGGCACGGGATACATGCGGACGTGCATTGTCCTGTTGGAACAGCAAGTTCCCTTGCCGGTCTAGGAATGGTAGAACGATGGGTTCGATGACGGTTTGGATGTACCGTGCACTATTCAGTGTCCCCTCGACGATCACCAGTGGTGTACGGCCAGTGTAGGAGATCGCTCCCCACACCATGATGCCGGGTGTTGGCCCTGTGTGCCTCGGTCGTATGCAGTCCTGATTGTGGCGCTCACCTGCACGGCGCCAAACACGCATACGACCATCATTGGCACCAAGGCAGAAGCGACTCTCATCGCTGAAGACGACACGTCTCCATTCGTCCCTCCATTCACGCCTGTCGCGACACCACTGGAGGCGGGCTGCACGATGTTGGGGCGTGAGCGGAAGACGGCCTAACGGTGTGCGGGACCGTAGCCCAGCTTCATGGAGACGGTTGCGAATGGTCCTCGCCGATACCCCAGGAGCAACAGTGTCCCTAATTTGCTGGGAAGTGGCGGTGCGGTCCCCTACGGCACTGCGTAGGATCCTACGGTCTTGGCGTGCATCCGTGCGTCGCTGCGGTCCGGTCCCAGGTCGACGGGCACGTGCACCTTCCGCCGACCACTGGCGACAACATCGATGTACTGTGGAGACCTCACGCCCCACTTGTTGAGCAATTCGGCGGTACGTCCACCCGGCCTCCCGCATGCCCACTATACGCCCTCGCTCAAAGTCCGTCAACTGCACATACGGTTCACGTCCACGCTGTCGCGGCATGCTACCAGTGTTAAAGACTGCGATGGAGCTCCGTATGCCACGGCAAACTGGCTGACACTGACGGCGGCGGTGCACAAATGCTGCGCAGCTAGCGCCATTCGACGGCCAACACCGTGGTTCCTGGTGTGTCCGCTGTGCCGTGCGTGTGATCATTGCTTGTACAGCCCTCTCACAGTGTCCAGGAGTGTAGCTAGCGTGAGCAATGGGAGGCAGAAGTCTAGGACCGGGTGACTGGAGGTTCGTTTGAGCAGTTACCAGAAAGCGCCAGACAACAGGCTGTACTGCGCATGCGCAACTACGATGACGTAGGCAGCCCGTGCTCATATGCTTTTCGTCGTATTTCTGGTTGGGCATCACGTGACCGTGTGTAGCCGAGCCGCCCGTGCGGCATGTTGTTGAGAGGACATACTGAGTTGTACTTAGAGCAATTGTTTTATCATATCCCACACAGATAAAGGATGCAAATAAGGGAGCAGTTCTTGGCAAAATATCATTTCAAAATTACACTACACAGCTCGAAGTACCATAAAATTTTGCTAAGGGGTGACTTAGACAGATTTTTTTTTCTTTTTTTTTAATTCGTACTCTGCAATATTGTTATGTAGCATTTCCAACAGGTTTACATCTACACAGAACTGCAAAATGCTACTAGGATGGAATACAAATGGCTTGCAACAAAAAAAAGAGACAGTTTCTTGTGTAGCTTACACCGGAATAAAGGACAATAAATTTCATTACTATTTCAAAATGTGAAAAAATTAACATGGTTGTCTGTGAGGCAAAGAAACTGTACAACTCACAGTTTATATTCTACTCTAGGAATAAATATGTAGCCATGTGGGGAGTTAAAACGATAAAACATGGCATGCTGCCAGTCTAAAATTTAGCATAGAATTGCATTCTATAAATTTAAGACGTAAACTCAAACAAAGAAATTAATTCAGGCCCAGAGGAAGTACTAGACAAGTGCCTTGTGATCGAAAAACACTTTCACAGAAGGCAGATCTATAAAATTCTGCTACAGCTGTCATTATATTTGAAACAAAATATTTAGTTCAAAACTACTGACCAAATTTGCCTGCTTAGCTTCAAGTCAATGTATACTTATGTTCGTACGAATATAGCATTAAGAGATCTTACAGTGTCATAAAAGGAACAGGACATCAGAAACTACTCCAGCAGCATCGGAATTTCATAAACCATAGTAAAATGCTTCATTCCGCTCTAATTGCACATTTATATGTCCAGATGGACTCTGAAGTACCTGATATTCACTTTTCAAGTGGTTCTCGTGATACCAATTTTCTTGGAGGTCCAGTACTCTATTCTCATGTTTGGTTCTTTATTATGGTATAACGTCATTCGTCCCAGAAAATGAAAATTTGCACTTTAAATTGAATGAGGTTGAAAGTAGCCAATAGCGCGGAATGAAACACTTCGTTTCAAATAAACTGCCTCATCGAAAAAAAAAATTAACTGAAGCCTATTTCTCTATAAAACGGACTGAAATAGCTTCATTAAGACATTAATGGTTGATTGCTAATAACGTGGAAATAATATAAAATCAGAAAATTTAAACTACTAACTTATTTTGGTCTTTCATGGTTATGAGAATGTTTGTTAATTCACTTGATGGCTCCCGGCCACAGAAATCTATTTTGTTTTCATTTGACGTGGGAGCTGTAAACGAAGACACGGAACATATACACGGTCACGGGTCACGTGGGGAAGGACCCCCCACTACAACTCAGCTTGCTCTGCGCATGCACGAATCTAGCAGCTTGGGCGCGCCAGGAAAATGTTTCCGGGTAGCTTCTGGCTACTTGGTGCTACTGCTCGTACACCAAACAGCCACGCTCCAAGTAGCCAGAAGCGGGAGGAAGGCACTGCTCATACGCGAATTGAGCTCTGCGCATGCGCACGAGCCCGCTGGCAACTGCTCATACGAACCTCCCTGAATGAAAGAGGCCAGTGGACGTCGGGAAAGGCTAACTGCTGGGGGGGGGGGGGGGGGCAACGCCGAAGTGGAAGGAGGTGTTTCTCAGAGCTAATGCCGAGCACGCGAGAGCTGTTTGCAGCGGCGAGTTCTGCTGGGGTGCAGATGCCTGGTGGCAACACTTTTAAATGGTACGCCTCTTCCGGCCTGGTCAGCTCTTGCCGCTACCTGCTGAGCGAGAGGCAGCCTGTCCTTTGTGTCGGCAAACGTCCCCTCTCTACCTGCCCACTCGCCTCCACTAGCCTGGACGCTCTTCTCTTCACAAAAATTGCACAACGAGCAGCCATCCTACCAGCTGTCTGCCTGCTATTCCTCTGGCATTTACTGGACCGATGAGGAACTTCAAACTTTCAGCACAGGACAGGAACGCATAGAGGAACTGTGGCTCAAACTTAAAAGATGGATATGTACCCAGCAGCACAGTTCATAATGGAATAGAATCTCCAAGGTGTACAGTCACTGTAAAGACACTTCTAAAGAAGCAGAAACTACTGCATAATAAGTGTAAAAGAAAGCGTGGGGCTGTAGATAGATGTTGAATTAAACGCGTCTGGCTGTCAAGAGATCAATACGTGAAGCCTTCAATGACTACCATGGCAGAATATTGTCAAATGATCTTTCACAAAACATAAAGCCCTTTAGTGGCACCAAAGTTAGCATCCACTCATTCGCGAATGAGACAGTAACTGAAACTAAGGGGAACAAAGCAAAAGCTGAAATGCTTAAATCCGTATTCGAATGCTCCTTTACAAAGTAAGACCCAGGAGAATTGCCCCAATGTAATCCCCTTACCAATGAAAAGATGAGCGAAATAAGATTTAGTCTCAGTGGTATTCAGAAACATCTGAAATCGTTAAAACTGAACGAAGTTCCATGGCCCCCATGACATCCCTATCAGATTCTACACTGAATTTGCGGATGAGTTAGCCCCTCTGTTAACTGCAATCCATTGTAGATCCCTAGAACAAGAAACCGTGCCCAGAAGTTGGATGAAACCACAGATCACGCCAGTTTACAAGAAAAGCATAGAAGTGATCCACGAAACTACCGTTCGATATCTTTGATATAGATTTGTTGTAGAATCTTAGAACATATAAAGAGCTCAAAGATATTGAGGTATTCCGAACAGCATGACGTCCTATATGTAACTAGCATGAATTCCGAGAACATCCCTCATGCTAAGTCTAACTCGCACTTTTCCTACATGTCACGCTGAAAGCTTTGGATCAAGGCTGTCAGGTAGATGCAGTATTTCCTGATTTCCGGGAAGCGTTTGACGAGTTTGTGACACTTCCACGGGAGAGAATGTGTTGCATTTGTACGGAGCCCAGGACACTGTAGGCAGTGGAAAGGGAGTTCCAGAAGTAGGATACACCGGCGTGGCCACCGCTACCTGCGGCGTATTGTGGGGAAGGCCGAAGCCCATTTCCTGCGGAAAGTTTCGTGTCCCTGTCCCCACATCAGATCGTAGTGTGCCTAGCTTTCTCCCAGATTCCAGTAATGCAGTTGACCTTTTGACTGGCAAGTAGTGTTCCGCTTTTTAGTGCCGAGACAATAGAGTTCACTCAGGCTTTACTGAGTTACAAAGGGATTTACAAACAAACAAGAAGTGACTTACTGCCGTTCCGCAAACCTTAAAAAGAATAAATGCAAAGGGAAACTATCCACAAAAAACAGCATAGTTTTAGGGCAAGGTAGCCAGGTCCTGCAGAAAGTGTCATCACTTCTGTCTGTATGCTGTTCATTTTTGGAACACAACCCACGACCAGCTTAGAGACAGAAGTGATCACACTTTCTGCAGGACCTGAACATCATTTTGCAGGACAATGATCAAGCATGTACAGTGCAAGCTGTTACTCATTCCTTTGACTGATGGGGCTGCCAAGTGCTATACCACCTACTGCACTCCCCTGACTTAAGACCTAGTGAGTTCAACCGGATTTCTAAACTGAAGGAAACACTTCACAGCATTCGCTTCAGAACTGCTACAAATTCGTCGGGCAATAAACCGTGCCACTCGAACTGTCAACACAACTGGCACTTCTAAGAGTATCCGACGACTTCCACATCGCTGGCAACGAGCTGGACATAATGCTGGTGAATACTTTGAGGGTCAGTAAAACTTTGAACCATTAATCTAGTTGGTACGAGCTGTGAATAAATAGTTGCCACTATTAAAGTTCCAACCCTCATACATTTTTATTTTCAGGAGAAATACACGAATGAATCTGCAGTTAGATGAAGTTACCGTACTGCTTTCCAACTTGCGAAGAGTTGCGCAAACACAATGATTTTTGGGTTATGTTGACACTGTGCAAACTCTGCTACAGCTAAGACTTGTACACTTGCAGTGTGACGTTTGCATAGATTTCTGTTTCCTCAATGGTTACAAGTCTGCAGTTACGATCATGTCGATGTTTAGACGTACATGTATGTTGTTGTTGTTATTGTGGTCTTCAGTCCAGAGACTGGTTTGATGCAGCTCTCCATGCTACTCTATCCTGTGCAAGCTTCTTCATCTCCCAGTGCCTACTGCAACCTACATCCTTCTGAATCTGTTTAGTGTATTCATCTCTTGGTCTCCCTCTAAGATTTTTACCCTCCACGCTGTCCTTCAATACTAAATTGGTGATCCCTTGATGCCTCAGAACATGTCCTACCAACCGATCCCTTCTTCTGGTCAAGTTGTGCCACAAACTTCTCTTCTCCCCAATCCTATTCAATACTTCCTCATTAGTTATGTGATCTACCCATCTAATCTTCAACATTCTTCTGTAGCACCACATTTCGAAAGCTTCTATTCTCTTCTTGTCCAAACTATTTACCGTCCATGTTTCACTTCCATACATGGCTACACTCCATACAAATACTTTCAGAAATGACTTCCTGACACTTAAATCTATACTCGATGTTAACAAATTTCTCTTCTTCAGAAACGCTTTCCTTGCCATTGCCAGTCTACATTTTATATCCTCTCTACTTCGACCATCATCAGTTATTGTGCTCCCCAAATAGCAAAACTCCTTTACTACTTTAAGTGTCTCATTTCCTAATCTAATACCCTCAACATCACCCGACTTAATTCGACTACATTCCATTATCCTCGTTTTGCTTTTGTTGATGTTCATCTTATATCCTCCCTTCAAGACACCATCCATTCCGTTCAACTGCTCTTCCAAGTCCTTTGCTGTCTCTGACAGAATTACAATGTCGTCGGCGAACCTCAAAGTTTTTTATTTCTTCTCCATGGATTTTAATACCTACTCCGAATTTTTCTTTTGTTTCCTTTACTGCTTGCTCAATATACAGATTGAATAACATTGGGGAGAGGCTACAACCCTGTCTTACTCCCTTCTCAACCACTGCTTCCCTTTCTTGTCCCTCGACTCTTATAACTGCCCTCTGGTTTCTGTACAATTTGTAAATAGCCTTTCGCTCCCCGTATTTTACCCCTGCCACCTTTAGAATTTGAAAGAGAGTATTCCAGTCAACGTTGTCAAAAGCTTTCTCTAAGTATACAAATGCTAGAAAGGTAGGTGTGCCTTTCCTTGATCTATTTTCTAAGAAGTCGTAGGGTCAGTATTGCCTCACGTGTTCTAACATTTCTACAGAATGCAAACTGATCTTCCCCGAGGTCGGCTTCTACCAGTTTTTCCAATCGTCTGTAAAGAATTCGTGTTAGTACTTTGCTGCCGTGACTTATTAAACTGATAGTTAGGTAATTTTTACATCTGTCAATACCTCCTTTCTTTGGGATTGGAATTATTATATTCTTCTTGACGTCTGAGGGTATTTCGCCTGTCTCAAACATCTTGCTCACTAGATGGTAGAGCTTTGTTAGGCCTGGCTCTCTCAAGGCTGTCAGTAGTTCTAATGGGATGATGTCTACTCCAGGGGCCTTGTTTCGACTTAGGTCTTTCAGTGCTCTTCAAACTCTTGACGCAGTATCATATCTCCTATATCATTTTCATCTACAATCTCTTCCATTTTTATAATATTGTCCTCAAGAACATCGCCCTTTTATAGACCCTCTATATACTCCTTCCACCTTTCTGCTTTCCCTTCTTTGCTTAGAACTAGGTTTCCATCTGACCTCTTGATATTCATTCAAGTGGTTCTCTTTTTTCCAAAGGTCTCTGATTTTCCTATAGGTAGTGATATGCGCCTCTACATCCTTACATTTGTCTTCTAGCCATCCCTGCTTAACCATTTTGCACTTCCTATCGATCTCATTTTTGAGACGTTTTCATTCCTTTTTGCCTGCTTCAAAGCACTTACATGTTTATGCTGCTTTTATGCTTATTGAACGCAAAATAAGTGATATTCATTCAGATTATGTGGTTTTTTTTACAATTAAAGTAATAGTAACGAAATAAAAATTTGTAAAGTTAAATTTCGTCCTAAAACGGCAGTCTTACCATAAAACTGCAACGATCAAGCAGTACCATATTTGTTACTTAGCTGTTCCTGTTGTTTGCATCATCATCAACACATTAAAAGAGATGTTAAATTTTATTGTCAGTTCCTATAATGTCGAATTTGGTTGTGAGTTCTTATTAAAACATTAGTCTTGAAAATAAATTTGCCATGAAACGCGTTAATGAGCCACCCTGAAGCGATACATGGTTGCTCACCGCTGTGGTGTGAGCGCGAACCACCTGGTACGGGCAGTTATGCTGAACTGCTGGACTTCTTGGTGTGGCTGTACCTCTGAAAAGTCGCTTAGCCCGGAAAGAGCTCCGTGCAAGTGCTTCACCCCCTCTTGTTTGACTCAGTACAACATCTACGGTTGTTGTCATACATCATATGGGGTATCAGGCGATATTTGTGACTGAATTGAGGGTTTTTTGGTAGGAAGGACGAAGGATGTTATCTCGGATGGACATTAGTCATCACGTATAGAAGTAATTTTTTGCGTGCCCCTGGGAAGTGTTTTGGAACCCCTGCATTTCATGTTGTATGTTAATGAACTTGCCGGTAATATTATCAATAACCTCAGACTTTTTGCAGATGACGCAGTTATGTGTTGTGAAGTACTGTCTGAAAGAAACTGCATAAATATTCCGTCAGATCTTGACAGGGTTTTAAAGTGTTGTAAAGGTTACCAAATTGCTTTAAATGTTCAGAAACGCAAAACTGTGCACTTCACAGAACGGAAAAACGCACTATCCTATGATTATACTGTAAGTAGGCTGTTTATGTTTTCTTATTGGCAACGTTACGTAGCGCTCTGTACGAAAATCACTGGCTGTGCTGTGTGCAGTCTGTGGCTAGTTTGCATTGTTGTCTGCCATTGTAGTGTTGGGCAGAGGCAGCTGGATGTGAACAGCGCGTAGCGTTGCGCAGTTGGAGGTGAGCCGCCAGCAGTAGTGGATGTGGGGAGAGAGATGGCGGAGTTTTGAAATTTGTTATACTGGATATTATGAACTGCTATATATATTATGGCTATTAAGGTAAATACATTGTTTGTTCTCTATTAAAATCTTTCATTTGCTAACTATCCCTATCAGTAGTTAGTGCCATCTGTAGTTTGAATCTTTTATTTAGCTGGCAGTAGTGGCGCTCGCTGTATTGCAGTAGCTGGAGTAACGAAGATTTTTGTGAGGTAAGTGATTTTTGAAAGGTACAGGTTAATGTTAGTCAGGGCCATTCCTTTGTAGGGATTTCTGAAAGTCAGATTGCGTTGCGCTAAAAAATATTGTGTGTCAGTTTAAGCACAGTCTTGTATAAATTGTTCTAAGGGGACGGGACGTTTCAATACTATCAATGAGTCTCAGTTGGAATCGGCCGACTCCTACAAATGCCCGGAGGGTAGCACTTTGTAGGGATGTTAAATGGAGTGATTACGTAGGTTCACTCGAGGGTAAAGCAGGTGATAAACTTCGGTTTGTTGCTAGAATACTGGGGAGATCCAGTCAGTGTACAAAGGAAGTATTGCTCATGTGTGTGGGACCCTTCAGGTGCTGGTGATGGGACCCGTACTAAATAAGACTAACAGTTTCAAGAATCGGTTTTGAATGATTATCTAGGAGTATACTATAGTCTCCTACTTGTCGCCCACACAGAGGTAGTGAGGATAAGATTAGAATAATTAAAGCACACACATGAATTTTAACAACCATTCTTCCCGCTCTCAATACGTGAACTGAATGGGAAGAAAAACCTAATAACTTGTACAATGGGGCGTACCCTCTGCCATGCACTTCACAGTGGTTTGGATGGAACCCTGCGTCCCTCATGATGGACTTCGAAATTTCTATCATCCAGTGAGCTAGAAGTTTCTCTCGTGAAATTACGGTTATTTTAATCAGTGTTTGTGGAGATTAAGTTCAGTTTTCTGGCCTTTTTCCTGCCCGGCCAAGAAATACATTGCTCAGCTCTAGCGTATCTTCTCCTGGAAATGTTAGATAATGGTTGGCTGTCTGTTCAGAAGAGCATGTCCGAAAATCAAAAGCTTCAGGATTTCTAAGACTATTTCTGGACCGGTGGCTCGATAACGAGCGTGTGCCGAGATATATGAAGAACTGCAGCGGAAGCAATTAAGATAGATGAGACTTCTCCAAAGTGACGGCAACTAAAAATCGTTTATGTTTCATGTGGCTTACGCACAGAAATTACAATGAAGAAAAAAACGTCCATCTATTAGAAATTGTGTGAATATTGAGTAGTAGTTTAACGCACGCCATACCTATTGGCAGTCATGTAAAGATTTTAAATAAGTTTAATGGGGTACTAAATGAGAACTACCTCCAATTGCTTTTCCTTGGGACCGACACAATGTCGTCTAAATGTCTCATGCAGTTTATATAATATTCGCTTATGAAGACCGGGAAGATCTCGAAGGCCATCTGGAACCGCGAGACCGCTACGGTCGCAGGTTCGAATCCTGCCTCGGGCATGGATGTGTGTGATGTCCTTAGGTTAGTTAGGTTTAAGTAGTTCTAAGTTCTAGGGGACTGATGACCTCAGATGTTAAGTCCCATAGTGCTCAGAGCCATTTGAACCATTTTTTTAATCGAAGGCCATCCCTCGTCTAGGGAATCGTGGTGGCATCGCCCTTGAGAGATTAGTAGAATCAAAATCTGTGCGAGTAGACACCGAATACAAAATCTTTGCACAGGAAACGTAGGCAAATAACATGCAGCTAAATCCACAGGGACTGGACAACGAGGAGTAGCATAGCGCGCTCTTCTTGGATGAGAGTAGATTCAGTCTGATTAGTGATTCTGGATGTACCCTAATATAGCTAGAGTTGGCAACACAAAATGCACCCAAAAACAATATCGAGCATGATCGTTTTCGTGGCGCAAGTGTTACATCGTGAGGAGGCGTAATGTCGCATAGGCGTACTGACCTCCAAACCTTTGCACACGGTGAACTCACTGCTCAGCCTCATTGAGACTCTGTACTACTTCCACGTGGCGTCTTTTTTGTGGTACATTCGGCCTGGCTGCATTCTTAAGGATGAAAATGCGCAATCACATTCAACATTGCAGGTGGAGGAGGTCAGGAAACGAGTGGAACAGATTAGCCTGCACTTTCTCCTAACTTAAATCGCATCGAGGACGTGTGGGCTGCGTTGTGGAGGTGTACTGCAGCACGCCCAGATTATCCAGCGACCATCCACCGGTTGTCAATCGTGCTGCTGGACGAATGGAGCGCCCCACTAGAAGAACGCCTTACCACCCTTGTGGCCAGAATGGCAGCACATTGCCGTCCGTAGTGATCACGCACCCTACCGACAACCATATCCCACCTTTTGTAATATCCAAAGGACCTCCATGAATCGCTGTGGCTTCAGTGTAATTTTTGTCTCTGAATAAAACTGCCGTTTCTGCTCGTCTAGCTGCTTATTTCTTTCAGTTACTGTATCTTCTGTGGAATACTGTAGCAGTTCTTTCTATGTATGTGAGCCGTGCTGTGGCTCGTGTTGGTGTAGTTTGTAGGTTTCCGTCCTCTGCTGGAGGCCAGACCGTATCGTTTAGTTGCTATGGTTGCGGTTGTTTTGATAGGTGGCATGAGCCCCCTCTCATATTTGTATCTTACGATTTTCCTCTCTAATTGCATGCCGTGAAAAGTCGCTATTCCTTCACACGCGGACTTCCCACGCAACGTCTCTCGTCACCCGGGTGATCCGGTGACAGGCGGGCTCTGCTGATCTGGAAAGCGTTAAGCCGACGGGTGTAAGGAAGTCGAGTGAATGCTTTGCAGACGCCGACATTGTCAAAAGACACGCCCAGAGGGGTCTGAAGTAGCGCCTGGGCTAGAGGTTCCGTTACTTCCCAGAAACTTAGCGAAAACACTTTCTGGCGGGCTACCAGCGAGGCGTGGGAATGACTTGTGTACCCAGGCAGTTGTGGCGGGAAAATTCCCGCGCTTTCTGCAAAATAGTAACTGTGATTGGCTTGCTCAGGGCATAGCTCCGTGACGTAGCAAAATCAGCGCAGAAATTGGCGCCAAGAATCTCCACTGGTGGAATGGTAGTGCTCCGGCAATAGAGTGGAATTTTCCGCCGGCTTTCGAGTTGCTGATTGGAACGTTTAACCACGGCCACTGTCATGGGGGCGGGAATGTTGTGTGTTCGGCCTGTACGGGTGCTCTAGGGAGTCGGCTCTCGCCTTTCGGTCGAGGACGTCGAATCAACCAGCCATCGCCTCCGGTACGCCAGATCGTGTTCTGGCAGTTAAGAAGACAGTTTGGTAATGTATGTCCGCAGCACCGGCAGATAGGGATTTTCCTAGGTGATAATCAGAGCTCAGCAGAGCACGCCTGTTCGTCTTTTTCTAACTTTGTTCTGTCTTGAGTAGCAGCAATTAATGTTGGGTTAGCTGTGTGTCTCTCTTAAGATTTGAGTGGCAAGGAATTGGCTCCACATACCACTTCGTCTTAAACCTCACAATCTAGTTTAGGGACAACTTCACCTTCATAGCGTTTGTTTGAGTATCCAATTTGAGCCAATTTGATGTATTATAAATGTTTCATGTGTTTTTGTTTATTATTTTGTGTTTAGTCTTAATAAATCATATTGTTATTTTGGACAGAACTTTCATTCTGTTAATCGGTACAGCAACCCATCATTTCTCACTATGTTAATGAAACCTTCCTTTATTTAACTTATTTATCAAATTAAATTATTGCAGGTGCCAAACTCTTTTCTACTCCACTTGCAGGGTTGATTACAGTCAGTTCGCGTATATTTTTTAATCCATGTGCAACAGAAAAAGTCGGAGTTAGAATAGGGGGGGCTCAGAGCATCATTTACATATGGAGATTCTAGAAGAATTTAGTGTTAAATACACTGCTTGCCCCGGCACCTCGCAGTTTCTCTTCTTCTCGTGTTGACTGGCGTTACTTTGTTTCGCAATGTTGCTTGTCTGCTAGTGGCAGCAGCGGCGGTTATCGATATGTAGTAACTGTTGCCCTATCTTTGGGGCGACGCCGTGGTTCTTCCGGGTCGTGTCAGTGGGCAGTTCAGTTGGGGACTCAGGAGGAGCCAGGTCCGCACAGTGTGAAAACACGCCGGGACTGCTGGCGGAGCGCATGGACTGCCATATGGAAGGCCTGTGGTCACGAGGGTGCACGACCTCGTCGTAAACCGGATCCTGCAAGCTTAAGTTGAGTGCATTGGGATTCAAGTAGAGAAACCTCCACCATTGTGAGATCTTGCGATTCTCGAGTGACTTGTGTTCGTGCTGCTGCTTGTAGTGTTGCCGAGGTGAAGAGCAGCGAGTGGTGTACTTGGGGAAGGAGTATCTGTTTAGCTTTCCTGGACTTCTAATTACTATTTTTTGCGGTTCAGGTTGTTGTTAATTGTTAAGCTAAACCAGCGGTGTTTTTCCTGCGTGGTGGCCGCCAACGCCCCCTCCCCCCCCCCCCCAGTTACCTGCCCTGGGGGGTTAGTGTATGTAACGGCAGTGTACGTTTCCTCACCTTGCTGCTGCTGCCCGGTAAGGCGTGTAGCTTTCTTGATTGTAGGCCGTTTGTGATTCTTCTACTCCGGTGGCAGCGATTCATTTCTCGTTCTGGGAGCTCTAAGCACAGTATTCTGGGGGCGTAGTGCAGTCCGCTGGTTCCGGCTTTGGCGTGTTGTTCAATTCTTGCATTTGGTTTATTAAGCGTCAGGTAGCTTCAGCAAGTTTATCATTAGTCATTCGTTAGACTGCCACTAGTCTGAGTTACCATCTTGTGAAGTGAATGCAACTCTTGGTTGCCTATCTCATCGTTCATCGCTTGCCGGACCTACTCAGAGGTCGATTCCTGGTGCACCATCTGTGACTGGCCCTTGTGTTTTATTATTGTATTTACTGTTTTACTGTTTTCTTTTAAATTTTTTTTTTGTAATTGCCATTCTTGGCGTTACAACAGGTTTAAATGGTTCAGCTACCAAGTTTACCATCATTTTGTCCCACCCGTTTGGTGATCAGTTTCCTGTCCTTTTAAATTAACCTTCCTATTGCAGTGCTGTTTTACAGTATGTTTGTTAAATTTTTTTATAATTGTCGTTCTTGGCGTTAAAGGCATTCAGCCGCGACTGTGGTTACTTCCCTTAAACTTCTAATTGGGTTCACATTGGCTTGTTTTTAAAACATTATTTGCTGTGTCTGTATTTTATGCTCATTTTGTAAATTGTAACGAACTGAAAGCACTATTAATTACACACTTGTTTATTCCTTCAATAATAACGTCTGGTATTTTTATTTATTGCTGAGTTTGGAATTAAAATAAATGTTTATAATTGCAAAAGGGAACCAATAGTAACTGATTACTGCCGCGTCCACAATCGTAACCGAATCCTGCCTTCCTTGTCCACCAGGTCTCAGTATGATACAAGTTTCATCGATCTATGTTACTATTCAGTGACGCATCATGTCGATGTATAATTGGTTTGTTTTGTGAATATTATTTGTATTTATACGCTGGGTCTGGCCTAGGGAAAACTATGCTGTCGAACGAATACATCGATAGGTCGTGTGGAGAACCAAAGTGTTTAGGATCTTTGGTAGTGTTAACTCTGCCGCGTGGAGCGCGGGCAGAGCAGAGTCTGGCGGGGGTGGTGTAGTGGAGCAGGTGTGTTGTGTGACGCTCCCGCGAGTTGCCGCGCTTTCGGGGTTGGGCAGCATGTAATTGCGCTCGACTTGCTATGATAGTTTCTGACACGGTGCCGCGAACGGGAAGCATTAGCTGGCGCACATTAAGAGCCCGTTTCGGCTGGAGACCGTGTCGGGAAGAAGGCGCGCCAACATCCAGCTTCTGCAACAGCGACGGCCGACAGTAATTTCAAAGTTCAGTTAAGGTATTCATAGCTGGCTACAATATTTAGATTACACAAGCACAAATTAAGAGTGCGAGTTTTGTTAGTATATTTTAGCTTACCTGTGACTGCAGCTCATCTTGGTACATACTAAATTTTACTATTGTTAATTATTCAGAATCATTAAATTCAAGTTCAAAGTTAAATCTCTTATTTCTAAATTGCGTAGATTCAAGTAGCTTTTGAAATGATTGTTGAGGTAGCCCAAGACTAACCTTATTTTACTGAATTTCGATGTGATTCACAAACAAAGCTCACTATTAATTTCAGTCACTAAATTAACTTTAAATTTTCCGGTTTTATTAATTCTTTTGCTAAATTAAGTCAGAATGTAGCGAAATTTATTACTTCTGACAAATTTTCAGTTTTCACACAACACGTGTCAACCTTCTGTTGCCACGCTTTTAGTGCTAGTTATATGTGCAATAACCTTTCTTTTTCAGTTATTATAGTAGTTGTCCATAGGACTGGCGACCGTAATTTTCCCCAAATCACAAATATCTAATTAACGCCAATTAATTGTTAACGTGACGACCGCACATTTACTTTCTTTATGAATTTTACCCTTTTCTCAAAATTAATTTCCACCAATTTCATTTGCATTTTTCCTTTCATTTAGATGTAACCCTTTCCTCCCCCTTTACCGACAGCTTAACTTCGGTGACATTGCTTTTCTCAAATTTCCATTAGGTACACGCGGTTTAATTTTTCACTGTCATTAAGGTCGATTGGTGAGGGGGAGGTTACATAGTGTGTAAGCTTAGGGACTGATGACCTTAGCAGTTACGTCCCATAATATTTTACACACAGCTGAACAGCTAAATAAACTACTTTAACGACACGACGCGATAAGATTCAAATGGTTCAAATGGCTCTGAGCACCATGGGACTTAACTTCTGAGGTCATCAGTCCCTTTAGAACTACTTAAACCTAAATAACCCAAGGACGTCACACACATCCATGCCCGAGGCAGGATTCGAACCTGCGACCTTAGCGGTCGCGCGGTTCCATACTGAAGCGACTAGAGCCCCTCGGCCACTCCGGCCGGCACGCGATAAGAAATTGGTCGTTCTGGCTCCAAACAGTGTGCTTACTATTTCCTGCCACATCTATGTGAAAAATATAAAACCATCAAAATCAGTCCGGTAGTAGGACGAAGTTTCTACATTAACTGTAGACTCCGCTATTCATAAAAATTATTATTACTAATCAAATATTACACAGGAATGACAACACGTACCTCCTGATCCATCGATGGACAGAACAAAAGTGAGTAGCCAGAAGAGGAAGCCTCAGCCTCATAATACTTCGTTGTTTGTCAGGAAAAAAGAATGCATTACAAAGGTTACTCATTATACCTTTGGCATATTGTCTGTGAGTTGCAGTTAACATGAGTGATACAACACATACATTTTGTGATATAATAGTTTCTTCGTAAAAGTAATAAAAAAATAAAAATCTTATATGATACGCTTCATTTTGTCATATTTTTAGATTAGATTAGAGGCGCTCCTCATTCCATGGACCGTATTGTGGAGATCCTCTTGGATGTGAAACATGTTAGATATCTCATGTGACATTAATAAAAAATACAAAAATAATAACAGTAATAGTAATAATAATACAGTACGTCAGCTGGTTCTTTTAGAAATTCTTAAGAGTTGGGCTCAAGTAACACTTTCAGACTCCTCTTAAAATGAATATTTGTTGCTAAACGTTTTATGGTTGCTGGCAAGTTATTGAAAATGTGTTTTCCTGAACGGCAGACTCCTTTTTGAACTAAGATAAGTGCGTTTGTGTCTTATGTAAATTGTTCATGTTCTCAGTATTGATGCAGTGAAATGTTGGTGGAAAAAGAGATATGTACTTACAACAAATTTAATTAAGGAAAAATTAATGAGATGCCGTAGTTAGTATACCCCATTCCTTAAAAATGATTGTAGAGTATGTTTGTGGATTCAGACCAGATATAATACGTAGTACACGCTTTTGGACTCTGAAAAGTTTTGTTTGACTTGAAGTTAGCCCAAATTAAGACACCGTAAGACATAACACAATGGAAGTAACCAACATGCCAGCTTTTCGTATTTTTATGTCACCTATGTGTGATTACATTGCATTGGAAATAAGTTTTTGTAAGTGTTCTGTGGTATACTTCCCCCAGCTGAATTTACTATCAAGTTGTATCTCCATGAATTTAGCACTGTCCATCTCTTCATCTGTGCTTCTTCAGACATTATACACATGCTGGGTGAGAACGGTCTGTGGTATGTGGTGAATCATTCTGAAAGTTTAATGATAGTGATTTGGCTATAAACCATTTACTTATCAGCATGAAAATATCATTAGCAGCCCTTTCTAGAACTATGCTCGACTTGCTATTTACTGCAAAACTTGTATCGTCTGCAAACAAAAGAAACTCTGCGCCTGGCGATGTGACTGATGGGGGTCATAAATATACAATAAAAATCAATAGCATTAAGGTGGGACACCATATGTAAATACCCCTTACTTCGATGATGACTGATGAATCAGTTCACTAGTTTTGGTACTGTCATCCTTTGTCGTTTGCAAGATAATGAACCATTTTGCAGCGTTGCCAGTGACACTATAGTGTTCCAGTTTAATGTGAACAGCTGAACTGTCCATTTGCATTACGATGCACTTTGAACTTGCGATATCGTTGTCAAGAACCACATATGGAAAAAATATTACTTTGTAGTCTAAAAAAATGGCGAAGAAAACTGATTGCGATGTCAAAAGTAAGAAAGCTCAAAATGACATGTACAGGACTGACGATGTAGCAAACAGCTGCTTCTGACAACGACTTCACAGCTACAGTTTTTAAGTGCAAGCAGAACCAATCAGAACTGCACAGTGGATGTACGCTATGAGCATTGACCATTCTCCACACAAGGAAATGCCTCATATCTCAGCAAGAATGTATTACCAGACGTGAGTTGGCAGTATCTTTTCTCTGGCTTTGACCAGTACTTTCCTGTAAGAATGTGAGATCTTGTTTTTGTAAGAACCCCGTATAGGAAAAATTTGCTGTTGTGCCCATTTTCCACAGTAAGTATACAAATGTTAAGTTCATCAATTCACATGCCTTTTTCTTGCAGCGCTTTGGCTTTGTCCAGGGAGCTAGCTACTGTGGTTTCTCGTTCGGTGAAGTGAAGATGACGTGTGCTGCAAGTGAGAGAAACGGTAGATTTTGGCGGGACTGATGATTAATTGTCAATAATATGTTATTCTTGTACTATTGTCACATGAACTGCTTACGAAATTTATCAGATGCTTAAACTAAACTGTATCTAAAAAGACATATACAAAGGTGCCTATAAATACACATCTGGAAGGTAAATACACTGAAGCGCCATAAGAACTGATATAGGCATGCGTATTCAAATATAGAGATACGTAAACAGGCAGAATACGGCCCTGCGGTAAGCAACGTCTATATAAGATAAGAAGTTGTTAGATCGGTTACTGCTGCTGCAATGGCAGGTTATCAAGATCTAAGTGGATTTGGACGTGCTGTTATAGTCGGTGCACGAGCGATGGGGCACAGCATCTCCGAGGTAGCGATGAAGTAGAGATTTTCCCGTAGGAACATTTCACGAGTGTACCGCGAATATCATGAACCCGGTAAAACATCAAATCTCCGTCACCCTGCGCACAGGGAAAGATCCTGCAAGAACGGGACCAACGACGACTGAAGAGAATCGTTCAACGTGACGGAAGTGCAACCATTCCGCAAATTGCTGCAGATTTCAATGCTGGGCCATCAACAAGTGTCAGCGTGCGCACCATTCAACGAAAACATCACCGATGTGGACGTTCGAAGCCGGAGGCCCCCTCATCTAGTATAGGTGACTGCGCGACACAAAGCTTTACGTATATGGATATGGTGTCTGTTCTTTCGGACGTGTCCGAAAGAACAGACACCATATCCATATAAGTATACAGTTCTGGCAATACCGGCCATTAGCTTCCTCTTCTGTCCGGATGCACACATACACTCCTGGAAATGAAAAAAAGAACACATTGACACCGGTGTGTCAGACCCACCATACTTGCTCCGGACACTGCGAGAGGGCTGTACAAGCAATGATCACACGCACGGCACAGCGGACACACCAGGAACCGCGGTGTTGGCCGTCGAATGGCGCTAGCTGCGCAGCATTTGTGCACAGCCGCCGTCAGGATCAGCCAGTTTGCCGTGGCATACGGAGCTCCATCGCAGTCTTTAACACTGGTAGCATGCCGCGACAGCGTGGACGTGAACCGTATGTGTAGTTGACGGACTTTGAGCGAGGGCGTATAGTGGGCATGCGGGAGGCCGGGTGGACGTACCGCCGAATTGCTCAACACGTGGGGCGTGAGGTCTCCACAGTACATCGATGTTGTCGCCAGTGGTCGGCGGAAGGTGCACGTGCCCGTCGACCTGGGACCGGACCGCAGCGACGCACGGATGCACGCCAAGACCGTAGGATCCTACGCAGTGCCGTAGGGGACCGCACCGCCACTTCCCAGCAAATTAGGGACACTGTTGCTCCTGGGGTATCGGCGAGGACCATTCGCAACCGTCTCCATGAAGCTGGGCTACGGTCCCGCACACCGTTAGGCCGTCTTCCGCTCACGCCCCAACATCGTGCAGCCCGCCTCCAGTGGTGTCGCGACAGGCGTGAATGGAGGGACGAATGGAGACGTGTCGTCTTCAGCGATGAGAGTCGCTTCTGCCTTGGTGCCAATGATGGTCGTATGCGTGTTTGGCGCCGTGCAGGTGAGCGCCACAATCAGGACTGCATACGACCGAGGCACACAGGGCCAACACCCGGCATCATGTTGTGGGGAGCGATCTCCTACACTGGCCGTACACCACTGGTGATCGTCGAGGGGACACTGAATAGTGCACGGTACATCCAAAGCGTCATCGAACCCATCGTTCTACCATTTCTAGACCGGCAAGGGAACTTGCTGTTCCAACAGGACAATGCACGTCCGCATGTATCCCGTGCCACCCAACGTGCTCTAGAAGGTGTAAGTCAACTACCCTGGCCAGCAAGATCTCCGGATCTGTCCCCCATTGAGCATGTTTGGGACTGGATGAAGCGTCGTCTCACGCGGTCTGCACGTCCAGCACGAACGTTGGTCCAACTGAGGCGTCAGGTGGAAATGGCATGGCAAGCCGTTCCACAGGACTACATCCAGCATCTCTACGATCGTCTCCATGGGAGAATAGCAGCCTGCTGCATTGCTGCGAAAGGTGGATATACACTGTACTAGTGCCGACATTGTGCATGATCTGTTGCCTGTGTCTATGTGCCTGTGGTTCTGTCAGTGTGATCATGTGATGTATCTGACCCCAGGAATGTGTCAATAAAGTTTCCCCTTCCTGGGACGATGAATTCACGGTGTTCTTATTTCAATTTCCAGGAGTGTAGTACCCGAACTCTTACGGGACTTGGTAAGAATGTCTTCCATGAGTAATGAGTGTGTTGGGTAGGGACATATAAGGTGAGAATGAGGGTCTCACGGGAGGCGTGCGCGAGATAGTCCCAGCATTAGCAGTATCCTCTCTGCCCTCGGTGGCTCAGATGGATAGAGCGTCTACCGTGCAAGCAGGAGATCCCGGGTTCGAGTCCCGGTCGGGGCACACATTTTCACATGTTCCCGTTGATATGTATCAACGCCCGTCAGCAGCTGAAGGTATTAATATATAATTCTAATTTCGTCAAAGCTTTATGCGTCGCTTGGGCCGGTCTACACCGGCATTGGACTGTTGATGACCAGGAACATGTTCAAGCTGGTGGAGGGGCGTGTGCAGTTGGAGTGATATCGGACCCCTGCTACGTCTAGATACGACTCTGTCAGGTGACACGTACGTAAGCATCCTGTTTGATCACCTGCATCCTTTCATGTCCATCGTGCATTCCGACGGGTACAAATATGGAATAATAGTATTCCATTTTAGTGACAGAGTCGTCTTGAAATTCAGAAAAATAAAATCGAAAATTTAATTTAAATAGGTAACAAACACGTGATTTTACGACTTAATGTATTAGCTAAACGCCTGTTTACGAAGTATATTAATAATTTATATATTATGACAAGAATGAAACTAAAAAGCACCAACATGCAAAAATTATTCCTCCTAGTGAATTCGTTAAAACAACTTCACTCACTCGCAGTGGTTGACAACTGTAATAGGAATGCGTTCCAGAGCAACCTACAGTTGACGTACGTAGTATACAAGCATGTCACGGAAGTACAGCAGTAACAAGGCGAGAAACCATAGTATTTCACAGTACTACCCTTATTCCACATTTGTACTTTTTCCTCTATATGTTCTGGGTCTTCTGCACACATAGCTTTGCTGCGGTGCGGTTAATGGGTCCATTGCCACTGAAATGGCGCGGTAACCGCAAACAAACTCCCCAATTCGAGCACGCGGTACGGTACGGCTCTTGTGGGCAAAGCGTCTAAATTGCACCCAGGTTCTGGCAGTATATGGATGAAATGCAACGTCGTGTCAGCCGTACCAACAACGTAACCAAGGCCGGACAGACGTGGCGGATGCTGATTGAGAAGTCGAGATCTTGCAGAATGCGATCTCCGTCTGTTGGGCAAACTGACGGAGCATCTGGCCGGCGGACGAGATTTTCCAACGATGAGAACGTTAGTAAGGTGCCAAGACATGGGTACTTACACGTTAGCTTACCAACATTAATACACTACTGGCCATAAAAATTGCTACACCAAGAAGAAATGCAGATGATAAACGGGTATTCATTGGACAGATATACTAGAACTGACATGTGATTACAGTCTCACGCAATTTGGGTGCATAGATCCTGAGAAATCAGTACCCAGAACAACCACCTCTGGCCGTAATAACGGCCTTGATACGCCTGGGCATTGAGTCAAACAGAGCTTGGATGCCGTGTGCAGGTACAGCCTCCCATGCAGCTTCGACACGATACCACAGTTCATCAATAGTAGTGACTGCCGTATTGTGACGAGCCAGTTGCTCGGTCACCATTGACCAGACGTTTTCAATTGGTGAGAGATCTGGAGAATGTGCTGGCCAGGGCAGCAGTCGAACATTTTCTGTATACAGAAAGGCCCGTACAGGACCTGCAGCATGTGGTCGTGCATAATAGTGCCGAAATGTAGGGTTTCGCAGGGATCGAATGAAGGGTAGAGTCACGGGTCGTAACACATCTGAAATGTAACGTCCACTGTTCAAAGTGCCGTCAATGCGAACAAGAGGTGACCGAGACGTGTAACCAATGGCACCCCATACCATCACGCCGGGTGATACGCTAGTCTGGCAATGACGAATACACGCTTCCAATGTAGGTTCACCGCAATGTCGCCGAACACGAATGCGACCATCATGATGCTGTAACTAGAACCTGGATTCATCCGAAAAAATGACGTTTTGCCATTCGTGCACCCAGGTTCGTCGTTGAGTACACCCTTGCAGGCGCTTCTGTCTGTGATGCAGCGTCAAGGGTAACCGCAGCCGTGGTCTCCGAGCTGATAGTCCATGCTGCTACAAACGTCGTCGAACTGTTCGTGCAGATGGTTGTTGTCTTACACACGTCCCCATCTGTTGACTCAGGGATCGAGACGCGGCTCCACGATCCGTTACAGCCATGCGGATAAGATGCCTGTCATCTCAACTGCTAGTGATACGAGGCCGTTGGGATCCAGCACGGCGTTCCGTATTACACTCCTGAACCCACCGAATCTATATTTTGAAAACAGTCATTGGATCTCGACCAACGCGAGCAGCAATGTCGCGATACGATAAACCGCAATCGCGATAGGCTACAATCCGACCTTTATCAAAGTTGGAAACATGATGGTACGCATTTCTCCTCGTTACACGAGGCATCACAACAATGTTTCACCTAGCAACTGCAGTTTTTGTATCAGAAATCGGTTGGAAACTTTCCTCATGTCAACACGTTGTCGGTGTCGCCACCGGCGCCAACCTTGTGTGAATGCTCTAAAAAGCTAATCATTTGCATATCATAGCATCTTCTTCCTGTCGGTTAAATTTCTCGTCTGTAGCACGTCATCTTCGTGGTGTAGCAATTTTAATGGCCAGTAGTGTGATAATAATAAAGGGACTGGCAAGGGCAATACATCATGACTCTATTGAATTATGATAGATATGAGGCACTCTCGAGCAGTATTCCCTGCATGTCTGTATGATTAGCCGGCCGAAGTGGCCGTGCGGTTCTAGGCGCTGCAGTCTGGAACCGCGAGACCGCTACGGTCGCAGGTTTGAATCCTGTCTCGGGCATGGATGTGTGTGATGTCCTTAGGTTTAACTAGTTCTAAGTTATAGGGGCTAATGACCTCAGAAGTTGAGTCCCATAGTGCTCAGAGCCATTTGAACCATTTGTCTGCATGATTAAGCCACTAACTTAAGCCTTGGTGAAAAGTGTCGGAAGTTGAGAATTGTGGAATGTGAAGTCTGCAGATGACCGTACCTCGCCGGGCTGCCGTGGCCGGCAGGTAGCGGTTACCGGAAACGCGGGACAATACGGCGCTTTTAGGGATAGCCCGGCACCCGGAGCCACCTGTGCTGGGCAACACGTGGAAAAGACGGGAATTTCGTTTGCCTAGGGGCGTTATGACCTACTCGATCATTGGGTAGATCTCAGAAATGCCATTGGAGGGATTTCGGCGATGATAGAGCTTCGACATTGGCCGAAACTGAGTATTCTTCCGCCGCGTTTTCGTACGCGTGGGAGACGGGAGAATTGTGGAGAGAGTGGACTTCGCCTTCAGCCATCGAGCGGTACGGACTAGGAGACGGCGTCTTGGCCATCGTCTTCGAAGGGAGATATACGGTCTGTGTCGCAGCACTGCACCAACGCATGTTCCGTGCAGAGTTCTGCGGTTAGAGCTCTTTGTGTGGTCAGAAACGATATTTTCACCAACGCTTAAGCACTTCTAACAACTTACCTAACATCTGGTAGTTATCCTTGCGAGGTGCCGAGTATTTATCAACGCAGCTGCCGGTAATAGGGGCGCGTAATTGCAAATTGTTAATGTGCCATTCTCAGGAGTGTGTGGGTGGACAAAGAGATTCACATTTTTTTTTTGTAAATTTTGTCAATTGTGGGGAATATCAAATTAAAATGCCATTATTACGATAGAATTATCGACTTCATTGTAGCCAGCATTTACCCTGATCCAGTAAGCTTTACATGTACTCTAGTCACTGCACAGCTTGCCCAGACGGGAAGGAAAGAAGGTTTGCAGTCTTCTATGTCAGCGACGGACCAAATTAGTTTACACGTTCACACAGCGGTTTAACCAAGGAGGGGATATGTATCGTCAAGGAATTGTTACAGGGACGTGGTGACTATGCTGAAAAATAGTGTCATGTATCTGTGCCCTTTTGAAATGTAAAGCAGCATTTATTCACTTGGTTCCCAGAAATAATGTGTACCTTACTTTTCGTAGTTCCCTCGTAGCATCCAATACATCATAATAGAACTCTGAAATTGTACTCTTATGGAGGAGGAATCGTTGGCGCTAGGATTTCACCCGGAACAAGTCCCGCCCGCTCACCCCCTGTTTTCCCGGTCTTTGTTCGGCGCCTGGGCGTCTTTTCAGTTGACCCACGTGGTCTACCGCGTTCGGCTGCACTTGGAGTGAATGTTAAATTAATATCTTGCTAAGTCTTAAATTTTGCCAGATAGTTAAAAGACACGTTACAAAAAAGTGCATAATTGGCCTCAGGTGCGCCAGGTACTTCCACAGCAAACATAAGAGAAAACAATTTAGCTCTGAATTCTTTAAATACGAGAACTCAGTATTCAAATGAAAAGCCTATGAAGAAACATAGTTTTATGTGAGAAAAAGCACCCAAAGCTACAACAGGAAAAACCTACCCTCAAAGAATAATTTGCTTGGAGAAAGAGGAACCACAGTATACTTGACACGTAAGTTTCAGAGCTCAGACAGTATATGTGAAACAAGCACCAATGTTCACTATACTTCCAGAGGGCATCAAAATTACTTTGTTCTTGCTAATCGATCCAAGCTGTTTTTGCGTGTTATTCACTGAATAGTTTTGCGTGTTATTCACTGAATAGTTTTGCTGAAATGTTTTAGGGGTGGAAGAAGAACTAGCACAGCATGAAGGAAGTTTTACAGCCGTGAAACACTGCAGCATTTATTTCCTCTATAACAGATCTGTGACAAAAATATACATCATCATTATTATTGTTTTTAAAAAATGGTTTGAATGACATTTACGAAATTAATAAAACTTTTGGCTAAAAACAGACAGGACAAAGAATAACAGCAGATTATTTTCCTGAGACGTTCGAAACAGCATATAGCACACTAATCATACAGAAACAGCCACAATTCTTTATAACCTCGTTTATACTGCGCAGGTATGGCATTGGAAGAATTTACAATTTAAAATTCACCCATTACCCATGGAAATACTAACGAAATATGTCATATAAGCAAATATCTTACTGCTTTCATTAGGCTTTTCTACTTTATGGCATTCTTATATTCTTTAATTTTCGTGAGCTACTATGAGGGCCTACGTAAACAAAACGACTTTGACTTATTTCTATATAACGTTGATTTTAGACAACAGAGTTATTCGACTGCATCCGTGGCTTTACTACCGACGGGACAGACTCAAGACCATTGTTTTCGCATCGTATGTTTGCCTTGCTGTTTCCCTCAGATAAACCTATTATAATAAGTGAATTAGTTAATGAAAATTTGTCCTTATTGCCCTTAAATAACATCACGTTATATTTTGTTTTCTATTGCTAGCGAAGCTTTCAATTCTCTATAAATGTTTTTATTTCTTTAATAATGCACATTCATATTATATTAGTATCCAGGAAAACTTAAATTTGTTATCATTACTGAATTTCATCACAGTGTAACATGTGTTGGACTGTAACGATAACAACTTTGAAGTATCCAGAATGAGATTTTCACTCTGCAGCGGAGTGTGCGCTGATATGAAACTTCCTGGCAGATTAAAACTGTGTGCCCGACCGAGACTCGAACTTTGAAGTAGCTTCCAGTTTGCGGAACTGGCGGCTGTTTAGGGGAGGGCCTTACACTGTGGAGAGGCATGGAGGGGGCTGAATGGGCGGGACTTGTTCCGGGTGAAATCCTAGCGCTAAGGGCACGTTTATGGAGGTGGTATGTGTAGTGGAGAGGTGAGAGGTAATCACCAGATGTGGAATATGGATGTTTTATTTTGTTTATCTGATGTTGGTATCGAATTTTTCTAATAGAGGTTGATATGCAGCTTAGTAAGCACCCGAAATTTACGTTTGTTATTCGACGGCGCGAACGGATCTTCGTTTACGAGTGCTACTTCGTTTACTTGTGTTTAACGCCCCCGTGTTATTTCTGCGCAAAATTCACTTCTAAGTCCAGTATTTCTGTGTTGTTTTCTTCTTATTGGATTCTTGGTTCAGTTAAATGACAACACCAATGTACATCTGAATAATTTCCGTTGACGCCTTGTCGAAAACGATGTCACTACGAAACGTCCCCTTAGAACAATTTATACAAGACTGCTTAAACTGACACACAATATTTTTTAGCGCAACGCAATCTGACTTTGAGAAATCCCTACAAAGGAATGGCCCTGACTAACATTAACCTGTACCTTTCACAAATCACTTACCTCACCAAAAATCTTCGTTACTCGAACTACTGCAATACAGCGAGCGCCACTACTGCCAGCTAAATAAAAGATTCAAAGTACAGAAGGCACTAACTACTAGTAGGCATAGTTAGCAAATGAAAGATTTTAATAGAGAACAAACAATGTATTTACCTTAATGATCATAATATATATAGCAGTTCGTAACATCCATTCTTACAAATAACAAAACTCCGCCATTTCTCTCCCCACATCCACCACTGCTGGCGGCTCACCTCCAACTGCGCAACGCTACGCGCTGTTCACATCCAGCTGCCGCTGCCAAACACTACAATGGCAGACAACAATGCAAACTAGCCACAGACTGCACACAGCACAGCCAGTGATTTTCGTACAGAGCGCTACGTAACGTTGCCAATAAGAAAACATAAACAGCCTACTTACATCGAGTAACGAAGATTTTTGTGAGGTAAGTGATTTGTGAAAGGTACAGGTTAATGTTAATCAGGGCCATTCCTTTGTACGGATTTTTGAAAGTCAGATTGCGTTGCGCTAAAAATATTGTGTGTCAGGTTAAGCACAGTCATGTATAAATTTTTCTAAGGGGACGTTTCAACTGGATTATCGACAGCAGCTCGTGGAAACAGCGGCACGCGGCAGCACTGCCGTAATCGCAGTCACACCACCTGCTGTGACGCCCCTTCAGTTGCACGTGGAGAACCTGGCCTTAAAGTGCGGGGCCCAGGTGCGTGAGCTGCCAGTGCTTGGGATCGGGTAGTGCGAATGTGGCACGCACCGTGGAAACGGGGCGGCGCTGACCCGTCTAACTGGCGGCTCGGCAAATGTCAGTCATAATTGGCGGCGCTGCGCTGCGCTGGAAAGGGCCGGCCGTGCGTGCTCACGTCACGCTCTACTTGAGCGCGGCCGCCGATCTCTGGAGCACGGACCGCTCCAGTCCACCGTCTGCAAGTGTCTGCCCGCGTCTGCCCGGAAGCCTCCACCCTCGTGGAGGCAGTGACAAGTAGTGTCGAGAAAAATTCGTCCACTCGCACGTAACAGCGCTATTCCTTGTATCTACGAATATAAAATAACGTTCCTGGCCGACCATGTGTTCACATCAAATACCTCTGAGCACTATGGGATTTAAACATATCAGGTCATAGGTCCCCTAGAACTTAGAACTACTTAAACCTAACTAACATAAGGACAACTCTAACATTCTGCGTGGTGTCTGTTTGTTCTAAGTCGTGTCTCCCTACCACTTTCGCGCAACGACGCTCTGAGCGTGTTTTTTTAGGGAATTGACTAGTTTGAACCTGGGACCTGTTGCTGGTAAGGAGACGCCAGACCACACATGACATGTAGAGTTCAGAACAGTTCAGGGAGACTAGCGATGATATAATCAAATACTTAATGATTTCGTCAGCTCCACTGCACTCCCTGTAAAAGAATCTTAATACTAACTAAATTTAGTGGAAGGGGTTCAAGGCTTTCCTATTTTTAGTTAGCTGGTAAAATAACATCGAAAAAGCAGTTAAGTTTAGTATTGGAAATTTTATTCTACTCACAAAACATTGTTTATAAATTGCACTATTGATAAAAGGAAATATTTTAATACAGGATGATAAAAACCAACTGCGTTCAACAAAAATGTGAACGAATATTCCCTGAATGGGTTTCCAAGTTCTACAATGGATCGAAGGATGACCTATAAAATATCACATCTATAATCTAGATTTAAGTTAAGTTTCATAAAAGACAAAACTATCAAAATGGTCTACTCTCAATTATCTTTAATTACTTATGTAACTTCTCGTAAATTACAGTGGCTGATGTGGCTTCTCAATAATTATATAACAGAAAAATCATCGCGTTTCAGATTTTTACTTCAAGTAGCAAATGTGAACACCATGAGATTTAATTGACGATCGACACTAGTATCGCGTAAAAAGGGGATGTAACAGATGAGACTTCTGCAGTTCTGAGTGAAGCCTTACGCGCTCAAAAACGCGGCACCGCGTGCGTTCATTACCTTGTCGGTGTTTAGGCAGCGTCAGGGGGCGGCGGGCGGCGCAGCTCCACACCTCGCCGTCTCGGAAGCAACTCTCACCTAACTTCTCCTTACTACAATTTACCGAAGTTGGTTTAAAAAGCTATCTGGCTGTGTTTTCAACTGACCAATCAGGGTCTCAATGTTAACCTTAAGCTCCACCTAGAAAAATTCTGTCTATCCGATGAGAAACATTATACTTTTCGTGGTGGGTCAATGTTTTTAATGTTTGCTACGTAACAGAGACGCGGAAAAGTCTCACGCTAAAACTTGCAGCTGGTGTGGCCCTTTTAGTGTTATTGTAAGATCTATACTGTTCTTCTGGTCGGCTCTATGTTTTAAGATGGGCTGGGGGGTGGTTTTGGCGGTCGGCTAGGGATGTGGGTGTCCATCACCGTAGGGCCTCCTAGCCTAAACGATTCTGCTCTCAGCTTCTGTTCTCGTTTCTTCCCTCGGAACTGCGTCTGTTTCACGGTGGGAAGGTATGACATGCATTTAGGCGTTGTTGTGTTAGTCTGTGATATTCCATTTGCTCCCTCGTTGATCGTATTACTTTGGTTAATTTAATGTCAGGATTTATTTGGAGCTATGTGACATACTGCCGGATTTGCTATCATGTCAGGGTTTTCATGGAAGGTGTTGGATTTGCCTGACACCTTACACAACATACACATCCATGCCCGAGGCAGGATTCGAACCTGCGACCGTAGCGGTCGCGCGGTTCCAGATTGCAGCGCCTAGAACCGCTCGGCCCGACCTTGTGTGCTGATTTTGTTCAATACTGCGAGTGTTAAAGGGGGTTTGCTGTATCCGAGGGGCAGCAGTTTTTGGCCCCCCCTGAAACTGACGGGTACGCTTCCAGCTGTACCTCAAAATGGGTTTCTGGAATGGGTCTACTATACTGTGCGTTTGCTATAATAAATGGTGCTGGAAACAAACTTTTTAAAAGTTCTGGCAGAAAGCAGCACTTAGCCGAAGAATGCTTGAGACTGTTAGATTTACAATCCTCAAACCACTCGCAAAGGGCAATCTGAAAAATGTTCAAATGTATATGAAATCTTATGGGACTTAACTGCTAAGGTCATCAGTCCCTAAGCTTACAGTCTACTTAACCTAAATTATCCTAAGGACAGACACACACGCCCATGCCCGAGGGAAGACTCGAACCTCCGCCGAGATCAGCTGCACAGTCCATGACTGCAGCGTCTTAGACCGGGGCAATCTCAAGAAAACGCAAAGACTGGCTTGTAGTTCACAAAGATTTATTACACATATCCCCGAAAACAATTTTACAAAATCCTTTAAAAAGCCGGCCTTCAATTGGCCACCAACAACAAATGGTTCAAAAGGCTCTAACCACTATGGGACTTACCATCTGAGGTCATTAGCTCCCTAGACTTAGAACTACGTAAACCTAACTCACCTAAGGACATCACACACATCTATGCCCGAGGCAGGATTCCAACCTGCGACCGTAGCAGCAGCGTGGCTGTGGACTGGTGCGCCTAGAACCGCTGGGGCACAGCGGGCGGCTCCACCAATAACAAAAATATAATTATAAGAGTTTATGGAATGAAACAAGTGAAGCAAAGATTATTCCTTTTAACTAAATAGCAAAAACAACCACAGGTAAATATAGATGGACAAGCATAATTGCCCACAAATGTAACACGAATTTACCGGGACTAAATATCCTTTGGTAAAACAAGCAACAGTACAGAATATGAAATAACAAATTTTAACTAAAAGAGCAAATTCCCCAACGAGAACCTTAGACCAATAGACCAATAAACAGATCATACAACAACGGAATTACACCAATTACATAGTGACTTATTCTACTGAACTCATTCGTGAAATCCGTTTCCAGTTTACCAATATTTATGTAGAAAAGACAGTTATCTTAATAGTCAGTTTAAGTTCCATGCAACAGCGGGCGCTCCCTGACGGATGACCCACCCTAATACAAGAGTGACCAAACTACTAGGAACACGGGACGTACCCTGGTGCAGCCTGAACACATTAACGAGAGGAAATGGCTCTGAGCACTATGGGACTTAACATCTATGGTCATCATTCCCCTAGAACTTAGAACTACTTAAACCTAACTAACCTAAGGTCATCACACAACACCCAATCATATTAACGAGAGGAATCTCCAATAATTACGAGACAGAATACTCAACTCATATCGACTACTGGGGCGAGCAGCGACTCTGACAAGGTACAGCCAAGTAGCGCCGAACGTAACCAAAACGCAGCTGGCCGAGCTAACGCCGTCCGAACATATTTCAATCAAGGTGCCGCCCCCTGTATCGGTCAATCCGGAACCGATTGTGCCCACCACTCGTAGTACACTGTAAACTTAAAAAAAAATCAAACATAGGAGAGACAACCAAACCAAAGGACACAAAACAAACACTCTTATTTCAGATTTACCACCCCCCCCCCCCCCCCGCCCTTTTAAATTTAATACCTTTAACACATGCAAGACCTCAAACAAATAGCATGGAAAACTATTCACTTCTTACAGCTCATAATTCCTTACACGTACAGGCAGACCTCAATAACAAGTATAAGTCTGCAGAAGTTAACGGCCTGCCGAACAAAGAGTATAAAAACCCATAATACAGGAAACCAAAGTCACGGCCCCTTCAAACGGAGACCGCAGAATAAATCATGAGATACTCAAGTAACATTACAAGCACACTGTTTTAACACTAAACATGGCCTGCACACTATTCTAGAATGACTCATGCAGCCTTCACACTACTCACATGAGACATCTGTGCTTGCCAAGGGAGGAAATTTTGCTGTTAGTCCGCGTTTTGTGCCCACGGAAGAAATTATAGCCAGTGTAGAAGCAGGAATTCGCAGTGTGGATTCTGTAACAGCTGAAGAAATCCGTATAGAAACAGTAAGAATATTAGCCAATGCAAAACCGCCGAAAAGTAATATAACTGAGGGTGAGAGAAGAGCTTTAAAACTCCTGAATGACGACGATAGTATTTTGGTTCTCCCAGCTGACAAAGGAAGCGCAACGGTGGTTATGGATGTGGCCGACTATCGGAGTAAAATTACTGATATACTGGATCCGCAAGCATATAGGAAGCTGAATAAGGACTCCACTAACAGCGTTCTCATAACTGTGTCGCGGTTAATAAAAACGTCCTCCATTGAAGAGAGTGTACAGAAAGGTCTCTGCAATTCGGTTGCGCTACCACCGAGGCTTTATGGATTGCCCAAAATTCATAAAGAAAATGTGCCGTTAAGACCGATACTAAGTGCCATTGGTTCGCCCACCTACTCGTTAGGCAAGTTTTTGACTACGCTGCTAAAACCACATGTGGGCCGTTCGGACTCTTATATAAAGAATTCGACACATTTCATCAGCAGATTGAATGGCATAGTGGTCCAGCCGGAGGACATATTGGTCAGCTTCGATGTGGTATCCCTGTTTACCATGGTTCCACTTAATTATGTATTGGAACAGCTGGATCGAATTTTTCCTGCCGATATTTCAGAACTGTTTAAGTGTTGTTTGACGACCACGTACGTCAAGTGGAATGAACAGTTTTATGAGCAAACGCATGGCGTGGCTATGGGAAGCCCCCTAAGTCCCGTAATTGCAAACTTTTTTATGGAGAAATTCGAAGAACAGGCCGTAGGTACTGCCAACAAAAAACCAAATGTATGGTTCCGATACGTGGATGACACGTTTGTGCTGTGGAGACATGGTAGGGAGGAACTAAGCCGGTTCCACGAACATCTGAACAGTATAAACACGAGAATTCAGTTTACAATGGAGGAGGAGGTAGACGGCAAGTTACATTTCCTCGATGTGCTTGTTTTTAGAAACGAAAATGGTAGTTTGGGCCACTCAGTATACCGCAAACCCACGCAGGCGGACCGTTATTTGCACCGGGATTCGAACCACCACCCACAACAGAAGCGGGGTGTTATCAAGACGTTAGCGGACAGAGCTAGAAATATTTGTGAACCTGAGTTGTTCGACGGTGAGATGGAACATCTCCACAATGCACTAATGAAGAACGGATATTCGTCCGCCGAAATAAAACGTGCGTTGAGGCAGCCACGCAGAAATCATACTGACGTACAGGCTACTGCAAAATCTAAGGTTTTCCTGCCGTTTGTTAAAAATGTAACGGAAAGAATAGGGAGGATCTTGACGAAGCGGAATATTACCGTAATTTACAAGCCCACTAGGAAGATACAGGAATACCTTAAGCCTGCCAAGGACGCTCGCAAACCACTGGAAAAAGCTGGAGTGTATAGGATCCCATGCAGCTGTGGTGATGTTTATGTGGGTACCACTAAATGAACTGTTTCTAAACGTTTGGAAGAGCATAAGGGAAATTGCAGAAGAGGAGAAACGGAACGATCAGCTGTTGCGGAGCATGCTTTCCAGCCAGGGAACCACAATATTCGTTTCGAGGAGACGCCAGTACTAGCGGCCACAAGCGGATATTACGAAAGGCTCTACAGGGAGGCAATCGAAATCGCTAAACACTCAAATAATTTCAACCGTAAGGACGAGGGTGTGAAATTAAACGGCATATGGATGCCGGTGTTAAAGAAGATGTGTAACACCCGCCCACTACTGGGTGATGGCAACGGCGATCGACGGCGACGGACAGCGGCCAATTGCACTGACGTTTTCAAAACACGTGACGTCACGCCGCGGCGTGGGAGCGCGCGGACATGGAATTTAGCGGCAGTCAGTAGCGAGCCAGTGGGTGTGTTGGACCTTCCATTGAGCTACGGACCCCCTTGAAGATGTCTCCCGCAGTCGGAAACGAAACGTTGGGAATCGACACAGAATTCATCAACCGGCCACGGCATAACAGCCCGGATAATTATAATGGACAAAAGCATCCCTGTCTATCGAGTGGGAGTAGTGGAGGAATCCTGGAGGTGTAGAACGACTCAATAGTTGCCGAAGCCTGTTAACTTCCGGTTGATTGGTGGACGGACTTTAGGAAGGGAAAATAGTGCGCCGCCACGATTCTTTGGAAACGCGTGATTTTGTATTCAGAGGGAGTCATCAGTCATACGCTGGGGCGCCGACTCCACGTCGCTTGTGGCCAGCTTTGGTAACCTCCGACATGCCTGTTTCCTTTCTCGCTTGGAGTGCTGCTCTCAGGTTTGTTGCTAGTGTTTGCAACTTCTGTTAGCCCCCCCCCCCCCTCCCCCCCCCCCCCCTCCCTGCTTCGGACACTGACTTCTGTTGTGCAATGCAACCAATTAATCAACTGCCTCCTTTGCTTTTTCTGATGTTTATAATTAGTGTGGAAATAAACAGTGTTAATCAGACCACTGAATTGCGTGAGTCTCCTGCTGTAAGCATCTTGTCGAGTCGCAGAACCTGCGCCACTCGCAGGTTTCCTGTGACAGTATTTGGCGCTGATCCGAGTCATCAACCTGCCTCCACTGGGAATTTGTTTTTCTGCATTTGCTCCTCATCACTCGGAAATCGCAGACTGACCTCAAACCCTCTGTCTTCCCTCTATCCTGTGTTAGAAAACGACACCAAATCTATTGAGGGAAAACAAACCCATGGGCTACTATCTGTAGCTTTATTATAAACAGCGCTAATAACCTAAAAACTACGAGTATGTCATGCAGAAATGAAAATTTTGTGGAACGTGTAAAAAAAGCGAAGCACCTGGAAGGCGTCGAGAAAACGAAACGAAACTTCAGGGGTTGAGGCAGTATGCGACGTCATTTCAGTGCTCACAACATCGAGCCAAATTTACGAGGTGCAAAGAACTTGGTATTACGAGCCTACTCATCAGTATGACGTTAAATTTCCTTTGGCCTTCATGCATGTTCTTATTCTATTGGTAAGGGTGTCATAGAGCCAATAAATCCTATCCTGAGTCAAGCCGACGTGCTACTGTTGTAATTGATTGTTGATATCTTGGATACTGAATGTGGGACAGAGATGACAAAAGAGATGGTTCCATACATGCCCTATGGGGGACAGATCTGGGGATCTTGCTGGTAGCGGGAGTCCCTCGACATCACTCCATTCATCATGTCCACTCATCATTGTTTCTCCCTCCGCTACCCAAAAAAATAGAAAATACTCCATCACCATTCCTTCCCTAATCTTACACATTATATAAATAACAGCAACATAAATAAATCGTATTACAGACATACAATAATCCAAAAGAGAAAAAAAATTGTAAGTTAAAGACAAACTAGTGGCAAAGTTAGGTTGACAACACTACAAAACACAAGCCACAAAACATATTTAGAAATATAAAAGCAAACAGTAAACAGTGGTGTACGAGAAAGTGGAGAATACAAAAGATGAGAAATACGTAGTGCTGCAGAACAACTAAAAATTAGACCACAACTATCAGTGTCTAAAGAAGATGTGCTAGCAGACGGCATTTCCCCATTTCAAGAGGAAATCATCGTAAGTACAAATCAAAATATTGTTAACGAACTGTTTTTCGACCTTAAAGCAAATCAAAATGTAAATAACTTAATTACAGACTACTGATGGTGCTTTACCTCGATAAAGCGAAGCCGCGCGGGACTGGCCGAGCGGTCCAAGGCGCTGCAGTCATGGACTGTGTGGCTGATCCCGGCGGAGGTTCGAGTCCTCCCTCGGGCATGGGTGTGTGTGTTTGTCCTTAGGATAATTTAGGTTAACTAGTGTGTAAGCTTAGGGACAGATGACCTTAGCAGTTAAGTCCCTTAAGGTTTCACACACATTTGAACATTTTTGATAAAGCGAAATGCGTCTCGTGAAAAAAAAAAAAAACCAAGCATTTTTGTAGTTGCAACGACAGAACAAAAACACCCACAAGAATTGCAAAGCAAGTACGGACAACGTGACCACACAAAGGAAGAATTTAATGTTGTGACAAACATTTACATAATGAAAAAGGTGTATAAGATGTCGTAAATCCATAAATAAAATAGATACAGATACACAACTTTCAGGGACGATAGCTATAGAGCAATGCCATCATTTAAGATAACGTTTGCTGAAATCGCATGAACCGTTTAAAATCTGTTAATTCGGAAGGCTATTGTGTGTTTATTCGCTGCGAGATATTAACTTCCGTAGTTTTAAAGATATTGAGATGTTATAATGTCACTGGATGCGCCTAGTTTTTGTGATCTCGCAAATGTGTTCAGATTTGCATTAATATTTGATCCGAGTTACTGTTGAATGTCAAAGAGCTTTAACATGACTTGCCCATCTTTAAGAGTGTCTGACACTCCGCCAGCCACACGGGGTAGCCGCGCGGTCTTGGGCGGCTCTCCCCCCCCCCCCCCCCCCCCGTCGGAGGTAGGTTCGAGTCCTCGCTCGGGCATGAGTGTGAGTGTTGTCCTTAGCCTAAGTTAGTTTAGTTTAAGTTAGATTAGATTAAGTAGTGTGTAAGCTTATGGACCGATGAACTCAGTAGTTTGGTCCCATAAGACCAATTACACTCCTTCCTTTCCTGGAGCAAATTCTGCGCTCATCCAAATTCCATGCTCTGTGGGGATTACCCGTTTCCGGTGACGTGCTCATCTTATCTTCATGTGGCTGGCCGGAAATGTTCTAGTACCGGGGCTGGCTGTGTCTCTCCCTGAGCCCTGAACCCGCCAGCGTTCAGCCATGCATCAAACTCACTTCACCTCGTAGCAACTCTAGGGGACCGATTAGTTCGCCTAGATACGCGTAACGTTACGAGACTTGGTCCACTGGAACCCTGACGCCGAGCTTGCCTGCCCTCATGTTTCCATGCAGTGCAGCATCAGGCCATTCTCTCATACGAATGCCCTACAAGTCAGGATATCAACACGATTCGACCATCCGGTCAAATGGAGACCTTCACTGAAACTCCTTTCAAACTTTGTCGAGTGATGAAAACGCAATCTCACACGAGTACACGGCATCTCTGTTCCTTCGTAGTGATCGCTCAACATCTGACGCTATTCACGCTCCTATATACACTCCTGGAAATTGAAATAAGAACACCGTGAATTCATTGTCCCAGGAAGGGGAAACTTTATTGACACATTCCTGGGGTCAGATACATCACATGATCACACTGACAGAACCACAGGCACATAGACACAGGCAACAGAGCATGCACAATGTCGGCACTAGTACAGTGTATATCCACCATTCGCAGCAATGCAGGCTGCTATTCTCCCATGGAGACGATCGTAGAGATGCTGGATGTAGTCCTGTGGAACGGCTTGCCATGCCATTTCCACCTGGCGCCTCAGTTGGACCAGCGTTCGTGCTGGACGTGCAGACCGCGTGAGACGACGCTTCATCCAGTCCCAAACATGCTCAATGGGGGACAGATCCGGAGATCTTGCTGGCCAGGGTAGTTGACTTACACCTTCTAGAACACGTTGGGTGGCACGGGATACATGCGGACGTGCATTGTCCTGTTGGAACAGCAAGTTCCCTTGCCGGTCTAGGAATGGTAGAACGATGGGTTCGATGACGGTTTGGATGTACCGTGCACTATTCAGTGTCCCCTCGACGATCACCAGTGGTGTACGGCCAGTGTAGGAGATCGCTCCCCATACCATGATGCCGGGTGTTGGCCCTGTGTGCCTCGATCGTATGCAGTCCTGATTGTGGCGCTCACCTGCACGGCGCCAAACACGCATACGACCATCATTGGCACCAAGGCAGAAGCGACTCTCATCGCTGAAGACGACACGTCTCCATTCGTCCCTCCATTCACGCCTGTCGCGACACCACTGGAGGCGGGCTACACGATGTTGGGGCGTGAGCGGAAGACGGCCTAACGGTGTGCGGGACCGTAGCCCAGCTTCATGGAGACGGTTGCGAATGGTCCTCGCCGATACCCCAGGAGCAACAGTGTCCCTAATTTGCTGGGAAGTGGCGGTGCGGTCCCCTACGGCACTGCGTAGGATCCTACGGTCTTGGCGTGCATCCGTGCGTCGCTGCGGTCCGGTCCCAGGTCGACGGGCACGTGCACCTTCCGCGGACCACTGGCGACAACATCGATGTACTGTGGAGACCTCACGCCCCACGTGTTGAGCAATTCGGCGGTACGTCCACCCGGCCTCCCGCATGCCCCCTATACGCCCTCGCTCAAAGTCCGTCAACTGCACATACGGTTCACGTCCACGCTGTCGCGGCATGCTACCAGTGTTAAAGACTGCGATGGAGCTCCGTATGCCACGGTAAACTGGCTGACACTGACGGCGGCGGTGCACAAATGCTGCGCAGCTAGCGCCATTCGACGGCCAACACCGTGGTTCCTAGTGTGTCCGCTGTGCCGTGCGTGTGATCATTGCTTGTACAGCCCTCTCGCAGTGTCCGGAGCAATTATGGTGGGTCTGACACACCGGTGTCAATGTGTTCTTTTTTCCATTTCCAGGAGTGTACTTTACCAGACCTGATAACAACACTAAGCTCAAACAACAATAATGTGCTCTGGACGTCGTTGTACCTGTAATAGACAATTTCAATCCAGTTATTTATGTACCCGCCTATGGCGTGTATCAGTACGAAGGTACCTTCACGTCTTCAGAATGCTTCACATTTTTTGTTATAAGGTTCGTACCTATCTCTAACATCGTCGGAGGTTAGATTACATTTAACTATACTGCAGAGGAAGGCAGGTCACAAAGCAAAACACACTGCCATGAGTAAATAAGACGGAGGACACACTGTGATTTCATTTGAATATCAATCTCTTCAACAAAGTATGAAAGGGAAAACTACTTGCAGAACTTATAGTGTATGTGGGTTCGTTCATTAGCCTACAGCGGCAAACACGTGGCTTCTAGACCCACGTAGCTTCCCAGAATGACTATAAATTAATTTATGTAAATAAACATAAAAAATGGCTCTGAGCACTATGGGACTTAACTTCTAAGGTCATCAGTCCCCTAGAACTTAGAACTATTTAAACCTAACTAACCTAAGGACATTACACAAATCCATGCCCGAGGCAGGATTCGAACCTGTTACCGTAGCGGTCGCGGGGTTCCAGACTGTAGCGCCTAGAACTGCTCGGCCACCCCGGCCGGCAAATAAACATCAATATGCGTGTATCACAAGCTGCGACATGCTCGCAAATTGAACAGTGACCCGAAAATAGAATAAATTTCCTTTACATCACGTCTGTTGTTCCAGATTTTTATGTGATCGAGCCGAAACCGGTAATCTGATGACATAAAAGCTACTGACCATAGGCGTGAAGCAAAGGAAATATACGCGTATATCAATTTAGTATACCAAAAGAAAATATATATAACTTGTGATGCAACATACAAATTGCCAAGGTGGAAACGTGACGGGATTGATGAACCGTGAGTTGAATCTCAGAGATTACCATGAACCCACACACGTGGTTTATTCACATTCAAATTGTCACGATGTAATGGAGCATAAAAAAACATACGATTTAAAATACAACTGGTTCCTGTCAGTAGTTTATCGTAGAACAACCTGTATATGGTAGAGGAAGGTAATGATTTCTGTGGCTTCCCGGACGAGGAACGTACATAAAAATCATGCATTCGGGCAGCTACTCATAGAATCATTCAGTATAAACACACTATTATAGTGCTACGACATGCAGTGTTACAACACCTGGACACAAAGGGAGTACCACACCACCAAGAGCAAAGTTGTAAATTTACAGCCGCGGGGTCTCGGGCGCCTTGTCACGGTCCGCACGGCTCCTCTAGTCGGAGGTTCGAGTCCTCCCTCGGGCATGGGTGTGTGTGTCGTCTTTAGCGTAAGTTAGTTTAAGTTAGATTAAGTAGTGCGTAAGCTTAGGGACCGATGACCTCAGTAGTTTGGTCCCATAAGACCTTACCACAAATTTCCAAATTTTCTAAGTTTACAAAAGCTGTTACGTCACGGAAAACCAGCGACTTTGATCATTTGTTGCTACTGCATACGATTAAATAATACTAAGAAATAGAACGTTATTCTACTATTGGTACTGTGGATACTGACAGATTGTTGGAGGGACACGTGCCTGAACGTTAGTGTACTAACACGAAGGAAACCAATTAAAATTCTGATACAGAAGGTATAGTAACACGAGTGGAACGTAAGATTTGAATAAGGAATGCATTTTGTAATGGTTTATAGCTCATAAAAAGTAGTTACACATTACCCACCAACCGCACAAAGGCATATGGATTCAGAAGTCCAGTTAACACAGTATTGGCTATAAACTGCGAACTCGAGTGAACCGCATTGATTCAACATAATTATTTCTCGAAACTGAGAAATGGTTTGGAGCAATAACAGTTATCTGAATGTGTAAGTAGGCTGTTTACGTTTTTTTATTGGTAACGCCACGTAGCGCTCTATATGAAAATCACTGACTGTGCTGTGTAAAGGCTGTGGTTGGTTTGCATTGTTGGAGTAATATTCGCCATTGTAGTGTTGGGCACTTGGCTGTTAACAGCGCGTAGCGTTGCGCAGTAGAGTTGGGCAACACGATTCTTTTTCCTGATTCGATTCCTACGATTCAATCTCACATTGCGAATCGATTCCTACGATTCGTTCACGATTCTTTCACGATTCATTCTAGTCTGCGATGGCACGATTCTTACGGAATGCAGAAAGTTCTACATCTTACTCACAGATGGCAGGACAGGTCTAAAATTGTCAAAGGGGTTAGAATCGAACTGATAAGATATGCCAGAAATAGTTTATTTATGAGTAAACATTCATATGACGTTACAAGTGCGATTCTCGATTTATACGTGTAATGCCTTAATTGTTGAAAGGTCACGTTTGATTTGATTGCATCTATTGTTTTATTTCAGTATGCCAGGAGAGAGGAGTCGATTTGTGCGGAAGGTGGTGCAAAATTACGTGGTATGCCAGTTTGGTTGTGTGGCTTGAACGCGCCTAATTGCAGACGTCTGTTTTATAATAACAAAATCTAGCAGTGAGGCAGACGTGGTTTGGCTCATATCATTCTAAGTTTTCCTGTGCTAAGATGTCTTTCCAAGTCCACATCACCCTTGTAATTCATAACGCAGCTGACAGCCCTCCCACACAGGAAATTTAGCTTAACTTTCATTTCTTCTAAATACAAAGCATAGGTATATGGCTTTTAATTTGTCTGAGAACTTGCCGCCGTCACTACTGTTTACGTGAGAAGACGACATACTTCTACACAATAGGATTCAGTCGTATACGTCGACATTACTTCACTAAAATTTAATATGAATGTGAACAGGATATCATTTTAAAACTCGAACTGGAAATTATTACTTAAAAAGCTTTAGTTTAAAGACGGTATGTAGGCTCTGTAATATTGGTCTAGTGCGACAGCCATTTAGTGGCGGGACTGGTGGAACTAACAGAATTAGCAAATTAGCAGTGAAGTAATGTCACTGTATACGATTGTGTCCTACACTTTAGAAGTATGTCGTCTTCTCACGTAAATAGTAGTGGCAGAAGCAAGTTCTCAGACAAATTAAAAGCAAAATACCTATGCTTTGTATTTCGACGAAACAAAAGTTAAGCTAAATTTGCAGTGTGTGAGGGCTGACAGTTGCTTTATTGTGAAATATAAGGTGCTGTGGAATTGGAAGGAGCACAGAAAAACGTAGGATGATACGAATCCGCGTATGTGCACTATATAGGGACAGTAAATGGGAAATGCCTTTACGCTCGTTCCCATCAGCCACCGCCAAGTGTCAGCTTGGTTTTCATGTCGAGTAATATTACGGCCCACGAACTTCGTTTGTTCCTTCCGAGCTTCCTTTGTTCACACGCATCCTCCACTTCACTGCCATCTGGCGGTCGTAATCATTCGGCACGACTCGGCATGATTCCGGAAGATGCCTTCGAAGCATAGCGTACTAAGAATCGATGAATCGTTGGAACTTGGAATCGTCACGACTCGGAAACACGCAATCGTTCTTACGATTCTTTTGAACGACGATTCGTCCGTATCACGATTCGATTCTTACGATTCTTTATTTAGAGTCGTTCAAATGAACGACTCAATCACGAATCGCGACAACTCTATTGCGCAGTTGGAGGTGAGCCGCCAGCAGTGGTGGATGTGGGGAGAGAGATGGCGGAATTTTGAGAGCGGACGATCTGCACGGGTGTCCATCAGAAAGAGTAAATTTGTAATATTGGATATCATGGACTGATATATATATTATGACTTTTGAACACAATTAAGGTAAATACATTGTTTGTTCGCTATCAAAATCTTTCATTTGCTAACTATGCCTATCGGTAGTTAGTGCCTTCAGTAGTTTGAATCTTTTATTTAGCTGGCAGTAGTGGCGCTCGCTGTATTGCAGTAGTTCGAGTAACGAAGGTTTTTGTGAGGTAAGTGATTTGTGAAACGTATAGGTTAATTTAGTCAGGGCCATTCTCTTTTAGGGATTATTGAAAGGGAGATTGCGTTGCGCTAAAAAAAATATTTTGTGTTAGTTTAAGCGCAGTCATTTATAATTTTTCTAAGGGGACGTTTCGGACGTTTCAAATGTCCACTTCCTTTGTATATCGGTACACGTGGCCTCACTGGTCCTCTACAGAAAGCAGTCAGAACGAGAAGTACTTCTGAATGTCTGACTTGCATATATATATATGAACTCTGAAACATCTATACAAATACATTCAGTGAAAGAAAACAGCCTAGAAACGCGGTTGAGTTAAGAATCAGAACATCTACATAACACGAAACCTGAAGCTGAGCGTGCCCACGCCTGTCCCACCTGATACCTGGCCTGCAAACCTCTCCAGCCGATTTCCGCTCCAGTGCCGCTCGCGGCTGTGGAGGGAGAAAGCTCCTCAAAGAAGCTTACCATGCCCTCGCCAACGTCGCGAAAACAGCCTTTGACTACGTCCCCAACGAGCAGTACCGATCACCTATCGGCCCACGCACTAATATTTTAGTACTGGCAAACCTGCATTAGGAGAAGCTCTACCCTTCACCCAAAGAAGAGACTCAAACTCATTTTAGAGCGTTTCATTTCCCCACATAAACAAGAGTTGAAAGTAAAAATGGACATTTATTCATTCTATCATTGACATCTTGGGTTGTCGGGTGTTCTGCCGGATATCAGCGTCGTACTTGCACGATATTTCGGTCACGTAGCTCATGACCTTCATCAGGTGCGACCTGAGACTGCTCCTCGAGTGGACCTGGTCCAGTATTTATGCCTATGACCTTCCCCCTCCACCAACGGCTGCAGGCGCTTCCTCTGTGGTCCGCGCCCATTCCCTGCGACCTGCTGGAGCGTTGCTGCTCCGTTTTTCGTCCGCTGCGGCTCTGGATGTTCCCTCTGCGGTCCGCGCCCACCAGTCCCACTTCTGGGTGTTCCATCTTCGGTCTGGTGCGCCTGGCAGTCCGTCAGGGCCTCGTTTTCCATCTCCATGTCTCTGGTTCTTCTGTTTGTGTAGTGTTGCAGCTGGCCCCGTTGCTCCTTTAACAATTCCAGAGCCGGATCCCAGGCTCTGCTTAGCTGGTACCCTGTGTCACGGTTCATAAGATCGTCAGCCATTTTAATTTCTATCGATTCTCTTATAACACTGTCCCAAAGTCTGGGTGTTTGTGCTAGAATCTTGCTATCCTCATACTTCATGGCATGATCTAGTTCTAGACAGTGTTCAGTAATGGCTGACTTAGTCACCTGTCTTAATCTAGTGTGCCTCTGATGTTCTTTGCACCTGATCTCCACAGTTCTTGTCGTCTGGCCAATGTAGGACATGCCACATGACAAGGTATATTGCAAATCCCTGGTTTCCTATCATTCGTTTAAACTGATTTACGCACAGGATGCTGAGGAAAAGGTGGAATGCTAAAACATGTTGACACACTCCTCCTTCCTCGAGGTCTGCTATGGAGACCACAAAGTAGCGAGAGGGGCAGGAATGACAGACTTAATATATTATGGAAGGGATCTAATGGAACTCCTTCAGAAGGATTGGTGAAAGGCAAATCAGGACTATTTTGATCCCAGGAGGTAAGAAAATCAGTTTTCTTATCTGAACTACTTAATTACCAGATGAACTTCCTCCATTTTAAGCAAATGCTGTTTTGAGAACGCCTTTGACGTAATTTACCCGTTGTGAACGTGCCCTTTGTGACTGCGTCACAGCCAGAAATGCGTTGCCTAAAAATAGTACCGCTACGCTCATTCGTGTCCGCGTGAAGTCAGACTCGTAGTTCGTCGTCGCTAATGGTGTTATCTTCCTCTCGCTGCATTTATCAGTACCTCTGTTTACAGTATTCATCTATGTCTGGCGTTTAAAAAGTAACGAGCAGAAGTGAGCGAAAAAAGAATCGATAGACATAAACAAGTGTGGCCACAGAGGAGGCGGCCCCGGCGTGAAAGTGGGCTTGGGAAAATAAACACGGAAGGCGCTCCTAAACCCCCGATGTGACAGCGAGGACGGACTGCCTGTAAAAATACATCGGCGCTGCCGCGGCGATCGCGTGAGAACGCCGCCGCGGAGGTGCCGGCTCCCACAAGACGGCGGCGCACTAATCACTCGACAGCTGCGTGCGTCTCGAGGCCGCCCACCAATCGGCCACAACACTGCGGCCAAGCCGAGTGCGCCGAGGAAGTGCGGAGGCCGAACACCGCATAGTGCTGTGCCCTTTAACTAACGCAGCCCATAGTCTGTTCTAGAGATGGGAAAACTGCAACACGTAACTGTTTCGAAAGAAATGAAACAGTACAATGTAATGTTCCGATACGTTGTTTCGAAACAGTGAAACAGTTTGTGTTTTGTATTCTAAAAAACCTACACATTTTATCATCTTGAATGTCTACTGTATAAGTATGTCCATATAAACACAAATAAGGTGCGAGAGCGCTAATCATGTCGCAGAAAGTATGAAACTATCACTTAGGCGCCGTGGCAGTTTCGTATTTCCTGCAGCAAATGCGCTGCTTTCGTGTTGCGTGACTTTCATACTTTTCAATTGGCTGAGGACAGCCATAGCTGAAGACAGAAGAACCACCACGAACGGAACTGGAGGTGGGAGCAAACTGCAGAAACACACATTCCGTTAATATGGGTAATATAACCCATCCTGCTAATTTCCATCTACACAAGGGGAATCATTGTGGATAATAGGCACAGTGACTATAGACTCACAAATAACGCCAAATAATTCGAATAAATAACAAAATATAACAGAAAATTTTTTTTGTCTTTCAAGGTGTTGCGAACCGTTACTATAAATTCACCATGCTTCCCAGCCCTTCCCGTACACCATTACACTATCAGTGATTTGTCAAACAGATTGCTTGCAATTATACCTACATCTAATTTATGTATATGTCTAATAACTGTCACTCTACGCCTTTTTTTATTCAAAATGTTGTAGGCTTACTTGCGTTTCTTAATATGATTACTGTACATGAACAGAGAAGCGTATGTTATAAAAAAAGTGTAATTTAGCTGAATGATTTTCACATATTTATTATTTTGAATGTGAATAGTATGCGTTGTTTTATTGTTTGGTTAGTGTTTATAAAGCAGATGTTACGCCATTTCGTAATAGGACAGTCAGCTAGAAACGAAGCTTTATTTTCGGATATCTTAAGCTTCATGCTATTGCTTGTCAAAAAAAGATTTCGACACTCTTGAAAGAGTTTCATGAAGTGGTATGTTGTGTTTCAGTACCTGTGCCGAGCCCGAATCTCGTCCGACACAGAGTGGAATGAAACATCACTGTTTCGAAAAATGGTTCAAATGGCTCTGAGCACTATGGGACTTAATATCTAGGGTCACCAGTCCCCTAGAACTTAGAACTACTTAAACCTAACTAACCTAAGGACAGCACACAACACCCAGCCATCACGAGGCAGAGAAAATCCCTGACCCCGCCGGGAATCGAACCCGGGAACCCGGGCGTGGGAAGCGAAAACGCTACCGCACGACCACGAGATGCGGGCACTGTTTCGATACAATTAGTCCGTTCCAGGCACAGGTGGACTGAAACAGCCTTATTTTGAAACAACGATACAGTTTCTGTATCTCGAGATCGAATCTGGTCCGAGACAGGGGCGGAATGAAACACCACTGTTTCGAAACAGTGAACCACAACCGTTCCGAAACACTGAAACAGTTCCACGTGTCGATACACTGTATCGAAACATAGAAACAGTGGCCAAGTCTAGTCTGTTCAGATTTGTTTCATGACTGACGCTTGGTAATAGCACGTATAGGCGCGCAGTAAAATTGTCACGCCCCACGCGGGATACGTGCGTGATCTTACGTTTCATTCAATTTGTAATGGCAACACACATTTCAGTACACTCACTCTTAGCACATGAAAATACCGCATGAATTTTATTCCTATATCCGCAAATTTCAGCCGGCCGCGGTGGTCTAGCGGTTCTGGCGCTGCAGTCCGGAACCGCGGGACTGCTACGGTCGCAGGTTCGAATCCTGCCTCGGGCATGGGTGTGTGTGTGATGTCCTTAGGTTAGTTAGGTTTAGGTAATTCTAAGTTCTAGGGGACTTATGACCTAAGATGTTGAGTCCCATAGTACTCAGAGCCATTCTGAACGTAAATTTCAGTTTATAACGCAGTTTGAGGTGCAGTAGAGTCTCGATAGTTCCAGTTTCCTATAATACGAGCCTCATTTTTTTTTTCAAAAAGAAGAAGGTTGCAACGATCTAGTTTCTTTTTTTTACTGACATGATGAATAATGAAAACATCATTGCAAAAGATAGATATGGAGAGTACAGTTCAGTCACAAAGCAGACAACAATGATATCGACACCGACGATTAGCTAGCTGCCCTGTTGCACGAACATCTGTTGTCAGTATGGCACAAAATACCCCAGACTGCTGCCGGCTGCTACCGATTAAAACTGGGGTGTTCATACGCTGCTGTAGTTTTCCCAGTACCTGTACTGTACAGTGTCGTGTGTCGTTTTGTTTGTTGACTGTGTGTTCCGTTGTACACCTTACAGAGATGAGTGCTGTAACAAAAAAGAGGAAATTCGTGTCTTTGCATCTAAAATTAGAAGCACTAAGACGACTTGACAAAGGAGAAACAATAAAAAAAAATTGCTCTCGGATATGGTGTCGGTGAAGCTACTGTTGGTGACTAGCGAAGAAACCGTCGTACATTGGAACAGTTTTCTTCACAGAAATGCTCACGCGTATCTCTCAGTCCAAGAAGTATAAAGAAGTCAGACTTCGAAAAAACAAGTGAGGCATTGTTCATGTGGTTTACCGAACAGAGACAGAAGGGTGCTCCGATTTCTGGCCCAATCTTGGAAGAAAAAGCCTTGTTTTTCAGAAACCAGCTGCAGGAAGGAGATGACAATTTCGCCGCTAGTGTGGGCTGGCTCGACAATTGGAAGAAGAGGTATGGAGTGCGTCAACTAGACGTATGTAGAGAAAAACTTGAAAGGTCTCTGTTGGACTCCTTTCATGTTAATTTCTTAAATACACTCCTGGAAATTGAAATAAGAACACCGTGAATTCATTGTCCCAGGAAGGGGAAACTTTATTGACACATTCCTGGGGTCAGATACATCACATGATCACACTGACAGAACCACAGGCACATACACACAGGCAACAGAGCATGCACAATGTCGGCACTAGTACAGTGTATATCCACCTTTCGCAGCAATGCAGGCTGCTATTCTCCCATGGAGACGATCGTAGAGATGCTTGATGTAGTCCTGTGGAACGGCTTGCCATGCCATTTCCACCTGGAGCCTCAGTTGGACCAGCGTTCGTGCTGGACGTGCAGACCGCGTGAGACGACGCTTCATCCAGTCCCAAACATGCTCAATGGGGGACAGATCCGGAGATCTTGCTGGCCAGGGTAGTTGACTTACACCTTCTAGAGCACGTTGGGTGGCACGGGATACATGCGGACGTGCATTGTCCTGTTGGAACAGAAGTTCCCTTGCCGGTCTAGGAATGGTAGAACGATGGGTTCGATGACGGTTTGGATGTACCGTGCACTATTCAGTGTCCCCTCGACGATCACCAGTGGTGTACGGCCAGTGTAGGAGATCGCTCCCCACACCATGATGCTGGGTGTTGGCCCTGTGTGCCTCGGTCGTATGCAGTCCTGATTGTGGCGCTCACCTGCACGGCGCCAAACACGCATACGACCATCATTGGCACCAAGCCAGAAGCGACTCTCATCGCTGAAGACGACACGTCTCCATTCGTCCCTCCAATCACGCCTGTCGCGACACCACTGGAGGCGGGCTGCACGATGTTGGGGCGTGAGCGGATGACGGCCTAACGGTGTGCGGGACCGTAGCCCAGCTTCATGGAGACGGTTGCGAATGGTCCTCGCCGATACCCCAGGAGCAACAGTGTCCCTAATTTGCTGGGAAGTGGCGGTGCGGTCCCCTACGGCACTGCGTAGGATCCTACGGTCTTGGCGTGCATCCGTGCGTCGCTGCGGTCCGGTCCCAGGTCGACGGGCACGTGCACCTTCCGCCGACCACTGGCGACAACATCGAAGTACTGTGGAGACCTCACGCCCCACGTGTTGAGCAATTCGGCGGTACGTCCACCCGGTCTCCCGCATGCCCACTGTACGCCCTCGCTCAAAGTCCGTCAACTGCACATACGGTTCACGTCCACGCTGTCGCGGCATGCTACCAGTGTTAAAGACTGCGATGGAGCTCCGTATGCCACGGCAAACTGGCTGACAGTGACGGCGGCGGTGCACAAATGCTGCGCAGCTAGCGCCATTCGACGGCCAACACCGCGGTTCCTGATGTGTCCGCTGTGCCGTGCGTGTGATCATTGCTTGTACAGCCCTCTCGCAGTGTCCGGAGCAAGTATGGTGGGTCTGACACACCGGTGTCAATGTGTTCTTTTTTCCATTTCCAGGAGTGTATGTTGTCATTTACGGCATAAATCCCTCTTCTAAATTTACTGTGGTGTTTCTGACTATCTGGGAGGACACTGAGCAGTGAAACGTGTTACTTTTACACATAAACAAGAACGATCTCTCACACTACTACACTTTAAAACACAGTTTATCTGTAATTCATGTTACACAGTTTCATGCGGATCCTACATCCGCTGTCTTTTATATACTGTATATGATAAGATGCTGTCATCTCCCTTCCCTTCTGTGTGAGAGGATGAATGAGCAAATGTATTTCTAGTTACATACTTGATGGTAGCAGACAAGCCTGTCTGCTAGAGAACAGTAGGACCTATGTCGGAACAAGTAGCTACGCTTTCTAAAAGCAGAGAGGTTTCTATTCTTAATATGGTCCAGTCCGTCCCTTGTCATGTTGGTAGAGGAAGCCGCCTCTCTGCTCTCTTCCGTTTTGCATCTGTGAAGCACGCTCGGTAGGGCCCCAGGTCAGTCTGTCCGCGGCGAGCGTCTGAAGTGGTAAGATCTCCGGCTAAGCGCGTGTCTGCTAAGTCCGTAGGACAATGGATTTCTTAAGTCAGCCTAACTGAAAATTTAATCACCTTTATTTCAGGTTTAGCTCTAAAATATCTAATGTTATCTTAAATTGCAATGCAGTGTAATTCGAGTGTGAAGTTCAGAATATCGTTCGGTAGTTGCTTTGTCACTACTTTGTGAGCAAAGTGGGACCACGTGTTGATCAGTAACTCTAACTAAGATCATCAATCTTAAATGTGAATGTGCGTGAGATTATAACATCTCGTCTTGACAATATTTTCCAATATAGCAACTTTTCTTTATGTTCAACCCACATGCGGTGTACGTTGTGAGACCAGTACCACGTGCTTATACAATTGTTTGACCCATCAGGTTAATAGTAAGACGATAGTAACCAGTTCGTGGTTTTTCTTTTGTAAATTGCGTTTCGATGTAATTTATTTTAATTATCAAAATTATTGTGGAGTTACACTCTTTGTGTAAACCAAGTTGATCACGTGAAGCTTGTGGTGTAAGCATCAAAGTAGCCCTCAGCTATTCTTTTCGTGAAGATTTCACAGAGAGTAAGTATGAATTTAGTATACCAGTGTGTGGTAGTTTCATGATGGACAGGATTGCGCTACGAACGTAACTTCTTTGGGTGAAAATTGAATCGGTTGGTTGTGGTTAATTTCCTCTTGCATATGTTTCAACGTTCTTCGTGTGTTACTTTATGAATGCAGTGTTGTATGTAGTCTCCCAACCTTGGCTCCCTATTTGATGTGTTCCATAAGATTACAAACAATTTTAACGGAACAATCATCAATGTTAAAATAAATGTCCAAATATAAACTGATTTATTTCTTTTTATTTAAATTGTTTTTTTATATATATATCACCGGTTATCGTAAGATGAGTACTAAAAGATTATAATTAATGTTAGTCTGGTTGGGAATTTGGTAAGCTAGACTGGATACCTGGTGAAACAGTTGCGCAGTAATGCAAGGTTAACTTCCTCAGATAGCTCACAGCTTTTAACCCACTTTTATGGTCTTGAATATCAGCACCGGTTTCAGAACAAATTAAAGCAACAACATTAAAAACTCACTGGTGACGCTCAGACCATTTCAAAATTTATCGTCGAGTTTAAAAAAATCATAACTAACGAAAATTTGTCTAATGAACAAATATATAACTGTGACGAAACTGGGCAAAATTTTAAAATGTTACCAGCGAAAACTCTTGCACCTCGTGACGAAAAAAAGTTCTCCTGGGCACAAAAAAAGCAAAGAGCAGCTCACAGTTATGGCAGCTTCAAATGCAACAGGAAACCACAAACTAAAACTACAGGGCTATTTCAAATGATTGAAGCGATTTCATAAATTCACTGTAGCTCCATTCATTGACATATGGTCACGACACACAACAGATACGTAGAAAAACTCATAAAGTTTTGTTCGGCTGAAGCCGCACTTCAGGTTTCTGCCGCCAGAGCGCTCGAGAGCGCAGTGAGGCAAAATGGCGACAGGAGCCGAGAAAGCGTATGTCGTGCTTGAAATGCACTCACATCAGTCAGTCATAACAGTGCAACGACACTTCAGGACGAAGTTCAACAAAGATCCACCAACTGCTAACTCCATTCGGCGATGGTATGCGCAGTTTAAAGCTTCTGGATGCCTCTGTAAGGGGAAATCAACGGGTCGGCCTGCAGTGAGCGAAGAAACGGTTGAACACGTGTATCTGGACGTGCTGGAAAATTGGCTCATGCCACAACTGGATAACGACAACACCGACTTCATCTTTCAACAGGATGGTGCTCCACCGCACTTCCATCATGATGTTCGGCATTTCTTAAACAGGAGATTGGAAAACCGATGGATCGGTCGTGGTGGAGATCATGATCAGCAATTCATGTCATGGCCTCCACGCTCTCCCGACTTAACCCCATGCGATTTCTTTCTGTGGGGTTATGTGAAAGATTCAGTGTTTAGACCTCCTCTACCAAGAAACGTGCCAGAACTGCGAGCTCGCATCAACAATGCTTTCGAACTCATTGATGGGGACATGCTGCGCCGAGTGTGGGAGGAACTTGATTATCAGCTTGATGTCTGCCGAATCACCAAAGGGCCACATATCGAACATTTGTGAATGCCTAAAAAAACTTTTTGAGTTTTTGTATGTGTGTGCAAAGCATTATGAAAATATCTCAAATAATAAAGTTATTGTAGAGCTGTGAAATCGCTTCAATCATTTGTAATAACCCTGTAGTTGTGATTGGGAAGTATGCCAAGCCAAGAGCATTCAAGAATGTATCCATGTCAGCTCTTCCGGTTGTCTATACACATCAGAATAATGCCTGGATGAATCAGGAAATGTTCAAGAAATGGTTTTTTAGCTCATTTGTACCTGACTGCAAGAATTTTTTTAAAAGAAAGGGGACTGCCATGCAAAGCAATTTTGCTCATGGATAATGCGTCCTCATATCCAAGTGCAGGAGAACTGCAGTGCGACGGTATCGTCGCCTTCTTTTTCCCACCAAACGTTACCTGTCTCATTCAGCCCATGGATGAGGGCGTTCTGGAATGCCTAAAAAAAAAAAAACTATCGGCGGCGATTGCTACAGTCAATCCTGCATTCCGAAGACAACGAAAGCATTCTAGGAGCTTTAAAGAAAGTGACTTTGAAGGACGTCGTGTACTGGTTTAGCGAATCTTGGAGCGAAATAGCCGGCCGCGGTGGTCTAGCGGTTCTAGGCGCTGCAGTCCGGAACCGCGCGACTGCTACGGTCGCAGGTTCGAATCCTGCCTCGGGCATGGATGTGTGTGATGTCCTTAGGTTAGTTAGGTTTAAGTAGTTGTAAGTTCTAGGGGACTGATGACCACAGATGTTAAGTCCCATAGTGCTCAGAGCCATTTGAACCATTTTTGAGCGAAATAAAGTCAGACACAATTTCTAAATCATGGAGGAAAATTCTGCAGGAAAGTATGCCAGACACAGAAACGGAAGATTTAGCAGATGAGGACGGTCAACCATTGTGTAATTTAATCAGAAGATTGCCAGGGTGTGAAGAGGCAAAGACGTGGAAGTACGCGACTGGTTAAATTCGGACGAACAGTTGGAAGTGACAGACTCTTCCATAATTGACACGGTTAACATTCCATTGCAGTGTGAGAGCGACGAGGATGACGAGGCAGAGGCTGCACCGATGATGAGTCACACCGATGCCTACGCTGCTCTCCAGGCCGCCATATGCTACGAGGCCTGAGGCGACACCAACTAACCTATTGCTCCTGAGACGGTGGCGTGACATTGCCGCGAGTAATAACAGGTGCAGCTTCGCCAAACAAAAGACACTTCACTATTACTCGTCTAAATAAATAATTATTGTTATTCTGCCAATGCAAATGCATGTGTAAATACTTTTGTTTAATAAAGTTCATGTTTTGACCTCTATTACTTACAATATCATAATATTTCTTTTTCCCATCTAAATTTTTATAGTCCGAGTTTTCGATAGTTCGAGGTGGTTCCGCTCCCGTTCACCTCGAACTATCGAGACTCTACTGTATTTCAAACTAGGCGTCAGTATTCTGCGACTGTAACAAGGAATGCCATCTGTTACAAGCGTAAAGAACTACACTCCTGGAAATTGAAATAAGAACACCGTGAATTCATTGTCCCAGGAAGGGGAAACTTTATTGACACATTTCTGGGGTCAGATACATCACATGATCACACTGACAGAACCACAGGCACATAGACACAGGCAACAGAGCATGCACAATGTCGGCACTAGTACAGTGTATATCCACCTTTCGCAGCAATGCAGGCTGCTATTCTCCCATGGAGACGATCGTAGAGATGCTGGATGTAGTCCTGTGGAACGGCTTGCCATGCCATTTCCACCTGGAGCCTCAGTTGGACCAGCGTTCGTGCTGGACGTGCAGACCGCGTGAGACGACGCTTCATCCAGTCCCAAACATGCTCAATGGGGGACAGATCCGGAGATCTTGCTGGCCAGGGTAGTTGACTACCACCTTCTAGAGCACGTTGGGTGGCACGGGATACATGCGGACGTGCATTGTCCTGTTGGAACAGAAGTTCCCTTGCCGGTCTAGGAATGGTAGAACGATGGGTTCGATGACGGTTTGGATGTACCGTGCACTATTCAGTGTCCCCTCGACGATCACCAGTGGTGTACGGCCAGTGTAGGAGATCGCTCCCCACACCATGATGCCGGGTGTTGGCCCTGTGTGCCTCGGTCGTATGCAGTCCTGATTGTGGCGCTCACCTGCACGGCGCCAAACACGCATACCACCATCATTGGCACCAAGCCAGAAGCGACTCTCATCGCTGAAGACGACACGTCTCCATTCGTCCCTCCATTCACGCCTGTCGCGACACCACTGGAGGCGGGCTGCACGATGTTGGGGCGTGAGCGGATGACGGCCTAACGGTGTGCGGGACCGTAGCCCAGCTTCATGGAGACGGTTGCGAATGGTCCTCGCCGATACCCCAGGAGCAACAGTGTCCCTAATTTGCTGGGAAGTGGCGGTGCGGTCCCCTACGGCACTGCGTAGGATCCTACGGTCTTGGCGTGCATCCGTGCGTCGCTGCGGTCCGGTCCCAGGTCGACGGGCACGTGCACCTTCCGCCGACCACTGGCGACAACATCGAAGTACTGTGGAGACCTCACGCCCCACGTGTTGAGCAATTCGGCGGTACGTCCACCCGGCCTCCCGCATGCCCACTATACGCCCTCGCTCAAAGTCCGTCAACTGCACATACGGTTCACGTCCACGCTGTCGCGGCATGCTACCAGTGTTAAAGACTGCGATGGAGCTCCGTATGCCACGGCAAATTGGCTTACACTGACGGCGGCGGTGCACAAATGCTGCGCAGCTAGCGCCATTCGACGGCCAACACCGCGGTTCCTGGTGTGTCCGCTGTGCCGTGCGTGTGATCATTGCTTGTACAGCCCTCTCGCAGTGTCCGGAGCAAGTATGGTGGGTCTGACACACCGGTGTCAATGTGTTCTTTTTTCCATTTCCAGGAGTGTATTTGCAAAAATATTGTCATTTTTCTGTATGCTGATATTATTTTCGTGGTTAATTCTTTCAAATGATTAATAACGTAGAAATCATCAAGTACGTAGTGAAAGCAAATGCAGCATATATCAAAAAAAGTTTTGCATCACCTCGGTTCCGAAAGCTCCGGAACCTGTACAGAAAATTGGAATAGAGATCAACATAAACATCATTTCCGCCCTTCTTACTGCTCATGAAAACCATACATGGCACGTTGTACCACCATACAGCGAGACCTTCAGAGGTGGAGGTCCAGATTGCTGTACACACCGCCGACCGCGGTGGCCACGCGGTTTAGGCGCTGCAGTCTGGGACCGCGCGACTGCTATGGTCGCAGGTTCGAATCCTGCCTCGGGCATGGGTGTGTGTGATGTCCTTAGGTTAGTTAGGTTTAAGTAGTTCTAAGTTCTAGGGGACTGATGACCTCAGATGTTAAGTCCCATAGTGCTCCGAGCCATTTGAACCATTTTTTTGCTGTACACACCAGTACCTCTAATACGCAGTAGCACGTTTTCTTGCATTGATGCATGCCTGTATTCGTCATGACATACTATCCACAACTCCATCAAGGCGCTGATGGTCCAGATTGTCCCACTTCTCAACGGGGATTCGGCGTAGACCTCTCAGAGTGGTTGGTGGGTCACGTCGTCTATAAACAGTCATTTTCAATGTATCCCAGTCATGTTATATAGGGTTCATGTCTGGATAACATACTGGCCACGCTAGTCGAGCGATGTCGTTATCCTGCAGGAAATCATTCACAAGATGTGCACGATGGGGGCGCTAATTTTTGTCCATGAAGACGAATGCCTCGCCAATTTGCTACCGATATGGTTGCACTATCGGTCGGAGGATGGCATTCCCGTATCGTACAGCCATTACGGCGCCTTCCATGACCACAAGCGGCGTACCTCTGCTCCACATAATGCCACCCCAAAACAGCAGGGAAACTCCACCTTGCTGCACTAGCTGGGCAGTGTGTCTAAGGTCTTAAGCCTGACCGGGTTGCCTCCGAACATGTCTCCGATGATTGGTTGGTTGAAGGGATATGCGACATTCATCGGTGAAGAGAATGTGATGCCAATCCTGAGCGGTCCATACAGCATGTTTTTGGCCCATCTGTAGTGCACTGCATGGTGTCGTGGTTGCAATGATGGACCTCGCCATAGACGTCGGTAGTCAAGTTACGCATCCTGCAGCCTATTGCGCACAGTTTGAGCCTTGGCTGCACGAAAAGCATCATTCAACATGGTGTCGTTGTTGTCAGTGTTTCTCCGAGCCATAATCCTTAGGTAGCGGTCATCCACTGCAGTAGTAGCCCTTCTGCGACTTCAGTGAGGCATGTCATTGACAGTTCCTGTCTCTCTGTAACTTCTGCATGTCCGAACAACATCGCTTTGGTTTAGTCCGAGACGCCTGGACACATCCCTTGTTGAGAGCCCTTCCTGGCACAAAGTAACAATGCGGACGCGTTCGAACAGCGGTATTGACCGTCTATGCATGGTTGAACCACAGACAACACGAGCCGTGTACCTCCTTCCTGGTGGAATGACTGGAACTGATCGGCTGTCGGACTCCCTTCGCCTAATAGGCACTGCTCATGCATGGTTATTTACATCTTCGAGTGCGTTTAGTGACATCTATGAACAGTGAAATGGATTGTGTCTGTGATACAATATCCACAGTCAACGTCTATCTTCAGGGGTACTGGGAACTGAGGTGATGCAAAACTTTTTTAGATGTGTGTATTAATGCAGTGTAACGCAATTTCGGGAATACATTTGTCTCGGTAACAAATTTAAGCGATTAATATTGCAAGAGCAAGCAGCAATGACCACGTCCGTGCAACTGCTTGAATGTTACGAGGCTGATCGTGACAATGTTTGTAGAACATCGTCACAGGCGATGAAACGTGGGTTCATCAGCTCGAACCGGGAACAAAGTGGCAATCCATGGAGTGCCGCCACACCACCTGTCCTCCAAAGAAAATGTTGAATGCCGCCTCCTCAGCCGAGGACGTCTGGGACTCTGAAGAGGTTATCCTGTTTGATGTCCTCCCTCATGGTGCAACGATCAAAGTCTATTGTCTTACCCTCGGGAAAGTGAAGAAATGACTTCACAGCGTTCGATGCACTAAAAAGCAAACGAACTTGTCCTTCTCCATGACAACGCAAGGCTTCACAAAATGCTGTGCATCCGAGAGGAGCTCATAAACTCCGATGGACTGTTCTTCCTCATCCACCCTACAACCAGGATATCGTACCTTCCGACTTCCATGTGTTTGGTCCAATGAAGGATGCACTACGTCGATGATGGGGAGGTTACTGATGCAACAAGACGTTCGCTCCGACGTCGACCAGTAGAGTGGTACTATGCATGCATACAGGCAATCCCAGTAAGTTGGCTTAAGGCTATCGCATTGAACGGAGATTATGTTCAAAATAGGGATTTGTAGCCAACAAAGTGGGCGATTATATGGTGTACTGAATAAAACCAACATGCTTTCAGAAAAAAAAGTATTGCATTACTTATGGAGCGCCATTCGTAATTAACTCATTATTACGTTTTCTGATGAAACTTTCTATTTATGTGTAAAGCAATAAAGAAAATTATGCCTGTTAATCGAGATGGGGCAAATTAACGGTCTGGAAGAAAGAAGAATACTGATATAAAATATAATACCTAAATATTAAAAACATTATGATGTAATCAGTGAGAATGATTTCTTTTGTGCGATTAAGGCTGAGTTCCATAAAAAAATGGTTCAAATGGCTCTGAGCACTATGGGACTTAACATCTGAGGTCATCAGTCCCCTAGAACTCACAACTACTTAAACCTAACTTACCTCACACACATCCATGCCCGAGGCAGGATTCGAACCTGCGACCGTAGCGGTCGCGCGGTCCCAGACTGAAGCGCCTAGAACCACTTGCCCACTGAGTTCCATAGATGAACATTCGGACTCAGTTGTTGATAACAGTCTTCTTACGCAAATATAACATTGCTATACACTTGTTTAAACCGCACACACCAAACATTAAGCTGAATTCAACTGTGCATATTTTTTCTGGAGAGAAAACCACTGCCACAACAAATAACAGCAATAACAGATGATATATTAATCCTGCAACTGTAAGAAACGAAAACAAACTGTCAGCGCGCATCTAAGGATCCCATAGGACAGCAAACCACTTTGAACTCCAGCATAGTCAATGAGGGAAGTGTTGTAGAGGTCGGGCTGAAGCTCTGGCAACTGCAACTGGGTTCCGCATCCACACCTCTCGTGGCATTAGCTGAATATCTGCCGTGCCTTCTTAGTGAGGCGCAGCCCGCTACTTTCTATGTAGCTGTCAATGCTAAAGAAGTTCTGAACAAACTATTCGCAGCTCCTTTAGGTAACACTATGTCAACTGTTGGGATCGCTTTAGTGCACCCGCTTTTTGAGGAAACAATGACGTTTTATAATAATTAGCTCTCACCTATAACATTTGGAAGCAAGACTTCAGAAAAATCAAGGCACCTTCATAGGAAATGTCGACCTAAAAAATGCTTTCGATAATGTGCAATGGTGCAAGATCTTAGAAAACTCACAAAAATAGGTGTAAGCTCCCGAGAAAGAAAGACAGTGTACAATAGCAAATGTGTGAAAGCTAAGAAGGAAGAACGGACAGTCAAGAAAGAAGTGCCAAGATTAAAAAGGGTATAAGACTCAGATGCAATCTTCCTCACATACGGCTCAGTCTGCACGCTAGAGAAGCAATCTAAGAAATGAAAGCTAGTTTCAGGAGTGGGAATGAAATACAGGGTGAAAGAATGACACTGATGTCCTTAGCGAAAGTGAGGAAAAATTACAGAACATAATAAAAGGAATGAACAGGCTACTGAGCACAGAAGGAGAATTGACAGTAATCTGAAGGAAGATGAAAGTAATGAGATGAGATGACTGATGAACTCAACATCAGAATGGGGACCACAAAGGAATTCAGCTTCAGTGGAAGCAAAATAACTTATGACGGAAGAAGCAAGGAGGAGATAAAAAGTTGGTTAGCTTAGTCAAAGAGGGCATGCTCGTCAAAAAGAATACTAGTATCAAAGATTGCCCTTAGTTTTGTCGTTGCGAGTAGTTTATTCAAGAACACTAGGAAAACTTAATTTTAAATACATTTTTACGTTCTAACTAATTTCTTTCCTGACCTAACCACATTATATAACCCTGAGTAACATTTACTATATCGTTCTTATGATGGTACACTGTGTGATAAAACGTATCGGGACACCTGGTTGAAAATGACTTACAAGTTCGTGGTGCCCTCCATCGGTAATGGTGCAATTCAGTATGGTGTTCGCCCACCCTTAGCCTTGAGGACAGCTTCCACTCTCGCAGGCATACGTTCAATCAGATGCTGGAAGCTTTCTTCGGGGAATGGCAGCCCATTCTTCAGGGAGCGCTGCACTGAGGAGAGGTAGCGATGTCGGTTGGTGAGGCCTGGCACGAAGTCGGCGTTCCAAAAGATCCCAAAAGTGTTCCATAGGATTCAGGTCAGGACTCTGTGCAGGCCAGTCCAGTACAGGGATGTTATTGTAGTGTAACCACTCCGCCACAGGCCGTGCATTATGAACAGGTGCTCGATCATGTTGAAATATGCAATGGCCATCCACGAATTGCTCTTGAACAGTAGGAAGCAAGAAGGTGCTTAAAACATCAATGTAGGCCTGTACTGTGATAGTGCCACGCAAAACAACAAAGGGTGCATGCGCCCTCCATGAAAAACACCACTGCATCCGAATTTAATTGTTGGCACTACACACGCTGGTAGATGACGTTCACCGGGCGTTCGCCATACCCACACCCTGCCATCGGATCACGACATTGTGTTCCGTGATTCATCACTCCACGCAACGTTTTTCCACTGTTTAATCGTCCAATGTTTACATTTCTTAAACCAAGCGAGGCGTCGTTTGGCATTTACTGGCGTGATGTGTGGCTTATGAGTAGCCGCTCGACCTTGAAATCCAAGTTTTCTCACCTCCCGCCTGTCATAGTACTTCCAGTGGAACCTGGTGCAGTTCGGAATTCCTGCGTAACGGTCTGGATAGATGTCTGCCTATTACACATTACGACGTTCTTCAACTGACGACGGTCTCTGTCAGTCAACAGACGAGAAAGGCCTGTAAGCTCTTTTGCTGTACGTGTCCCTTCACGTTTCCATTTCACTAACACATCGGAAACAGTGGACCTAGGGATGTTTAGAAGTGTGGAAACCTCGCGTACAGACGTATGACACAAGTGACACCCAATCACCTGACCAAATTCGAAGCCCGTGAGTTCCGCGGAGTGCCCCATTCTGCTCTTTCACGATGTCTAATGACTACTGAGGTCGCTGATATGGAGTACCTGGCAGTAGGTAGCAGGACAATGCAGCTATTATCAAAAACGTATGTTTTTGTGGGCGACCGCATACTTTTGATCACATAGTGTACGTCCGGAAACCAGAACCTATTGAGATACGCACCGTTACACTTGCGAACACAGAGATTAAGATGACTTTAAGATACAAAGGGATTACATACATTAGCTGCGAGTGGGTATTGATTTAAACCAATGTGGAAGTTGAAAATTTGTGTTGAGACGGATTCGAAACCGGATTTCTTGCGTACTAGGCAGAAGACTTTCCAACTATTTTGCTCTCTCATCATTACAATAAGCTTTGTTGGTTCATTTTATGTAGTTGTGAGGATTAGACGCTTCTCCACCTGTGAAGTAGGACCATCCCCACAGTCTACTTATTACTTGGGTTTGGTCCTCCGCTCTTTAGAAAAGCTGCCACATTTCCTTTAAATTAGACAATTTTTGATTAAACGTAATCGTTGTTGATATCGACTCACAGAAAAAGTTTATTGTTAGCATTCATAATTTATTTTAAATATTTTTGTGAGGTGACTACAAACAGGGGTTAACAAATTTATAAAATGCATGTTTGACAATCAGCAACTTTTATTTTAAAACTAAATATCGACCGGTTTCAGTCATGCTCTGCTCTGTGTACATTTGCTATTAGTATGGTGGTTCTGAGGACTATGGGACTTAACATCTGAGGTCGTCAGTCCCCTAGAACTCACCTAAGGACATCACACACATCCATGCCCGAGGCATAGTGCGAACCTGCAATCGTAGCAGCCACGCGGTTCCGGACTGAAGTGCCTAGAACCGCTCGGCCAGAGCGGCCGGATGCTATTAGTTTGTTTGCTTATAAAAGTCCTGTGTCGTACTTGATATTCATGACATGCTCTACACATTGTTTAAGTAATGACAAATATAATGTTGTGCCTTAACCATTTGAACCCTTATCCGTGGTCCATGGTCCGTGGTCCATGACTGGATCAGATCGATATTTTGGGTTAAACTAAAAGCGGCTGATGGTCAAACATGCATTTTATACAATTTATTGTATAAAATCCATTGTGCGTTTGAGAGATTTAAAACTGCATCAGGTGGATTTATGTGAAGTAATTGAAAGTAGAGGCAGTGGTACACGGTACTCCTGTGATTTCTCCTCAGCAAGCATATTTTTTGGTCTGTTGTGCTTATTATCCGATGTGTTACGTGAAGCTGGCCGCTTTTTCAGTGCTCTAAGAGAGCGAAACACCCGACTTTGTGTCATCTGGTTTCCTTTCTATAGCTCTGAAATCTATTAACCTTTTACAGCGTTTTCAGTTTCCGAGAAGTAAATAAAAGCGCCGAGAAACGACACGTGGCTGTTAACTAGGCGTTCTGTCCTGTGAAATGGTCTGCAAAGCAGCGAGAGTTGCGCAATGCGCGCTGCATGCGAAGCGAAGCTGCAGCGTCACGGAGCGGCTGCATTCTCCCGGACTGTCCGCTTTCTGCCGCCGACTCTCGTCACTGCAAAAAGCCGCCTCAGATATCGCCTGTTGTTTCTCCGCCCAGCTGCAACTGTACTGTCCAGCTGCGCAGGTCTTTCAGAAAATGTCCGATGTAACTACGTCATGATAATCTGATGGCTGAGCTACTGGAGCATCACGACATTTCCATCGCACAGGAACAGCTGAAACATGTAGATACTGACTTACGAGCATGCTGAGGATTCTACTGAACATACACTACTGGCCATTAAAATTCCTACACCAAGAAGAAATGCAGATGAAAATGGGTATTCATTGGACAAATATATTGCACTAGAACTGACATGTGATTACATTTTCACGCAATTTGGGTGCATAGATCCTGAGATATCACTACCCAGAACAACCACCTCTGGCCGTAGTAACGGCCTTGATACGCCTGGGCATTGAGTCAAACAGAGCTTGGATGGCGTGTACAGGTACAGCTGCCCATGCAGCTTCAACACGATACAACAGTTCATCAAGAATAGTGATTGGTGAAGTGTGACGAGGCAGTTGCTCGGCCACCATTGACCAGACGTTTTCAATTGGTGAGAGATCTGGAGAATGTGCTGGCCAGGGCAGAAGTTGAACATTTTCTGTATCCAGAAAGGTCCGTATAGGACCTTCAACGTGCGGTCGTGCGTTATACTGCTGAAATGTAGGGTTTCGCAGTGATCGAATGAAGGGTAGAGCCACGGGTCGTAACACATCTGAAATGTAGCGTCCACTGTTCAAAGTGCCGTCAATGTGAGCAAGAGGTGACCGAGACGTGTAACCAATGGCACCCCATACCATCACGCCGAGTGATACGCCAGTATGGGGACGACGAATACACGCTTCCAATGTGCGTTCACCGCGATGTCGCCCAACACGGATGCAACCATCATGATGCTGTAAACAGAACGTGGATTCATCCGAAAAAATGACGTTTTACCTTTCGTGCACCCAGGTTCGTCATCAAGTACACCATCGCAGGTGCTCCTGTCTGTGATGCAGCGTCGAGGGTCACCGCAGCGTGATTCCGAGCTGACAGTCCACGCTGCTGCAAACGTCGTCGAACTGTTCGTGCACATGGTTTTTGTCTTGCAAACGTCCCCATCTGTTGACTCAGGGATCGAGACGTGGCTGCACGATCCGTTACAGCCATGCGGATAAGATGCCTGTCATCTCGACTGCTAGTGATACGAGGCCGTTGGGATCCAGCACGGCGTTCCGTATTACCCTCCTGAACCCACCGATTCCATATTCTGCTAACAGACATTGGATCTCGACCAACGCGAGCAGCAATGTCACGATGCGATAAACCGCAATCGCGATAGGCTACAATCCGACCTTTATCAAAGTCGGAAACGTGAGGGTACGCATTTCTCATCCTTACACGAGGTATCACAACAACGTTTCACCAGGCAACGCCGGTCAACTGCCGTTTGTGTATGAGAAATCGGTTGGAAACTTCCCTCATGTGAGCACGTTGTAGGTGTCGCCACCGGCGCCAACCTTGTGTGAATGCTCTGAAAAGCTAATCATTTGCATATCACAGCATCTTCTTCCTGTAGGTTGAAGTTGGGGTCTGTAGCACGTCGTCTTTGTGGTGTAGCAATTTTAATGGCCAGTAGTGTAGCTTCTCGTTGTTTCGTTCGTGATGGTATTGTATCACTATTAATGTATTTATCTGTATTTAGTCAAAAGTGTAAGCAAGTGTTTTTCTTATATCTAAATGTTTATTTCCTCTCGTCCTCGGAGCTCCCGTGGCGTCGCGTGCTCACTGAGTGACATACGACACAGCAGACGAGTCCCAGGGCTCCACAGATTTAGTCCGAAGTGTTTACGTGCGGGCACAGGTTAATCGTCGTTACTGTTGCGCTATTAATTCAGTTCCAATAACGGCCCCGCGGAAGTGACAACAGAAAGACCATTCACGTTGGTGTGCAGAGTGTACAAAACTGGCGATATGCCACCACACTTTAGGAAAAGCATCATCCACACCATCGCGAATACAGCAACAGCCGACGTGTGGGAGAATCACCGCACAATCAGTTTAACACCTCATGCATCCAAGTTTCTGACAGTGAAAATACACAGAGGAATGGAAAAGAAAATTGACGATGTATTAGCAAAGGTAGAGGCAACAGAAAGGCAGTTCTCACGTTGCGGTTGATAATGGAAGCAAGACTGAAAGAAAATCAAGACACTTTCATAGGATTTGTCGACCTGTGAAAAGCAGACGACAGAGGTAAATGGTACTAGATGTTCGAAATTCTGAGAAAAATAGGGGGTAAGCTATAGAGAACGGCAATAATATACATTATTTATTATTTTTTATTATTTAGCGTATGGCTAATACAGACATATCATGAAATTACATAGACAAAGCAAAGCCGAGCAGAAACCTACAGTACTGCAACTCGCACCAGGCAGCATACTGCGTAACTGTTCCAAGAGTCAGGAAAATGTCTTTATTTTTTATGAAAGGTGGAAATTCTTGCAAAACTTCGGTATATTCTGAAGTTTAGAATTACAAGTTCATTCCAAAGCCGCTGCTAATCTTAACAAAATCATGCACAAACCATTTCATTCACGTTAGGAAGTTCATGGTAACGTGTTTCCCGAAATCTGAACAGCTACTAAGCACGTATTGTTCTTAAATGAAAATGTTCGCCATACTATTAAGTTAATCGGTGTCTAATGCACTCAAGTTTTTGGTCGCCGATCTGCTCAATATGCCACGCGGAATTACTGCCTTTTCTCATTCACAAAATTACTTAAAAATCCCTACTTTCTAAAAAACACTCCGGAATAAATATGCCTCCACTTTAAAACATTTTTGAAACATGTAGCACAACTAAAATCGGCAAATTATAACTTCCTTCGGATTATTTTTTATTTAGCGTATGGCTAATACAGACATATCATGAAATTAAATTACATATAAATATGTACATATTGACACACAAGAAACTTAAGTTTGTCCTTACAACTGAATATCCAGTCCTTCAATTCAGCACACTACATCTGGAGTTGCTAGCAGGAAGTCCTCTTTGGCGCCGTGATCATGCATTCACTGACAATGTGGTGAACAGTCTGGTATGGAGCCCCGCAGTCACAGGCTGGATCAGGCAGCTTTTTCCACTTAAAGAGAGCATCCCTGCATCGCCCATGGCCGGTACGGATTCTGTTGAGAGTAGACCAGGTCTTGCGTGGTAAGTCGAATCCACATGGAAGTTTAGCACCTGAGAAGATGTTATGCAGGTGCACATCTGTCACTGATTCCCACCGACCTTTCCATTCTTCAAGAGGTTTGAAATACTTAGCAACCATGTCAGCAGCATAGCACCGAGTTGGATGGCGTGATTTCAGTCTCTTGCGATTTAAAAGTGGCAGGTCGCTATGCACGGGTAGGTTAGAATTCCTGGAGATCTTGTGGAATTCTCTCATAAGGGCAGTACATCTGCGTAGATCAGGAGCCATTATACCGGTTAGCAGTGGAAGCCAATAAACTGGAGTAGATCTGATTGTGCCAGATATTATGCGCATTGTCGTATTCAGCTGGGTATCAACAAGCCTTGTATGATGACTATTCATCCAAACAGGTGCACAATACTCAGCACTTGAGTATACCAAGCCCAGAGCTGAAGTTCGCAGGGTGGTTGTTGAAGATCCCCAGGTAGTTCCGCATAGCTTATGGAGGATGTTGTTTCGAGTCCTCAGCTTTTGAGCTAAGTTAAGGTGTTGTTTGAAGCATAGTGTATGATCCAGGATGACACCAAGATATTTTGGGTTCCGATTGTGACGAAGAATTCTGCCTCTGAAACTTACTTCCAGTTTTACGTTCGCCAACTGGTTATTTAGATGGAAGCAACATACTTCTGTTTTACTCACACTGGGTTGGTGTCTCCAGATTTTGAAGTAATTGTCTAATGCAGACAGGTCATTGGCTAAAATCTCTTCTGTTGTCTTCATTTCCTGGTGTTTGATGGCTAGAGCCAGGTCATCGGCATAGCAGTATTTTCTGGACGAAGTGTCAGGTAGATCAGATAGATATAGGTTGAACAGTAAGGGTGAGAGAACTGATCCTTGAGGCAATCCGTTGTTCAGCTTCCTCTCCTTACTTATGTTGCTTCCAGTGATTACCTGGAACTTCCGATCACTTTGCATGCTGTTCATCAGTCGAGTCATTGTTCTGCAGGGTATGATGCGGAGAAATTTGTAGATAAGGCCTTCCCTCCACACAGTGTCGAAGGCGGCAGTTAGATCAACAAATGCCACAGATGTTTTCTGCTTCATTTGGTATCCTGACTCTATGAAGCATGAGAGAGACAATACTTGGTCGCAGCAGCTGCGCCCTGGTCTGAAGCATGCCTGATCAACTGGAACGTTCTCTAAGATAGCACTACTTATTCTGTTATATATTAGCCTTTCAAAAAGCTTGTAGCAGCAGCTGAGTAGGGAAATGGGGCGATAGTTTTCTACCTTGTTGCTGGGTTTGCCAGGTTTCAGAACAGATATTATCTTCACCTTTTTAAACTCAGATGGAAGTTGACCAGTCAGCAGGATGTCAGTGAAGAATTCTGCCAGCCATTTCTTAGCTTTTCCTTCCATATGGATCAGGAATTCTGGATGGATACCATCGAATCCAGGTCCTTCAGTCCAGAGTAAATGTCTCAAACTGTGAAGGGATGGGTATACTCAGATAAGGGAGATGCCTTCTTTTTCAGGTTACGGAGGTAGCGTTGCTCACGTCCGTAGGTTTGAACCTTAAAATACCCCACATGTGCCTCCTGGGTGGTGCTAATTGAGCAACAGTGATTACAGGCAGCCAGACTATCCATAGGATCTCCTGGCAATGACATATCAACTAAATAGCAGAAACAGTTCTTTTCAGTACTCATTAACAAGAAACATTGGACCAACTATCAGACTCCTTCAACTAAATATCGAAAATAATATACAATACGTGCAAGAACCAATAGGGAACAAAAAGACTGGAAAAACGAGAAAGAAGTGCTTGATTTTTAAAGGGCGTAATACAGGGATTTAGTATTTTGCCCCTACTGTTCAATGCATACACAAATATTGAAGTATATGATAAAAAACGTAAATTAGTTATAAACTACGGCGAGTACACACTTTATTAAACATGTAAACGTCACTACCGATATTTGGATTTAGGTTATAACATGTTCGATATGCTTGCCATCATTGGCGATGATGTGGCGCAGATGAATAGCGAAATTCTGCATGACCCACTGAAGTGTCGGAACATGGATGCTGTCGATGACCTCCTGAATGGCTGTTTTCACCTCTGCAACGGTTTTGGGGTTATTACTGCACATCTTGTCTTTAACATAGTCTCACAAAAAGGAGTCGCATGTGTTCCGATTCGGCGACCAATCGGACAAGGAGAAGGGACAGGATGATAGAACATCCGCCAAGACATCAGGAAATAACTTCCATGATACTAGACGGAGCTGCAGAGGGTAAAACCAGCAGAGAAAAACAGAGACTGGAATACATCCAGCAAATGGTTGAGGACGTAGGTTGCAAGTGCTGCTCTGAGGTGAAGAGGTTGGCACAGGAGAGGAATTCGTGCCGGGCTGCATCAAACCAGTCAGTTGCTTTTTCAGGCATTGAAAAGAAAAAGGCGCCGCTTTGACCAGCAAGACAGGGTTAAAATTGACAATCCATCTGTATCATTAATACTCCTAAACGCACTGGAGCAGTCCTACAACTTTCAGAAAGATCCAAGATTCGACCACAACAGGTTGGACTATATGTCAGTAGTCGAAAATGCGTTCCCTGCAATGATACTGAATAAGTGAAAGTAAAATTTTATTACCAACACAGAAGTACACACAGAGTTTCAATGAAAGTACAAAATATGCTCGAAGTGGTTTCCATGCCGTTCTAAACAAAAATGCATCTTTTCAACATTTATTTACAAATTTTGTCGAAAAGCTTGCTGGACTATAGGTTTTCATCTAATTGGATTCGTTTCTACAAATGCTCAACATCATGAATCTCGACGGAATAAACCTCATTTGTTATTACACGCCATACTGAAAAATCCATGGACATGATACGTGGGTATCGTGGAGACCATTCAGTTGTTCCCGTCTGCTAATTGATTCATCAAAGTTTTCAATGAGAAAGTCCCTCATAATAAGTCTATAATGTGGGGATACTCCTTGTTGGCATATTATCTATTTGGTAACCGGCTGCAGATGTTCAAATAGAAGTGGACTATTTTTCAATTCCAACACCTTTTCAAGCATATGTAGGTAAATTACAGAGGTGACAGCAACGTAAAGAAATAAGATCCGATTAGCCCACCGTTGAAAATCCCTGCTCGTACACGCACGTCAGGAGAGTCTAATTCTGTGTCAATCGCCACATCGGGATTCGTAGACTCCCAGAAGACACATTTGCACCCTCTCACTCTGCCATTCTCTTTGTAAGTAGGCTGTTTAGGTTTTTCTATTCGTAACGCCACGTAGCGCTCTGTATGAAAATCACTGTGCTGTGTGCATTCTGTGGCTGGTTTGCATTGTTGTTGGCTATTGTAGTGTTGGGCAGCTGGCTGTTAACAGCGCGTAGCGTTGCGCAGTTGGAGATGAGTCGCCAGTAGAGATGGGCAAACTGAAACACTTAACCGTTTCGAAACAAATGAAACAGTACAATGTAATGTTTCGATACGCTGTTTCGAAACAGTGAAACAGTTTGTGTTTTGTAATGTAATAAACCTACACATTTTATCATCTTGAACGTCTACTGTATAAGTATGTCCATAGAAACAGAAATGAGGTGCGAGAGCGCTAATCATATCGCAGAAAGTATGAAACTATTGGCAGTTTCGTATTTCCTGCAGCAAATGCACTGCTTTCGTGTCGTGTGACTTTCATACTTTTCAATTGGCTGAGGACAGCCATAGCTGAAGACAGAAGAACCACCACGAACGGAACTGGAGGTGGGAGCAAACTGCAGAAACTACGGATATTCTACTGGGATTTCCACATTCTGTTAGTATGGGTAATATACCCATCCTGCTAATTTCCATGCACACAAAGCGAATCATTGTGGATAATAGGTATACAACAGAAAAAAATTTTGTCTTTCAAGGTGTTTCGAACCGTTACTATAAATTCACCATGCTCCCCAGCACTTCCCGTTCACCATTACACTATAAGTGATATGTCAGACAGATTTATTGCAATTATACCTACATCAAATTTATATATATGTCTAATAACTGTCACTTTACGTCTTTTTTTTTAATTCAAAATGCAGTAGGCTTACTTGCGTTTCTTAATATGATTACTGTACATGAACAAAGAAGCGTGTGTTATAAAAAAAGTGTAATTTTTTGAATGATTTTCACATATTTATTATTTTGAATGTGAATAGTATGCGTTGTTTTATTGTTTGGTTAGTGTTTATAAAGCAGATGTTACATCATTTCGGAATAGGACAGTCAGCTAGAAACGAAGATTTATTTTCGGATATCTTAAGCTTCATGCTATTGCCTGTCAAAAAGATTTCGACACTCTTTGAAAGTGTTTCATGAAGTGGTATGTTGTGTTTCAGTACCTGTGCCGAGCCCGAATCTCGTCCGAGACAGAGCGGAATGAAACATCACTGTTTCGATACAATTAGTCTGTTCCAAGCACAGGTGGACTGAAACAGCCTTATTTTGAAACAACGATACAGTTTCTGTGTCTCGCTCGAGATCGAATCCGAGACAGGGGCGGAATGAAACACCACTATTTCGAAACAGTGAACCACAGCCGTTCCGAAACACTGAAACAGTTGCATGTATCGATACACTGTATCGAAACATAGAAACAGTGGCCAAGTCTAGTTGCCAGCAGTGGTGGATGTGGGGAGAGAAATGACGGTAAATTTTTAAGACTGGATGTCATGAACTAATATATATTATGACGTTTGAACACCTTTAAGGTAAATACATTGTTTGTTCTCTATCAAAATCTTTTATTTGCTAACTATGCCTATCAGTAGTCAGTGCCTTCAGTAGCTAGAATCTTTTATTTAGCTGGCAGTAGTGGCGCTTGCTGTATTGCAGTAGTTCGAGTAACGAAGATTTTTGTGAGGTAAGTGATTTGTGAAAGGTATAGGTTAATGTTAGTCAGGACCATTCTTTTGTAGGGATTATCGAAAGTCAGATTGCGTTGCGCTAAAAATATTGTGTGTCAGTTTAGTGATGATCAGAATAAGTAAAGTGAGAAATGTCTGAGTACGTTCAGTTCTGCTCAGCTGTTTGAAAATCAAATAACGTAAGGGGTTTATCAGCACAGTCATTCATTAATTTGTCCAAGGGGACGTTTCATCTTTAAAACTCTTCTCGTCGCTGCAAAGAACGCTTTTGGAAAACTTGGCTCGGCTTCCTATCGGACTGTGTGAACTAGCAGAATTCCATACACCTGTCCAGGTCATCTTCATTTAGACCCGGAAGTGAAATAGACCCACGTCATCTCAATTTCATCTTTTCTGAATAACTCGTAGGCTTGCTCTTGCATACCATACTCCTCGGAGGTTTTGATTTGAGATTTAGTCGGTGATTGCACAAAACAATACGCAACAGCATTAACATTGACTTCTGTAGTACAGACTGAAAGAAGTGTGGTTGCAATTATTAATATAGTTTCCTGGGTTTGTGATTACATTTGAAAATAACGACTCTGTGCGTCGAAACTAGTTATATAACCCTTAGAAAACTTCATTGTTTTAGTGTCTGTGGCTTGACGACCGTTTGTGGTGTCAAATAAACATTTTAAATTTCATTCAGAGACACTCCTTGATGACAGTTATGTCGAAATACAAAAATTGTGGGTTAACTTGCCTCGGGAGAGAACACAAAGACTTTACGACACGTTTCCCAACGGAATCAAATGGTTCAAATGGCTCTGAGCACTATGGGACTTAACTGCTGAGGTCATCAGTCATCTAGAACTTAGAACTACTTAAACCTAACTAACCTAAGGACATCACACACATCCATGCTCGAGGCAGGATTCGAACCTGCGACCGTAGCGGTCGCGCGATTCCAGAGTGTAGCGCCTAGACCCGCTCGGCTCCAACGGAATCAATGCGCGCATCCAGATCAGAGGAGGTGCAACATCGCACTGTTAAGTTGTCTTATACTGCCAAATTCTTTGTGAATTTGGTTCGATTTTGTAATCACATACCCTCTTAACCCCCCTTAGGTTTTGTTTTGTTTCTTCCTTCCCGACCTGGTGGTTAACTTCTTTTATGAGGCAGTGTATATTCGCTTTCTACAATTAAGTTCTCTATTATCTTGTGTTTCAGAGTGTAGCGCCTAGAACCGCTCGGCTCCAACGGAATCAATGCGCGCATCCAGATCAGAATATTGCTGATATAAGGTGCTACGGGATTGAGGCTTCAGACAGCACAAACACTGTAGTCAATCCCTGGCTTCGCCCACTTTAAAATTCACTTCTAGTTGACTGCTTGTTGAGACATACGGCGTAACCAAGGCGAGATCCCAGTGATACGCATCTTGGTCAGCCTTTTGTTGTGGTCTTGCGTCGTTCCCGCGTGATCGTGCTGGGCCTAAATACTGACCCGGCGGCCCACACTGGTGCAATACGTGGCGCATTCCAGATAAGCAGCTGTCTGCCTGATAACAAAAGCAGCAGCAGCAGTAGAGGCGGAAATTCCTTGGAAATTCCCTCACTGGGTCACTGCGTGTACCAGCAGGTCCGTTTGTCCTCAGTGCTATCTTCGCAGATACGTGATTGGGTCGATGAATCTTTGAGTAATGTTGTTGTTGTTGTGGTCTTCAGTCCAGAGACTGGTATGATGCAGCTCTCGATGCTACTCTGTCCTGTGCAAGCTTTTTCATCTCTCAGTACCTTTCTGCAACCTACATTCTTCTGAATCTGCTTTGTCTATTCATCTCTTGGTCCCCCTCTACGATTTTTGCCCTCCACGCTGCCCTCCGATACTAAACTGGTGAGCCATTGATGTCTCAGAACAGAACTAATAGGATCATGTATTAGTATAGCCTGACATTGTCAGGAAGGACACAACGCTCTTAGTGTAATTTAGTAAACAGAATTTTTAATGCAGAAAACTTATAATGCCTAGACAGCATTCTCAATATACGATTAAAACACGATGACTAGTTTCGTTTGCTTTCTACGACCATCTTCAGATCGTTTCAGTTGCAAAAACGAGTTGAATATGCACTCAAAGTATCGTCATTAGGTACAATCATGCATGATGTGCATTCGTATTGTTGGTCAACACGACTGTTACAGTATCTAGTTATAAGCTTAACCGTATGCGAGACAGGTTGTAAACCGTAATCTCGCAAGATGTTGGTAAAAAGAGCGAAAATGCCCATTGTAGAAGTTACATCAAATGCTCATTATTTGCAATTGTACAGCAGATTTTACACTGAGCAAAGAATATGCATCGATTACAAGAATTTTCAGCTATATATAGAGGAACGATCCAACATCGCGTCTGAAACACTTCAAAATGTTCAAATGTGTGTGAAATCGTATGGGACTTAACCGCTAAGGTCATCAGTCCCTAAGCTTACACACTACTTAACCTAAATTATCCTAAGGACAAACACACACACACACACATGCCCGAGGGAGGACTCGAACCTCCGCCAGGACCAGACACACAGTGCATGACTGCAGCGCCTTGGACCGCTCGGCTATCCCGCGCGGTTCTGAAATAGTTATCGTTTAAAATGTGCACAAGTTGAAGATAAAGCGTGGCGCCTCTTTCAAGGCTGGTTGGGCTTGAGGCATTTGACTTTTAATTTTCAACTTATGCGCATTTTATAAGGATGGCCATTTTAGACGCCATGTTGCATCACACCCTTGTAAGCCAGGCTATGGAACAGTTGAGAGTGCATGTCACCGTTGCATATACTTTTATTACTACAATAGATGCTGTACGAGTGTAAGGGTAAGCATTTTACTCAATTTTTAGTAATGCAACTGGCCACTTTCCTTCTTATTACCTGCGTCTTGCGAGATTATATGTTACACTGTAGCTCGCTTACGATGGAGCTTTTACCTACATACTGTCATAGTCTTGTTGGTCCGTAATAAGAATGTATGTCTTTGCATGACAGCAGCTAACGATGGTGTTTTCAATGCGAATTCAACTCTTTTTGCGATTCGAACGATCTGAAGATGGTCTTAAGTAACCGAAACGAGTCATCGTGCTTTAAATGTATAGTTAAAATCCAGGTCTAGCATTAAAATTTTCTACATTAAAATTGGTTTATTTAATAAAGAACCCAGTACTTTATACTTTGGCGATGGCATTGTAATTCTGTCAGAGACGCCAACGGAATGCACAATGCCTTGAAAAGAGGTTATGACACGAATATCAACAAACGTAATGCAAAGGTGTGAAATGTAGTCGAATGCCAAGAGAAATGCCCTAGGAAATGAGACGCTAAAAGTAGTAAATGAGTTTTGCTATATGGGCTGCAAAATGGCGGTCGACGATGTGTAAGGATATAAAATTCGGAATGGTGACAGCAAGAAAAGCGATTCTGAAAAGGAGAAATTTATTAACATCGAATAAAAATATAAGTTATAGGAATGTTTTTCGAAGGTATTTCGAGGGTAGCCTTGTATGGGAGTGAAACGTGGATGATATAAAGTTCAGACAAGAAGGGAATGCAAGCTTTTCGATTGTTGTCCTACAGAAAAATTATGAAAACTATGATGGGTAGATTGGGTAACTAATGATGAGATCCCGAATCGAATGCAAGTTCTCCAGCGCTTACAAAGTGCATAAATGCCTTTAGAAAAAAGTTCTTTTGGGTAGTCTGCGCAACTACTTATGCACCGCGTGGCGTACCTCTTCATCAGAACGGAACTTCTTTCCTCCCATTGCGTCTCTGAATGGTTCAAAACATAGGGAAATCACTTGGGACAAGGTCTGGTGAGTATGGCGGATGAGGAAGACACACAAAATGGAGGTCTGTGATCGTTGCAACTGTTGTACGGGCAGTGTGGGGCCTCGCATTGTCATGTTGCAGAAGGACACCTGCTGACAGCAATCCACGTCGCTTTGATTTGATTGCAGGCCGCAGATGACTATTTTAGATCTGTGTATGATGCACTGATGACAGTGGTCCCTCTAGGCATGCAATGCTCCAAAATGACGCCTTTTTCGTGCCAAAAGAGAGTCAGCATAACCTTCCCTGCTGATGGTTCTGTTCGAAACTTGTTTGGTTTTGATGATGAGGAATGGCACCATCCCTTGCTCGTTCTCTTCGTTTCCGGTTGGTGGAAGTGAACCCAGGTTTCGTCCCCAGTAACGATTCTTGCAAGGAAGCCATCACCTTCTCGTTCGAAGCGCCGAAGACGTTTTTCACGAGCATCAATACGTCGTTCTCTCATTTCAGGAGTCAGCTGCCGTGGCACCCATCTTGCAGACACTATCTGAAACTGGAGCACATCATGCACAATCTGTAAACATGCTGCAATGTCATTCAGTATCACTCGGCGGTTTTCCTTCACTATGGCTTCAACTACTGCAATGTTCTGTGCAATCACAGCTCGTTGTGCCTGACCTGGACGAGGAGCATCTTCCACTGAAGTCACACCATTTTCGAACTTCCTACTCCATTCGTAGACTTGCTGCTGTGACAAACATGCATCACCGTACTGAACCTTCATTCGTCGATGAATTTCAACAGGTTTCACACCTTCACTACGCAAAAACCGAATAACAGAACGCTCTTCTTCCCTGGTGCAAGTCGCAAGTGGGGCGGCCATCCTTATACTATAACTACGACGGTATGTGTGCATCTGCACTATGCTGCCACCTACAGGCGATTCTGCACGCTGTTTGTAGCACGCTTACCAACTTACAGGGTAACGGCGCGAAATTTCGATTTGTTATTACAAATTTAAGGTTTTCATTTGACTCACCCTCGCATATGGCAACAGTTAAAAAAGAAGTGATCTGTTGAGGCATTAAGGAGTGGTTAATTTGGTAAAGAAAGAAAGTGCGTAGGGTAAAAAACTTAAAGGGTGGCCAAGAATTGACTACAGTAAGCAGTTTGAAGAGACAAAGGGTGTTGCACAAGGTAGGCTACCGAGGAGAGCATCAAACCAGTCTTCGGACTGAAGACTGCAAGAACAACACTGCAACTGAACGGTGAGTATTCTACACAAGAGGGGAAGTCGGGTGTGGCCCATGTAACTACAATAGAAAACCTAATGATGTCAATATATACAAATAGTCTGCGAGACAGGATCAAGAGCACTATGAAGCTATTAACTGGTGTTGTTGTAGGCTAACGGAAAGCATCGTTGTTGCACGTTCATAAGGAAACGCACAAAGACTCGACGTGTTGTACGATAGCTCTGCTTAAACGTACGGACAAAAATAGGTAGACACTGCGAGAGAAACATGCTTGAACATAAATGCCGATGAAACTTCCTGGCAGATTAAAACTGTGTGCCCGACCGAGACTCGAACTCGGGACCTTCGCCTTTCGCGGGCTAGTGCTCTACCATCTTTCTTTTTTATTTTTTTTATTTCATTTTGTTCGTTTTTTTTGTTCGTTGTATATGATCGGGGCGGACGTCGTAAGACGCCCTTTTAAGTTCGGTGTTGATCCATTAACTCAGTTTTTTTATTACAGAAGGCGGCTAACCCTCTGACCGAGCACGCTGAGCTACCGTGCCGGCTGATACCGAAGCACGACTCACGCCCGGTACTCACAGCTTTACTTCTGCCAGTATCTCGTCTCCTACCTTCCAAACTTTACAGAAGCTCTCCTGCGAACCTTGCAGAACTAGCACTCCTGAAAGAAAGGATATAGCGGAGACATGGCTTAGCCACAGCCTGGGGGATGTTTCCAGAATGAGATTTTCACTCTGCAGCGGAGTGTGCGCTGACATGAAACTTCCTGGCAGATTAAAACTGTGTGCCCGACCGAGACTCGAACTCGGGACCTTTGCCTTTCGCGGGCAAGTGCTCTACCATCTGAGCTACCGAAGCACGACTCACGCCCGGTACTCACAGGTTTACTTCTGCCAGTATCTCGTCTCCTACCTTCCAAACTTTACAGAAGCTCTCCTGCGAACCTTGCAGAACTAGCACTCCTGAAAGAAAGGATATAGCGGAGACATGGCTTAGCCACAGCCTGGGGGATGTTTCCAGAATGAGATTTTCACTCTGCAGCGGAGTGTGCGCTGACATGAAACTTCCTGGCAGATTAAAACTGTGTGCCCGACCGAGACTCGAACTCGGGACCTTTGCCTTTCGCGGGCAAGTGCTCTACCATCTGAGCTACCGAAGCACGACTCACGCCCGGTACTCACAGGTTTACTTCTGCCAGTATCTCGTCTCCTACCTTCCAAACTGACAGAAGTAAAGCTGTGAGTACCGGGCGTGAGTCGTGCTTCGGTAGCTCAGATGGTAGAGCACTTGCCCGCGAAAGGCAAAGGTCTCGAGTTCGAGTCTCGGTCGGGCACACAGTTTTAATCTGCCAGGAAGTTTCATATTAGCGCACACTCCGCTGCAGAGTGAAAATCTCATTCTGATAAATGCCGATGTTAGCCAAGCCTGGAAGTTGCGCTGTTGTGTTTGAACACAATGGTTCCTGAGCAATGTCCACAATGCATAGCAAGTGTCAGTTGTCATCAGAACAGTGTTCTGTGTAGTTGTGAGTGAACTATGTTGTAGCTAAGTGAACTCGAACATGGGCAAATTGTTGGTGCTCGTATGACAAGCGCTTCCGTAACCGAGGCAGCCGATGTGTTTGGTGTTTCTCAGAGGCACCGCATACAGGGAAAGCGGGAAAACGTAATCCGCTGAGTCACAACGCGGAAGATAGTGTGCGTTGAATGATCGTGACCAATGGTCAGCTAGGATTGTGACGTAAAATACAGAGGACGACAGTTGCAAAAGTCGCTACAGAACCGAGCGTTGCGCTCGGGGACGCTGTCAGCACCAAAGCAACACGAAGGGAGTTCTACGGTCAGGAAACTGCAGCCCGAGCTGGAATCCCAAAACCACACATCAGTGATGCAAATCGCAGTAGCAGGAAAACTTGGTGCCGAAGCCAAGAAACATTGACTACAGAGCAATGGAAGAAAGTCATTTGGTCTGTTTGTAATGCTATCGTAAATACAGGGCTATTACAAATGATTGAAGCGATTTCATAAATTCACTGTAGCTCCATTCATTGACATATGGTCACGACACACTACAGATACGTAGACAAACTCATAAAGTTTTGTTCGGCTGAAGCCGCACTTCAGGTTTCTGCTGCCAGAGCGCTCGAGAGCGCAGTGAGACAAAATGACGACAGGAGCCGAGAAAGCGTATGTCGTGCTTGAAATGCACTCAAATCAGTCAGTCATAACAGTGCAACGACACTTCAGGACGAAGTTCAACAAAGATCCACCAACTGCTAACTCCATTCGGCGATTGTGTGCAGTTTAAAGCTTCTGGATGCCTCTGTAAGGGGAAATCAACGGGTCGGCCTGCAGTGAGCGAAGAAACGGTTGAACACGTGTATCTGGACATGCTGGAAAATTGGCTCATGCCACAACTGGATACCGACAACACCGACTTCATCTTTCAACAGGATGGTGCTCCACCGCACTTCCATCATGATGTTCGGCATTTCTTAAACAGGAGATTGGAAAACCGATGGATCGGTCGTGGTGGAGATCATGATCAGCAATTCATGTCATGGCCTCCACGCTCTCCCGACTTAACCCCATGCGATTTCTTTCTGTGGGGTTATGTGAAAGATTCAGTGTTTAAACCTCCTCTACCAAGAAACGTGCCAGAACTGCGAGCTCGCATCAACGATGCTTTCGAACTCATTGATGGGGACATGCTGCGCCGAGTGTGGGAGGAACTTGATTATCGGCTTGATGTCTGCCGAATCACTAAAGGGGCACATATCGAACATTTGTGAATGCCTAAAAAAACTTTTTGAGTTTTTGTATGTGTGTGCAAAGCATTGTGAAAATATCTCAAATAATAAAGTTATTGTAGAGCTGTGAAATCGCTTCAATCATTTGTAATAACCCTGTATAATACTGCCATTAACCTGTATATTTTTATAAAAATGTTTGTTCCATACTAATTTTGAAAAATTAAGAAAATACTATAATGAGAGTAAGCTTTTGTTAAGTGTAGTTTATCTATTTAAAATAACCTCTTTGACGTAGGTGGAATAAATGTATTAAAACATATTTTGTAAATAATTATGTAATATTTCAAGTACAACTGTAATTAATTACTTCAATTTTGTATGTACATGGTGTCGTGCAATTGTACACGGTTCATACTTAGGGTTTTTGTAAGCAGAAGTGTAAATTGAAAAGGTGTAGGGATCACAGGTAGAACGGAACTCCGTTCTGTGGTGGAATGGAAAAGGTGATGGGGTGTGCGTGTGAGAATTGGCGCGCAAGTGGCTCACACAGCCGGTAGCTGCCCTGCAAGTAGTGAACACGCATTACGTCGGTCAAGCACTAGAGGTCCCGAATTTACCTGCAAGACTGGACTTTGGCCTCGGACGTGTTCTACATGATTGGCGCAGTACGGCAATAAATTAATAGCTCAGAAATTTGCAATTTTATCGTCGCCACCAAGAGGTAGACGGAGCTATGTACATCAAGAGCCGTACCTGCGCAATGTTACTACGCAGCACCGCCTCACGCCACCTTCGACATGAGTAACAGGTAAAGTACTTTATTTAGAAGTGTATCACATTATGAACCATCCTTCTTCAATCAGAGGAATATAAGTGTTAAATGTACCTTCGTGGTGGTGGTGGTGGTGGTTAGTGTTTAACGTCCCGTCGACAACGAGGTCATGATAGACGGAGCGCAAGCTCGGGTTAGGGAAGGATTGGGAAGGAAATCGGCCGTGCCCTTTCAAAGGAACCATCCCAGCATTTGCCTGAAACGATTTAGGGAAATCACGGAAAACCTAAATCAGGATGGCCGGAGACGGGATTGAACCGTCGTCCTCCCGAATGCGAGTCCAGTGTGCTAACCACTGCGCCACCTCCCTCGGTAAATGTACCTTCGTGTTTAACCGTGATTTTGCTATGTCATTTACCTCAGTAGGGTCCTTACCTAAACGAATGTATTCCGAATATCCTGATGTTTATTGAAGCTTCAATAATAGTAAATTACTGGCAAGAGTACTGTTTTGGTAGTAAATTCTGAAATCATTATTAAACACTAAAGTTTGCACGTATCAGTTTAAGGGCCACCGCTTTGCGTGGCCATGAGGATAAGTTTTCAATAGCATTTCTGAAAGTAAAGTAACATAATTGTTTAATTGCAACAATCTTAACAGTATTTGTTTGTGTTGCTTCTCCATGTCAAAGAAAGCCAGACAAATGTTGGTGTTAGTAAAACGTTAACAAATACCAGTCGTAAAGAAATGAAATTTAGTCGTTTTAAATAATAGTTTTGGCCATATGAGTGATAGCTATAAGTTTAATATTTTTTTGTATCCTTGTTGAAATATATGTGTGTCTTCTTTAAATAATTACTGAAGTATAGTGATAAATTCCATAAATAACAGAAAGAGGGATTAATAGTGCTTACTGCCAAGTGACCGTAGTAAGTGAAAGTGGTTATTTATTCAGTGTCAAAAATTGACTTCATCTTTTTGTGTAGACACTGTGCCCGATTTGGGCTGGCGGCCGTTTTATTAAGCGAAACAGTTTATTGTTATAACAGGCTTTGTCTGAGAAAAGGTTTCCAGAAGTAATTATTCTCACTGCTTTTCCCACAAATTGTACGATTCGGAGAAAAATAGTTCGATACTTTACCATTAGGCTGAACACGGTTAAAATCTCTCTCCGAGTGTCGATGGTTGGGAGTGTTAGTGCTGCGTAATTTTGTGGCGGTGTTCCTGCCGCTACTTACTACACGGTTCTGACTTTCCGAATCGCGGATCTTCCGTCTTTACAGTGGTAGAACTTAAACATTCTGGTACCTTATTGACGAGAACGCGAAAGTACAGTTGCATGTTGAGTCTTGTTTCACGCTGACTCCAACATCTGGCCGAGTTTACGTCTTGCCCACGATGCAGACTGCTTGCTGGAAAGAGTGAGACATGGCGGGAGATCGATTTTAATTTGGGCAGCTGTATCGTGAGATTCCATGTGCCCCGTGGTTACTCTGCAAGGCCGCATTACTGCCCAGGGCTAGGTGGTCATTTTGACTGAGCAGTTCCACCATATGATACAACATTTGTTCCCCTGTGGCGATGCTGTGTTCCAAGACGCCAGGGCCCTTCTCACACAGCTCCCATCCTCAAGGACTGGTATTGTGAGCACGAGGATGGACTGTCGCAACATCGCTGGCCATCACAGTCACCAGATCTCAGTATTATTGAGCCTTTGCGGTCTGCTTTGGAAAGAACGGTGGCTCATCACTATCCACATCCGTCATCGTTACCTTACTTCCCACTGTTTATCGTGAAAAATGGTATAAGATTTCCTTGAAAACAAACTGCCTATTGGTTTCTGTCTCGGGTTCTTCGGCCAACGTTCATCTAATGATGTTACCGACGTTTCGCCAGCACGAAGGGCTGGCACTGTCAAAGCTTCACCCTCCATTGCCGGCGGTGAACTGGAGCCGAGCTCACCGCCGCAGACTACACTCCTGGAAATGGAAAAAAGAACACATTGACACCGGTGTGTCAGACCCACCATACTTGCTCCGGACACTGCGAGAGGGCTGTACAAGCAATGATCACACGCACGGCACAGCGGACACACCAGGAACCGCGGTGTTGGCCGTCGAATGGCGCTAGCTGCGCAGCATTTGTGCACCGCCGCCGTCAGTGTCAGCCAGTTTGCCGTGGCATACGGAGCTCCATCGCAGTCTTTAACACTGGTAGCATGCCGCGACAGCGTGGACGTGAACCGTATGTGCAGTTGACGGACTTTGAGCGAGGGCGTATAGTGGGCATGCGGGAGGCCGGGTGGACGTACCGCCGAATTGCTCAACACGTGGGGCATGAGGTCTCCACAGTACATCGATGTTGTCGCCAGTGGTCGGCGGAAGGTGCACGTGCCCGTCGACCTGGGACCGGACCGCAGCGACGCACGGATGCACGCCAAGACCGTAGGATCCTACGCAGTGCCGCAGGGGACCGCACCGCCACTTCCCAGCAAATTAGGGACACTGTTGCTCCTGGGGTATCGGCGAGGACCATTCGCAACCGTCTCCATGAAGCTGGGCTACGGTCCCGCACACCGCTAGGCCGTCTTCCGCTCACGCCCCAACATCGTGCAGCCCGCCTCCAGTGGTGTCGCGACAGGCGTGAATGGAGGGACGAATGGAGACGTGTCGTCTTCAGCGATGAGAGTCGCTTCTGCCTTAGTGCCAATGATAGTCGTATGCGTGTTTGGCGCCGTGCAGGTGAGCACCACAATCAGGACTGCATACGACCGAGGCACACAGGGCCAACACCCGGCATCATGGTGTGGGGAGCTATCTCCTACACTGGCCGTACACCACTGGTGATCGTCGAGGGGACACTGAATAGTGCACGGTACATCCAAACCGTCATCGAACCCATCGTTCTACCATTCCTAGACCGGCAAGGGAACTTGCTGTTCCAACAGGACAATGCACGTCCGCATGTATCCCGTGCCACCCAACGTGCTCTAGAAGGTGTAAGTCAACTACCCTGGCCAGCAAGATCTCCGGATCTGTCCCCCATTGAGCATGTTTGGGACTGGATGAAGCGTCGTCTCACGTGGTCTGCACGTCCAGCACGAACGCTGGTCCAACTGAGGCGCCAGGTGGAAATGGCATGGCAAGCCGTTCCACAGGACTACATCCAGCATCTCTACGATCGTCTCCATGGGAGAATAGCAGCCTGCATTGCTGCGAAAGGTGGATATACACTGTACTAGTGCCGACATTGTGCATGCTCTGTTGCCTGTGTCTATGTGCCTGTGGTTCTGTCGTTGTGATCATGTGATGTATCTGACCCCAGGAATGTGTCAATAAAGTTTCCCCTTCCTGGGACAATGAATTCACGGTGTTCTTATTTCAATTTCCAGGAGTGTACGATTTCCTTGAAAACAAACTGCCTATTGGCTTCTGTCTCGGGTTCTTCGGCCAACGTTCATCTAATGATGTTACCGACGTTTCGCCAGCACGAAGGGCTGGCACTGTCAAAGCTTCACCCTCCATTGCCGGCGGTGAACTGGAGCCGAGCTCACCGCCGCAGACTATATGTACCTGGCGTGCCAACATCCGGGGGCTTCTCCGCGCTCATTTCTGGTGCGGGTTCTCCTCTTACTACCTACGATGCTCGTTCGCTGCAGTACGGGAAGCCAGGATCCGTTTTGTGATTTTACAGCTTCTCCGAACAAGCGGGTGTGATAGTATTTCTCTACAGCCAGAACTTCCGTGTCGCCGAATTTTATTACGTGGTAGGTCTCACTCAGTGCGTGCTCTGCTACTGGACGGAACCTGCATTTATTCATTCCGAGATGACTGGAACCTGTTTTGAATGCCAACAGTTTTCCTACATTGTATTAGGCATGGTTATGTGTTTTTGGTGTTTTCATATTTTTCTCCAGTTCCTGTACTTTCTAATTACATGATAATGCCTGCAACAAAGAGAAGCAACGCAATAGTATGCGATTACGAGGTCAGTTATTATTATTTTGAACACGTGAATGGAGGTCTGGAGGTATAATACAAACATAAAAAAAGTTTTGCATCACCACGGTTCCCAGAACTCCTGAAGATAGATGCTGACTGAGGATGTTGCCTCGCTGTTCAGAGATGTCACTAGACCCGCCCAAAGATGTAAACAACCATGCATGAGCAGCGCCTAATAGACGGAGGGGGTCCGGAAGCCGATCAGTTCCAGTCATTCCACCAGGAAGGAGGTACACGGCCTTTGTTGTCTGTAGTTCAAAGATGATTAGAACGTCAATAATCCGTTGCTACTTTGTGCCAGGAAGTGGGCTCAACAAGTGACCAGACGTTTCGGAGTGAACCAAAGCGACGTTGTTCGGACATGGAGGAGATACAGAGAGACAGGAACGCTCGATGACACGCCTCGCGCAGGCCGCCCAAGGGCTACTACTGCAGTGGATGACCGCTAACTACGGATTATGGCTCGGAGGGACCCTGACAGCAACGCTACTATGTTGAATAATGCTTTTCGTGCAGCCACAGGACGTCGTGTTACGACTCAAACTGTGCCCAATAGGCAGCATGATGCGCAACTTCACTCCCGACGTCCTTGGCGAGGTCCATCTTTGCAACCACGACACCATGCAGCGCAGTACATATGCGCCCAACACCATGCCGAATGGACCGCTCAGGATTGGCATCACGTTCTCTTCACCGATGAGTGTCGCATATGCCTTAACCCAGACAATCGTCGGAGACGTCTTTGGAGGCAACCCGGTCAGGCTGAACGCCTTAGATACCCCGTCCAGTGAGTGCAGCAAGGTGGAGATTCCCTGCAATTTTAGGGTGGCATTATGTGGGGCCGACGTAGCTGCTGGTGGTCATGGAAGGCGCCGATACGTGAATGCCATCCTCCGACCGATAGTGCAACCATATCGGCAGAATATTGGCGAGGCATTCGTCTTCATGGACGACAATACGCACTTCCATCGTGCACATGTTGTGAATGACTTCCTTCAGAATAACGACATCGCTCGACTAGAGTGGCCAGCATGTTCTCCAGACACGAACCCTATCGACAATGCCTGGGATAGGTTGAAAAGGCCTGTTTATGGACGACGTGACCTACCAACCACTCTGAGGCCCCCATCGGAGACTCAAGTCCTCACTCGGGCATGGGTGTTTGTGTTGTCTACAGCGTAAGTTAGTTTAAGCTAGATTAAGTGGTGTGTTGCCTTAGGGACCGATGACCTCAGCAGTTTGGTCCCATAAGATTTTACCACAAATTTCCCAATTTTTCCTCTCTGAGGGATCTACGCCGAATCGCCGATGAGGAGTAGGACAATCTGGACCAACAGTGCCTTGATAATCTTGTGGAAAGTATGCTACGACGGATACAGGCATGCATCAATGCAAGAGGACGTGTTACTGGATATTAGAGATATCGGTGTGTACAGCAACCTGGACGATCACCTCTGAAAGTCTCGCTGTGTGGTGGTACGTCATGCAATGTGTGGTTTTCATGAGCAATAAAAAGGCCGGAAATGATGTTTATGTTGATCTCTATTCCAATTTTCTGTACAGGTTCCGGAACACTTGGTACGGAGGTGATGCAAAACTTTTTTGATGTGTGTTCTAAGAAACTATACGATGTGGGACGATCATTAAATGGAAGAATTAAGATTCGCCGGTGGATGCTAAGAAAATGCAGACCATCATTTAAAAAAAAAGTGTGCAAAGATAGCCGTGCATCTAATTACATTGTTCCAGCGTTTGGAGTAATTATCAAGTAAGTAAGTCAATACCCATCCTACGAATTCACAGTCGCGCCTAACTAATTGGTGAAGCCCTTACGAAAGTACAAACCAAATGCTGCAGGGATGGCTGCACACAGGATTGTTGATTTAGCATTTAATTATATCTAAGTGCAAGTACAACAAAGCAGTGCACAGTCATCCAGCATTTGAATGACGATTTGCTTGCCCTTTCTGAGTGACGGCAGAACAGGTTTTAAACTTAAACCACCTAAAACGCAAGCAGTCTTAGTCGCTTACAAAAGACTTTTTACCCCTTGTAACGCAGGAAATGCATATCCTCCTATTTCCATCTATTGTACTATAACTTTGTTTTCCTTATTTTTGTTACCTGAATATATAACATTTCTGTGTCTTCGTGTATTGTAATTGTTTTACTATTTGTATATATATATTTATGCACTTATGTCGATGTATAATTGGTTGTTTTGTAAATATTATTTGTATTTTTACGCTGGGTCTTGCCTAGGGAAAATTATGTAATCGAACGAATACGTCGATAGGTCGTGTGGAGAACCAGAGTGTTTAGGATCTTTGCTAGTGTTAACTCTGTCGCGTGGAGCGAGGGCGGAGAGAGAGTCTGGCTGGAGTAGCGAGTGGAGCAGGTGTGTTGTGTGAAGCTCCCGCGAGTTGCCGCGCTTTCGGGGTTTGGCAGCATGTAATTGCGCTCGACTTCCGATAATAGTTTCTGACATGGTGTCGCGGACGGGAAGCATTAGCTGGCGCACATCAAGAGCTCGTTTCGCCTGGTGACCGTGTCGAGAAGAAGGCGCGCCAACATCCAGCTTCTGCAACAGCGACGGCCGACAATGAGTGACTGTCGCCACCTCCTCGATCGACGGCTTCAAACCTTCAATCAACCAACAAGGAAGACTGGAAGCACGTAAAGTTTTAGAACTGTATGGCAGACCTCAGCTTTTCAAACTGTTCCATTTTCGTAACTATAATTACAGCAACTTAGCGTGAACATTTGTTGCTCATTGTCCCAATTGCATTACCAAGCAGGGTCCCTTCCTTTTCCGGAATGAACCCGAGTGTCGTTGAAATTCAAACGCCAGCATTAAAGTACTATAATTCGATTTCAATGCTTTAATTTCAAAGTTCAGTTAAAGTATTCATAGCTGGCCACAATATTTAGATTACACAAGCACAAATTAAGAGTGCGAGTTTTGTTACCGTATTTTAGCTTACCTGTGACTGCAGCTCAGCTTGGTACGTACTAAATTTTACTATTGTTCAGAATCATTTAATTCAAGTTCAAAGTTAAATCTCTTATTTCTAAATTGCGTAGATTCAAGTAGCTTTTGAAATGATTGTTGAGGTAGTCCAAGACTAACTGTGTTTTACTGAATTTCGATATGCTTCAGAAAGAAAGCTCACTATTAACTTCAGTCACTAAATTAACTTTCGATTTTCCTGTTTTATTAATTCTTTTGCTAAATTAAGTCAGAGTGTAGCGAAATTTATTACTTCTGACAAACTTTCAGTTTTCACACTACACGTGTCAACCTTCAGTTGCCACGCTTCTAGTGCTAATTATATGTGTAATAACCTTTCTTTTTCAGTTACTATAGTAATTGTCCTTAGGACTGGCGACCGTAATTTGCTCCAAATCTCAAATATCTAATTACCGCTAGTTAAATGTTAACGTAACGGCCGCACATTTACTTTCTTTATTAACTTTACCGCTTTTCAAAATTAATTTCCACCAGTTTCATTTGCATTTTTCCTTTCATTTAGATGTAACCCTTTCCTCCCTCTTTACCGACAAATTAACTTCGGTGATGATTGCTTTTCCCAAATTTCCATTAGGTACACGCGGTTTAATTTTTCACTGTCATTAAGGTCGATAAGTGAGGGGGAGGTTACACCCTCAGTTCAAAGAATCCCTTTCACCAATGATCTTTAACGACACAGAAATAATCTTTCCTTCTTCTGCAAGGAATTTAGGGATAATTCTGGACAATTACTTAAACTGGGCTGAACACACAACTGCAGTCTGTAAGAAGGTGTCAGCGTCATTTCATTCACTACAGAAATATAAAAAATGTGTTTCCTTTCGAGCTTAAAAAGAAGCTCGTACTGACACTAACACTTCTCGTCCCTGACCACGGTGATGCTATTCTTCAAGGACTTTCGTACGAAATCTGACGCAGGTTGGAACTGGCGATCGAGGCTTATGTACCACACATTTGTGATGTGCCCTTCCTTGACCATATCACACCATCCTACGTATAATTATCATGGCTTGGTGCCGATAAACGTAGAGACTACCATTATGTTTGGTCTACTGTCTTCTTCAGTCACTGCACACCCTCTTATTTCTCTTCCCCTTACATTAATATCTCTCAGTATGTTGTGTTCTGAGTCACCGCACTACGTCTTATTTCTCTTCCATTACATTAGTATCTCTCATTGTGTATACTCTATCGTCTTCTCAATCACTACATTCCCTCTTATTTCTGTTCCCCTTACATTACTATCAGAACAGCCTAACAGAAATACTCTTTCTCAACAAATTAAAATTCTCTCTGTACTATCATATGACACTGTCATATTCTCTGAATCATTTTCTGTATTAGGAACGCGACTTTAGAAGAATATTCCTCAGAATATCAGAGAATTTAGATTTCTTCTCCCGAATTCTACGAAGCTCACTCTCGTCAGTTGCCCTCCCTCTTCTCTTTCTTTATCCATTACACTTCTGGTAGTTTCAAATGTGCTAAGCCAATGTGTATCATTCTAAATGCCTTTCCTATTATTATTGATAGTTTTATTGTCAGTTATTTACTTTCGTTTCTCAGACGTTATGTCTGGTTAAAAATGGAAAGTGACGCGGACCTTGATCAAGCGTGACTTCCTTTTAACTGTACGGTATACGTTACATTGCATTTAGGAACTTTCCGGTAATTGAACATGTATCAATAATTACAGATTTCTGTAGTTGTATATATACGTTTTGGTGTAGCTGTATTGCGTTGATGTACTGGTGGGTATTGTGTGGTATGACTCCTGTAGTTCATAGTATAATTGGTATAATGTCAACTTTATCCTCATGCCACATGTCCTTGACTTCCTCAGCCAGTTGGATGTACACTCCTGGAAATGGAAAAAAGAACACATTGACACCGGTGTGTCAGACCCACCATACTTGCTCCGGACACTGCGAGAGGGCTGTACAAGCAATGATCACACACACGGCACAGCGGACACACCAGGAACCGCGGTGTTGGCCGTCGAATGGCGCTAGCTGCGCAGCATTTGTGCACCGCCGCCGTCAGTGTCAGCCAGTTTGCCGTGGCATACGGAGCTCCATCGCAGTCTTTAACACTGGTAGCATGCCGCGACAGCGTGGACGTGAACCGTATGTGCAGTTGACGGACTTTGAGCGAGGGCGTATAGTGGGCATGCGGGAGGCCGGGTGGACGTACCGCCGAATTGCTCAACACGTGGGGCGTGAGGCCTCCACAGTACATCGATGTTGTCGCCAGTGGTCGGCGGAAGGTGCACGTGCCCGTCGACCTGGGACCGGACCGCAGCGACGCACGGATGCACGCCAAGACCGTAGGATCCTACGCAGTGCCGTAGGGGACCGCACCGCCACTTCCCAGCAAATTAGGGACACTGTTGCTCCTGGGGTATCGGCGAGGACCATTCGCAACCGTCTCCATGAAGCTGGGCTACGGTCCCGCACACCGTTAGGCCGTCTTCCGCTCACGCCCCAACATCGTGCAGCCCGCCTCCAGTGGTGTCGCGACAGGCGTGAATGGAGGGACGAATGGAGACGTGTCGTCTTCAGCGATGAGAGTCGCTTCTGCCTTGGTGCCAATGATGGTCGTATGCGTGTTTGGCGCCGTGCAGGTGAGCGCCACAATCAGGACTGCATACGACCGAGGCACACAGGGCCAACACCCGGCATCATGGTGTGGGGAGCGATCTCCTACACTGGCCGTACACCACTGGTGATCGTCGAGGGGACACTGAATAGTGCACGGTACATCCAAACCGCCATCGAACCCATCGTTCTACCATTCCTAGACCGGCAAGGGAACTTGCTGTTACAACAGGACAATGCACGTCCGCATGTATCCCGTGCCACCCAACGTGCTCTAGAAGGTGTAAGTCAACTACCCTGGCCAGCAAGATCTCCGGATCTGTCCTCCATTGAGCATGTTTGGGACTGGATGAAGCGTCGTCTCACGCGGTCTGCACGTCCAGCACGAACGCTGGTCCAACAGAGGCGCCAGGTGGAAATGGCATGGCAAGCCGTTCCACAGGACTACATCCAGCATCTCTACGATCGTCTCCTTGGGAGAATAGCAGCCTGCATTGCTGCGAAAGGTGGATATACACTGTACTAGTGCCGACATTGTGCATGCTCTGTTGCCTGTGTCTATGTGCCTGTGGTTCTGTCAGTGTGATCATGTGATGTATCTGACCCCAGGAATGTGTCAATAAAGTTTCCCCTTCCTGGGACAATGAATTCACGGTGTTCTTATTTCAATTTCCAGGAGTGTATTTTTCAATTTTTTCTCTTGTTTTCTTCTGTATATTTGTTGAATTGGGTATGGATATTTCGATTAGTTGTGTTAATTTCTTCTTTTTATTGGTGAGTATGATGTCAGGTTTGCTACGTGGTGTTGTTTTATCTGTTATAATGGTTCTGTTCCAGTATAATTTGTATTCATCATTCTCCAGTACATTTAATGGTGCATGCTTGTGTGTGGGAACGTGTTGTTTTATTAGTTTATGTTGTATGGCAAGTTGTTGGTGTATTATTTTCCTACATTGTCATGTCTTCTGGTGTATTCTGTATTTGCTAGTATTGTACATCCACCTGTGATGTCATCTACTGTTTCTATTTGTTGTTTGCAAAGTCTGCATTTATCTATTGTGGTTTTGGGATTTTTAATAATATGCTTGCTGTAATATCTGGTGTTTATGTTTGATCCTGTATTGCAATCATGAATCCTTTCGTCTCACTGTATATATTGCCTTTTCTTAGCCATGTGTTGGATGCGTCTTGATCAATGTGTGGCTGTGCTAGGTGATACGGGTGCTTGCCATGTACTGTTTTCTATTTCCAATTTACTTTCTTCGTATCTGTTGATGTTATGTGATCTAAAGGGTTGTAGAAGTGGTTATGAAATTGCAGTGGTGTAGCTGACGTATTTATATGAGTGATTGATTTGTGTACTTTGCTAGTTTCTGCTCGTTCTATAAAGAATTTTCTTAAATTGTCTACGTGTCCATAAAGAAGGTTTTTTATGTCGATAAATCCCCTTCCTCCTTCCTTTCTGCTTAATGTGAATCTTTCTGTTGCTGAATGTATGTGATGTATTCTATATTTGTGGCATTGTGATCGTGTAAGTGTATTGAGTGTTTCTTGGTCTGTGTTACTCCATTTCACTACTCCAAATGAGTAGGTCAATATTGGTATATCATAAGTATTTATAACTTTTGTCTTGTTTCTTGCTGTCAATTCTGTTTTCAGTATTTTTGATAGTCTTCGTCTATATTTTTCTTTTAGTTCTTCTTTAATATTTGTATTATCTATTCCTATTTTTGTCTGTATCCTAGATATTTATAGGCATCTGTTTTTTCCATCGCTTCTATGCAGTCGCTGTGGTTATCCGATATGTAATCTTCTTGTGTGTTTTCCCTTGACTATGCTATTTTTCTTACATTTGTCTGTTGCAAAACCCATATTTATATCATTGCTGAATACTTCTGTTATCTTTAGTAATTGGTTGAGTTGTTGATTTGTTGCTGCCAGTAGTTTTAGGTCATCCATGTATACCAAATTTGTGATTTTGTGTTGGTATGTTCCAGTAGTATTATATCCATAATTTGTATTATTTAGCATGTTGGATAGTGGGTTCAGAGCAAGGCTGAACCAGAAAGGACTTAATCAGTCTCCTTGGTATATTCCACACTTAATCTGTATTGGCTGTGATGTGATATTATTTGTATTTGTTTGAATATTAAATATGGTTTTCCAATTTTGCATTAATATGTTTAGGAACTGTATCAATTTAGGATCTATTTTGTATTTTTCCAATATTTGTAGTAACCATGAGTGGGGTACACTATCAAAAGCTTTTTGGTAATCAATGTATGCTTAGTGCAGCGACTTTTGTTTAGTTTTAGCTTGATATGTCACCTCTGCGTCTATTATCAGTTGCTCTTTACATCCTCATGCTCCTTTGCAGCAGCCTTTTTGTTCTTCATTTATAATTTTGTTCTGTGTTGTACGTGTCATTAATTTCTGTGTAATGACTGAAGTTAATATTTTGTATATTGTTGGTAGGCATGTTATGGGGCGATATTTTGCTGGGTTTGCTGTGTCTGCTTGATCTTTAGGTTTCAGATACGTTATTTCTTGTGTAAGTGTATCAGGGACTGTGTATGGGTGTGCAATGTAACTGTCAGTTATTATTATTATTATTATTATTATTGTTGTTGTTGTTGGAAATGTTTTGTAATATATTTGGTATGTCTTGTTTCTGGTACGAAATTTGAAAGACGACCTTAAGGCTCTAATCTGGTCAGGCTAAATAAGCAAGAAATAAATTTAATTGGGAGTCCTTGACAGAAAGGGGACGAAGTTCAGGTGGTACACTGTTGGGAAATTACAACAGCTCTGTTCTAAGAAGACTGTACTATCATTATGCTGCAACCATCACACGTCTAGTTTGGGATATCATGAGAATAATATTAGTAGATTAGGGCACGTAGGGAAGCAAACACTCATTTTTCCCTCGCTCAGCACGCGAATGGAGTTGGACGGAAAATCGATAATATTGCTCCGACGTACCCTCAGCCGTACAATTTACAGTAGTTTGCGGATTATTATGTAAATGTGGAACTCGAAGGTTGTTTCGAATGCGCCAATGTTTTACTAGTGTTGGTCGTATTGGACGCGGGTGCACGTGCATTTCTCAGACTTATGAACTAACTAACTCTGCCAGTTGTACAGAGACCTACAATTGACAGAGACTCAATAGTAAAAGAGGGAAAAGTTCATAAGTTTCTTCAAATTGGAATTTCATTTTCCTGGACCAAATGAGTCTCAGCTTTCTCTTCGATAAGGGTGGAAGCTGACGTAATGAATTAAAATTTGTGCCAAGGTCGGGACTTGAACCAGGGTCTGTTCCTTACTAGGCAGATGTGCTAATCACTACGGCATCAATGGGTAGTAAGAAGGGGTGAACTGAAGTTTGTGTTAGGGAGGGCATAGGAGTAGGTTAGTCTGTGCAGTTCTGGTGGCCATAGTGCCACAGTGATTTAGTGGTTAGTACCTCTGCCTAGTAAGTTAGAGAACCAGGTTCAAGCATTGGCACAAATTTTAATTCATTATTCCAACTTATATCCTTTTCTTCAAGCTAGTGAACAAAACTTGTTGGATCCATAGCCGATAATGAAGACCAGAAAAAACAGGAAGTTTAAAAAAAAATAGTGCCACATATTCCTGCTGGAGATTAGGACACTGTTGGCTATGCACCAGTCGATTGACCACAGCTTGAGTGGGTATGGAACCTCGTGTTTCATTACGCCTTTAATGGCATTGGATAGAAACTGAGACTGTACTGCCTATCACAGTGTCCGTATCGGCCAGGAAGCTGCAGTCACCTGGCCATCTTCTGCCCCTGAACTGTGAAGACATCAACTGATCCTTTTTCTGTTTCACATATTTAATTATTAGGGTCAACCAAACATTTTCATTATACGAATTTATGTATAACTCACAGGCTACCCTGGGTTTAATCATGAATAATACTTAGTTTCAGAAAGTCGACTCAAGAAATTGGCATTATAATAATATGTGGTCTGCATATGTTAAATGAAATATGTTAACCCTTTAGGTATCAAAGTAATCTACCTCAACATCAGTGGGTATGTACCTGTCACTCATGGATACTTATCACTCGTGAATGCCTGTCATTCATTTGAGATGCATTGCATTTTATGTACTGTCTGTCACTTGTCTTTTTTGGCGCATGACACGTTCTGAGCCTCTCCAAATCAATTATACAAAAAATGGTAATTTCTAGTCTTCCTGTTGAATGGACTGAACGGTCTAACGAGTACGGAATATGAACTGAGAATAAACCGTTGTCAGTCCACCTGAACTTGTATGTGTGATAGATTATTAGAACTATGGTAACATCGGCAGTTCAGTATATATTTAACAACACATTACGATGTAATAAGCGTCGTTCTCATCAGATCTTATGGGACTCTCAACACCAAAAGGCTGCATTTTGACGACGACATGTACGCATGTCAAATAGTTTTATATTCTGACAGAATACAGCTTTGCAGTGTTACTTGAAAATGGCCATAAGGCCGAAATTGCAATAGTAACAATAAATATTTTATACAGTCAACGGCGACTATGATGTCTTTTAAGAAATATTGTATGACTGTGAATCCCAACCATGAGAACTTACTATCTGTGTGTTGCCTGGGATAATTTGCAAATCATTATGTTGAACTCCGAACGGTTATGAGATGCCGAGTATTTTGTGTATATTGTGACCACGAAATGGACTTACTTTTTGCGTATCTTTGGTGACTGTTTAGTTTGGGGGTTTTGTCACCATCCTCATAATGCTCTCAACGTAACTTTACTGCATTTGATAAGGATGTTTTCTGTCTGTATTTTAACTGAATATCATAGGACCACTTCCCGTTTCTTTGAGATGTCTTCTCTTGAATAGATTCCCGGTGGGGTCAGGGATTTTCTCTGCCTCGTGATGACTGGGTGTTGTGTGCTGTCCTTAGGTTAGTTAGGTTTAAGTAGTTCTAAGTTCTACGGGACTGATGACCATAGATGTTAAGTCCCATAGTGCTCAGAGCCATTTGAGCCATTCTCTTGAATAAACATTATTCAACGTAATCCTCTGTCGTCTACATCAATTACAGACGTTGGAATAGAACCCTTGTTATTAAATTATTCATTTAACTTTTATCTTGTGTTTCTGTGTATTTTGTCAACTCGCAATTCTAGCCAATGACAGACTATTTGACTGCAGCATCACAGTTACTGGTTACTATTTGCGTAGCCCAAGTACCTAAAGTACGAGTAACCCTAGGTGAAGACGCAGCTGCTTTGCTCATATGGGATGCTGTTTGAAAGAGAAACTACAAACTGGCTGTAACCGCCAGATACCGTCACATCTGCGAAAGCTAGGCTAGAAATCTGGGTGTTATTTTGCAGTGCATGGGCTTCCAATAATTTTGGTTCATAAGTTTTTTTTCCTGCTGTCGGATCACTTTGTACAAGACCAGGTTAAAGAGGATAGGAGACAGATGGTCGGCTTGCCGAACACCGGTTTTGATTCGAATCCTTTTACTTCGAGGTTGATAAAAAGGGATTGTCAAACGACGACATCATTCGCCTTTCTGAGGTTCACAAGGGACGTAAAGATCCGAGTGTTCCTGAGCGATTTACATTTTAATATTTCTTTAAACTGAATATTTTTTCTATACAACTTCGACCACTGCAGAAGTTACCTTAGTATTCACCAGTTTTGTGATCGAGTTGCTCCTGAAGTCTTGTATGTAACTCGCGGAACGGAGAGTCCTCAAAAGTTCTTTAAATGCGTTTTGTTTCCTCCTTTGTGCAGTGGGTGAATTAGGGCACATTTCCAGTGTCTGCCAAATCTCTGTCGTGATTTGCGTGGCTCCGTTGAGGGAATCTAGTACAAGATTTTCCAGCAGTTCTGCGGTGACACTACTCTCTCCCGATGTACTGTAATTCTTGAGCTTGAGGATAAGCATGTGAATCTCTTCATGGAAGGGTGGTAGGAATTCGATGTGTGTGTAAGTGGAGATTTCCTAACGGAATTTTTAAGCTTGTCGGGGCAGCTGATGAGTCCTGAAAAATATCGTAGCAGTTTTCTTGATTGATCAAGGCCAGTCTTCCGTCTGATTTTTCTGAAACACAAATTTGGACCGGTATGTACTCGGATTTTTCTTGTAAAAGCGCTATGGAAATCTCGCGTGTTGCAGTTGCGAAAATTTTCTTCGATAGAGTCCCGTTGTTCCTTCGGGTATTTCCTCTTGGTCTGTCTAATGGTACTCGTCACTTGTTTCCTGATTTCGTGTATGTACGTATGTACTAGCTGAAAAAACTTGGCATGACCGGGTATTTAGTTTGCAAATTTTTGTATTAATTTTTGTATTGGAAACGAAAACAAAAAATGAACGGTGTTTGTATTGTAACATCGAAAAAATTTCATTTCCATCTATTTGTGAAAACATCTATGAAATTATGAAAATTGGAAATTTGTGGTAAGGACTATGGGACGAAACTGGTGAGGTCATCGGTCCCTAGGCTAGGCACTAGTTAATCTAACTTACCCTAACTTACGCTAAGGACACACCGATGCTCGAGGGAGGACTCGAACCTCCGACAGGGGTAGCCGCGCCTGCCGGTTAGTTAGGTTTAAGTAGCTCTAAGTTCTAGGGGACTGATGATCTCAGATGTTAAGTCCCATAGTGCTCAGAGCCATTTGAACTATCTAGGTCAGCCGCGCGAACCGTGACAAGGCGCCTCAGAGAGCACAGATACGCCCTCGGCATGAAATTATGAAACAGTCGCACAAAGAAGTATGTATAATGTACAAATGTACAGGTAGAGTATGCCGGATAGGAAAGGCGGTTACCGCTGAGACAACCGGTTTTCGGTTATATCGGTTTTTTTCCACGCCAGCTTAACCCGAGTGTTAAAACTGCTCAAAATAACCGGTTTCTGAAATAACCGATTTTCGGTTTTTTACCCCTATTATTTCCTGTAATAAACGTTGAAATCGGACAAAGATTGTAAAATTTTGAATCCCTCTGTTTCAAGCTACATAAACTTCAAACAATAAATTAAACAGGCGACTAAAAGAAAGTCTGTTCACCGTTCGCTGCTTTTCTCGAAAAGTGACAAGTGGTAGAATACTATAAAAAATCTCCTACGGACGACAGCCCTCATAGGATAGTCTGGGAGGGGGTGGGGAGAGAGAGAGAGAGAGAGGGGGGGGGGGGGGCTAGACCTGGAGGTATGGAGAACTTTTAATAATTTGGTAGACGAATGGCGACTTGTAAGCAACCATTAAAAAAGTTCCAGTTCCGACCGTTTAAAAACCTGCGTAGTACCGACTTTTAAATTATTTTATTGAAAGAAAAACGCCTGATGACACTATGTATTGTCCAGTCCATGAGAGCTAAGCGGTGGGGGACCGATGGGCCCCCTTTTCCCCCAGTATGGGCGCCCTCGATTGTTGATTCTAATTTTTTGGAACTCTGCTCAAAAATCATGTTGTAGTCGGAGATCATACCACTATCTGGGCATCACCAACGTCAGTGCGGGAGGGTGTAGTAATAGGCTGAACCACTCTGTTTTTCGTGTTAATTTGTCCGTTTTAAGGGCTGCAAAAGCACGTAACGCCGTAGTATGTAAACACAGGCAGCAGCAGGACAACTACTTTCTGTTTTTATTGTACACTGTGAAAACAATGTTAAGTTTTTAATTTTTTTATCGTTTGGATAATTTCCTTTCCCTTTTATTATTTCATAGAAATGGCAATCAGATCTTTAATATTTTAAAGCAGATTATGTATTGTACTTCATTGCTACGTCAGTTCGCGAAAATATTTACATACTGGGATCGGTGCCATTCTGCAGTGCAACGGATGTCTGCCGACGACAGCGAGAAGCTACTGCATACACCAGGTGGAGGCAAGTCTTAAACACTGCTTGTTAACGCGTACATTAAGCCACGACACACAGCAGCAGGGGCGTGTCCGAAAGAACAGACACCACGCATTCCTGTAATGGGCAATGGATTCACTTTTTTCAGTGTAGATACACAAATACATCCGACCTCCTGTGGGAATCACAGAATAGTGAACGGGAGTTTAACGGACGGGGACTGCGGACAGGTCGTGTTCGGTTGGAGTGTGGATAGTCGGCGCAGCTGCAATGACGCCAAGTCCCAGATGGCTCAGAGGCGCCGGCACGCTAGCTCAGCGTGTGTGGTCAGAGGGTTAGTTACCCTATGTTAAAAAAAAAGCCACCTGAGTGAATGGTTCAACCAAGAACCTAAATGGGTGTCATCGGACGTCTGCCTCAAACAATATGGAACAAAATGAGATAAAAAAAAGTGGCTGCAGCACCTGCGTAGTAATCAGGAGATCGCGGGTTCGAATCCCGTACCGATACACGTTTCCACTCATCGCCGCTGATTCCGCATAACGTCCCGCTGCTGCTGGCATCAGTGATCCCCTTACATTTACAAACAGGAGCATTAGCGTCTCAGCGCTGCTGTACCAATTCTTATGCCACGTATTTTTTCCTCGTTTCTGCCGTCAGTGTTATTAAAATACCACTGATCGCTTTTCCCATTTTCTATAACAAAGCAATATTTCAAATCAATGTAAATTTTACAGATAAAAATTACTTCCTTTTTTAAAAAAGGTTTACTTACAAACGAAAAGTTTTAGCTCTGCTGCTGTGGCTAGTTGACGTTCAGGCTTTTTTTACTTGTTTATTAGCAAGAAATAAGAAAACACCTGTTAAAACCGAGACCATACAAATACCGAAAGCTACCTACCGCTCTGGGTTTTAATCGGTCGGTTTTTCTATACGCTGGGCGTTGCTGTTTCGCGTGTCTGCGAGATTTGGTAAACGTCTTTATGCCAGCTAGTGTTCATAGCTCCACAGACGGCTATTGTTTTCGCCGACAGCTGTTGCTGCTTTGCAGCCGAATTCTGTGAAAAGCGCTGTCAGGTGTCAGGGATTTCCTCGCGTTGACTCGACAGTAGGGGTGTGTTTGTACTAAATTAAAACATCGTGCATGATGCATGCTTGCGTTTCTTTTACGCTTCTCAGTGTTTATGAGGTCATATACCTTGAACATGTGTCGCACAATGATATATTTATGTAGGTACATTCAGCAACAAATGGTGACCTGACTACGAAATATGCTGTTAATAGAGTTCGTAGTAAAGAAGTAATAAATTTAAGCGTATCGCACAATGCCTAACTATAGTGGGTAGGTGGTTCTTACCCCTACAGCGATTGTTGCCTGACAATAAGGGATATGCGTACCGAGTTTTGTTGAAATCGGTCCAGTGGTTAAGGAGAAGATGTGGAACATACATACACACACACACATACATTCATTCATTTTAATAATATATCGTATATAGATTCCGCGTTCTGTTTATGTTTAGTAAAGACGCATAGAAAAATCGAAAAAGCTGTTTTTCAAAGCGCACTCTAGATTATTGTCCATCAATCCATGTGTTACTCCCGTTGTGATGAGACGAAAAACAGCTCATACAGAGCAGTATTAAGAATCCTTCTTCGCCCGATTCGTAAGTGAAAAGGGATGAAACCGTAACATATGGCAGAAAGAGTAAACTCTGAGCCCAACTTCACATTGACAGAGTTAATGAGGCAAGAAACCGTCGATTCGTTACGTATCTGATCGGATATTCTGTAAACGCGCACATTATTCCTTAAACGACCTGCCCGGCAGCGAAACACGACACCGCCGATATGGCAGAGAACGGAATCGGTCCGTCGGACAGAGTCGGCTGCAGCAGGCGGCGATTACATCACCTGTGTGACGTGGGCGCTTGTCTCGACAGGAGGGCGACCAGGTAGAAGCGGGCAAGGCTGTCCTAGCAGGTAGGCGCAAACCGCCCCTCCCTTGTGAAATCTGTCGAAACCTACAAAGAGACCTACCTATAAAGCTGGCTGCAGCCTCGCGTCACACTTTGTAGTATGTACTCGCGGATAATACATAGTCGTATAAAAGGTGTTTAAACAGCAATGCTTTACAGCTACTTTATACAGGGTGTTACAAAAAGGTACGGACAAACTTTCAGGAAACATTCCTCACAATGTTATGTGGACATGTGGACATGTGTCCGGAAACGCTTACTTTCCATGTTAGAGCTCATTTTATTACTTCTCTTCAAATCACATTAATCATGTAATGGAAACACACAGCAACAGAACGTACCAGCGTGACTTCAAACACTTTGTTACAGGAAATGTTCAAAATGTCCTCCGTTAGCGCGGATACATGCATCCACCCTCCGTCGCATGGAATCCCTGATGCGCTGATGCAGCCCTGGAGAATGGCGTATTGTATCACAGCCGTCCACAATACGAGCACGAAGGCTCTCTACATTTGGTACCGGGGTTGCGTAGACAAGAGCTTTCAAATGCCCCCATAAATGAAAGTCAAGAGGGTTGAGGTCAAGAGAGCGTGGAGGCCATGGAATTGGTCCGCCTCTACGAATCCATCGGTCACCGAATCTGTTGTTGAGAAGCGTACGAATACTTCGACTGAAATGTGCAGGTGCTCCATCGTGCACGAACCACATGTTGTGTCGTACTTGTAAAGGCACATGTTCTAGCAGCACAGGTAGAGTATCCCGTATGAAATCATGATAACGTGCTCCATTGAGCGTAGGTGGAAGAACATGGGGCCCAATCAAGACATCACCAACAATGCCTGCCCAAACGTTCACAGAAAATCTGTGTTGATGACGTGATTGCACAATTGCGTGCGGATTCTCGTCAGCCCACACATGTTGATTGTGAAAATTTACAATTTGATCACGTTGGAATGAAGCCTCATCCGTAAAGAGAACATTTGCACTGAAATGAGGATTGGCACATTGTTGGATGAACCATTCGCAGAAGTGTACCCGTGGAGGCCAATCAGCTGCTGATAGTGCCTGCACACGTTGTACATGGTACGGAAACAACTGGTTCTCCCGTAGCACTCTCCATACAGTGACGTAGTCAACGTTACCTTGTACAGCAGCAACTTCTCTGGCGCTGACATTAGGGTTATGGTCAACTGCACGAAGAATTGCCTCGTCCATTGCCGGTGTCCTCGTCGTTCTAGGTCTTCCCCAGTCGCGAGTCATAGGCTGGAATGTTCTGTGCTCCCTAAGACGCTGATCAATTGCTTCGAACGTCTTCCTGTCGGGACACCTTCGTTCTGGAAATCTGTCTCGATACAAACGTACCGCGCCACGGCTATTGCCCCGTGCTAATCCATACATCGAATGGACATCTGCCAACTCCGCATTTGTAGACATTGCACTGACTGCAAAAGCACGTTCGTGATGAACACTAACCTGTTGATGCTACGTACTGATGTGCTTGATGCTAGTACTGTAGAGCAATGAGTCGCATGTCAACACAAGCACCGAAGTCAACATTACCTTCCTTCAATTGGGCCAACTGGCGGTGAATCGAGGAAGTACAGTACATACTGACGAAACTAAAATGAGCTCTAACATGCAAATTAAGCGTTTCCGGACACATGTCTACATAACATCTTTTCTTTATTTGTGTGTGAGGAATGTTTCCTGAAAGTTTGGCCGTACCTTTTTGTAGCACCCTGTATTTACATGTGTCTACATCTGTATCTCGCTAATCACAGCGAAGTACCTAGTGGATTATACTTTTTGTTGTACCATACAGTAAAAGTTATTCCCGTGCCATTCATGGACGAAGCCTTCGGAAGCATGACTGCTTGTACGCCTGTGAGCGATCTGTTATTTGCATAATCTTGTCCGTGCTATCTCATGGGTGTATACACCTTTAGACAGGGTCGACCACGGCATGCCAAACTTCACACGCACAGTATGTGTGGCAGCGTGCTGGGCAACGTCCGGCCACTCACTCGGCTTTCCTCGATCCTTCTCAGAAGTACCCGGAATAGCACGACGTTTCATTTAGCATTGCGGTGCGGCATATTTCGGTCGGCATAAATCTACACTCCTGGAAATTGAAATAAGAACACCGTGAATTCATTGTCCCAGGAAGGGGAAACTTTATTGACACATTCCTGGGGTCAGATACATCACATGATCACACTGACAGAACCACAGGCACATAGACACAGGCAACAGAGCATGCACAATGTCGGCACTAGTACAGTGTATATCCACCTTTCGCAGCAATGCAGGCTGCTATTCTCCCATGGAGACGATCGTAGAGATGCTGGATGTAGTCCTGTGGAACGCCTTGCCATGCCATTTCCACCTGGCGCCTCAGTTGGACCAGCGTTCGTGCTGGACGTGCAGACCGCGTGAGACGACGCTTCATCCAGTCCCAAACATGCTCAATGGGGGACAGATCCGGAGATCTTGCTGGCCAGGGTAGTTGACTTACACCTTCTAGAGCACGTTGGGTGGCACGGGATACATGCGGACGTGCATTGTCCTGTTGGAACAGCAAGTTCCCTTGCCGGTCTAGGAATGGTAGAACGATGGGTTCGATGACGGTTTGGATGTACCGTGCACTATTCAGTGTCCCCTCGACGATCACCAGTGGTGTACGGCCAGTGTAGGAGATCGCTCCCCACACCATGATGCCGGGTGTTGGCCCTGTGTGCCTCGGTCGTATGCAGTCCTGATTGTGGCGCTCACCTGCACGGCGCCAAACACGCATACGACCATCATTGGCACCAAGGCAGAAGCGACTCTCATCGCTGAAGACGACACGTCTCCATTCGTCCCTCCATTCACGCCTGTCGCGACACCACTGGAGGCGGGCTGCACGATGTTGGGGCGTGAGCGGAAGACGGCCTAACGGTGTGCGGGACCGTAGCCCAGCTTCATGGAGACGGTTGCGAATGGTCCTCGCCGATACCCCAGGAGCAACAGTGTTCCTAATTTGCTGGGAAGTGGCGGTGCGGTCCCCTACGGCACTGCGTAGGATCCTACGGTCTTGGCGTGCATCCGTGCGTCGCTGCGGTCCGGTCCCAGGTCGACGGGCACGTGCACCTTCCGCCGACCACTGGCGACAACATCGATGTACTGTGGAGACCTCACGCCCCACGTGTTGAGCAATTCGGCGGTGCGGTACGTCCACCCGGCCTCCCGCATGCCCACTATACGCCCTCGCTCAAAGTCCGTCAACTGCACATACGGTTCACGTCCACGCTGTCGCGGCATGCTACCAGTGTTAAAGACTGCGATGGAGCTCCGTATGCCACGGCAAACTGGCTGACACTGACGGCGGCGGTGCACAAATGCTGCGCAGCTAGCGCCATTCGACGGCCAACACCGCGGTTCCTGGTGTGTCCGCTGTGCCGTGCGTGTGATCATTGCTTGTACAGCCCTCTCGCAGTGTCCGGAGCAAGTATGGTGGGTCTGACACACCGGTGTCAATGTGTTCTTTTTTCCATTTCCAGGAGTGTATTTCCGCAGAATCGTGGTGTCAGCTCATACCCTTCGCTATTTGTCTGCGGCATCCAGGACGTTCACAAGTCGAGCGGCTGTTTGCACAAGAAGAGGCCGTGTAGCGGTCTATCGTCACATGGGAATGGCAGGAGAGCAGGGTGATAATTCTCAATATGCATAAGCGACGGGTACTGCGTATTTGCTGTGAAACGACATTAAAATGTCGTGCACAAGGAATTTAAAGATTTAGTTGACAATGAAAGAGCCAAAAATTAAAATGATCGACAGATAGGACAGGCACGGAGCTCGTAAAGAAATTGCTGCAATGAATAATAAAACTTCAGAAATTGCTCGCATTATTCCATTGTCAGCTGCAGCAGTTTCCAATGGAAATGGATGAAGAGTACAGAAACTTCATGTATTACTGCAAAAGTACGTTGGTTAAGTCAAGGTGCATGTCTGGAATGATTTTTTGATTTAAAACTCGGTATTGTTGAATTTATGAAGGAAAGAGCAGTGCAAGAACGAACATTACAACATTTGGGATGTATTCCATACCTCGAATGTTAAGTATACGTGAGAGCACATTGCATGCAGTAAGACACTGGAAGGTAACTACTTCTCAAATTGATGGAGACGCATTGTAGGAGAAAGTCACGTTGTAGAAAGGACACATCCTGCCAAAGACAGTTCAGTTATCTAACGACCCTGGCAATAAATAAAGCACGACGTTTGATGAATTCATTGTTTCCTTGAAAGAATTACAAGGCTAAATTTATGTATCTTTTGAGGACATTGTCAGTGTTACATCTGGTTTCGAGCTGTTTTCGAGACCGTTTGCCCTATCAGTTGAAAGCGCTCATATGCATGTGGAGATATAACTGACCGGCCTGAGTGTAATTCCAGTTTTAATGACAAATCTTTTTATGATAAAACTGTTCAGGATCTTTACATTGCTTTCCTCAGGTAAAGTTTCCAGGTCTCCACCATGAGATTGCAAAAGTGCTGTAATTTCGATCGATGTGTATGTTTGAAAGACCTTTCTTCGATTATGAAACTACACTACTGGCCATTAAAATTGCTACACCAAGAAGAAATGCAGATGATAAACGGGTATTCATTGGACAAATATATAATACTAGAACTGACATGTGATTACATTTTCACGCAATTTGGGTCCATAGATCCTGAGAAATCAGTACCCAAAACAACCAACCCTGGCCGTAATAAAGGCCTTGACACACCTCAGCATTGAGTCAAGTAGAGCTTGGATGGCGTGTACAGGTACAGCTGCCTATGCACCACCACCAAAAAAATTTCGGGTAACCGCCAATGCTGAAAAAATGATGGTGTCCATGTTCTGGGACAGCGAGGGCGTAATCCTTACCCATTGCGTTCCAAAGGGCACTACGGTAACAGGTGCATTCTACGAAAATGTTTTGAAGAACAAATTCCTTCCTGCACTGCAACAAAAACGTCCGGGAAGGGCTGCGCGTGTGCTGTTTCACCAAGACAATGCACCCGCACATCGAGCTAACGTTACGCAACAGTTTCTTCGTGATAACAACATTGAAGTGATTCCTCGTGCTCCCTACTCACCTGACCTGGCTCCTAGTGAGTTTTGCTTTTTCCAACAATGAAAGACACTCTCCGTGGCCGCACATTCACCAGCCGTGCTGCTATTGCCTCAGAGATTTTCCAGTGGTCAAAACAGACTCCTAAAGAAGCCTTCGCCGCTGCCATGGAATCATGGCGTCAGCGTTGTGAAAAATGTGTACGTCTGCAGGGCGATTACGTCGAGAAGTAACGCCAGTTTCATCGATTTCGGGAGCCCGCATCTCGTGGTCGTGCGGTAGCGTTCTCGCTTCCCACGCCCGGGTTCCCGGGTTCGATTCCCGGCGGGGTCAGGGATTTTCTCTGCCTCGTGATGGCTGGGTGTTGTGTGCTGTCCTTAGGTTAGTTAGGTTTAAGTAGTTCTAAGTTCTAGGGGACTTATGACCACAGCAGTTGAGTCCCATAGTGCTCAGAGCCATCGATTTCGGGTGAGTAGTTAATTAGAAAAAAAATCGGAGGCCTTAGAACTTGAATGCACCTCGTACATATGGTAACACTGTAAAAGGAACCAGGGCTCGATGGCATAAAGCAGGAACAAATGAATGCTGGTTGCAGTAGTTATGAAGAGACAAAGAGATGTGCATAGAATGGTCTGTATTGGAGAGCTGCATCCACCGCCACCACCAGCAACAACAACAACTACTACTACATTTACTGCACACTGCTGAGCATTAAACCTGTCTCACCGTAAAGGCGATACACACATCAAATTTCATGGATTGTATTACAGAGCTGAATGTGTAAATAATTAACATTTCAGTGCAATCAGTTAATATAGGTAATATTAATATCTTCTACATTGTGTAAATATGGAAAGATAATGTGCCAGCATAAGCTGTCACAAGCACACTGGTCGGCAAATATGTCGCGCGGACATCGGTAAGTATGCGGGCTTTCAAATAATAAAATGAAATGATGGTGGTGTGGTGGCCCTCAAATCCGTACCCTCAGTTTTGGCTGGTTTCGTTGTCTAGGGGCTGGGGTATGTAGTTGCCACATTACAGGCCAAATACTGCTGAGTCTACAGTATACGATAAGAATACACACATGAATCGAATGGTCGAAGGTTTCTATCACTCGGCAATTGCGAATTATGAATGTAACATCTATCTATCTGTCTATCTATATCCGGATCCCGTTCGAGCTACTGTCGGGTCTGGGTGCTGACGAGTCCTCTCCATTTGGCTCGGTCCTCCCACCACTTTTCTTCCTCCACTTGCTGCCAGGTCACACCTCTCCTTTCCACAGATCTTCTCACTCCCGTTTTCCACCGTGTTCTTGGGCGCCCTCTAGGTCTTTTCCCATCCAACTTTAGTTCTTCCATAATTTTGGGGAGTCTCTGCCCATGCATCCTCTTAACATGACCATACCATCTCAATCTCTTTCTTTCAATTTTTTCTCTCATACTCTCTTGTTTACGGTCCTTTCTAATCTCTACATTCCTTACTCTGTCCGTTCTTGTTTTTCTCTTAACTGCTCTGAGGAATTTCATTTCCCCTGCTTGCAGTCTGCTGCATTCCCTTTCTCTCATTGTTCGTGTTTCTCCACCATAGGTGACAATACTTTCTTGTTTAAGGTCCTTTCTAATCTCTACATTCCTTACTCTGTCCATTCTTGTTTTTCTCTTAACTGCTCTGAGAAATTTCATTTCTCCTGCTTGCAGTCTGCTGCAGTCCCTTTCTGTCATTGTTCATGTTTCTCCACCATAGGTAACAATAGGGAAGTAATAATTCTTATACATAAGTAGTTTTGCTTTTTCTGAAACTTCCTTATTCCAAATCAGGTGTTTTATTGTTTGGTAGAAATTGCCTCCCTTCTGTAATCTCCTATTAATTTCGTTAGTTATTCTTCCATCCCTAGATGTTACACTCCCTAATTAAGTGAAACTTTCTACTACTTTGAGGGGTTCTCCATTCAAGGTAATATTTCCGTTGAGCTCTTTCTCTCTTCCAAATACCATTATTTCACTCTTGGAAGAGAGAATGTAACATATAAATTTTTTAATGAAAGATTGCAACTAAATAAAATTTGCAGGTACTATTTTAACGACTGTAAATGATGAGTACGATAGTAGAAGTACTTTTGGGAATGTGGTATATTTCTGCAAAACACCTACTGGTGTCGATGGTCAAGCAGTTAAATAAAATATGAGTTGAATAACAGGGAAACAACAGATTCCTACAGCACGTAATTACTTATGAACAACAACATAGCTGGCGAGATATTCACTTCTAAACGCATACTACGTCTTCACTGTAGAAGGTACGGAAATCTCACAAGTGTGCACAAGTCGGCACTCCAAAGTGTTTCTATCTGCCGCGATCACGCCCAAACCGCTCCACACTCTTCAAGTCTCTGCCGCGACCGAGCGTCCGTCGCGCCGTCCCGTCCAGCAGCTCCTGTGTCCTGTCCCCTACTCCCAGCACTCTTCACCCCAACTCGCTTCCATCCAGTCTCCCCATTCATGAGCGCTGTGATTGGCTAGAGCGCTCGCGCCACGTCTTCATGCCGACGCACCCACACGAACATAATGAAACACCAGAATGAGATTTTCAGCCGGCCGGGCTGGCCGAGCGGTTCTAGGCGCTACGGTCTGGAACCGCGCGACCGCCACGGATGCAGGTTCGAATCCTGCCTCGGGCATGGATGTGTTTGCTGTCCTTAGGTTCGTTAGGTTCAAGTAGTTCTAAGTTCTAGGGGACTGATGACCTTAGAAGTTAAATCCCATAGTGCTCAGAGCCATTTGAAACATTTTTTTTTTTATTTACAGGGTGAGTCACCTAACGTTACCGCTGGATATATTTCGTAAACCACATCAAATACTGACGAACCGATTCCACAGACCGAACGTGAGGAGAGGTGCTAGTGTATTTGTTTAATACAAACCATACAAAAATGCACGGAAGTATGTTTTTTAACACAAACCTACGTTTTATTAAATGGAACCACGTTAGTTTTGTTAGCACATCTGAACATATAAACAAATACGTAATCAGTGCCGTTTGCTGCATTGTAAAATGTTAATTACATTAATCCGGAGATATTGTAACTTAAAGTTGACGCTTGAAACCTCCGACGTTCAGTTGCGTGTTGTAACAAACACGGGCCACGGTCGGCGAACAGCATCTGCAGGGACATGTTTACGATGACGACCGTGTTTACGAGTGTGGCTGTAGTGCACTGTTGTGGTTTGGTCTAGCTGTCGCAGTGTCCGCATGTAGCGCTTGCTGCTATTGTTATTCTGCATTCGTCTCCGCACGCAGACCAACTGTAGTACACCGTGTTACCAGACGTCTGTGATAGTGTAGTGTTGTAGGAACTGTGACCATGGTGTATTCGAACTCTGAAAAGACGGAGATGATACTCATCTATGGCGAGTGTCGACGAAATGCAGCTGAAGCCTGCAGGGTGTATGCAGAACGGTACCCGGACAGAGAGCATCCAACGTGCCGCACATTGCAAAACATCTACCGCCAACTGTATGCAACAGGTATGGTCGTAGCACGCAAACGGGTCCGTAACAGGCCCGTCACAGGAGAAGCGGGTGCAGTTGGTGTGTTAGCTGCTTTTGCCATGAACCCACACATGAGTACACGGGACATTGCGAGAGCCGGTGGACTGAGTCGAAGTAGTGTCATGCGCATACTGCATCGTCACCGCTTTCACCCGTTTCATGTGTCGCTACATCAGCAATTACATGGTGATGACTTTAATCATCGAGTGCAATTGTGTCAATGGGCATTAACAGAGAATGAGTTACAGTTCTACCTGTTTACCGATGCGCGGTGGTCTAGCGGTTCTGGCGCTGCAGTCCGGAACCGCGAGACTGCTACGGTCGCAGGTTCGAATCCTGCCTCGGGCATGGGTGTGTGTGATGTCCTTAGGTTAGTTAGGTTTAAGTAGTTCTAAGTTCTAGGGGACTTATGACCTAAGATGTTGAGTCCCATAGTGCTCAGAGCCATTTTTTTGTTTACCGATGAAGCGGATTTCACAAACCACGGAGCAGTGAATCTACGGAACATGCATTACTGGTCCGTGGACAATCCTCGCTGGCTCAGACAGGTAGAGCGACAGCGACCGTGGACTGTAAATGTATGGTGCGGAATCATTGGCGACCACCTCACTGGTCCTCACTTCATTGCAGGGGCTCAAACAGCTGCAACATACATCGCGTTTCTACAGAATGATCTGCCAACGTTGCTCGAAAATGTCCCACTGGAAACGCGTCGACGTATGTGGTATCAGCATGATGGTGCACCTGCACATTCCGCAATTAACACTAGGCTGACCCTTCACAGGATGTTCGACGGGCGTTTCATAGGACGTGGAGGACGCATAAATTGGTCAGCCCGTTCTCCTGATCTTACACCTCTGGACTTCTTTCTTCGTTAAAGGAGAATGTGTACCTTAATGTGACTACAACCCCAGAGGATATGAAACAACGTATTGTGGCCGCCTGCGGCGATATTATACCAGATGTACTGCGGCGTGTACGACATTCATTACGCCAGAGATTGCAATTGTGTGCAGCAAATGATGGCCACCCCATTGAACATCTATTGGCCTGACATGTCGGGACACACTCTATTCTACTCCGTAATTGAAAACGAAAACCACGTGTGTACATGTACCTCACCCCTCATGGTAATGCACATGTGCGTCAGTGAAAAAGACCAATAAAAAGGTGTTAGCATGTGGACGTAATGTGCTGTTCCAGTCTCTTCTGTACCTAAGGTCCATCACCGTTCCCTTTGGATCCCTACATAATTCGCTGGTCTCCGATACACACGATCGAACAGCGGAGGAGTGGTACTCAAGCGTCAAATTTAGGTTACAATATCTCCAGATGTAATTAACATTTTACAATGCAACAAACGGCACTGATTGCGTATTTGTTTATATGTTCAGATGTGCTAACAAAACTAACGGGGTTCCATTTAAATAAACGTAGGTTTGTGTTAAAAAACATACTTCCGTGCATTTTTGTATGGTTTGTATTAACCAATCACACTAGCCCCTCTCCTCACGTTCGGTCTGTGGAATCGATTCGTCAGTATTTGATGTGGTTTACGAAATATATCCAGCGGTAACGTTAGGTGACTCACCCTGTATATATTTTCACTCTGCAGTGGAGTGTGCGCTGATATGAAACTTCCTGGCAGATTAAAACTGTGTGCCGGACCGAGGCTCGAACTCGGGACCTTTGCCTTTCGCGGGCAAGTGCTCTAGAGCAGTTGCCCGCGGAAGGCAAAGGTCCCGAGTTAATTCGAGTCTCGGTCCAGCACACAGTTTTAATCTGCCAGGAAGTTTCATAATGAAACACATTCGAAGTACTGGATTTACATTTAAGTAACTTGAAATTATGTAAATATTCCTACGGCTGGCCCATAAACACGCTCTAACACACATTATTAGATACATAAATTAAATAAACATATATCAAAGGAACAGAACAAACGGTAGGCCAGTAGCCTAATGTGTCTGTGCTTTCTATAACACAGTATATATTTAACCAGTTTCTTCATGAATGGTATATATCGAATATAAACAAAGACATAGATGAATAAATATATTTATAAGCATGCTGCTACCGTTTTTTCGTGTAACTGTGGAGTACTTATGGCCTGACGCGGTCGATAGTAATCGGCCACTTTGACCTCCAATAACTCGTGTATTATTCAAGTTACATGGCTGTAATTCATACCAATTTCGGTTTACACTAACAGATTTCTAAAAACATGGCGATCGACAAAATCGGATGAACCGTTTCAATTTTGGAAATTCGTTGCTGGTTGTTACTTGTGTAATTTACAATCAGATACTAAACTTTAAACTAATAAAGATATTGAAAATCTGATTACACCATCAGAATCATAGTGCAAATAACAGTAATGTATATGTTTCTTTTTGAGGTATCATGATTCATCTGGCTACTGTCAATTTCTATACGAACTGTGAAACGTCTGCCATTAAGGTTTCACAAAGTCCGCCATCTTTGGCCCCCCGGCGCACAGCGTCACCAAGGAATTACCAGCCATGTGCTAGATGGCCACCCGCTGGGGCTACCCCTCTCGTCTGGCTAACGTTCGGCACTACACTCGCCTGTTACCTCACAAGTAGGAGCAGGATCAAGCGCGCCTATCACGAGATGGGCCAGAGACACACCCACAAGCAACAAGCCGCCAACGCCCTCTTGACAACAAGTATTCAGGCCGCCGCCGCTGAGCTGAGGGCCCCACTGACTCACTCTTCGAATTTGGTGTCTCTCAGTTCATGCAGAGTGGGCTCAGTTAACGTAACAGGCTACAACAGTACACAGCGACCAGATTAGTGACCAGATTAGCGAACAAAATTTGTAATAGCAAGATTACCGATCTATCTACGAGGGCAGTTCAATAAGTAATGCAACACATTTTTTTTCTCGGCCAATTTTGGTTGAAAAAACCGGAAATTTCTTGTGGAATATTTTCAAACATTCCCGCTTCGTCTCGTATAGTTTCATTGACTTCCGACAGGTGGCAGCGCTGTACGGAGCTGTTAAAATGGCGTCTGTAACGGATGTGCGTTGCAAACAACGGGCAGTGATCGAGTTTCTTTTGGCGGAAAACCAGGGCATCTCAGATATTCATAGGCGCTTGCAGAATGTCAACGGTGATCTGGCAGTGGACAAAAGCACGGTGAGTCGTTGGGCAAAGCGTGTGTCATCATCGCCGCAAGGTCAAGCAAGACTGTCTGATCTCCCGCGTGCGGGCCGGCCGTGCACAGCTGTGACTCCTGCAATGGCGGAGCGTGCTAACACACTCGTTCGAGATGATCGACGGATCACCATCAAACAACTCAGTGCTCAACTTGACATCTCTGTTGGTAGTGCTGTCACAATTGTTCGCCAGTTGGGATATTCAAAGGTTTGTTCCCGCTGGATCCCTCGTTGTCTAACCGAACACCATAAAGAGCAAAGGAGAACCATCCGTGCGGAATTGCTTGCTCGTCATGTGGCTGAGGGTGACAATTTCTTGTCAAAGATTGTTACAGGCGATGAAACATGGGTTCATCACTTCGAACCTGAAACAAAACGGCAATCAATGGAGTGGCGCCACACCCACTCCCCTACCAAGAAAAAGTTTAAAGCCATACCCTCAGCCGGTAAAGTCATGGTTACAGTCTTCTGGGACGCTGAAGGGGTTATTCTGTTCGATGTCCTTCCCCATGGTCAAACGATCAACTCTGAAGTGTATTGTGCTACTCTTCAGAAATTGAAGAAACTACTTCAGCGTGTTTGTAGGCACAAAAATCTGAACGAACTTCTTCTTCATGACAACGCAAGACCTCACACAAGTCTTCGCACCCGAGAGGAGCTCACAAAACTTCAGTGGACTGTTCTTCCTCATGCACCCTACAGCCCCGATCTCGCACCGTCGGATTTCCATATGTTTGGCCCAATGAAGGACGCAAGCCGTGGGAGGCACTATGCAGATGATGAAGAAGTTATTGATGCAGTACGACGTTGCCTCCGACATCGACCAGTGGAATGGTACCGTGCAGGCATACAGGCCCTCATTTCAAGGTGGCGTAAGGCCGTAGCATTGAATGGAGATTACGTTGAAAAATAGTGTTGTGTAGCTAAAAGATTGGGGAATAACCTGGTGTATTTCAATGCTGAATAAGACAACCCCTGTTTCAGAAAAAAAATGTGTTGCATTACTTATTGAACTGCCCTCGTACAAGAGGACTATTACTGATAATCTTGTATCACAATGCGAGGACTCTATTCGAGTTAAGTAAATGTTCATGTAAACAAAGATCCGTATTAAATTATGTGTGCACTTATATTGTAGAAAGAGGATTCTGGCCACCCATAACAACATCCTCTCCCTTGCGGTACCCGACTCTAAAGACAACACAGTGGTTTTGTCATTCAGAAGTCACATCTGAAAACTGGTTTATGAGAGAAGTTCGTGCTAAGCCTCGTGGAAATACAAGTGTGTACTCTTGCTGCTTAAATGTATGTGCACAATAACTAAAATTTCACCTTTTTCTATGCTTCCTGCCGTGGCAGTTTTAGTGTTAGCAGTGTAATTGATTGTGAGGAAGAAAATACATGAAAAGAAAGAACAGAGATTAAGATTTAACATCCCGTCGACATCGAGAGGTCATTAGAGACGAAGCATAAGCTCCGGTTGCTTCAAGGACGGAAAAAAAATCTCGAAATGTCCTTTACCGATTTACTTCAAATTTTTGCACGATACGCTAATAAACATTCGGACGGACATTGCCTGTTCACATATTTGAAAGTTCAGGTTTTCTGTTAAAACCGACTGCGAGGAAGAAAATGCTGTGCTGTGAAAACATGGGGTTTAAATTTCTTTTCCGCAGCCAGCTTAAAGTACGACAGCAGGAATGAGATTTTCACTCTGCAGCGGAGTGTGCGCTGATATGAAACTTCCTGGCAGATTAAAACTGTGTGCCGGACCGAGACTCGAACTCGGGGCCTTTACCTTTCGCGGGCAAGCACTTGCCCGCGAAAGGCAAAGGTCCCGAGTTCGAGTCTCGGTCCGGCACACAGTTTTAATCTGCCACGAAGTTTCATTCGACAGCAGGACATTGAAACCATTAGACTAATTATTTCTTCCACTTACAGGGTGGTCAGAAACAGTCTGAAAAGCATGTAAAGGTGTTGCAGGCTAGGTAGTGCTGGGAAATAATTGTTAAGAAAAAAATTACATACGTTGCGCCGTTTCCCAGTTAATTGGCGTTAAAGTTACTCATTCAGGCCGTTGCGGGCGCAAAGTGAAGCGGCGCGCCAGGAGTCGCCAAACGTGCCCTTCGTTTCGTTTCCTGGATAGGAACAAGAGAGCGATGCAAAAATTGGACATGGGACGGTAGTAAGGATGGAACCCGTGCAGAGCAGTCTTGTGCGCTGTCATACACTTTATGAGAAAAACTGTGACACTAATGGTAAGTGGTGGGCCACTTGAATTTGCGCGCAGCGGCATGATTGGCTAACTTCAATGCTAATTAACTCGGAAACGGCGAAACGTATCAAATTTCTCAGCTCAACCTATCCTGTAACACCATCACAGGCTTTTCAAACTGTTTCTGACCACCCTGTATGTTCTTTCTCCTTATCTCTGTATAAAAAAGCAACTGACTGACACACACACTGACTCATCACCCCCCCAGCCCAAACCGCTATGGGATACAAACTTGAAATTTGGAGTGAGTGTGGACCTTATATGGCACCTACCGTTTAAGAAGGGATTGTTCGAAATTCCTCGCCTGAGGTGGTGAAGTAGGGGATGAAACGCTTTTAGAAAAAATGTCGCTATTGAGGCAATTTTGAAGATAGGACTACGAAAATTTGTATTTGCTTACTCAGTCAGAAATACGGAAGTAAATATTCAGCATTTTTGGAAAGTCTCCCAATTGTTGTTGTTGTTGTTGTGGTTTTCAGTCGTGAGACTGGTTTGATGCAGCTCTCCATGCTACTCTATCCTTTGCAAGCTTCTTCATCTCCCACTACGTACTGCAGCCTACATCCTTCTGAATCTGCTTAGTGTGGCTCTGAGCGCTATGGGACTCAACTGCTGAGGGCATTAGTCCCCTAGAACTTAGAACTAGTTAAACCTAACTAACCTAAGGACATCACAAACATCCATGCCCGAGGCAGGATTCGAACCTGCGACGGTAGCGGTCTTGCGGTTCCAGACTGCAGCGCTTTTAACCGCACGGCCACTTCGGCCGGCGTCTGCTTAGTGTGTTCATCTATTGGTCTCCCTCTACGATTTTTACCCTCCACGCTGCCCTCCAAAACTAAATTGGCGATCCCTCGATGCCTCAGAACATGTCCTACCAACCGATCCCTTCTTCTAGTCAAGTTGTGTCACAAATTTCTCTTCTCTCCAATTCCATTCAATACCTCCTCATTAGTTATGTGATCTACCCATCTAATCTTCAGCATTCTTCTGTAGCACCACATTTCGAAAGCTTCTATTCTCTTCTTGTCCAAGCTACTTATCGTCCATGTTTCACTTCCATACAAGGCTACACTCCATACAAACACTTTCAGAAACGACTTCCTGACACTTAAATCTATACTCGATGTTAACAAATTTCTCTTCTTCAGAAACGCTTTCCTTGCCATTGCCAGTCTACATTTTATATCCTCTCTACTTCGACCATCGAATAAGGGTATAAAATAGCGAGTGAAGTTTTTTTAAAGTAAATCATCATTAAAGAACTTCTAAAGTGTTTTTAAAGCTACGTCTATGAACATTGGTATTTGACTTCACAGTTAGAAATTTAAAGAAAATACGTGTTCCAGTATTCTTGGAAATTCGGCCCCCTAAAGGACCGAAATAGGGGATGAAAAGATTTATGAAATTGTTTCATTATGAAAACATTTTCTAAGTTAAATGTACGAAAATTTGTATTTGGCTCCTCTGTAAAAAAATTAAAAATCACTTTTTGCCCAGAAGTACAGTCGGAAAAGAGCATGTTTCTACGGCCTTAAGTAACGTGAAAAGTTTAGAAGGTGCTGCATGTCGTGAACAACATGAAAATTTGATTTGAAAAAATCTATGCAGACCATACGGGTTATGGGCAAAGCAGCGAGCGCTAAGCTAATATAGTTAAAATTTTAATACAAAAATCTGATGCGTAACAATGTGCTGATTTGTTTTTTTCCTCACAGCTGGTTTTAACAGAAAACAAGAAAGGTGTACTTATAGCTTGTCAGCTTACGATCAGAGAGCTACTACAGAATCTGGATCGTCGAAACTTTGTAATCCTACCTGTTTGCAGATTAAAACTATGCCAAATAGAGTAATTGAGACTGTATCCTCACAGATCCATTAGCTGGAGAAGTCTCTCTCACACCCCTTATAGCAATGATCCCAACCATGTCACCCACTCAATTTAAGCGATTTCATTTCCGGCTGAAGGTGTTGTTTGCAATAACAATAAACAAGGCTGAAGGTCAGAGAGAGGTGGGAGGAGGTGATGGACAGGGAGGGGGAGGAAATGGATATAAACGGGGGGGGGGGTTAGGAGGAGATGGAGGGAAGAGGCACAGGAGAGAAAGAAATGATAATTAAATGGACACCCTAGCTGCAAAGAGGCACTGATATACTTCACTGGGGACATGTTGAAAATGTGTGCCCCGATCGGGACTCGAACCCGGGATCTCCGGCTTACATGGAAGACGCTCTATCCATCTTTTTTTTTTTTAATCTCATTTTGCTAGATTTCGTTCGTTGTATCTGCTGGGGGCGGAAGTCGCAAGACACCCATCTCAGTTCGTCGTTGTTCCATTAACTCAGTTTTTTTTTATTATTATTATTACAGAGGACAGCTAACCCTCTGACCGAACACGCCGAGTTACCGTGACGGCTATTTCTAAAAATGAAATGATCGTACGGCATTGTTGGCCGGGATACCCCATGCGGGGTGTTCGGCTGCCGGAATTGCAAGTCCTTTTTTAGCTGACGCCACTTCGGCGACTTGCGAGTCAATGATGATGAAATGATGATGAAAGACACACAACACCCAGTCATCTCGAGGCATCCATCTGAGCCACGGAGGGCACAGAGGATAGTGCGCCTGCAGGGGCTTACCCTTGCACGCTCCCCGTGAGACCCACATTCCCAACATGTACACACCACTACATTCGTAGTACGCCTAATAGATGTTTGCCCATCATACTCATGCCATGAAGTATATCAATGCCTGTTTGCAGCTAGGGTGTCCATGTAATTATCATTTCATTCTAACAAAAGCTGCATGGTCATCAACGGTAACTGTTCTCTCGGGAACAGATACTTCTGTCATATGCACGAGAGAAAGAGAAAGCGAGGGAGAGAGTATGGAAGCGAGAAGGTGATGGACGGACAAGGGGGAGTAGGAGATTAAGACGCATAACCAATTCCAGTACATATTTGTCAACTGCCAAGCATTGCCAGGTTCGCTAATTACAGACATAAAAGAGAAAGGTATAAGCGAAATGCATTTTGCAATGCAGCATGCTCTAATGATACTTGGGAAAACTCCATCGAGCAGAAAAGATTCATGGAATACATGCCTCCAGAGACTGAAGACAGTGGTCTGAATAGCAAGAAAATGAAGGCATCCGCGTATGGAAGAAGTACCTGTGGCAACAGCTTCAACTAAACTCTCGACAAGTAACAATGAATAGTCGGAAGAAATGAGTGGAACGGAATCAACGTTTGTATGCTGCCTATGAGTCTACTACAGTTGCCTCCCGTTCATAGAGCAGGTGGCTAGTGCGGAGTAGCGACTTCGGACTAGCGACTTTGCGGTGCGGAGCAGTGGGTGTCCGACCTGCGTCGGTAAGCCACGCCGCTACTGCCGTGTCAATAACCGCCCGCCTGCGCCGTCAGTGGCGCCGCGCACAGTGGGCGGACGTTCCGGGAACTACGGGCGGTGCATCGCCGAGGAATGTTCGCGCGGCTGACCGGACGCTTCTGGTTACTCCATTACTCGTCGTTTAACTAGCGGGCTATGGACCACGCTAACCTCGCTAAAACCGTCCTCGAAGAACGCGTAATCGTCGGGTGGAAGTAGCTTTGTGATATCATACCGTGAAATTTCACACTGCGGAGCGTTTCCGTAAGTGAACAAGGCAATCAAGCACGTCGGATTTTCTCAGAATGTTGCAAAACGTGTTTGTGTGTGTGTGTGAGTGTGTGAGTGTTTTAAGAGCGGCCGATGGCGAGGTTGTCAGCGTCCCTACGAAAATTAGTAGAAACAAATGCGGTTAAAACGTTTAAATGTAATCAAATAAGTAAGAATTAAGCTGACGTAAAATCGCACTTACTGTCTTCCAGTCTTACTGATGATCATCCGCACAGTCACACTTTATCGCAATCTATAAGATAGCGTAAGTGTCGTCAGATCCCCCTAAACAGTCAATTAAAACAAAAATAATACAAGAAGACTCTTCAGAAGAAATACACAGATATAAGTGGCTGGACGGTGAGTTACAAAAAACATCGATGATCGAGCAACGCCGATAACATACACTACTGGCCATTAACATTGCTACACCACGAAAATGACGCGCTACAGACGCCAAATTTAACCGACAGGAAGAAGATGCTGTGATATGCAAATGATTAGCTTTTCAGAGCATTCACACAAGGTTGGCGACGGTGGCGACACCTACAACGTGCTGACATGAGGAACGTTTCCAACCGATTGCTCATACACAAACAGCAGTTGACCGGGATAGCCTGGTGAAACGTTGTTGTGATACCTCTTGTAAGGAGGAGAAATGCGTACCATCACGTTTCCGACTTTGATAAAGGTCGGATTGTAGCCTATCGCGATTGCGGTTTATCGTATCGCGACATTGCTGCTCGCGTTGGTCGAGGTCCAATGACTATTAGCAGAATATGGAATCGGTGGGTTTAGGAGAGTGATACGGAACGCCGTGCTGGATCCCAACGGCCTCGTATCACTAGCAGTCGAGATGACAGGCATCTTATCCGCATGGCTGTAACGGATTGTGCAGTCACGTCTCGATGCCTGAGTCAACAGATGGGGACGTTTACAAGACAACAACCATCTGCACGAACAATTCGACGACGTTTGCAGGCATCACAGACCGGAGCGCCTGCGATGGTGTACTCAACGATGGACCTGGGTGCACGTGTGGCATTCTTCGGATGAATCCTGGTTCTGTTTACAGCGCCGGCCAGAGTGGCCGAGCGGTTCTAGCCGCTACAGTCTGGAACCGTGCGACTGCTACGGTCGCAGGTTCGAATACTGCCTCGGGCATGGATGTGCGTGATGTCGTTAGGTTAGTTAGGTTTAAGTAGTTCTACGTTCTAGGGGACTGATGACCTCAGCAGTTAAGTCCCATAGTGCTCAGAGCCATTTGAACCCATTTGAACCTGTTTACAGCATCATGATGTTCGCATCCGTGTTTGGCGACATCACGGTGAACGCACATTGGAAGCGTGTATTTGTCATCGCCATACTGGCGTATCACCCGGCGTGATGGTAAGGGGTGCCATTGGTTACACGTCTCGGTCACCTCTTGTTCGCATTGACGGCACTTTGAACAGTGGACGCTACATTTCAGATGTGTTACGACCCGTGGCTCTACCCTTCATTCGATTCCTGCGAAATCCTACATTTCAGCAGGATGATACACGACCGCATGTTGCAGGTCCTGTACGGGCCTTTCTGGATACAGAAAATGTTCGACTGCTGCCCTGGCCAGGACATTCTCCAGATCTCTCACCAATTGAAAACGTCTGGTCAATGGTGGCCGAGCAACTGGCTCGTCACAATACGCCAGTCACTACTCTTGATGAACTGTGGTATCGTGTTGAAGCTGCATGGGCAGCTGTACCTGTACACGCCATCCAAGCTCTGTTTGACTCAATGCCCAGGCGTATCAAGGCCGTTATTACGGCCAGAGGTGGTTGTTCTGGGTACTGATTTCTCAGGATCTATGGACCCAAATTGCGTGGAAATGTAATCACATGTCAGTTCTAGTATAATATATTTGTCCAATGAAATTACGGTCACAGGTTCGAATCCTGCCTCGGACATGGATGTGTGTGATGTCCTTAAGTTAGTTAGGTTTAAGTAGTTCTAAGTTCTAGGGGACTGATGACCTCAGAAGTTAAGTCCCATAGTGCTCAGAGCCATTTTTTTTGTCCAATGAATACCCGTTTATCATCTGCATTTCTTCTTGGTTTAGCAATTTTAATGTCCAGTAGTGTATTAAAAGCAACTCGCTAAAATGTTACCGAACAATTAGGACTTTGCACTGTCGAACATCCGTGGGCATACTCGAGAGATCGGTTCGTGCACAAAATCCCGCACCCAGAACACTTCCGCATTTATGGACGGCTATAGACGTAGCATGGCTCATTATTTCTGCAGGGCCCTCCCAACGACTTGTGGAGTCCATGCCACGTCGAGGTACTGCGCCAAGCAAGATACTAGGCGGTATCACTTTCGTCAATTCAGAGTATGTCATAACATGTAATATCAGAAGTTGGCCCGCCCGGTTAGCCGTGCGATCTAACGCATGGCTTTCCGGAGTGGGAAGGAGCGCCTGGTCCCCGGCACGAATCCGCCTGGCGGACTTGGGTCGAGGTCCGGTGAGCCGGCCAGTCTGTGGATGGTTTTTAGGCGGTTTTCCATCTGACTCAGCGATTGCGGGCTGGTTTCCCTTATTCCGCCTCAGCTGCACTAGAACCGCTCGGCCACTCCGTCCGGCAAACAACTTCTCCACGTACGCGTACACCTCCATTACTCTACGACGCAAACGTAGGGGTTACACTCTCGTTTGGTGTGTGACGTTCCCTGTGGGGGGGGGGGGGGGGGGGTGTCCACCGGGGGCCGGACCGCACAATAACCCTGAAAGAGTCGTTTGGTGTGTGGGGGGGCTGCGGGGGGAAGTGGACTGCGGTTGATGTGCCAACACCTTGTAGATAGAGGAGGCCCAAATGCACGCTATAATCTAACGCAGACGGGCGTGAGGTCTGGAACAGGAAACGTAATGAATGCTATAAAGAAAAGTACGTAGCTGCTGGAATACTTAACTTTTAATCCATCATTTGTATACAGCGTTCTTGATGATACAAGTGAGACTCTCTATAGAAATGGTTAATGGCGTCTTGCTAGGTCGTAGCCATGGACTTAGCTGAAGGCTATTCTAACTATCTCTCGGCAAATGAGAGAAAGGCTTCGTCAGTATAGTCGCTAGCAACGTCGTCGTACAACTGGGGACGAGTGCTAGTAAGTCTCTCAAGACCTGCCGTGTGGTGGCGCTCGGTCTGCAATTACTGACAGTGGCGACACGCGGGTCCGACATGTACTAATGGACTGCGGCCGATTTAAAGCTACCACCTAGCAAGTGTGGTGTCTGGCGGTGACACCACAGCGGGACTTAAGTGGGGTTGTGGACCACTGCGGCTGCGGCGGGGACGGAGCCTCTCCGTCGTTTCTAGGCCCCCGGTTAATATAAAATACAATATGAGAAGTTTCCCTTCTACAGTATGACGGCAAATGACTACCACCTCGCTGGCTCTGCCGCGGAGTTCGGACAACCAGTGTGCGGCGGCGTCATCGGGAAGGGTAGATCAGCGACGATGTGAGCAGCAGAAGGCTGACCAGGTCTCAGTGGAAGACAGCGCCAATGCTATCACCTCAAAGCAGCAGCCGCTACCGGCGCATCTTCACTCCTTCAAGACACTCAACAGAACAGCTTGTGTTGCAAGTGTTCCCCAGCCAGCTCCAACCGAACGGAACCATGAGTGTCTTCCTCTTCTAGGCTCTAGCCAGAAAACTGTCTCTCTGTTCTCCCGTCCTTGTAATTCTTTTCCATAGCCTACTCTCACTGGTTCGCTTGTGGTGCTTTTCTCGAGCCAGTGGTGTTACAAACGCTTGGCTTTCAGTGTCTCCTTGTTGCCGTTATGTGAAGCCCTCAAACAAATCCCCACTGAAGTACAGCGATCAGGATTTCCATATTTGACTACCACGTGCTTCGTTTTTTGTGTGTGTGTCTGAGAGAGCGGGCGAGAAAACGTCAGCCTTATGACACATTTGATGCGGTCCGCCACGAATTTCTCTCCTAGCGTTTTCATCTAAATGTAGTACCTGCACCCAACGTGCTCAGTTATTTGTTGGATATATTACAATCCCTCTCTTCGCCCACAGTTTTTAACCTCTACAGCACCCTGTTACTGCAACAAAGTTCGCAATCAAGGTAAATTTCGTGACAGAAATTAGTTTCCTGCACTGTCTTTTTTTTTTTACAGCCATTTTACTTTTATTTCATATAATACGAGTTTTTGGCTCTTTTGGCTCTTTATCAAGTAAAATGTTTAACCCATTAAGTAGATATGTGTTGAGTTACGGTCATATAATTTCATCGGGGTTGCTGGCCGCCATAGAGTCCTGTAGCCACGATAGCCGTTTGAGTACAGATTATTAATATTTTTTGGCATCATAATTTATTATCGATTACAATACTAACGCGAATTCTTTACAGACGAATGGAAAAACTGGTAGAAGCCGACCTTGGGGAAGATCAGTTTGGATTCCGTAGAAATATTGGAACACGTCAGGCAATACAAACCTTACGACTTATCTTAGAAGAAAGATTAAGGAAAGGCAAACCTACGTTTCTAGCATTTGTAGACTTAGAGAAAGGTTTTGACAATGTTGACTGGAATATTTTCTTTCAAATTCTAAAGGTGGCAGGGGTGAAATACAGGGAGCGAAAGACTATTTACAATTTGTACAGAAACCAGATGGCAGTTATAAGAGTCGAGGGACATGAAAGGGAAGTAGTGGTTGGGAAGGGAGTGAGACAGGGTTGTAGCCTCTCCCCGATGTTATTCAATCTGTATATTGAGCAAGCAGTAAAGGAAACAAAAGAAAAATTTGCCGTAGGTATTAAAATCCAGGGAGAAGAAATAAAAACTTTGAGGTTCGCCAATGACATTGTAATTCTGTCAGAGACAGCAAAGGACTTGGAAGAGCAGTTGAACGGAATGGACAGTGTCTTGAAAGGAGGTTATAAGATGAACATCAACAAAAGCAAAACGAGGATAATGGAATGTAGTCGAACTAAGTCGGGTGAAGCTGAGGGAATTAGATTAGGAAATGAGAAACTTAAAGCAGTAAAGGAGTTTTGCTATTTGAGGAGCAAAATAACTGATGATGGTCGAAGTAGAGAGGATATAAAATGTAGTCTGGCAATGGCAAGGAAAGCGTTTCTGAAGAAGAGAAATTTGTTAACATCGAGTATAAATTTAAATGTCAGGAAGTGGTTTTTTGAAAGTATTTGGATGGAGTGTAGCCATGTATGGAAGTGAAACATGACGATTAATAGTCTGGAAAAGAAGAGAATAGAAGATTTCGAAATGTGGTGCTACAGAAGAATGCTGGAGATTAGATGGGTAGATTATATAAGTAATGAGGAGGAATTGAATAGAATTGGGGAGAAGAGGAGTTTGTGGCACAACTTGACAAGAAGAAGGGATCAGTTGGTAGGACATGTTCTGAGGCATCAAGGGATCACGTATTTATCATTGGAGGGCAGCGTGGAGGGTAAAACTCGTAGAGGGAGACCAAGAGATGAATACTCTAAGCAGATTCAGAAGGATGTAGGTTGCAGTAAGTACTGGGAGATGAAGAAGCTTGCACAGGATAGAGTAGCATGGAGAGCTGCATCAAACCAGTCTCACGACTGAAGACCACAACAACAACAACAGTTAGAGACAATCATTACATTTACTCCTGGCATACAATAAGTTTTTACAAATAACTTACTAAATAATGTAATGCAACACTGTTCACTCATATCTTACTATCAGCCATTGCACACACTAGACACACATTGTTTCATAATACTTCACTCACTACACACACACAGACACACACACACACACACACACACACACACACAGGCGATCTTTGGACCATTTTCTACACCGCAACATCCCATTTGCTATCCTGAAAAGCTGAGTCAGCACCCCTCCATAATCAATGCTGAGCTCAGAAAGAGGTGTTAGTATTGTGCTATGCATAGCTCGGGGGTAAGCATTTCTAGAAAGGAAAAAAAGGAAAAAACATAATATGAAGGTGTTAGAAATCCAAAGGCGACTGTCTCACATTGGGCGGTCTTTGGTCAGCGTCTGTTCCCCAGGTTAGGGGCGGCTGGGAAAAACCTCCAGGGCTAACAACCGTGGTTGTAAATTTGTGGCTCGAAGAGTCACCCCTTACATAATACTATCGATCATGGAAGAGTGTAATGTGAAACAAATTACCCCAGGTGGACAATCCACCGCACCAAGGTGCGCAAGCAGACTATCGGATTCTGGGGAGTCTGCAGCAGTGCACAGAGATGAATCGGGACATGATAAGACATCAAGCAAATTGAAATGTAAAAAAACAAGTTACATAGCTACTTTCAATGTAAACTCTCTTTTAAAAACAGGAATATTAAAACATCTTACAGATACCCTCAAACATCATAGAATACTCATAACATCACTACAAGAAACTCGATACATAGATGAAAACAATTTTGATTCCGGAGGTTTCAGAATATACAAAGGAAAGGTAGGCAAAAGAATAATGAAAAACACACCCCACCTCGGAACGGGCTTTATAATAGATAAAAGTATTTTAGACTCCATTATCAGCTTTCAATCACAATCGGAAAGACTGTCCACACTCACTTTTAAATCTGGTAATAGAGTATACACAATTGTGAATGCACATGCCCCCATAAATGAAGACAATAGGAAAAATAAGGAAAAGGTGGAACGTTTTTGGGAACAACTAGATGACGCGGTGCAAAAGATCCCAGACAAACACAACATCATACTTACGGGGGACTTCAATGCTCAAGTAGGAAAGAGAAGAAATACAAAAATATTGTTGGAAACTACCCAGCGCACAATAGAACTAACCAAAATGGAGTCAGATTAGTAGAACTCTGCCAAGCGCATGGCTTGATCCTGAAATCCACAGCCTTTAAGAGACTACCCAGAAAACAGAAGACATGGACCTCACCAAACCCACACTTGGGTGAATTTCAACTTGATCATGTGGCGATAAAATGGAAACACCATACAGAAATACAAAATGTCAAAGTACTCAGAGGAGCAAACTTGGATTCTGATCACTATCTTTCTAAAATAAAACTCAAAATTATCCCCAAAAGGAAAGATAGAAACAGTAAACCCAAAAGCAGAAGATACGATCCAGAAAAGATAATGAATTCGAAAGGGTTTCCCCTCGCGACTCAAGATATAAGGTACCAAAATTGGGATCAAATGAAGGAAAGCCTACTAACCAAAGCTGAACAAATAGCACCTATAACCAAAATCAAAAAACACGCATGGTGGACAGAGGAATGTGACAAACTTATTGAGCAAAGAAAGAAAGCATGGCAACAGATGCAATCTCAGAAAAATGAATATAATAGGCAAAATTTCCTGAGTGTAAGAAAACTAGTGAGTAAAAACCTCAAAAGAATTAAAAAAGCACAAGAAGATCAACTCCTTTTGCAGATCAACGAAGACTTCAACAAAAACAAGACTAGGAGCTTTTACAGAACTTTTAAACAAAAAATAACCAAGTACAGCCCACCGACACTCCAATTACAAGATAAAAATGGTAATATTGCACACAACAACAGGGATAATTGCAAAATTTTGAGGGAATATTTCAGAAACCTTCTCAACTGTAAAGAACCAATTGAAAAAATGGATTTCAGCAACTCAACTTCAACAAGTCCTAACTCAGAACCACCCACCGTCGAGGAACTACAATCAATCATTTTGAATCTCAAAAACTATAAGGCTTCTGGAGAGAACCAAATTACAGCTGAACTGTGGAAAAATGTCAATAGAAATGCCATAGAATCTCTCCAAAACATATTTGAAGAAATATGTAAAACAGAAAGAATTCCGGATGAATGGAAGATGGCCCTCATTCACCCAATTCATAAGAGGGGAACCAGAACAGACTCCAACAATTACAGAGGGATTTCGCTCCTTGACGTAACGTACAAAATACTGTCTAAAGTCCTTTTGAACAGAGCAGAACCCCAGCTAGACTGTCAACTTGGAGAATACCAGGCAGGCTTCAGAAAGGGAAGATCCTGCCCAGAACAAATTCTAAACCTCAAAAATCTTATGGCCTACCAAAAATCGAGAGCAAAAGCGTATGTCATCACATTCATTGACTTTCAAAAGGCGTACGACTCCATAGACAGGGAATCTCTAGTCTCCATATTAAAAGAATTGAACCTAGACAATAAAACTACAAACCTAATTAGAGAAACCATCACCAACACATACTCCAAAATTAAATTTATGGGAGAATTCTCAGACCTATTTGAGATAAAAACTGGAGTACGACAAGGTGATGGACTCTCTCCATTGTTATTTAACTGTGCCCTAGAAAAAATAGTAAGAGAATGGAACAAGAAAATCAATAGTGGAATCCGACTAGGAACAAAAAACAAAGGCATCAAGGTTAATTGCCTAGGATTTGCAGATGATATGGCCCTACTAGCTGAAACATGGGAAGAAGCCAAAGAACAGATCCTCGAATTACAGAAACAAGCAGAGAAAATAGGCCTTAAAATTTCTTTTGAAAAAACCAAAATAATCACCAATATAAAAAAGCCAATGAAATATCTTAAAGTAAGAGACCAAAAGATCGAAATTGTTAAAGAATTCAAATATCTTGGTGAATGGATTAGCTGGAACGCCCTTGAGAAAAAAGCAATAGAATTAAGAAGAAACAAAGTTGAACTAGCCTTTCAGCTTACTAAAAATACTTATAATAAAAAGTCCCTCTCATGGAATTCAAAAATAAAACATTACAACACTGTCATTAAACCAGAAGCACTATATGCAGCTGAGACATTATCTATCACTAACCATGGCCCAATTGAAAGGCTAGAGATCAAAGAAAGAAAAATATTGAGAAAAATTTTAGGCCCCAAATTTCATAACGACAAACTAATTCATACCAAAAATGAAACACTCTACAAAACCACAGAAAAACTTTCGGATACAATGAGGAAAAGAAGAATTGAGTTTTATGGGCACATTCTCAGAATGAACCCAAATAGACTTACAAAAAGAATGTTTGACTACTTCAGGAATAAAAAATCCAAACCAAATTGGTTTATCCAAACAGAGAAAGACTTAAGAGAACTACACATCACAGAAAAAATGCTCACAGACAGGACCGCAAAAATGATAAGCAAAGACAGAAAAGAGGGATTCCAGCTCCAAAATAGAAAGAAAAGAACGATTGTCATCTCTGATGAGGAAAGGAAAGCAAGATCAGAAAGAATGAAACAGTACTGGGCGAAAAGAAAGGCACAGAACACACAGAAGTGATTGATTCAACGTACCCCAAAGTTGGGTGAAACGAAGAAGAAGAAGAAGAAGAAGAAGGTGTTATGTGTAATGATGGATATTTTATCATCATTATTGCTATTATTTATTTGTATAAAATTTTTTTTAGCAAAGTCCTACTCTGTTTTATCTAAGTAATCTTTCAACGTATAAAATGTATTGCATAACAGGTACTTTTTAGCTGCCTTTTTAAATAAGTGTATTTTTGCAATTTCTTTAATCTCTTTTGGTAATTTCTTGTAGAGTTCTATCCTGCTAAAATGTGTGCGCTCCGGTTAAAAAGCAAGAATGTTTCTCTTTTTTATTAGAACTGTAATAGGAGGCTCAGTTATGCAAGGGAAGGCTGCTGTAATTTAGTTTTGAAGAATTCTTTGGTATGACATAAGTATTACTTGAAAGCATATCATTTGTTTTCTTCTATGTCATTTTCCAGTGTGAAGTTGTTAATTGAAATATGGTTATACGCAGTACAAAAGACTGTGCAGTAACACTAATGCAATGATTTCAGCACACAGAAAAAGCAGCTCGTTAATTTACTAGTGCAGATTACTATAATCTGTTTCCGAAAAGTAACTAAACAAGTTGCAGTTAAAAGGTAAACCAAAGGATTACATATTTACTGGAAAGGTCACTTTGAGAAGATCCTGAAAGATAAACGTAAAGATGAATATTAATCATTTATTTCCTTTCTCTTTGAAGAGGTCCAAAATGTTGGTTGCAAAATTAGAAAAGACAAATTTGTACTTGCTTGCCCCATTTCCTCACTACAGTTAAGATGTAAAATTTATAGAAAAAAATCTGTTAATGGTTTTAAGTGCAGATACAAAAACAATTTTCAGTTTTGTCCTTTCGGCATTGGCGATCAGTTTCTTTAGAATGTAAACACGATGAATGCTATGATTTCGCGACTCATCTACAATTAATAAAATTTTTAATTACGATGTGATGATCAGAATATGGTGGCTCAAATGATTACTTTGGTGACAAATACGCAAATGCGATATGGTTAAAATGATTGGTTTGGTGACAAATGTGCAATTGCGATACTTCAAGTATTTGTGCTGGACAGTGAACTCCAGTACTGAACGTGGAAACACGAACTTGATGTGTAGTCACCTGACGATGAGCTTAAACCAGAAGCCGATAGTGAATCGAATAAAACACCTTTACTTGTGACAGGTAGCGGATTTTGTAGTACAAACTTCACATTTTATAATCAGTTCAAGCTATCGTAAAAACATGGTTTCTGAAAGGCGTTCAGTAGCTGGTGAAGACACTGCATTTATAGAGGACGTATGTAAATTCGTCGCAAAAATAGCGCAAAATGTGCCGAGTTTCAGGCTGGAATCTACCTACACATCGTAATTTGCATCCTGCTGAGATTCTGTTTATAAAGGACTGCGAGGTAAAACTGACTGTGTAGTCAGAATTCGACCCTAATTTTAGCACACTGCCCAGCTATTTTTAGAGAACGGTTCACTACGAACACGGACGTGTGCCGTATGAGTGTCCCCCTTTTTTCGCGAGCGGATGGATACTGGCGCACTTAAAAAATTCTTACTTGGTGCTAAAGTACTGGTGCAACGATACGCGTTATTTTACGACGGCCACTGCCCCTGCGTGTGAGCCAGAGACTCATCCGATCGAACGGTAAGTAAATTATTGTTCAGTTTTGAACGAATAAAAAATTAGAAAATTTATTTTACCATCAGAAAGAAAAAGTTCTCTCTCTAAAGCTTAGCCAAGGATCAGCTACAGGGATTGGACGAAAACGAGGAAACGTCGCGAGAAACACATGCTTGAACATAAACGCAGGTTCTGGGCAAGCCTGCAGGTTTTGCTGCTGTGGTTGACCACTAACTGCACCTTTGAAACGGCCTCAGTATGTTGCAAGTGTCAGTCTGTGTGGTTGTGAGTGCGGGTGCGGTATGTCGGGGTTAAGTGAACCGGTGTAGCTGAGGTGTTTGCTGTGTCAAGAGGCATGGTATCGAAGATTTATACTGCACACAGCGGAAAAACATCGTACACTATTACCACTGCCCACTGCGACATTGGATGCCACTTGGAGTGGTTGTGGGCACGTGAGGTGGAAACAAATGTATGTAATTAGAGCAGCGACAGATGGGATATTACCCTAGGGAAGGTATGGGTTGAAAATGGGGAAATACATTGACATAAGCGACTTTCACAAAGACCACATAATTATGACGCAGTGCCTGTGATCGAGTATGTCGAAAATTTCTTAGTTGGTCGAATGTTCACATGATACTGTCGCGAGCATCTACAGAAAGAAGTAGAAGCACAGTGAAATTACCACTTGGCGCTAAATGGTTGCACATCCACGAGACTTCACAAAACATGAGGGTCGGAGGTTTGACTGCTCTGTAAAGTAGCACAGGTGGTGATCTGTGGCAACTCCACCAAAAAGCACAACGCTGGTGCATTCACAAGTATTTCAGAGCATGTTGTTCATCGTAATTTTTTCAACGTGGAGCTCTGTAGCAGACCACTCATACAGGGTGTTTCAAAAATGACCGGTATATTTGAAACGGCAATAAAAACTAAACGAGCAGCGATGGAAATACACCGTTTGTTGCAATATGCTTGGAACAACAGTACATTTTCAGGCGGACAAACTTTCGAAATTACAGTAGTTACAATTTTCAACAATAGATGGCGCTGCAAGTGATGTGAAAGACATACAAGACAACGCAGTCTGTGGGTGCGCCATTCTGTACGTCGTCTTTCTGCTGTAAGCGTGTGCTGTTCACAACGTGCAAGTGTGCTGTAGACAACATGGTTTATTCCTTAGAACAGAGGATTTTTCTGGTGTTTGAATTCCACCGCCTAGAACACAGTGTTGTTGCAACAAGACGAAGTTTTCAACGGAGGTTTAATGTAACCAAAGGACCGAAAAGCGATACAATAAAGGATCTGTTTGAAAAATTTCAACGGACTGGGAACGTGACGGATGAACGTGCTGGAAAGGTAGGGCGACCGCGTACGGCAACCACAGAGGGCAACGCGCAGCTAGTGCAGCAGGTGATCCAACAGCGGCCTCGGGTTTCCGTTCGCCGTGTTGCAGCTGCGGTCCAAATGACGCCAACGTCCACGTATCGTCTCATGCGCCAGAGTTTACACCTCTATCCATACAAAATTCAAATGCGGCAACCCCTCAGCGCCACTACCATTGCTGCATGAGAGACATTCGCTAACGATATAGTGCACAGGATTGATGACGGCGATATGCATGTGGGCAGCATCTGGTTGGAAGCTTATTTTTACCTGGACGGCTTCGTCAATAAACAGAACTGGCGCATATGGGGAACCGAAGAGCCCCATGTTGCAGTCCTATCGTCCCTGCATCCTCAAAAAGTACTGGTCTGGACCGCCATTTCTTCCAAAGGAATCATTGGCCCATTTTTCAGATCCGAAACGATTACTGCATCACGCTATCTGGACATTCTTCGTGAATTTGTGGCGGTACAAACTGCCTTAGACGACACTCCGAACACCTCGTGGTTTATGCAAGATGGTGCCCGGCCACATCGCACGGCCGACGTCTTTAATTTCCTGAATGAATATTTCGATGATCGTGTGATTGCTTTGGGCTATCCGAAACATACAGGAGGCGGTGTGGATTGGCCTCCCTATTCGCCAGACATGAACCCCTGTGACTTCTTTCTGTGGGGACACTTGAAAGACCAGGTGTACCGCCAGAATCCAGAAACAATTGAACAGCTGAAGCATTACATCTCATCTGCATGTGAAGCCATTCCGCCAGACACGTTGTCAAAGGTTTCGGGTAATTTCATTCAGAGACTACGCCATATTATTGCTACGCATGGTGGATATGTGGAAAATATCGATCTATAGAGTTTCCCAGACCGCAGCGCCATCTGTTGTTGAAAATTGTAACTACTGTAATTTCGAAAGTTTGTCTACCTGAAAATGTACTGTTGTCCCAAGCATATTGCAACAAACGGTGTATTTCTATCGCTTCTCGTTTAGTTTTTATTGCCGTTTCAAATATACCGGTCTTTTTTGAAACACCCTGTACATGTTCATCATCAGTTATGACTGCAGTGGGCACTGGGGCATCGTGATTCGACCGTCGATCGATGGAAACGTGTCGGCTCTTTGCGTGAATCACATTTTTGCTTCACTGGGTCGACAGTCGTCTCCACAAACGCCGTCTTCGAGATGAACGACGGCTCGAAACGTGGAGGGCACCACGGACGCACGCTGGTGAGATCAGTTTGCTATGGGAGACATTCTTGTGCGCTTGCATGGCAGTACTGGAAGACACGCTGACAGCTGCGAACCACCTGCATCTCATTAAGCTTCTTTGTAGTAACTGTTAACTGCTAACTGCTGTCGCAATTTTAGCATTTACAGGGAAGAACCAAGACTACAAAGCAAACCGCTGTGAAATGCATGGAACTCAGTGTCAAGTAGCAAGACTATTCAAAGCAGAATTACATACCGTTATTCAGTCCGTGACAAGATGCACCAACACTGTCAAAACCCGCTAATATAGAGGTTTCCGTTCGATGCGAGGAAGTACAGAAAACATATGCAAACAAAAATGAAGTACAAAATTGTTAAGGCTTTCGTGGCCACTTGTTGACAAACTGCCTATTGGCTTCTGTCTCGGGTTCTTCGGCCGACGTTCATCTAATGATTTTTCTGACGTTTCGCCAGCACGAGTGGCTGGCATTGTCAAAGCTTCACCCTCCATTGCCGGTGGTGAACTGGAGGCGAGCTCGCGGCCGCAGGCTATATGTACCTGGCGCGCCAACGTCCGAGGGCTTCTCCGCGGTCATTTCCGGTGTGTTTCTCTTCTTACTACCTGCGACGGTCGTTCGCTGCAGTACGGGAAGCCAGGATCCGTTTACCTTAAGGCTTTCCTCTTTCTTGTTGAAACTGTTCGCGTGTTTTTGGATTTCTAAAGCTTCTCTGCAATTTTGTAAAAATGAAGTAGAATAAAAGCAATATCTTTAACATGCATTTAAATCGAGCAGTTAACTCATAGACTCGTAAGCAGTAGCAAATGCACGAACGTCCACAGAACACCACGTGACGAAACCAGCTTTTATTTTATTTGAAGCAAAACCAAAGATGGAATCCTTTATACTATCCGATATTACGGATACAAGCAGAACTCAATCAGAATACGAGCAACAGATATATGCTCTTCAAAGAGTACAGTACACACGAGAAGTTGTAATCAGAAGCACAATATGCTGAAACCAGCTTCTGTTAACTACGAAACGAAAATAAATGTCGAAGGCTAAAAACCAGCCAATAAGAAAGCGAGACGATAGTCTGATAAACTTGCAGCCCTCCGAGTGGCCTGGTAGCGGGCGAAAGTGGTGTTACCAGAAGAACCTACTCGAATTTCACCCCCATGATGTGCGAGGAACCCATGAGCCCTGCGCTGCTTCTGCGACTGTCACAAAACATAAAGTAGTACCCTCTAAAATGACAACAATTGTTTTACAAATCTCACGCAGTCTTGTATTTTAAAACGAAACGTTACTGTTTTAAATGTGTCTTTAGTTGTTGTCAATAAAAATATAATTAGGCTACTTAAACTAAATGCAGTAAATTCTCCACAATACCTGGCGCATGGATATAATAATTCTCACGATTTCTCAGAATACCGGTGGGAACAATTGACGTGCGCAAGTAATATATTTGCGATCTGCAGGGTCTCTGGGATGGTACGCGATAAGAGTTAATGTATTATTGCAGTGTTACTGTACTCTGTGTATATATAAAACTTACGCAATGTTCCGGTAAAATGCAGACGTTACTTATAAACCATGTGCACAATACTTGCACAAGTGAATGGAATGAAGAGTCTTACTATTGTAGCTTGCGTGACTTAAACAGGTTAGGGAAATCTGCAAATGTAATTCGTATTCTGTGCTGCAAGCTATGAGTATTTACACTTGCAGAGTATGCTGACATGGTATATATCTACTGTCATTGCAATGGAAATGCGATGGCCTCTGTTTGAGAATATCAACTAGGTTACTTAACGGAAAAAAGGATACAACACTGTGTTCGTCTGAAGGTTCGCTTCTCAGACTTTATGCTTTACCAGAAGATAAACTCAATGTGCAATTGCACGAGAAGCTATAGAAGTCTTAAAGACCCATCAGATGATCGACATGGGCTGTGAAACTACCCTTCCTGTAAATAGAACATATGGAAGATCTTAAAACTGCTTTAGCCTAACACACTAGTTGCAAGTCACGTTGTGAGTAGTATTCATCCATCAAACAAAGGGAACATAATGGAGCTATATGCAGAACAAAAATATTCATATATGACAAAAAGAAAGGAGACAAAGACATAAAAACCATGCATAGACTCTTCAGTCTTCTCTCTCAATTTACATGGTGTTTATTAAAAAACATAAACAAATAAACAAGCTAATATGAGGACCCGTGGTCTAGAGGTAGCGTCTTTGATGTATAATCAAAACGTCTTCGGTCCCGGTTTCGAATCCTGCCGCTGCTTGAATCTTGTTTAAGAATCAGCATTGGCGGCCGAAGACTTCCGGCGTAAGAAGTCAGCCTCATTCTGCCAACGGCCTTCTCAAAGAGGGCGGAGGAGCGGACAGAGGTTCAGGGCACTCTCTTGCCCTACGGGTGGAAAACTGCCCCTAAAGGCGGAAGAATCAGCAATGATCAACGACATGAGGATGCAGAAGGCAATGGAAACCACTGCACTGAAGACATGAAACGTGTATCCACAGGACATGTGGCCTTTAATTGAAGAAGTGTCACGATGATATCTCCAGTGGAAAAAGATTCCGGGATAGTCTCCCATTGGGATCTCCGGGAGGGGACTGCCAAGGGGGATGTTACCACGAGAAAAATATTTAATAATCAACGAAATAATAATGTTCTACGAGTCGGGGCGTGGAATGTCAGAAGCTTGAACGTGGTAGGGAAACTAGAAAATCTGAAAAGAGTAATGCAAAGGCCCAATCTAGATATAGTAGGGGTCAGTGAAGTGAAGTGGAAAGAAGACAAGGACTTCTGGTCAGAGGAGTGTAGGGTAATATCAACAGCAGCAGAAAATGGTATAACGGGAGTAGTATTCGTTATGAATAGGAAGGTAGGGCAGAGGGTGTGTTACTGTGAACAGTTCAGTGACCGGGTTGTTCTCATCAGAATCGACAGCAAACCAACACCGACAACGATAGTTCAGGTATACATGCTGACATCGCAAGCTGCAGATGAAGAGATGGAGAAAGTGTACTAGGATATTGAGGGGGCAATACAGTATGTAATGGGGGATGAAAATCTAATAGTCATGGGGGACTGGAATGCAGTTGTAGCTGAAGGAGTAGAAGAAAATGGTACAGGGAGAATATGGGCTTGCGACAAGGAATTAGGGAGGAGAAAGCCTAATTGACTTACTGTAACAAGTTTCAGCTAGTAATAGCGAATACTCTGTTCAAGAATCACAACAGGAGGAGGCATAATTGGAAAAGGCCGTGTGATACGGGAAGATTTCAGTTAGATTACTTCATGGTCAGACAGAGATTCCGAAATCAGATACTGGATTGTAAGGTGTACCCAGGAGCAGCTATAGACTCAGATCATAATCTAGTAGTGATGAAGAGTAGGCTGAAGTTCAGGACATAAGTCAGGAAAAATCAATACGCAAAGAAGTGGGATGCGGAAGTACTAAGGAATGACGAGATACGGTTGAAGTTCACTAAGGCTATAGATAAAGCACAAAGAAGTTGGGAAGGAAAACGTAAGTACAAAGAAGGTAACTGCGAAGAAACCATGGGCAAAAGATGAAATACTTCAACTGATCGATGAAAGGAGCAAGTACAAAAATGTTCCGAGAAACTCAAGTCGCTGAGGAATTAAGTAATTATGAAGTGCAGGGAATCTAAGACGAAATGGCTGCAGGAAAAATGTGAGGACATCGAAAAAGAAATGAATGTCGGAAGGACAGACTCAGCACACAGGAAAGTAAAAAAAAAAAAAAACCTTTGGTGACATTAAAAGAAAGGGTGATAACATTATGAGTGCAACGGGAATTCCACTGTTAAATGGAGAGGAGAGAGAGGATAGGTGGAAAGAATACATTGAAAGCCTCTATGAGGGGGAAGATTTGTCTGATGTGATAGAAGAAGAAACAGGAGTCGATTTAGAAGAGATAGGGGATCCAGTATTAGAATCGGAATTTAAAAGAGCTTTGGAGGACTTACGGCCAAATAAGGCAGCAGGGATAGATAACATTCCATCAGAATTTCTAAAATAATTGGGGGTAGTGGCAACAAAACGACTATTCACATTTGTGTGTAGAATATATGAGTCTGGCGATATACCATCTGACTTTCGGAAAAGCATCATCCACACAATTCCGAAGACGGCAAGAGCTGACAAGTGCGAGAATTATCGCAGAATCAGCTTAACAGCTCATGCATCGAAGCTGCTTACAAGAATAATATACAGAATAATGGAAAATAAAATTGAGAATGCGCTAGGTGACGATCAGTTTGGCTTTCGGAAAGGTAAAAGCACGACAGAGGCAAATCTGACATTGCGGTTAATAATAGAAGCAAGACTAAAGAAAAATCAAGACGTGTTCATAGGATTTGCCGACCTGTGAAAAGCGTTCGACAATGTAAAATGGTGCAAGATGTTCGAAATTCTGAAGAAAGTAGGGGTAAGCTATAGGAAGAGACGGGTCATATACAATATGTACAACAGCCAAGAGGGAATAATAAGAGTGGACGACCAAGAACCAAGTGCTCGTATTAAAAAGAGTGTAAGGCAAGGATGTAGCCTTTCGTTAATACTGTTCAGTCTGTACATCGAGGAAGCAATGATGGAAATAAAGGAAGGTTCAGGAGTGGAATTAAAATTCAAGGTGAAAGGATATCAATGATACGATCGCTGATTACATTGCTACCTTGAGTGAAAATGAAGAAGAATTACATGATCTGCTGAACGGAATGAACAGTATAATGAGTACAGAGTATGGACTGAGAGTAAATCGAAGAAAGACAAAAGTAATGAGAAGTAGTAGAAATGAGAACAGCGAGAAACTTAACACCAGGATTGATGGTCACGAAGTAGGTGAAGATAAGGAATTCTGCTACCTAGGCAGCAAATAACGAGTGACGAGAGGAGCAAGGAGGACATCAAAATCACACTAGCAAGGGCAAAAAGAGAAGTCTACTCATATCAAATTTCGGCCTTAATTTGAGGAAAAAATTTCTGAGGATGTATGTCTGCAGTACAGCATTGTATGGTAGTGAAACATGGACTTTGGGAAAACCGGAACAGAAGAGAATCGAAGCATTTGAGACGTGGAGCTACAGACGAATGTTGAAAATTAGGTGGACTGATAAGGTAAGGAATGAGGAGGTTCTGCGCAGAATCGCAAGGAACTTGTTGAAAACACTGATAAGGAGAAGGGAAAGGATGATAGTGTAACGTGGTTACTTATTCTATGATTGAGAAGAACTGTGTAAGTTGAAATGACATGTTTAATGTCGCAATTTTTAGCATAAAAATACACGGTTTTACACAGTTTTCAATTCGACAGCATACACTCGCCAACATCAAAAAGTGAAATAATCCTAAACACGACAATGTTAAACATTAACTCCCAGAAAGAATATTAATCCTACACACAACAATATTAAAGTTGAATTAGAAGTTTCTTTAGAAAATTGTACCTATGACGTTGGTCAGTACAACGAAAATTGTCCGATTCCTGTTCAAAGTTTGGTACTATTTAGGACGACAAGTCCACGGTGGATGGTTAGTCATGTGAAAGATTGAACGAAAGATTACCCAAGGCCGCTCGAGTTTACAGTGGAAGCAAGCTGGTGAACCAACAAAGTTTACGCCTCCACACGCGCTATTTAACTTAAGCTAAGAGGAGCTGTCGTCTTCTAGGCCGCTCTCTTCAACTGAAATTCCTATAAAACTAATCAAACCTTTGCTGAACTTTCCAGCAGAAACTTTCCCTATGTTTCTTGTTATGCGAGAAAACATGTACTCAGCCGTAGTCTTTGTATGTAGCGATATACACGTGCATGGTTGGAGCAGCGTGCATATTGTAGTGCCCTCTCAGTTCTCGCAAGAACAATTATCTAATTGGGTGGTTTGTTTCTCCACAGTTGGAGCTAAACGTTGCTACAGCTAATTTCTAGCTGGTTTTCAGCCACTGTGAACGCAGTGTTCTCACAAATTTCCTCTCTGCGTCGTACAGAGCGTTAAGCGCTCCGTTCTGCACTTGACGCCAGTTCATGGAAGAGTACACAAAAATTTCACTCTTGTCCTACTCATGATCAAACTGCAACCCCCCCCCCCCCACCCCTTGGTTCATTCGTTCTTCACATCACAGCCTTTTTCGGCCAATAGGAACGTTCCTCTTATTTTGTGGAAACTCTCTCTACCAATCGCAATGTACCTTCTATTAAACTGCGTCGAAACTTCAGTATTTTTCTCCTTCTTAGTGCGTTTCCGCCAATCGGACGTTTTGTGTCTGTTCTAGACGTCTAAAGTACATTGACCTTCCCTAGCTGGACATGTGATCGGAATACATCACTGGTTTTGTTTGTATCCCTTTGGAATTCCGAAACACAGCTTTCTAAAGCTTTTTTTTTTTTTTTTTGTCCCTCTGCAGATGTGACGCTACACGTGTTTCTCCCACCTGAATCACCTGGTCAGGTCACTGACTTTCCACCTGCCACCCCTTTAAGTGGTTTCCGAGCTAACTCCTCTGACGCGCCTTTGCTTCTGCCCTTGTCCTTTTGGCTTTAAAACTAAATCACCTCATGCTACTTGTTCCACCTTACACTCAAAAACATGCATTATATAGGAACGGTGTGTTAATTACCATTGATTGTCATCCCTTTTTGCCTTACATACTGATGGGCAAATTTGCTCATAACCGCCGAATTATGTTAGGTTCAAATGGCTCTGAGCACTATGGGACTTAACATCTATGGTCATCAGCCCCCTAGAACTTAGAACTACTTAAACCTAACTAACCTATGGACATCACACAACACCCAGCCATCACGAGGCAGAGAAAATCCCTGAGCCCGCTGGGAATCGAACCCGGGAACCCGGGCGTGGGAAGCGAGAACGCTACCGCACGACCACGAGATGCGGGCCAATTATGTTAGGTGTCATATTCACCTTCTCAATGTGATGTATGAAGCTCTCATGTAAGGTGCGGATCTGACCTACATTTATTCTGTCACCTTACAATAGGACATCTGTTAAGGCATGAGGTAATGACTTCCATGGTACTAGAGGGAGCTGTATAGGGCAAAAACTCTAGAGGAAGACAGAGAATGGAATACATCCAGCAAATAATTGAGGACTTAGGCTGCAAGTGCTAGTCTGAGATGAAGAGGTTAGCACAGGAGATGAATTCGTGATGGGCCACATCAAACCTGTCAGGAGGCTGATGACCCAGAAAAGAAAAGCAGAAAAAAAATAAGGAAATATTCTGAAAAACCTGTTGACTCCCTTCCACCGAAATCTGTAGTCAGCTCCCTTCAGAAACAAAGCACTGTATCCAACTGCGTTAGTACGCTAAAGATTATACGCATCAGAGCTTCAGGTTCTTTTATGATTCTAATAACATCTTTATTTTTGTTTGTATTTATCTTGTGTGTCCAGATTGCTTAGTCGTTTACGGTACACGGCATTTCGACGCCATACCTTACTTTCATCCTCAGATGACGTCTGTAGCATGAGCAACCTTGCTACATCACGCCTCCTTTTTGTACTTATGAGTCCCCGCCTTTCCCCCAGTGCCCGACCGCACACCACATCGGTCGGAGTGATGGGGGGACGCGATAGCTGAACTTTGGGTACGGACTCCGGGCCCTCAGTGTTTCTGCTGTCCCCGTCGGCCGCAAAAGTCGCTTTCGGCCGGAATTGTGACTTGGCTGAGCGCTTTGTTCCAAGCTTTACTTAAAGTGAAGGCAGTAGTGATGATACCGTTGACCACTCGTAATTCTGGAGCCTCCTTTAGAACACAATTCCAATACAATGAGGCCTATCCTGGAACTTTCGTTTGTTCATGTAATTAAGGCCCTACTGTTCCACGAACGCAAATTTTGTTGATTGCCGGAGCTCGGCCTGTCCCCTTTGCTCCTGCCACGTTTCTTCGATTGTCGGCTCAGTCTGCCCGATGCATGGTTTATCGCAATTTACAAAAAAATGGCTCTGAGCACTATGGGACTTAACATGTTACGCCCAGTCAATATTCTCCCGATTTTGTTAGATACTTTGGCAGATACCCCTTTGCCTTGTCCTCCTCATCGAGTTCTGCTTGCTGGGTCTGTACCTTCTGCCTGAAAGGACGATGGATTTCTTTCCCGCTGTATCTCTTCATTTTGGAAACGTTCTCCAGCTGGTTGAGCTCCCTCGGCAAGACACCTTCATCAGATATTGCACGGGCCCTGTGGGCCAGTGTGCACAGCACACACTCCATGGATGCAGCTGGAGTCGTGAAGATATAAATCAGTTCGTGTGGCTCTCCCGTACACACTGTGTGCCATAGTAACATCCGCTTTGCGCATAACTATGACGTCCAAAAAGTGGAGTCTGTCGTTCTCTTCCATCTCCATGGTGAACGACTGCAATAGGGATGCTGATAAAATATCGATATTTTCCAGAGAGTATATATACATATCGGTGATACTGTAACGCCGGAAATACATATTCTCCTATTTTCATCTATTGTACTATAAATTTTTTCCCTTTATTTGTTACGTGAACATATGACATTTCTGTGTCTTTTATATTGTAAATGTTTTATATATCGATGTATATTTGGTTTGTTTTGTAAATATTATCTGTTTTTTTTTTACGCTGGGTCTGGCCCAGGGAAAACTATGCTATCGAACGACTACATCATTAGGTCGTGTGGAGAACCAAAGTGTTTAGGATCTTTGGTAGGGTTAACTCTGCCGCGTGGAGCGCGGGCAGAGGGAGTCTGGTGGGAGTAGGGCGGTGGAGCAGGTGTGTTGTGTGACGCTCCCGCGAGTTGCCGCGCTTTCGGGGTTTGGCAACATGTAATTGCGCTCGACTTGCTATGATAGTTTCTGACACGGTGTCGCGGACGGGAAGCATTAGCCCGTTTCTCCTGGTGACCGTGTCGAGAAGAAGGCGCGCCAAGATCCAGCTTCTGCAACAGCGACGGCCGACAACGAGTGACTGTCACCACCTCCCCGATTGACGACTGCAAACCTTCAATCAACCAACAAGGAAGACTAAAAGCCAGTAAAGTTTTAGAACTCTATGGCAGACCTCAGCTTTTCAAACTGTTGCATCACAAAAATATAGCAACTTAGCGTGAATCTTTGTTGCTCATTGTCCCAACTCCATTACCAAGCAGGGTCCCTTCCTTTTCTGGAATGAACCCGAGTGTCGTTGAAATTCATACGCCAGCATTAAAGTAATATCATTCCATTTCACTGCTTTAATTTCAAAGTTCAGTTAAAGTATTCGTAGCTGGCTACAATATTTAGATTACACAAGCACAAATTAAGAGTGTGATTTTTGTTAGCATATTTTAGCTTACCTGTGACTGCAGCTCAGCTTGGTACGTACTAAATTTTACTATTGTTAATTGTTCAGAATCATTTAATTGAAGTTCAAAGTTAAATCTCTTATTTCTAAATTGCGTAGATTCAAGTAGCTTTTGAAATGATTGTTGAGGTAGCTCAAGACTAATCTTATTTTATTGAATTTCGTAGTGCTTCAGAAACAAAGTTCACTATTAATTTCAGTCACTAAATTAACTTTCAGTTTTCCGCTTTCATTAATTCTTTTGCTAAATTAAGTAAGAGTGTAGCGAAATTTATTACTTCTGACAAACATTCAGTTTTCACACAGCACCTGTCAACCTCCAGTTGCCATGCTTTTAGAGGTAATTATATGTGCATTAATCTTTCATTTGCAGTTATTATAGTAGTTGTCCATAGGACTGGCGACCGTAATTTTCCCCAAATCTCAAATATCTAATTAACGCCAATTAATTGTTAACGTAATGACCGCACATTTACTTTCTTTATTAATTTTACCCTTTTCTCAAAATTAATTTTCACCAATTTCATTTGCATTTATCCTTTCATTTAGATGTAACCCTTTCCTCCCTCTTTACCGACAAATTAACTTCGGTTACGATTGCTTTTCCCAAATTTCCATTAGGTGCACGCGGTTTAATTTTTCACTAAGGTCGATAAGTGAGGGGGAGGTTACAATACATTTCACCGATATATCGACATCGAAATGGCTGTATCGAGCGCCGAAATTATTATTTTACGTTATTCACGGTAAATGATAACAGCCAAACAGTTGCAGGATAAAGATTTATTGAAATCTTTGACCACGGTTTCGGTATATCTAAATATACCTCCATCAGAAGCAAAAATTCACTAAAACCACATCCTGCAGTGGATATGCATAAAACAATCGTGCCAAAGCGTCGTCAGTAGTTAAAATTAAATTATCACCTCCGTCTGTACAGCATAATTATGAAGAGATGGTCGATGCGAACACGGCATACTATCAAGGATTTCAATAAATCTTTATCCTGCAACTGTTTGGCTGTTATTATTTACCTTGAAGATCTTCAACAGTTGCTGCTCCACACATGTATAAAATTTTGATTTTATATTATATTTCTTTCTCAATTTTTGGTAAATACAGTATTTGAAATTGTTCTTCTGAGGTTGTAGTAGAATATAATTTTACTTCCAGTGTGTGAAGGAGCCTTACTAGTTTTTGAGCTTTCATCTCGTCCAGTCTTTCTCTTTGACTATGCGAAGCAAGTATAGGTGGCACAAACAAGAAGTCCGATTGCATTGGAGAGTGGCGGTGTGAAGACTTCCGACATGAAGAAATAGCGCACCAGTTGCCTTAAAAAACAATTTTTATCGCAACTAGTATACTATTTCTTCACATCGGCATTCTTCGAAAACAGTTGCTGAAAATGATGAAGAAAAATCTAAATGCCAAGATTGGTCTTTGCCGTGGGCGGAGACGTGCGAGGGGAAATGCTGACGTAATCGGCGCTCGGCGCTACGAATAGAAACCGCTACGTTTAGTTTCACCACGCAATTTTAACACTGCAACGCCTAGACAGCTGGCGTTTGCAGAAATGAAAAACAAAGTACCACAGATAAGTCGACATGAAGTTTTCCGGAAAAATTAGATATGTGACGAAATCGGACGACGGACTCGTCGAACACATTTTATTGTGCCACTATATGCACTTACCATTGTTAGCAAAGTGGTTATCGCCAAGCGTGAACGTACATCGTTTTCCTTTCATGCTATAAGGGGGATAGGCAGGCTACTAGCTTGTTGATGTACAGAATATCAGATAATAAATGAGTACGTAAATATATAGCTCTAAAATTGGAATTATTCTCAATGTGCAGCCGATGTTTTTATAAGTCGGTACGTCGATATTTTTTCGGTCTTTATTCATATATCCAATATATTTTTCGATATATCGATAGCCGATACAGTTACTTGGTTAAGTATCGATATATGGTGCTCTGATTTTTTTTTTAATATCAACAGTCCTAGACACTGCACCCAGCTGGACACCTTAGAACAAAACAAACAGTTGGTTCGGCGCGAAAGTTTAGTTTTGCTTGTACACTGACGGAAAAAATGCAGTACTCTCAAGGACTGTTCAGTGGCATCAGCGCATTATATGTGCATACTGAAGGATTATAGTGTTAGTAATTCATTTATCACGGTCATTAACGATCACAGTGTGTTTAGGAGGCCTGTATATGGATCCTCTGTTTTGACCCTGCAGGCAGTAACTGCGCAGAGTTTAGAGGCGAACAGTGTTTGCAAAATTCATTAGGCATTAAGTATTTTATTTTCTGGACATCCGCATCTGTTGAAAGGCATAAAGCTCAGAAGAATTCGTCTGACAGCTGGTAAAATTCTTGTTTCATTGATACATAACCGATTTCGTGGCCTAAAGCCGCATCATCGGGTGCAACACTGAAAAGATATAAGAAGCGTACCTATCGCTGCTAGTCACGATATATTATTGAGTGAATATTGTCTGGTTTGTATTGGCGTACCAATGGTGGCAAAGAAGTGGTCCATTAATTTCGTGAAAATTGCTTGTGAGTGGATCATGATCCACCCATATCATTTCAAACTGCTTGTGTCCCGGCAGTCGAATGCGTCTGAAAAGATAACTAGAAGTAATAATGAATTAATTAGTGTGGGCACATTAATGCATCATTTATTTCACAAACAATCATTACAGAGAAGTCTAAACGCTAGAAACAGCCTTTAGACTCTTAATGCAAGTGAATGACATGCATTAGCAAATTATTTTTTCTGTGGAAAAATAGTGTCTGTGATGTCTTATTCCTGCAAATTCAGTTCTATCGGGTAATTAGAAATCATATTTCCATATGAAACGAACCAGCGTCCTGTGCGGGTCGCTGTTTAAGATGGAAAACTATTTCTATCCGAACCACTGCAGTGACAGAAGTCCCAAGCGAAGTATGTTCCTTGTTGTACTCTACATTTGACATCGTTCTGTGAGATACAACGACGCACCGGTGTTCCATCTTCAGCACGCTGTCTTCCTTTGTGTTACAGTGAAATCTTGTGTGTCACACAAATTCGCCTCGAAAACTTAGGTACAAAACTTACCAAGAGCTTCATGAAACAGCAAGTGTTAAGACAATGTGGAGGACAAAATGCAACTGGAATCTGCCTTTTGACACAATTACACTACTGGGTATTAAAATTGACACACCACGAAAATGACGTGCTACAGACGCGAAATTTAACCGACAGGAAGAAGATGCTGTGATACGCAAATGATTAGCTTTTCAGAGCATTCACACAAGGTTGGCGCCGGTAGCGACACCTACAACGTGCTGACATGAGGAAAGTTTCCAAGCGATTTCCCTTACACAAACAGCAGTTGACTAGCGTTGCCTGGTGAAACGTTGTTGTGATGCCTCGTGTAAGGAGGAGAAATGCGTACCATCAAGTTTCCGACTTTGATAAAGGTCGGATTGTAGCCTATCGCGATTGCGGTTTATCGTATCGCGACATTGCTGCTCGCGTTGGTCCAGATCCAATGACTGTTAGCAGAATATGGAATCGGTGTGTTCAGGAGGGTAATACGGAACGCCGTGCTGGATCCCAACGGCCCCGTATCACTAGCAGTCGAGATGATAGGCATCTTATCCGTATGGCTGTAACGGATCGTGCAGCCACGTCTCGATCCCTGAGTCAACAGATGGGGACGTTTGCAAAACAAGAATCATCTGCACGAACAGTTCGACGACGTTTGCAGCAGCATGGACTATCAGATCGGAGACCATGGCTGCGGTTACCCTTGACGCTGCATCACAGACAGGAGCGCCTGCGATGGTGTACTCAACGACGATCCTGGATGCGCGAATGGCAAAACGTTATTTTTTTGGGATGAATCCAGGTTCTATTTACAGCATCGTGATGTTCGCTTCCGTGTTTGGCGACATCGCGGTGAACGCACATTGGAAGCGTGTATTCGTCATCGCCATACTGGCGTATCACCCGGCGTGATGGCATGGGGTGCCATTGGTTATACGTCCCGGTCACCTCTTGTTTGCATTGACGGCACTTTGAACAGTGGACGTTACATTTCAGAAGTCTTACGACCCGTGGCTCCACCCTTCATTCGATCCCTGCGAAACCCTACATTTCAGCAGGATAATTCACAATCGCATGTTGCAGGTCCTGTACGGGCCTTTCTGGATGCAGAAAATGTTCGGTTGCTGCCCTGGCCAGCACATTCTCCAGATCTCTCACCAATTGAAAACGTCTGGTCAATGGTGGCCGAGCAACTGGCTCGTCACAATACGCCAGTCACTACTCGTGATGAACTATGCTATGGTGTTGAAGCTGCATGGGCAGCTGTACCTGTACACGCCATCCAAGCTCTGTTTGACTCAATGCCCAGTCGTATCAAGGCCGTTATTGTGGCCAGAGGTGGTTGTTCTGGCACTGATTTCTCAGGATCTATGCACCCAAATTGCGTGAAAATGTAATCACATGTCAGTCCTAGTATAATATATTTTTCCAATGAATACCCATTTATCATCTGCATTTCTTCTTGGTGTAGCAATTTTAATGGCCAGTAGTGTATATATGACGATGTCTTGATGGACATACTGGCTGTACCACTAGAGGAGGCGTAGAAACTTTCTGTGCATCGTTAGAAGAATATTGACGTATCGTTGAACATAATTCCGCTAGTGATATACACAATGTAATGACGTCACATGACAAGTAGGCCCGCAGCATTCCAATCCCTTGCAGCCTGGCTGTCCGCTACAGTCGGACGGCGTTCTTCCACCATTAAGGAACTCCGATATCTGATTAAACAAGCACAGGCATAAACGTTCCTGCATCAGGCGGCGCGGGCTGTGAGTTAAAGAAAGTATGCACTTCTAATCGATCGAGCGAACAGGGAGAACACTATTAACGTGGAAATTATAAGAACTTTAATGTGTGGAAAATTACTACGCATCGAAAGGGCTCTTTTAATGCTGGACAGTAATTCACTGGAAGAAGACGTTACTACCTGTAAACTGGATTACCGCTTCATCGCATCCGTCTCTTTTCCTCTTTTTTCACCGCCTTCTTCTTTACCATTATTGTGGCGATGACTCCGCGCGATGTAGCAGCGAGTTTCATTCCTGATTTAATCTCTAGCGGAATAAACAAGGCGCCGACTTAGTCGTGTAGCCAGCGCCTTTCAGAACTAAGCCGCCTGCCTCGTGCCTCCGAGAGGAAAGAGATTGGAGAACGAAGGGAGCAGCTAAGAAAAAATACAGGTAATTCATTGACTGTATTGTGGTATCGTGCTGAGTGAAACTAAAAAGTCAGCATAAACTCGAAACGCTGGAATGCTGCTCTAGAAACCAAGGACGAATCGCAGCGTCTTGTCGTCAAGTACGTTGGTACAGTTGTATTAGACTGTCTGATGGAACAATGGAGCATGCGCAAGAAGAAGTGCGGTCCCGCCTCTCTGTTAACGGCATAATCCTCTCACCTCTGCATCCCCCAAATCTCGTATTTCACTTTAAGACACGTATATCAGTTATAGTAAAAAAAAATAGCTGCAGTTCTATCAACGAATCATTGCGAAACACCTAAACTACACAATTTTGTTGTAAGTAAGAGCAATAACTCCAAATACGTTCATTTTCGATTAGGCCTAACCGTAACTGTCAAGTATTTCGGTTGTCGTACACATACTACCGCCACGAGCCACTTTTGTTGGTCTTCCCACTTCGCGTTTCGGAGGATTATACAAGTGTCATCAAGTGTATTTATTGAACAAGATCTAGATAATTTATCCACCAGACTATTTTTGGCAGCCTGTGGAACCATCTTTCAGTGGGCACCTGGAACTTTCCTATTCGTATTTAGATACGCATTCACAAGGCGAGGAAAATGAAACGATCCGGAAAATGTTTGTAATACTGATGCGGAACTGACCATTCCCACCATAGAAAATTCTGGAAACAGACAATTCGATGCACCAGACGGTTGTTGTCAATGTCGTCACATGCACATCTCCCGCGTTCTCTGCCCCGATTACTTCACTGTGCACTACTTTTGAGTGAGTGGGAGGAAGAGATGTGTTCAGTAGCCAGCTGAATGCAGCAGAAAATGGTGCTCACGAAATAACAAATGGTTCAAATGGTTCTAACCACTATGGGACTTAACATCGGAGGTCATCAGACCCCTTTTGACATAGAACTACTTAAACCTAACTAACCTAATGACATCACACACATCCATGCCCGAGGCAGCATTCGAACCTGCGACCGCATCAGCAGCGCGGTTCCGCACTGAAGCGCCTATAACCGCTCGGCCACAGCGGCTGGCACGAAATAACAACCCTCGTCCGTTGTCGAGTGCTGTGTGAAGCACAATTTATGAAAAACGTGAGTGGAACAGTTTGCGCAAGAGTTTAAGACTGGAAATATTTTGGCAAAACCTGCTGCAAAGCCTACACTGCAAAATTTAATACCAAAATGGCGCGTAGCGGATAAAAACAATAACTACCTGAAAACGAGTTCGAGAAAGGACAGCCTGGAACAACGTCCGATGAAATTTCGGACGCTGTTTGCTGTACAATTGGGTATTAAGAGATGGATGTGTCGATGCATTATCAAAAATGACCTGCATTTGTATCTGTATAAATGTACTGCTGTGCATAACGTAAAAGGTGCAGGGAAAATTTCGCGTGTTGAGTTATGCCAGTGGTTTTTGAGGTAAGTGGATCAGGGTATGTGAACACACAGAATATTCTCGATTGTGCATCAGAAAAGAGCAGTTACATAATCTCGAGATTTGTGTTTTATGGTGCCAGTATCTAACGTGATTCTTTCACCAAACTGTTAATGTTTACCAGCGTGTCCAAACACCTATATTTGGGTGAAACGGCAGAAGACGAAGAACTGGAAGGTTATTTTCAAGAAGATGGCGCAACGGCACACACCGTTTTGGCCGCCTCATCATGAAGGCATGAAGTGTTTCTTGAAGAGAGGACAATCAGCAGAGTCAGTGCCATGTCATGGTTACCTCGGTCGCCTGATTTGTCTCCTTGAGACTTTTACCTGTGGTGCAAATTGCAGAGCCAGATGTGTACTCAAATAAGAAAAAAATTGTTCAAATGGCTCTCACTATGGGACTTAACTTCTGAGGTCATCAGTCCCCTAAAACTTAGAACTACTTAAACCTTACTAACCTAAGGACATCACACACATCCATGCCCAAGGCAGGATTCGAACCTGCGACCGTAGCGGTCGCGCGGTTCCAGACTGTAGCGCCTAGAACCGCTCGGCCATCCCGGCCGGCGTACTCAAATAAACCTCACACTCTTGAAACGGTGACCATTTTCGACATCTTCTTTGAAAGGAGTCGATATCGGCCAGTCTTACCGCAAATATTTAGCAGAATAGTTTCATTTTGTCTACTCCGTACTTTTTTTGTATTTCTGTTTATTGTCTTTCAATTCGTGCTTGGGCGAGCCATCTCAATTCTGGAAAGATGATATGACAGTAAGTGTGAGCTAACTTTCGTGCCCGTGATGACGGTACGACTGTAAGGACAACACAACACCCAGCCCCGAGAAAAATCTCCGACTCGGGCGGGAATCGAACCCAGGCACCTTTGGTTAGCAATTTACCGTACTAACCCCGAAGCTACCAAGGCGGACCACCCTGCACTACAAGCCTGTAGCTTTGGCCTTCTCCCGCGGTAACACCGACAGAAATAGGAAACGCAACGCCACGAACACACTTACCGAACGCTACCAAACTATATTCCGTGGCCGGCCGGTGTAGCCGTGCTGTTCTAGGCGCTTCAGTCTGGAACTGCGTGACCGCTACGGTCGCAGGTTCGAATCCTGCCTCGGGCATGGATGTGTGTGATGTCCTTAGGTTAGTTAGGTTTAAGTAGTTCTAAGGTCTAGGGGACTGATGAGCACAGTTGTTAAGTCCCATAGTCCTCAGACCCATTTGAACCATAAATTCCGTGTCTGTGAGATATGTTGATTCAAATTTCATTATTATGCGAACTTCTACAATGAAATTTTCACTCTTCAGCGGAGAGTGCGCTAGTGTGGAACTACCTGGCAGATTAAAATTGTGTGCCGGATCGACATTCGAATTCGGGACCTTTGGCTTTTGCAGGCCACTGTTCTACCGACTGAACTATCCACAGCTTTACTTCCGCCAGCACATCATCTACCTTCCATTTTCAAAGAAACTGCGATAAGCACCTCTCCTCGTGCATAAAAAGTGCATAAAAAAGCCATACCTACAGATCAAGACGATTGTAAGTACATGACGTTACTGGGTGTGTCACCGTTGCTGAAACTTTTTAGGCAGAAATCGCAGAACAGCATATCTGAAGGACGTGCACATGCAACTTGTCATCATCTTTCGACCACTGAGAAAGGTCGAATCATTGGCATAAACGACACTGGAGCACCATACTGAGCGATCACTAAAGACAGCTGGCTACAGAACAATGACCGCGAGAACAGTATCGCAAGAAGGTTGTGTACGGGGTCCTCCGGAATGATTTACACCACAGGACGATCGTGAAGTCTGCAAGGTCGCATAAGAAGTACCGGCAGAAGTGAAGCAGTGATAGCAGGTGCTGAATCATGCATGGATAGCTCTGCAGGTAGAGCACTCGCCCGCGAAATGCGAAGATCTCAGTTTCGAGGACCCATCCGCCATATAGCTTCAATTTGCCAGGATGTTTCAGATTGTATGATTGTTCGACAGCCTCTGAAGAATAGACAGATGGCTACAGCTGAAATTCTGGCAGAGGTTGCAGGCAGAATGTCAACACGCAACGTCGGGATCAGATTACAGCAAGTTAGATTGAAATCTGGAAGTGTCGTGTCTCGTTTACCTCTGACACTGAAACCATGGCAACAGACTTGCATGGTGTCGAGCCACAGTGAATTGGGACACTGAATGGCATTCTGTGCTGTACAGTGATTAGTCTCACTTCTGTCTGTGGCGTTCAAACGACCAGGTGAAAGGTCACCGTAAATAGTGACTCACGAAGCCCAAAGGTCTCCAACTCCTGGAATTATGGCGTGGGTAGCAATGGGATATGAAAGAAAAAAGCTGTAACTGTTGAAGGGAGGCTCAGTACTCGTCAGCATGTGGAAAGAATAGTAAACCCAGTTCTCATACACTTCACGATCAGGGTACGAAAAAGCATATTCCAGCAAGATATCGCAAGGCGACGCAGTCCAGTTCACACTACAAACGCCTTGAGTAACACAAGAATCCTTGCTTGACCTGGTCAGTCCCCTTATTTCTCACTTTTAGAATATTTCCGAGATGCGAGGGACGACATATACATTCAGCTGAGCCTCAATACGGCAATCTTAATGAATTTACATGTGTCTTTCATTCATGACCTGAAATTTCTCAATATTACGATCGGAGGCTGTTTGCTACCATGAGATAACGGACACATGTCCATGCTGGTCATGTTGATGATGAGCATAAGTTCCTAATGGCATGAAAGTTGAATCGTTGAACAACCGTTATGGTATGATCTCCCTAAAGTTGAATAACCATAGGACTGGTGGTTCACGGTGTAATACACTCCTGGAAATGGAAAAAAGAGCACATTGACACCGGTGTGTCAGGCCCACCATACTTGCTCCGGACACTGCGAGAGGGCTGTACAAGCAATGATCACACGCACGGCACAGCGGACACACCAGGAACCGCGGTGTTGGCCGTCGAATGGCGCTAGCTGCGCAGCATTTGTGCACCGCCGCCGTCAGTGTCAGCCAGTTTGCCGTGGCATACGCAGCTCCATCGCAGTCTTTAACACTGGTAGCATGCCGCGACAGCGTGGACGTGAACCGTATGTGCAGTTGACGGACTTTGAGCGAGGGCGTATAGTGGGCATGCGGGAGGCCGGGTGGACGTACCGCCGAATTGCTCAACACGTGGGGCGTGAGGTCTCCACAGTACATCGATGTTGTCGCCAGTGGTCGGCGGAAGGTGCACGTGCCCGTCGACCTGGGACCGGACCGCAGCGACGCACGGATGCACGCCAAGACCGTAGGATCCTACGCAGTGCCGTAGGGGACCGCACCGCCACTTCCCAGCAAATTAGGGACACTGTTGCTCCTGGGGTATCGGCGAGGACCATTCGCAACCGTCTCCATGAAGCTGGGCTACGGTCCCGCACACCGTTAGGCCGTCTTCCGCTCACGCCCCAACATCGTGCAGCCCGCCTCCAGTGGTGTCGCGACAGGCGTGAATGGAGGGACGAATGGAGACGTGTCGTCTTCAGCGATGAGAGTCGCTTCTGCCTTGGTGCCAATGATGGTCGTGTGCGTGTTTGGCGCCGTGCAGGTGAGCGCCACAATCAGGACTGCATACGAGCGAGGCACACAGGGCCAACACCCGGCATCATGGTGTGGGGAGCGATCTCCTACACTGGCCGTACACCACTGGTGATCGTCGAGGGGACACTGAATAGTGCACGGTACATCCAAACCGTCATCGAACCCATCGTTCTACCATTCCTAGACCGGCAAGGGAACTTGCTGTTCCAACAGGACAATGCACGTCCGCATGTATCCCGTGCCACCCAACGTGCTCTAGAAGGTGTAAGTCAACTACCCTGGCCAGCAAGATCTCCGGATCTGTCCCCCATTGAGCATGTTTGGGACTGGATGAAGCGTCGTCTCACGCGGTCTGCACGTCCAGCACGAACGCTGGTCCAACTGAGGCGCCAGGTGGAAATGGCATGGCAAGCCGTTCCACAGGACTACATCCAGCATCTCTACGATCGTCTCCATGGGAGAATAGCAGCCTGCATTGCTGCGAAAGGTGGATATACACTGTACTAGTGCCGACATTGTGCATGCTCTGTTGCCTGTGTCTATGTGCCTGTGGTTCTGTCAGTGTGAACATGTGATGTATCTGACCCCAGGAATGTGTCAATAAAGTTTCCCCTTCCTGGGACAAATGAATTCACGGTGTTCTTATTTCAATTTCCAGGAGTGTACTTTCCACTTCCGCCGGGGTGTTGAGTTCATTTCGGAACCTCTCTCCTTCAAGACACCATTGTGGGCTGTGTTGGTGTCCCGGTGGTAGCGGTTGTGTGTGTCCGAGTCAGATTGGGAGCGGCTACTGCACAGCGCGTCGCGGCGTCAGCCGTTTAAGCGGGACGCGCTGACTCAACACCACTTGTCGCGTCCCACGCTCTATTTGTTGAGCCAGTGTCTGGGCGCCCCGTTCCGTGGAAGCCGGAATTGTCACCGCGTGCTCTCACTTCGTCACCGCTCGCTTTTCGGAACAATTTCTTCATTTACAGTTACTTTATATCGCTAAATCTCAGGCCACATCAACTACGTTTATACAACTCACGCCACTTAGTGTTCTGGGGCATAGACTACTTCTGCTACAATTTCCAACCCCGTTCCCGTTCCGTTGGTGAATTGAAAGTGGGAAATGAAACGCATCTAACCTCTATAGGACACTTCCGGAACACATTTCCACAGTATGTGAAACGCAAACTTGTGCAGGCATTCAGTCGAATTCCAGGCGGGCTTGTTGGTTTGGTGGTAAAGAGCGTGCCTGGAAACCGTGCATGGGGGCTTTATTAAATATTAATGAAAATATTTTTTTTTAGTAGCTGTATGTCCGATTACGCAAGTCTCGTAAACGGCTGGCCCTGACTAGTTTTAGTACGCAATCTGACTGCTTAGAATGACAGCAAAGAATGTAAGAAAATTTCTGTTAGCACAATTAATTAAGTCTCCAGCAACTATAAAACCTACGCAACAACAAACACAAGTGTAGCTGTTCTGTATGTGGTAGTATGACTCAACGCACATCTGGCACGGTTCTTCTTCAAGAAGACAAGAATTTTTTAATTATCAATTATACTGACGTGATAAAAGAAAATTAGAAATACTATAATTGCGCAACAAAACCAGAATTACACTCTAATACAAGAACACACGCCAGATGCTTTGTTGACTGAACCTGTAATGACACATTATTCAGGACGCTGAAGGAATAAAACAAAGAAGTATTTCATACCTCTATATATATTGAGGAAATGCACTCTGACCATTACAATATCTCCATTGGAACAACATCTGCTATCTCTCCCATCAAACCACTGCATAAAACATGGAACAACACTCTCCACTACCACATCTCCACTCCGAGTTCACGACAAACAGTGTCCACCACAACTTCTCGGCAAGCACTGCTTGCCGCTAACTCTCAATAAGCACTGCCAGTGGAGGCGGCGGAACAAAAAAACTCTCTGGCGCGATCTCTGGCGCTGTGGCTCAGTGTAGCCACCTTTCAACCGAGAGTTCGCGGAATCTGCTCCCAGTCAGATCACGTGAGTTTTCAGTCTGGCGTTAATCTAGCGTTAACGTTTCAAAGAATGGAGGAGCTGCCAACAACGACACGTGTTTCGGATTCCATGCTAAACTGTCGGTCTCCTTTCTTCCGCTGATAACTGGTATAGATTAAGGACACGCAAGTAGCTGAAGTGGCGTCGATTGAAAGACTTGCACCCAGCATTTGAGCCACATGAAATTACCCTCGTTCCATTGAACTTCCACTACTACGATGTTATCCTGCACAACACCTGTAGTGAGATCATTAGACGATTAGAATGCTTGTGCGAGACATTCGCAACATCTGTTTACAGGGCGTCTCAAGCCTTTTAGGTCATACTGAAGGAGGTGATAGTGGGTCCACAAGCGATTATATTGAGATGGGGAACCAGTGATCAGCAATTCATATTTAATGTGATATGGACACACAGCGTACACCACATAACAGTGACATAGCTCATAATAATTGCTCAAAGTTACGACCAACGCATGTTTTGCAGTGTCTGGGGTGAGGATAATCCCCACGCCACCCAGATCTGTGGGCAGTAGCAACGATTCTCTACCAACGTATGGACAGGCATTGTCCAAGACCACCCAATAGAACCGCGTTGGCTGCCTCCCCGTTTGACTGGGCCACATTACCTGGTTGAAAAATGGTTCAAATGGCTCTGAGCACTAGGGGACTTAACATCTGAGGTTATCAGTCCCCTAGAACTTAGAATTACGTTGAAAGGGTACAGTACCACCCGACATTGAAAATAGGTACAACATACTTCATTATTTTTGTCAGAACAACACTTTTTTTTTGTAAAATAACTCAATTTCAATTAATACAGCGAAGCCGGATACCAGTGTGGGAAAGAATGACAATTTATTTATTTAATTGATCACATGTGCACTCCCACAAAGTAAATCCCTACGTCCAGTTTGGTGAGATCTTTTGAAATGAATGAATGTATGGTCGTCTGCTAACCACAGATAGTGAATGTGAATATATGATCATCTTTGAGTCGATCCTTTGGCCACCTTTGGTGGGACCAAAGAGATGAAATTTACCTGAGCTTTGAGCGCCTGAAATGTGGCTGACCAATAGGGTAGTAAGGTGCTCCCCCACTTCGACAGAGGTGTGAGAGGACCTAGAGAACGGCCATGTTTCACCACTCTGCCGCTGGATCCTGTGCTGTTAACACCTTTTTTAGTTGTGCTCCGTAATGACGAAAGAGTGGAGGCATGGTATGCATGTGGAATATTTAAGAGTAGTTTGAAATAATAATTTCTCTATTTCAGGAACTTTTGTGGGGAGAATTAAATGTCAGGCAGGTAATATTAATGGGATTGTAGTAATCTTCGGAAGTGACCAACGGTCACAAAAAAACCACGTGTAGCAATAAGTTGAAATACTTCCGTGTGCTTAAGCTAAGCTGAATTACTAGCGTGTTTACAATAAGTTGAAATATTTAAGAAATAGCGTGTGTACCATAAGTTGAAATATTTAAGAAATGGCGTGTGCAGGACTTGAAATTAGAGACGAGTACTTCCACGTGGTGAGTACTGTGTGAGTCTCAATCTGTGTATGAGACAAAGCATAAAGAGAAGTACTCATCCATGGTATCAGTTGAGGACTCGCGTGTGTGATGAATAAGTTCGTAATATTACTTTGCGTGATATGATTCCGTGTGACGCTAGATTCGTACTCTGAGAGAGAAGCAAGGTGAGTCGGCCGTGTATCCAGCAACGCCACATGGCTTGCATTGCACAGGAAGACGTGCATATATCTCCAGAGTTCATAGTAGGAAAGTAGAATTACAAAGTGGGGCAGTGTCGTGTGAAACTGGGATAAATATTAATTGAAGTGGGAAAGCTGAAAGTGATAATGTTGTGACTATTCACTGTCTTGTATTTCATATTGTAGTGTGGTGAATGTCATGTAATTTGGGTATGTGTGGTTTGCATGGGAGTGTAGCGAGGTAGTTTCAAAAGATTAGTGGGTTATGCTTGTTCCTTCTGTACCGCTCGGTCTGGAGGAAAGTTTCGTGATGATGATTGTGAGAGTCGAAGGGTGAGAAATAATAAAAGATCCACCATCCTATCCAGAAAGTGCACTGTAACGTTAAAATAATTACGAGACCATAATATAGAGATTCACCAATGTAAAGTCATGCCCACTGGGCGGAATTTATCATGTGTTATTGTTGTAGGTTATAGAATTTGTGTGTTTAGGTTAGAGAATTTATCGGAATAAATAAGATAGTGAAAAGAAAAAGATTGGTGGACTTTTCTATTGAATTGTATGTTGCCATAATGTCCCGAATTTATGATGTGTGTGCCATTCATATTCAGTGCGGTGGCCACGTGTAGACAAAAGCCGTTAAATAAAAAAAAGGAAGGAAAATGTGGTATTGCCAGTGCGTAGTGTACAGTCAGAGTTCTATAAATTACTGATAGTCAGATGCGTGTTTCCGTTGCATATTATTCATACAGGAGGATAATTTGTAACTTAATTGTGAGTACGAGAGTTCATGTTACTCGACAAATAAGAATGAATCCACTCGCTTGGCAGACCACTCATCTTGCAGGCCTGACTGCTTGATGCCACAGTATGAGCAAGGCATGTGGGTGCCTCTCAACGTAAACCTAACCTAACCTAAGGACATCACACACATTCATGCCCGAGGCCGGATTCGAAACTGCGACCGTAGCGGTCGCGTGGTTCCAGACTGAAGCGCCTAGAACCGCTCGGCCACACGGGCCGGCATTCGTGAGAGATGTGCCACCACAGTTCTTGGAGACCGTACCCCTTGTGCGTGAAAGGATCCGGTTCCAACATGACGGTGCACCAGCTTGCTTCGATGTTAATATCCGGGAGCATCTGAACAACGCGGACCCTCACCGTTGGATTGGAAAATGAGGTTGTGTCCCATGGCCAGTATGATCATCGGACCTCACACTTCTAGGCTTTACCCTCAGAGGTTACATGTAGACGTTGGTGTATGAAACCTTCGTAGAAACGGATGGACACCTGCTTGGTATGGTCCAAGCTGCCTTTCTTCTGGTGCAACAGACACCAGGGATCTTCGAGAGAGTGTGACAGAAATTTATGCTCCGTTGTCATATTTGCATTGACTGTGGTTCATCACTTTGAACATTTACTATGAACTATGTTGTTGTTATGTGGTGTACTCTGTGTATATCCTTAGCACAATAAATACGCATTTCCAATAATTGGTTCCCTATCTCAATATAATAGGTTGCGGACCCACTATCACCTGTTTCAGTTCGTTCTAAAAGGTTTGAAACACCCTGTATATGGCTGTGTTAGTACTTCATACGCCCCGATAAGTTGGTAGTGTTCGGAAAGTTGGGTGACTACCACTTCCTATGTTTACTCTATCGGCTTCTCAGTGCACTACCACCCTTAGCTCAGAGATCAGCTACCTGTCATCTCCTCATAATCGAAACTCTAGTCTCTCTTAGCTGTGCAAATTGATACAACAGAAACATTCGCAAATACATGATGTTAGTAAATATGTATATGACGTAAGCTGCTTTTAGATGATAGTTTATTTGATTGGACTCGTTTCGGGCGATCGTCCATTAACGATGTGTCGTCGTCGTGGCCCTCAGTCGTTACCTGCAATAGCCCAAAACTGTTCCTTACCTTTTTTACTGTTACTGAATCGCCATCTGACTGCTACATCGAACTGCGACATGAATATACTTACTCTGTTTCACTATACTCTATTAGCTGCTGGTAAGCTGTCATAATAAGTGGCTGTATTTATGACCAAAGCAGACGTTATTCTTTAATAGCAAAGCTGATGTATTCTTTAATTAATTTGACTGAACTTACGTAATTCATAGTTAAACTTTTTCTTGACAACAATAAAATTTTGCAAAGTTTTACGTTGATGGTTTTTGGGATGAATTATAATCAGTAATGCCGTATTGCTGGCAAAAATCAATTATATTCTGAATGAAATGATTTTACAAACGTTCAAATAGGACTTACTTTTTACAATAATCTAACAACTAGCATTGCGCAAACATACCTTCAGTAGTGTTGAGTTTCTCAAAAAAATAATTCAATAATATTAGTTCCTCTTATGATAATACTTAGCTGATGTCTCTGTACATCCGTTTATAATCTCTTGTAAATCATAGCTGGTGGCTGGCAGGCACACCGCTCCACTCAACCTCTCGCTTCAGACCAGCTACCGACTCGCTTCGCATCTCGCTTGAGTTCCTACGAACGCTTAAGTGCGGTCTCTCCCGCCAACAATGCTTCCTGGTGCAGACAATCCCTGCTACCATTACAAAATGTATCAATGCGCGGTCTTTCCCGCTCTTTTCTTAAAATGTATCCATACGCGGTCTCTCCCGCCCTTTTTAAAATTATATCAATGTGGTAGATTAAAACTGAAGAAACTGCAAAAAGGTGGGAATTTAAGGAGATGGGACCTGGATAAACTGACTAAACCAGAGGTTGCACAGAGTTTCAGGGAGAGCATAAGGGAACAATTGACAAGAACGGGGGAAAGAAATACACTAGAAGAAGAATGGGTAGCTTTAAGGGATGAAGTAGTGAAGGCAGCAGAGGATCAAGTAGGTAAAAAGACGAGGGCTAATAGAAATCCTTGGGTGACAGAAGAAATACTGAATTTAATTGACGAAAGGAGAAAATATAAAAATGCAGTAAATGAAGCAGGTAAAAAGGAATACAAACGGCTCAAAAATGAGATCGACAGGAAGTGCAAAATGGCTAAGCAGGCATGGGTAGAGGACAAATGTAAGGATGTAGAGGCTTATCTCACTAGAGGTAAGATAGATACTGCCTACAGGAAAATTAAAGAGACCTTTGGAGAAAAGAGAGCCACTTGTATGAATATCAAGAGCTCAGATGGAAACCCAGTTCTAAGCATAGAAGGGAAAGCAGAAAGGTGGAAAGAGTATATAGAGGGTCTATACAAGGGCGATGTACTTGAGGACAATATTATGGAAATGGAAGAGGATGTAGATGAAGATGAAATGGGAGATATGATACTGCGTGATGAGTTTGACAGAGCACTGAAAGACCTGCGTCGAAACAAGCCCCCGGGAGTAGACAACATTCCATTAGAACTACTGACAGCCTTGGGAGAGCCAGTCCTGACAAAACTCTACCATCTGGTGAGCAAAATGTATGAGACAGGCGAAATACCCCCAGACTTCAAGAAGAATATAATAATTCCAATCCCAAAGAAAGCAGGCGTTGACAGATGTGAAAATTACCGAACTATCAGTTTAATAAGTCACGGCTGCAAAATACTAACGCGAGTTCTTTACAGACGAATGGAAAAACTGGTAGAAGCCGACCTTGGGGAAGATCAGTTTGGGTTCCGTAGAAATACGGGGACACGTGAGGCAATACTGACCCTACGACTTATTTTAGAAGCTAAATTAAGAAAAGGCAAACCTACGTTTCTAGCATTTGTAGACTTAGAGAAAGCTTTTGACAATGTTGACTGGAATATTCTCTTTCAAATAATGAATGTGGAAGGGGTAAAATACAGGGAGCGAAAGGCTATTTACAATTTGTACAGAAACCAGATGGCAGTTATAAGAGTCGAGGGGCATGAAAGGGAAGCAGCGGTTGGGAAGGGAGTGAGACAGGGTTGTAGCCTCTGCCCGATGTTATTCAATCTGTATATTGAGCAAGCAGTAAAGGTAACAAAAGAAAAATTCGGAGTAGGTATTAAAATCCAGGGAGAAGAAATAAAAACCTTAAGGTTCGCCGATGACATTGTAATTCTGTCAGAGACAGCAAAGGACGTGGAAGAGCAGTTGAACGGAATGGACAGTGTCTTAAAAGGAGGATATAAGATGAACATCAACAAAAGCAAAACGAGGATAATGGAATGTAGTCGAATTAAGTCGGGTGATGCTGAGGGAATTAGATTAGGAAATGAGACACTTAAAGTAGTAAAGGAGTTTTGCTACTTGGGGAGCAAAATAACTGATGATGGTCGAAGTAGAGAGGATATAAAATGTAGACTGGCAATGGCAAGGAAAGCGTTTCTGAAGAAGAGAAAATTGTTGACATCGAGTATAGATTTAAGTGTCAGGAAGTCGTTTCTGAGAGTATATGTATGGAGTGTAGCCATGTATGGAAGTGAAACATGGACGGTAACTAGTTTGGACAAGAAGAGAATAGAAGCTTTCGAAATGTGGTGCTACAGAAGAATGCTGAAGATTAGGTGGGTAGATCACATAACTAATGAGGAGGTACTGAATAGGATTGGGGAGAAGAGGAGTTTGTGGCACAACTTGACTAGAAGAAGGAATCGGTGGGTAGGACATGTTCTGAGGCATCAAGGAATCACAAATTTAGTATTGGAGGGCAGCGTGGAGGGTAAAAATCGTAGAGGGAGACCAAAAGATGAATACACTAAACAGATTCAAAAGGATGTGGGTTGCAGTAGGAACTGTGAGATGAAGAAGCTTGCACAGGATAGAGTAGCGTGGAGAGCTGCGTCAAACCAGTCTCAGGACTGAAGACCACAACAACAACATCAATGTGCGGTCTCTCCTGCCAACAGTACTTTGGTGTAGACATTCCCTGGTACCACAATTATTTCCAACATGACAAATATTAATTATTCCTACTTAATCCTATAAATAAAATATAAACATCTTTCATAAATTGTGGTTTGACAATACACAGTAGAAATACACAAGGTTATCGCCTATGTCATTCATATAAACTGAAAAGAAATGGAACAAAAGCTCTGGTTGGGAAACGATGCAGGAGGAAAATCGACCGCGCCAGTTTAAATGAACCATATTGCCAACCACCTTATGCAATTCAGGGAAATCTGAATAGCGAGACGGGAATTTGAATCGCCATCCTTCAGTGTCTTAAACATTACACCAACGTACTCGAAGAAAATTGAAATGTAATTGAACAGCAACGCATGTTTCTGCCTGTTTATGCGCAATGCACTGTCTCTTTTTGCGTTGACGATCAATTGCTAATCTCTGCACAAAGTTTCGATAGTTTTGCAGGCCTTCCTGTATATCATTTCAGTCACTGACCATTTTACCGCTAGAACCAACGACGCGCGTGAGTCTAGGTGTCGTACTTTGCCTCATACAACGGTAATGAAGGTAGGCAGACGGAAGGCACTGGTTGAAAGCTCAGCACTAGTAGCCAATTAACCACATCTGAACAGCTTTAGACCGACACCAGAATGGATGTAACATCTTGAGCCCATCAATACCCTGTACACTGAATTCCACACTATACATTTAAATACTTTCAACCAGCAAGCCAGCTGGTCCTCGTACTCCCAGGTATGTAATTCAGCATCCCACAAAAGCCACTTCCACAGCGCCAAATACTAACGACGGCGACTTTGCTCCACTTTGATTTACGACATTGTAAAGCGAAATTTCCACGTGGAGAACGTTGGTGAACTAAGCTTTTTATGCTGATTATGGTTACACGAGGAACGTAAAGCTGAAAAAGCACACCTGACTGAAGGAAACATAGATGCCATGTATAGCAAAATGACAGAAATCTTCGGAGAAAAAGAGGAGCACATGTATGAACATGAAGACTTCAGATGGCAAGCCAGTAGTAAACAAAGAAACTAAGGCTGCAAGATGGCGGGAAATCTACAAGAAAAATTGAAGACATTTTTGTTGGAAGGTAAGACAGCGACTGCCACCCCAAATCACGTATCATATCAGTGACACTCTCACCCCTATTGCGCGATAACACGAAACGAGTTGCCCTGCTTTGCACCTTTTCAATGTCCTCCGTCAATCCTACCTGGTAAGGATCCCACACTGAGCTGCAATATTCTAGCAGAGGACGGACAAGTGTAATGTAGGCTGTCTCTTTAGTGGGTTTGTCGCATCATCTAAGTGTTCTGCCAACAAAGCGCAGTCTTTGTTTCGCCTTCCGCACAATATTATCTACGTGGTCTTTCTAATTTAAGTTGCTCGTAATTGTAATTCCTAGGAATTTCTAGGAAAGGACACGAAATAGCGACAGTAGTCAAGGAGAAAATAGAGGGCTGTAGCCTACCTCCATGTTGTTTCATCTGCACGTACAGCAAGAAGTAAAGGAAACCAATGAGAAATTTGCGAAAGCAATTAAAGCTCTGGGAAATAATAAAAGCCATCAGGTTTGCCTGTGACAGAGACAGCAAAGGATTTGGAAGGTAAATAGAATCAGTAGAGTATTGAAGAGAGATTATAAGATGAATATTAAAAAAAAAGTAAAACGAAGGTAATGAAATGCTGTCGAATTATATCTGGCATCGCCTGGAAATGGGGCATTAAAAGTATTAGATAAGTTTTCCTATTTGGGAAGTGAGATAAATGACAATGGCTGAAATAAAGAGGATATAAAATTCAGACTATCAAAAACGCATTGCTGAGAAACGTTCTAACGTTCTGCGTGGTTTCTGTTTGTTCTATATCGTGTCTTCCTACCACTTTCGCGCAACGACGGTCTGAGCGTTTTTTTAGGGAATTGACTAGTTTGAACCTGAGATCTGTTGCTGGTAAGGAGACGCCAGACCACACATGACATGTAGAGTTCAGAAGAGTTCAGTGAGACTAGCGATGATATAACCAAATACTTAATGATTTCAGCGTCAGCTCCACTGCACTCCCTGTAAAAGAATCTTAATACTAACTAAATTTAGTGGAAGGGGTTCAAGGCTTTCCTATTTTTAGTTAGCTGGTAAAATAATGTCGAAAATGCAGTTGAGTTTACCATTGGAAATTTTATTCTATTCGCAAAACATTGTTTATAAATTGCACTATTGATAAAAGAAAATATTTTAATACAGGATGATAAAAACCAACTGCGTTCAACAAAAATGTGAACGAATATTCCTTGAGTGGGTTTCCAAGTTCTACAATGGATCGAAGGATGACCTATGCCATATCACATCTATAATATAGGTTTAAATTAAGATTTACAAGAGAGAAAACTATCAAAATGGTCTACAGTGACCCTCAATTATCTTTAATTACTTATCTAACTTGTCGTAAATTACAGTGGCTGATGTGGCTTATCAATAACAATATAACAGAAAAATCATTGCGTTTCAGATTTTTACTTCAAGTGGCAAATGTAAACACCATGAGCTCTAATTGACGATCGACACTAGTATTACGCAAAAAAGGGGTGTAACAGATGAGACTTCTGCAGTTCTGAGTGAAACTTTATGCACTGTTATGCGGCATCGTGTGCGTTCATTACCTTGTCGGTGTTCATCAGGGGGCGCGGGCAGCACAGCTCCGCTCACCTTGCCGTCTCGGAAGCAACTCTCTCCTAACTTCTCCTTACTACAATTTACGGAAGTTGGTTTAAAAAAACTATCTGGCTGTGTTTTCATCTGACCAATCAGGGTCTCAATGTTAACCTTAAGCTCCACCTAAAAAAATTTTGACCATCCAATGAGAAACGTTATACTTTTCGTGGTGAGGCAATGTTTTTAAAGTTTGCAACGTAACAGAGACGTGAAAAAGTCTCATGCTAAAACTTGCGTCTGGGGTAGTCCTTTTAATGTTATCGTAAGATCTATACTGTTCTTCTGGAGAGCTCTAGCTTTTGACATGGGCTGGGTGGTAGTCCTAGCGGTTAGCTGGCGACGTGGGTGTCCGTCCCTTATCGTAGAGCCTTCAGCTTAACACAGTTCTGCTCTCGGCTTCTGTTCTCGTTTCTCCCCTCGGAACTGCGTCTGTCTCACGGTGGGAAGGTATGACATGCATTTAGGCATTCTTGTGTTAGTCTGTGGTATTCCATTTGCTCACTCATTACTCGTATTATTTTGGTTAATTTAATGTCACGATTTATTCGGAGCTATGTGACATACTACTGGATTTGCTTATCATGTCAGGGTTTTCATGGAAGGTGTTGGATTTGCCTGACACCTTACATATCACCACCCTTCGAATTTAATTTTTGTACTGAAGTTAGGCAATGATTGAATCGTTGTCTAAGCCAGTCAAAAATTATTCCGTTATTTAAATTTTGTTGCCTACTGTTCAGCCACATTATTCTGTTCTATGCTAGTTTGTATTACTAATTTATATTTTTATGTTCTTCCACATTATTATCAAAAATATGTTTATATTGACAAGGGAAGAATTTTTTTTATTGTATTGTAATTATTATTTTTAATTATTTTCTTTCTTTATTTAATTGTGAAGTTTGTTTTTTAAGAAGTTTGTTATCGAAAGTGAGGAGTCTTTCACATCGATTTTCTTAGAAATATTGTTTTTATAAATGTAGTCATCATCATCATCATCATCATCATCATCATCATCATCATCATTTAATACTGATTATGCCTTTCAGCGTTCAGTCTGGAGCATAGCCCCCTTATAAAATCCCTCCATGATCCCCTATTCAGTGCTAACATTGGTGCCTCTTCTGATGCTAAACCTATTACTTCAAAATCATTTTTAACCAAGTCCAGGTACCTTCTCCTTGGTCTGCCCCGACTCCTCCTACCCTCTACTGCTGAACCCATGAGTCTCTTGGGTAACCTTGCTTCTCCCATGCATGTAACATGACTCCACCATGTAAGCCTGATCGCCCTGACTGCTACATCTATAGAGTTCATTCCCAGTTTTTCTTTAATTTCCTCATGTGGACAACCTCCTGCCATTGTTCCCATCTACTAGTACCTGCAATCATCCTAGCTACTTTCATATCCATAACCTCAACCTTGTTGATCAGGTAACCTGAATCCACCCAGCTTTCGCTCCCATGCAACAAAGTTGCTTGAAAGATTGAACGGTGCACAGATAACTTAGTCTTGGTAGTGACTTCCTTCTTGCAGAAGAGAGTAGATCGTAGCTGAGCGCTCACTGCATTAGCTTTGCTACACCTCGCTTCCAGTTCTTTCACTATGTTGTCATCCTGTGAGAATATGCATCCTAAGTAGTTAAAACCGTCCACCTGTTCTAACTTTGTTCCTCCTATTTGGCACTCAATCTGTTTATATTTCTTTCCCACTGACATTACTTTCGTTTTGGAGATGCTAATCTTCATACCATAGTCCTTACATTTCTGATATAGCTCTGAAATATTACTTTGCAAACTTTCAATCGAATCTGCCATCACAACTAAGTCATCCGCATATCCAAGACTGCTTATTTTGTGGGTTGGGGTTGTTTGGGGAATGAGACCAGACAGCGAGGTCATCGGTCTCATGAGATTAGGGAAGGAAGTCGGCTGTGCCCTTTCAGAGGAACCATCCCGGCATTTGCCTGGAGTGATTTAGGGAAATCACGGAAAACCTAAATCAGGATGGCCGGAAGCGGGGTTGAACCGTCGTCCTCCCGAATGCGAGTCCAGTGTCTAACCACTGCGCCACCAGCCAGATAGTCTGTTAGTACGAAAGGCCGGAATTTACAAGATACCGTGCCAATGTGGTATGGCTTACATAGGTCAAACCACATGCACCGTGAAATAACGCTGCACTGAACATCAGTTGAGTTTACCTTTGGAAATTTTATTCTACTCGCAAAACATTGTTTATAAATTGCACTATCGATAAAAGGAAATGTTTTAATACAGGATGATAAAAACCAACTGCGTTCAACAAAAATGTGAACGATTTCCTTGAGTGGGTTTCCAAGTTCTACAATGGATCGAAGGATGACCTATGACATATCACATCTACAATCTAGGTTTAAATTAAGGTTTACAAGAGAGAAAACTATCAAAATGGTCTACAGTGACCCTCAGTTATCTTTAATTACTTATCTAACTTGTCGTAAATTACAGTGGCTGATGTGGCTTCTCAATAGCAACATAACAGAAAAATCGTCACGTTTCAGATTTTTACTTCAAGTGGCAAATGTGAACACCATGAGCTTTAATTGACGATCGACACTAGTATTACGCAAAAAGGGATGTAACAGATGAGACTTCTGCAGTTCTGAGTGAAGCTTTATGCGCTGTTATGCGGCATCGCATGCGTTCATTACCTTGTCGGTGTTCGTCAGGGGGAGGGGAGCAGCACTGCTCCGCTCACCTCGCCGTCTCGGAAGCAACTCTCTCCTAACTTCTCCTTATTACAATTTACCGAAGTTGGTTTAAAAAAACTATCTGGCTGTGTTTTCATCTGACCAATCAGGGTCTCAATGTTAACCTTAAGCTCCGCCTACAAAAATTCTGTCTATCCAATGATAAACGTTATACTTCTCGTGGTGAGGCAATGTTTTTATAGTTTACAACGTAACAGAGACGCGAAAAAGTCTCACGCTAAAACTTGCAGCTGGTGTGGTCCTTTTAGTGTTATCGTAAGATCTATACTGTTCTTCTGGAGGGCTCTATCTTTTAACATGGGCTGGGGGGTGGTCCTGACGTAACAGAGACGCTTAAAAGTCTCACGCTAAAACTTGCGGATGGGGTGGCCCTTTTAGTGTTATTGTAAGATCTATACTGTTCTTCTGGATGGCTCTAGCTTTTAATATGGGCTGGGGGGTGATCCTAGCGGTTAGCTGGCGACGTGGGTGTCCATCCCTTATCGTAGGGCCTTCAGCTTAACACGGTTCTGCTCTCGGCTTCTGTTATCGTTTCTCCCCTCGGAACTGCGTCTGTCTCACGGTGGGAAGGTATGACATGCATTTAGGCATTCTTGTGTTAGTCTGTGGTATTCCATTTGCTCACTCGTTACTCGTATTACTTTGGTTAATTTAATGTCACGATTTATTCGGAGCTATGTGACATACTACTGGATTTGCTTATCATGTCAGGGTTTTCATGGAAGGTGTTGGATTTGCCTGAGACCTTACAACGTCAGGTTGTCAACATTTAATATAAATTTAAGTTTTTATCTGAATATGTTTGGAGTGAAGGCTAATTCGTAGGTGCAACATGAGCGAAAACAGCAACGGCAAGGGAGAAGAAAAAAGCTTTTGAAATGTAGTCCTACAGAAGAAGGCTTGTGCAAGTTTTCCTATTTGCCGTGCATCAGCTTCTCATTTGGCCTCACACGTGGATCACATTCCAGACCTTTCCACCACAGGAACATCAGAGTTTGTCACGGAGAATCAAACCTTGGACATCCGTGTTCGAATATTAGATGAATAAAAAGAGTAATTATATAACAGGTGCCTTATTGAACTCGGAAGAGAAAAGAGCTCATTGCCACAACTTGACTAAAAGGAGGAATAGGTTAATGGGTACAAAATGAGACACCACGGGATAGTTAAATTTGCAATGGACGGAAGTGTGATGATTAAAAATTGTAAACGGACACCAGGCTCCACTACAGTAAGCATGTTCATGTGTACATAAGTTGTCGCAGTTGCGCAGAGATGAACAGCCTTGCACGGGGTAGACTAACGTAGAGATATGCATTACATTAGCCCTCGTACTCGAGACTACGAGCACAAACGCAACAATATGTGTCTCGTAGCTCTTGGCACTACGCAAACAGGTCTCAGTTTCTGTCTGCTGACATCGGAATTCGCCCCAAGCTGTTTTGGGGACGAGCCTCGGAGTCCAGCATCGGCCAGAAATACCGCCAGACATTTCGTGTCGCAAGTGCTTCCTGCGGTCCTCCATTGACGCCAGCTGCGAAACATTGGCACGAGGCTGACTTCCCGTCGTGTGAAACGTGGCCCGCGGCTGCAAAAACGTCACGAGTACTGAATTATACACTGAGAGCGAGAGATCATTTGGTGTCGTATCGCTTTCTGCTAGCAGTGACGCAGCGACAGAATAAATAGTTCAAGTAAGAGATGACGCCGCCTACAGTCAGGTATAATTTTTTCATTATGTACAACACATTGAAACCTTAAGGTTCATCACACGCTACTTCCTACAGTCATAATTTTCTATGATGTCAGCTGCCAGCTATGGCCTTTTTTTGAGTAATCAGTCTTCTGACTGGTATAACGTCACTTGCTACCTATGTCCTCAGTTATTTGTTGGAGGTATCCCAATCTCTGTCTTCCTCTACAGTATTTGCCCTATACAGTTACCTGTAGTACTATGAAAGTCATCCACAGATGTCTTAACAGGTGTCATGTTATCCCGTCTCTTTTTCTTGTCAGTGTTTTCCATATATTCCTTTCTCAGAGCTCAGAGCCATTTGAACCAAGTAATTCAGCAGACAGCGAATATGCGACGTTCCCATTTTTTGCATGGTTGCAATAAACGTGGTATTATCAATTGAAGAATGAAAGGGGATGCTTAAGTGTTACTGGAAAACAGAGAACGTGAGTGAGATTCGACGGTGTTTGAGAAGTGAATTTGGAACACCTCCACCTTCACAGTTAAAAATTTCAAGAATCCAGGACAAGTTTAAAGTCGATGGAACAGTTCACGACACTGAAAAGGGACGTAGTGGAAGAAAGAGACGTTCGTCCAATGGACAACGAAAGTGTTGATGCAGTGATTCAGGCCTCTACAGTTTTTGCCCTATACAGTTACCTATAGTTCATCTACATCTACATCTACATCCATACTCCGCAAGCCACCTGACGGTGTGTGGCGGAGGGTACCTTGAGTACCTCTATCGGTTCTCCCTTCTATTCCAGTCTCGTATTGTTCGTGGAAAGAAGGATTGTCGGTATGCCTCTGTGTAGGCTCTAATCTCTCTGATTTTATCCTCATGGTCTCTTCGCGAGATATACGTAGGAGGGAGCAATATACTGCTTGACTCTTCGGTGAAGGTATGTTCTCGAAACTTTGACAAAATCCCGTACCGAGCTACTGAGCGTCTCTCTTGCAGAGTCTTCCACTGGAGTTTATCTATCATCTCCGTAACGCTTTCGCGATTACTAAATGATCCTGTAACGAAGCGCGCTGCTCTCCGTTGGATCTTCTCTATATCTTCTATCAACCCTATCTGGTACGGATCCCACACTGCTGAGCAGTATTCAAGCAGTGGGCGAACAAGCGTACTGTAACCTACTTCCTTTGTTTTCGGATTGCATTTCCTTAGGATTCTTCGAATGAATCTCAGTCTGGCATCTGCTTTACCGACGATCAACATTATATGATCATTCCATTTTAAATCACTCCTAATGCGTACTCCCAGATAATTTATGGTATTAACTGCTTCCAGTTGCTGACCTGCTATTTTGTAGCTAAATGATAAAGGATCTATCTTTCTGTGTATTCGCAGCACATTACACTTGTCTACATTGAGATTCAATTGCCATTCCCTGCACCATGCGTCAATTCGCTGCAGATCCTCCTGCATTTCAGTACAATTTTCCATTGTTACAACCTCTCGATACACCACAGCATCATCTGCAAAAAGCCTCAGTGAACTTCCGATGTCATCCACCAGGTCATTTATGTATATTGTGAATAGCGACGGTCCTATGACACTCCCCTGCGGCACACCTGAAATCACTCTTACTTCGGAAGACTTCTCTCCATTGAGAATGACATGCTGCGTCCTGTTATCTAGGAACTCCTCAATCCAATCACACAATTGGTCTGATAGTCCATATGCTCTTACTTTGTTCATTAAACGTCTGTGGGGAACTGTATCGAACGCCTTGCGGAAGTCAAGAAACACGGCATCTACCTGGGAACCCGTGTCTATGGCCCTCTGAGTCTCGTGGACGAATAGCGCGAGCTGGGTTTCACATGACCGTCTTTTTCGAAACCCATTCTGATTCCTACAGAGTAGATTTCTAGTCTCCAGAAAAGTCATTATACTCGAACATAATACGTGTTCCAAAATTCTACAACTGATCGACGTTAGAGATATAGGTCTATAGTTCTGCACATCTGTTCGACGTCCCTTCTTGAAAACGGGGATGACCTGTGCCCTTTTCCAATCCTTTGGAACGCTACGCTCTTCTAGAGACCTACGGTACACCGCTGCAAGAAGGGGGGCAAGTTCATTCGCGTACTCTGTGTAAAATTGAACTGGTATCCCATCAGGTCCAGAGGCCTTTCCTCTTTTGAGCGATTTTTAATTGTTTCTCTATCCCTCTGTCGTCTATTTCGATATCTACCATTTTGTCATCTGTGCGACAATCTAGACAAGGAACTACAGTGCAATCTTCCTCTGTGAAACAACTTTGGAAAAAGACATTTAGTATTTCGGCCTTTCGTCTATCATCCTCTGTTTCAGTACCATGGAAGTCATTCACAGATGTCCTAACAGGTGTCATGTTATCCCGTCTCTTTTTCTTGTCAGTGTTTTCCATATATTCCTTTCCGTACCGATTCTGCAGAGACCCCTCATTCTTTATCTTACCAGTACACCTAATTTTCAACACTGTTCTTCAGCACCGTATTTCAAATGCTTAGATTTTTTTCTCTTCCGATTTTCCGACAGTCCATTTTTCACTACTATACAATGCTGTGCTCCAAACGTACAATTGCGGAAATTTCTTCCTCAGATTAAGGCGTATGTTTGATACTAGCGCACTTGTCTTGGCGAGGAATGCCTTTTTTGCGTCATAGACTGCTTTTTATGCCCTCCTTGCTCCGTCCGCCATGAGTTATTTTGCTGAGTGGATAGGATTCCTTGACTTCATCTAGCTCGTGGTCCCCGAGTCCGATGTTAAGTTTCTCGCTGTTCTCGTTACTGCTGCTTCTCGTTACTGTCGTTTTTCCCCGATTTACCCTCACTCCACATTCTGTGCCCATTAAACCGTTCATTCTATTCAACAGATACTGTAGTTCTTCTCCACTTTCACCGAGGACAGCAGTATCATCAGAGAATCTCATCACTGATAACCTTTCACCCTGGATTTTAATCCCGCACATGAATCTTTCTTTTATTTCCGTCATTGCTTCTTCGATATATAGATTGAACAGTAAGTGTGAAAGACGACAACCATGGCTTACTAAGGCTATAACTCTTACTAAACGATGCATGACAGAACAGGCTCGAGATCTGGTGATTAGCGAAGTACATTTACATACAACCTTAGCCGACAAAATACAACGTGTCTCAAAATAATGTATACACTCCTTGAAGCTTAATCTGTCTCTAATTAAAGCAGTTGGAAATTTTTGTGGCAGTAATTCAGCAGCCGGCCGCGGTGGTCTAGCGGTTCTAGGCGCTCTGTCCGGAACCGCGCGACTGCTACGGTCGCAGGTTCGAATCCTGCCTCGGGCATGGATGTGTGTGATGTCCTTAGGTTAGTTAGGTTTAAGTAGTTCTAAGTTGTAGGGGACTGATGACCACAGATGTTAAGTCCCATAGTGCTCAGAGCCATTTGAACCAAGTAATTCAGCAGACAGCGAATATGCGACGTTCCCATTTTTTGCATGGTTGCAATAAACGTGGTATTATCAATTGAAGAATAAAAGGGGATGTTTAAGTGTTATTGGAAAACAGAGAACGTGAGTGAGATTCGACGGTGTTTGAGATATGAATTTGGAACATCTCCACCTTCACAGTTAAAAATTACAAGAATCCGGGACAAGTTTGAAGTCGATGGAACAGTTCACGACGCTGAAAAGGGACGTAGTGGAAGAAAGAGACGTTCGTCCAATGGACAACGAAATGTTGATGCAGTGATTCAGGCCTACACACAATCTCAGAAAAGGTCGTGGGACAATGCTCTCGGGCGACTGGGACAACAAAACCAGTGTTCACGGAATTATGGGGACACCGATATGGAAGCCTTATATTAGGACACTTCTCCGTGCTATGAACGATGATGACTCCGATTAGTGAATTGAACGCTGCGACTGGTTCATCAACATGTAAGAAGTAGATGAACATTTCCAAGACCTCATTCTGTGGTCGGCCAAGAGGACCTTAAACTTAACGGTACTACTAAACGTAACAATTACCCGCCATAATTGCGCGTAATGTGTTAATGGAAATCCATACGTAACTGAAGAAAGACAAAGTAATCTCCGAGGAGTATGCCTGGCGTGCTTTCTCGTCTAAGGGGTTAATCGGGCTGTATTCCTTTGAAGAGACTTTCTTAGGTAACTCTTACGTAAAAATGTTTCACATGGTAACTCTACACTCCTGGAAATGGAAAAAAGAACACATTGACACCGGTGTATCAGACCCACCATACTTGCTGCGGACACTGCGAGAGGGCTGTACAAGCAATGATCACACGCACGGCACAGCGGACACACCAGGAACCGCGGTGTTGGCCGTCGAATGGCGCTAGCTGCGCAGCATTTGTGCACCGCCGCCGTCAGTGTCAGCCAGTTTGCCGTGGCATACGGAGCTCCATCGCAGTCTTTAACACTGGTAGCATGCCGCGACAGCGTGGACGTGAACCGTATGTGCAGTTGACGGACTTTGAGCGAGGGCGTGTAGTGGGCATGCGGGAGGCCGGGTGGACGTACCGCCGAATTGTTCAACACGTGGGGCGTGAGGTCTCCACAGTACATCGATGTTGTCGCCAGTGGTCGGCGGAAGGTGCACGTGCCCGTCGACCTGGGACCGGACCGCAGCGACGCACGGATGCACGCCAAGACCGTAGGATCCTACGCAGTGCCGTAGGGGACCGCACCGCCACTTCCCAGCAAATTAGGGACACTGTTGCTCCTGGGGTATCGGCGAGGACCATTCGCAACCGTCTCCATGAAGCTAGGCTACGGTCCCGCACACCGTTAGGCCGTCTTCCGCTCACGCCCCAACATCGTGCAGCCCGCCTCCAGTGGTGTCGCGACAGGCGTGAATGGAGGGACGAATGGAGACGTGTCGTCTTCAGCGATGAGAGTCGCTTCTGCCTTGGTGCCAATGATGGTCGTATGCGTGTTTGGCGCCGTGCAGGTGAGCGCCACAATCAGGACTGCATACGACCGAGGCACACAGGGCCAACACCCGGCATCATGGTGTGGGGAGCGATCTCCTACACTGGCCGTACACCACTGGTGATCGTCGAGGGGACACTGAATAGTGCACGGTACATCCAAACCGTCATCGAACCCATCGTTCTACCATTCCTAGACCGGCAAGGGAACTTGCTGTTCCAACAGGACAATGCACGCCCGCATGTATCCCGTGCCACCCAACGTGCTCTAGAAGGTGTAAGTCAACTACCCTGGCCAGCAAGATCTCCGGATCTGTCCCCCATTGAGCATGTTTGGGACTGGATGAAGCGTCGTCTCACGCGGTCTGCACGTCCAGCACGAACGCTGGTCCAACTGAGGCGCCAGGTGGAAATGGCATGGCAAGCCGTTCCACAGGACTGCATCCAGCATCTCTACGATCGTCTCCATGGGAGAATAGCAGCCTGCATTGCTGCGAAAGGTGGACATACACTGTACTAGTGCCGACATTGTGCATGCTCTGTTGCCTGTGTCTATGTGCCTGTGGTTCTGTCAGTGTGATCATGTGATGTATCTGACCCCAGGAATGTGTCAATAAAGTTTCCCCTTCCTGGGACAATGAATTCACGGTGTTCTTATTTCAATTTCCAGGAGTGTATGTCATATTTTTGACAATGAAGGTTATTACTTTCAACAGGGTATGGCACCATGTGAGGGAATTTCCCAATTGCACATTCCCTTCGAGATGGAAACGACGAAGAGTAAGTGTTGTGGTGTATCTAACTCGAACAACGGATTTATCCTCTTTAGGTTACTTCGGGTTATTATGTAGAACACAGTGTACACCACAAAACCACAGACACTGGATGATCTAAGAGAGCCAATTGAGGAAGCGTGCGGTGCTATTCCGTTAGAAACAGTACATTTGGTATTTCACATTGCTTTAAATCGACTTCGACGATGCGTTGCGGTGGAGCATATTTTGAGCATATATCACCTCAAGTTACACCTTAATGAATGCCACACAAAAAATGTTCAATTTACATCTGTTTTAATTAAAGAGTTATTCGGTTTCAAACACTGACACCAAGGGCGTCAAAAAATTAAGCGCCGACAGACCATACGACATTGTCTTAAGGACACGATTCATGCGACTGTCTTATTCTTTTGGCTTCCTGCTTCTTTAAACTGTGATTGCTTACAGTGCATAATGAAATGCAGTTCGTAGCTAGTAATTTCTCGTTGAGTTATACTAGAGTCGCACTGACAAGGAAAGCAGAAACAAATATTTTTTTAACCTTTTGCATGACAGTGGATTCAGAAGAGACTTAATCAATTAGGGACATCAGAAGAGCAGATTGTCGATGTAAGCAAACTAGCACATAATGAGTAAAATCTTCCGAAGAACTCACCTGCAGCTCAGAATAATTCGTCATTACACGAACAAAACTTTTTTTTTACCATTCTATTCTTGTGCGAGGCTACTTGCTTGTCCAGCTTCAAGAGTACAACTTATGAGTTGTATTGTTGTTAGCGCAGGGACCTATGGAACAACAGCATGTTCCTGATGTCGATGACGCTGGAGTTCATGCAGTGAACGGCTAGCCAAAATCAAAGTCCACAGAGCAGCGAAAGATATTGTAAGTGTACACAACTAGTTCAGGGAGCAATCCGAATCAAAAACGTATCCAGGGATTCTATGAGCTTGCGGGACTGAGTGGCAAGTTTGGGGCTGAGATATTTCCCAGTGCAGACCCACTGGTGGCCAGGCCCGCTTGAGGTGTCCACATTTGCAGAGGCGCCCCGTTTCAAGAGCGCGCCATAAGTGGAGTATGACCCCTGAGTTTCTCTGACCGGCCCTTAAATTGATACTTGCGCTGGATGGGGAATCCGAATCACTGTCGAATACTAAACCCCTTCCCTCTTTAACTGGAGAGTAGAGTCGGAGGAAGGGGAGAGAGAGGTGCCTGGATCCCTGCCAAAAGTTCCTGTGGTAGCTTGCGAGGTGCCGGGGCAACAGTGTATTTAACACTAAATTCTTCTAGAATCTACATATGTAAATGTTGCTCTAAGCCCCCTCTATTCTATCTCCGACTTTTGCTGTTGCACAAGGATAAAAAAAAATACGCGAACTGACTCTAATCAACCCTGCCATCGGAGTAGAAGAGAGTTTGGCACCTGCAATAATTTAATTTGATAAATAAGTTAAATAAACGAAGGTTTCATTAACATAGTGAGGAATGATAGGGTTGCTCTACCGATTAACAGAATGAAAGTTCTGTCCAAAATAACAAAATGATTTATTAAGACTAAACACAAAATAATAAACAAAAACACATGAAACATTTACAATACATCAAATTGGCTCAAATTGGATACTCAAACAAACGTTGTGAATGTGAAGTGTCCCTAAACTAGATTGTGAGGATTATGACGAAGTGGTATGTGCAGCCAATTCCTTGCAACTCAAATCTTAGAGAAAACACATAGCCAACCCAACATTAATTGCTGCTACCCAAGACAGAACAAAGTTAGAAAAAGACGAACAGGCGCGCTCAGCTGAGTGATTATCACCTAGGAAAATCCCTGTCTGCCGGTGCTGCGGACATACCTTACCAAACTGTCTTCTTAACTGCCAGAACACGATCTGGCGTACCGGAGGCGATGGCTGCTTGCTTCAACATCCTCGACCGAAAGGCGAGAGCCGACTACTTAGAGCACCCGTACAGGCCGAACACACAACATTCCCGCCCCCACGACAGTAGCCGTGGTTAAACGTTCCAATCAGCAAATCGAAAACCGGCGGAAAATTCCACTCCATTGCCGGAACACAACCATTCCACCAATGGAGATTCTTGGCGGCAATTTCTGCGCCGATTTTGCTGCGTCACGGAGCTATGCCCTGAGTAAGCCAATCACAGTTACGATTTTGCAGAAAGCGCGGGAATTTGCCCGCCACAACTGCCTGGGTACACAAGTCATTCCCACGCCTCGCTGGTAGCCCGCCAGAAAGTGTTTTCGCTAAGTTTCTGCGAAGTAACGGAACCTCTAGCCCAGCCGCTACTTCAGACCCCTCCGGGCGTGTCTTTTGACAATGTCGGCGTCTGCAAAGCATTCACTCGACTTTCTCACACCCATCGGCTTACCCTTTCAAAGTCATCAGAGCCCACCTGTCACCGGACCACCCGGGTGACGAGAGACGCTGCGTGGGAAGTCCGCGTGTGAAGGAATAGCAACTTTCCACCGCATGCAATTAGAGAGGAGAATCGTAAGATAGAAATATGAGAGGGGGCTCATGCCACCTCTCAAGCTGCTCAATGTGATCATCTGCGTCAGATGCCGCTGCTATCCGTGGGAGCTGCTGCCAATCGATGAATCCTTGGGTCCAGCTTGATTCTGCTTGTGGGGGAGTGGGTGCTGGCCACGGTGGAGACTGGGATAACAGTTTCGCCCCCATGGACACTGCATTCCAAAAATGCTCATGCTCCGTCGACTGTGTGATGACGGGCCCATCAGCGTTGCTGAGATACAGTAGTGACTTCAGGGATGGGAGTCGTTCCATGTCCATTGGCTTCCATCGCCAGTTTTTATTGATCTAACACGAGGACACGCAATGAGGTGACTGAAGTTGTGGGTAGCGATATGCACATATACAGATGGTGGTAGTATCGTGTGCACAAGGTATAAAAGTGCATTGCATTGGCGAAGTTGTCATTTGTTGTCAAGTGATTCATAAAAAGGTTTAAGATTATGGCTGCACTGCCGGCCGGTGTGACCGAGCGGTTCTAGGCGCTTCAGTCTGGAACCGCGCGACCGCTACGGTCGCAGGTTCGAATCCTGCCTCTGGCATGGATGTATGTGATGTCCTTAGGTTGGTTAGGTTTAAGGGGCTCCGGAACGCCCTATACTTGCAATGTTAAAATAACGCTTATAAATTACATCTTTCCTCACAAAGTATTTGAGGTAGGATGTTGAACTTTTTACAGATTATTTATTGGAATATGGGCTACAACTTAACACAGGGATTTTACAAAATTTTAGTTCAGTTATTAAAGATGATTTTTTTTCAATTGTAATGAAAATTCACAACATTTTTCTGCAATTTTTTATTTATATATTCAAAAATATTCAGTTTTTTGGAAAAAGGCTGTGTTAAATTATGCAGAAGGTACTGTGTAACATTTACTGAAAGTTTGAAACAAATATGTTTGGAAGATCCTTAGAAAACATGTAATTAGTATGAGAAAATAAAAGTTTTGGGAATCGAGCGACAAAGATTGGATTAACTTTTTAGTGCATTCCAGGTCCATAGGATGGATTATCTTCATCCTCTGCAAACTCCTCCTCCAGCTTCCTCTTGTTCCTTCTCCTGTTTACTCTTGCTTGTATATCTAGACTCTTTACAGCCCTGTCTTCAGCCCGAAGGCGTTTCTTGTCTAAAGCAAGCATCGCTCGTACCATGTTAGAATCTATCTTCATTCCCATATTTCTAAATACCTTGCACCTTACAGTGTTGCCATCATTGAAAGTCGCAACAGCATCATACACACCAAAGTGAAGTGTTTCTATTCCAACAAATACAGTCTTGGGGATTCTCGACCATATAACACTATTTACACTTTCATTGGGGTTTTGAGTTTTTCCGTGAATACACTTTTTCAACAGTTCAGGTGCTGCTAAGTCTCTGAAAATAGGTTTAGCCACAACACATACTTTATCTCACAGCACTAAAATGTACCTGATGAACACGGACGTTAATAATAACACCATTTGACAGCAGTTTAACAGTGCCACAGAGGGTCACGCCCATGTAGAACACATTTCAAAAAAAATTTAAAAATAGTTGTAGTCTTCGGAATTGAATAAATTATATATCTATTAAAAGGTAATAGTCTGCAGATTCAGAAAACGCAAAAAAGTAAAAATTGAACTTTTCATGATTTTGAGCCTTTCCGGAGCCCCTTAAGTAGTTCTAAGTTCTAGGGGACTGATGACCTCAGATGTTAAGTCCCATAGTGCTCAGAGCCATTTGAACCATGGCAGCACTACGGGAATTAACAGATTTTGAATGCAGAATGATAGTTGGAGCTAGACCTACGGAACATTCCATATCGGAAATCGTTAAGGAATTCAGTATTCAGAGATCCACACTCTGAAGGGTGTGCCGAGAATGCTGCATTTCAGAGCATTATTTCTCAGCATGGCCGACAGTCTTCGCCTAACAACCGAGAGCAGCGGCGTTCGCATCGATTCGTTGGTGCTAACCTTCGACCATAGATACTAGTAGACTGGTCTTGCTGTGCAGGAGCTATGGGGCTAGTGTGGCTCCAACATAAACCACGTGACTGTTGACAAAACGTGGCGGGATTTCAAATCAACGGTCTGCCATCCTATGTTAGTATCGAATTTTCCCCACATTTCTTAATTGACTGCCAAACGCTTCCAACAAAAATTACTTTTCAATTTGTGAAAAATCATGCCAGAACTACATTTGACGTGGATTTGTTCGCAGTACCATTTATAAAATCTAACAAATACATCGAATGCCACTCTGGTGGGCAGCAGGACGAAATTACTATAAACTATCAATTAAAGTAACATGTCGTTAAAATTCTTTTAAACAGTAAGAGTGGGCTCGTGTCAAAACTTTAAACATTGGATTCGCCACGTTTTGAGCTCTAGTGACTTATAAAAAAAAATGGGATATGGGAATTATGTCAACTATAGGTGTCAAAATTGTTGACTTTAGTAGCAGGTCCATTTTAGAGTATCAATTTTAGGTGCACTTCAAAGGTTCCCACTATTTTTACAAAAGTTTAAACTATCAGATTAAAAAAAAAAAGATATTTTAGATGGAAGGTGAGACTTTGCAGTTTCAGAAAATAATTTTGGAGCCTAGGTTTAAAAATGACAGACACTGTAAATACAAATTATAGATATACATTGTAAATAATAACTAATCTATCAAAACACTTCTCCGCGAAGTGCTTCTAGCAAAGGTGTGTATGTGCAAATGGCTTAAAGTTTTTCCGTTTCAGGGCCTGTATCCAAAGCTGCCTTCGGTTTTCATCCTTGGGGAACCTATGAGTAGGAAAGAAAAACGATTATACTTACTTCTGTAACCGAATTATCACAGATACTTTCCAAAATGTAATACGAGTCTGACTTTACAGGCATCACTTTCAACACTTTAATTTACGTGATATTCTATTTCAAGTGTAAAAAACGTATAAAAGTCACTTCAGAAGATTTCAATAAGCGCATCTGCACTATCATAGAAACACTTACACGTGAAATGTAATGCCATTTCCCCCGACAAAACGCTGAGTACAGCCATAAACGAAACACCAAACAACTATGTTTTGCCAACATTCACGTGACTTCAGCCCAGAGATGTTCGAGCCACGAAAATGACGTCAGGGCCAGTCTATTATATTTATGGTCGAAGGTGCTAACAGACAAGCAACACTGCGTGAAATAACCGCAGTTACCAATGTGGGACGTAAGACGAACGTGTCCGTTATTGCAGTGCGGCGAAATGTGGCGTTAATGGGCTGTGGCAGCCAATGATGCACGTGACTGCCTTTGCTAACAACCCGACATCGCCTGCAGCGCCTCTCCTGGGCTCGTACCGTACCAGTTGGACCATAGATGAGTGTAAAACCGTGGCTTGATCAGGTGTGTCCCGATTTCAGTCGGTAAGAGCTGATGGTAGGGGTGCGCTATGACACAGACGTCATGAAGCCGTGGACCCAAGTTGTCTGCAAGGCACTTTGCAAGCTAGTGGTGGCTCCACAATGGTGTGGGCTGTGTCTGCATGGAATGGACTGGGTCCTCTGGTCGAACTGAACCGATAATTGACTGGAAACGGTTATGTGCGGCTACTTATACCTGGGCCGCTGAAACATTGCACTTGACGTTTGCGTACGAAGTTGGCAGCGTAACAGAGTAACAAGTGAAGAACGATAGGCGCTAGGCGTTCAGCGTGGGGCGCCAGCCAATCACAGCGCAGTGAGCACTGCCGTTACTCACGTGCTGTGACGTCAAAGTTCCCGCGTTGTTGTTGTTGTGGTCATCTGTCCTGAGACAAGTTTGATGCAGCTCTCCATGCTACTCTATCCTGCGCAAGCTTCTTCATCTCCCAGTACCTACTGCAACCTACATCCTTCTGAATCTGCTTAGTGTATTCATCTCTTGGTCTCCCCCTACGATTTTTACCCTCCACGCTGCCCTCCAATACTAAATTGGTGATCCCTTGATGCCTCAGAACATGTCCTACTAACCGATCCCTTCTTCTGGTCAAGTTGGGCCACAAACTTCTCTTCTCCCCAATCCTATTCAATACTTCCTCATTAGTTATGTGATCTACCCATCTAATCTTCAGCATTCTTCTGTAGCACCACATTTCGAAAGCTTCTATTCTCTTCTTGTCCAAACTATTTACCGTCCATGTTTCACTTCCATACATGGCTACACTCCATACAAATACTTTCAGAAATGACTTCCTGACACTTAAATCTATACTCGATGTTAACAAATTTCTCTTCTTCAGAAACGCTTTCCTTGCCATTGCCAGTCTACATTTTATATCCTCTCTGCTTCGACCATCATCAGTTATTTTGCTCCCCAAATAGCAAAATTCATTTACTACTTTAAGTGTCTCATTTCCTAATCTAATACCCTCAACATCACCCGACTTAATTCGACTACATTCCATTATCCTCGTTTTGTTTTTGTTGATGTTCATCTTATATCCTCCCTTCAAGACACCATCCATTCCATTCAACTGCTCTTCCAAGTCCTTTGCTGTCTCTGACAGAATTACAATGTCATCGGCAAACCTCAAGGTTTTTATTTCTTCTCCATGGATTTTAATACCTATTCCGACTTTTTCTTTTGTTTCATTTACTGCTTGCTCAATATACAGATTGAATAACATCGGGGAGAGGCTACAACCCTGTCTTACTCCCTTCCCAACCACTGCTTCCCTTTCATGTCCCTCGACTCTTATAACTGCCATCTGGTTTCTGCACAAATTGTAAATAGCCTTTCGCTCCCTGTATTTTACCCCTGCCACCTTTAAAATCTGAAAGAGAGTATTCCAGTCAACATTGTCAAAAGCATTCTCTAAGTCTACAAATGCTAGAAACGTAGGTTTGCCTTTCCTTAATATTTCTTCTAAGATAAGTCGTAAGGTCAGTATTGCCTCACGTGTTCCAGTATTTCTACGGAATCCAAACTGATCTTCCCCGAGGTCGGCTTCTACTAGTTTTTCCATAGTGAATGTGTATACAACGTGAATTGTATGTTGTTTACCGCGTGTTTTCGTTGTACTGTGTGCTACATCGTTGTGACTTTTGTTACGTTGTGAGTTTACATACATGGAAAACGCCACCGAAAAGACTTCGTTCACCTAGTGACAATCCTTTGTGTCGAGGGGTGCCGCTAAACAGCCAGGCACTGGAGCTACTACGCAGAACTCGTGAGTTTTACGAGCAGGAGAAAAACTACGTAAGCACTGATGGACAGCCATCAATTCCTGCCGATAAAGTGGTGCAACGTACGTCGAAAACTCTTGGAATTAGTGCAAGAACCGTAGTAAGTAAGGGAGTATTACTACAAAACTTGGGAGATACTGAAGTGAGCCGTAATGATTCCGAGCTGTCTGGATCAAACAATACATTTTTAACGACCCCGGGAAAGAAGAAAAAGCAGCCTAGTCCTATCACAGATTTAGATTTTTTCCAGACTGATGCAATTCGTAGGCATGTTTATGCTTACTACAGCAGAAAAGAGTATCCGACTGTAGCTAAGTTATTAGTCTCTTTAAAAGAGAGTGAACTCTTCAGGGGTGGTAAAAAATCACTAAAATTGTCCTAAAAATATGGGCTTCCGTTACAAAACGCTAGACGGACGCAAAGTACTGTTAGAGAAGGCACATATTGCTACCGCTCGTAGCATTTTCTTGCACAAAATTGTGGGCAGAGACATTCATTCCATAATTTGGCTAGACGAAACGTGGGTTAATGCCGGGGAAGGTGTCAGTAAATGCTGGACGGATAACTCACCAAGCAGTAGCGGCCATCAGCTGACGGGAAGAGGAGCTAGATTAATTGTGGTCCATGCAGGCTCCTCCAGTGGTTTTGTCCCTGACGCACTTTTAGTTTTTAGATCAAAAAAGACTGGTGATTACCATGAAGATATGGATCACACACGATTTGTTGAATGGTTCAGGAACCTTTAAAACAATTTCCTGTCTCTAAAACAATTGTAATGGACAATGCTCCATATCATTCGGTGATACAGAACAAAGCCCCAACCACAAATGATCGGAAAGAAGTTATGGTGCAGTGGTTACAGGCTCGAAATATTGCAGCGGATATGAGTATGACAAAGGTTCTATTATATTCTCTTGTTAAAAAAAATAAGCCTGCGACACCTACATATGCGGTAGACGAAATTACCAAGGAGCAGGGTCATACTGTAATAAGGCTGCCACCATATCACTGCCATTTGATCCCTATAGAGTTAATATGGAGTGATGTAAAAATGTATGTAAGGAACAACAATTAGTCCTTTACAATAACAGAGGTAGAAAAGCTGTTGCGTTAAGCTCTTGTGACTGTGGATGCAGCCTCATGGAGAAAAAAAGTAGAGCATGTCGAGAAGCTTATAAGAGCAGCACAGACAGTAGAAGGCATTATCAGTGGCCATGAACAATTAAAGATTTGTCTTGCTGATGACGACGATGAAGACGGTTTTGGCGATGAATCGGACAACAGTGACGATGGCGAGCTGGATGGAATTGCGCCATTATCGCTGTAAATTGGTGAGTGAAAAATGACTAATATTGGTTATTTATTGCAATCTCGGTTATTATTTATTTTGTAAACTACGTACATTATTGATTTTAAAGTACCAGTCGTCAGATGCTTGTTTTTTGTATTTCTTTGCTCCGTTATCGAAAGGATGTGCATTGTTACGCTTTTACATGCATTTTTATACGGTTGTTTACTTCCTGTCATTGTAGTACAACTAAAAACGAGTTTTTATATACACTGTAATTGCTCAATCGCTTGCGTTTACGAGACGGGACGGAAAACTGTATTGTATGCTGTGTGTATAGAGGCTGCTGTTGCAACATCGCTATTACAGTATAGCCAACCTAACTAGACAAAAAGCGAACTGTCAAGTGCAATGTTTCGCCGTTGCGGGTATACATACCACTTGCAGCCATTCCTGGACTTCATATTCCCAAATAACGATGGAATTTTTATGGATGACTGTGCGCCATGTCACTTGGTTGAAGAATATTCTGGACAATTTGAACGAATGATACAGCCATCCAGATCAGTAGTGGAGCTACAGGGGTATGGAACCATTTTGTGGGTTGCCTACATCAGGGGCAGGTATGCACTTCCCTGGGGAGTTTCCTGAGGGGGGAGGGGAGTGGGACAGGGTGGGGTAACAATAGGTTAAGTGCAGTGACATGGAAAACCACTTAACAGAACAATAGGTTAAGTACCTGTGAATCAAAGGAGAACAATAGGTGTGCCCTTGAGTGCATACCTGCCCCTGATGTAGGCAACCCACAAAATGGCTCTGTACTCCTGTAGCTCTACTACTCAGATCACCCGACATAAATTCCATCGAACATTTATGGGCCATAATCGAGAGTTCAGTTCGTGCACAAAGTTCTGCATCTGCAAAACTTTCACAATTATGGATTGCTATAGAGGGAACTAGGCTCAGTATTTTTGCAGGGAACTTCCAACGACTGTTGAGTCCTCTTCCCCATGCCTGGCAAAAGGAGGTCCGACACGATGCTAAGAGGTAACCGACGACTTTGCATAGAGTAGGCTGTAACTGTAGGAGGAAGGCTATTGGGAATGCTTCTCCAGGGCGTGTTGTGCAGATCTCGCACAGCAGGCAGCTGGTTCGAAAGGAAGGAGCGGCACATCTTCTTGCAGTCAGAACTGTTTCCTGTGCCTCACTAGTTGCTCCTGGGCGGCGCAACCTCAAAATTAGCCAACCCCCATCGCCGACGACCCATTCGAGGTCCCGGCCAGAAGTATGAGCGAGATGTGGGAGGCGGAGCAGTAATATGGCAGTCTACATGTATGGTGGGCGTGCTGAGTTGGGTACAGCCGGTCGAAAAGGGTGTGTGGTCTGTGCCTGTGTAAAATATCGGCTGAGCGACATCAGTTTGCAGGGCCGAACCTGTAGCTGGCAAGGAAGCTGGCGAGCGCTTCCCCAGAGTTGGCTGTCACCATTATCCTGTACATCACCTTGGAAGTCCGTCAACTCCCGAACTGGATGCGGGGAGTAATCGCGAGGTGATCAGGTGATCAGTGCTATTGAGTTTACCAAAATCCTGGAACACAAGACGCCCTGAACTGGCGGCGGGTGTTGAAAACTGAGTGGAAGTCAGCCGCACTACTGCAAATAGATGGGCACAGATGGTAGCTGCTTGGTGGTAGTAGCCACATATGGAACTTAAAAGAGGGTGTCTACAACAAGCTGTCACATTGCTCTCCATACTGCTCTGGTGAAATCGACATGCACTCTTTAGCATGTGTGGTCAAGAGTTGAGACACCGTGCCAAGACTGACTGATTGCGGGCACAGACGTGGCAGTTCCTGATGGTGTGTTCTGTGGCGGCGTCAACATTAGGCCAATACGCATGGCGCCTCACTATTACCTTATTCTACACATTCCCCAATGTACAGTGTGGCGTAGCTTCACTATGTCAGGATGCCGGGGGTTTGGAATGCAGCGTGGGAGGACCTAAATAGGTGCGCCATTTGTAGTCGGTGCCCTTACGCAGGTGCTCCAGCCAAACCCACTGGACAGCAACAACAGAAAACACTGTGGAGTAGTGGATCACGGACTGTTTCTGCTACTACTTAGTGCACCAGAATCGGGAATTCATCAAGGGCGTGTCGTTGTTTTGCATGTAAGGCAAAACACAGCGTTTCGTGTCATTCAAACTATGGACGTGTGCCAAGCGCCAAGTGGGAAAGTGTGTCTGCTTTGAATGCTGTCTGGTGGGCTGATAATGGATCTCGTAGGTGTAGTTATTTACGAGCAACGCCCACCATCTTATTGGGATGTCTCAAATGGGGACCATACAGCAAAATGAGGGGTTTGTGATCAGTGATAAGGCACTGAGGTATACGTGAAGGTCCCTGATGCTGTATTTGATACCCAACGCCTCTTTGTAAACCTGTAAATAATGCGTCTGTGCCAAGTTTAATGTTTTACATGCAAAAGCAGTGGGCCGTTCGGTGCCTTGGGTGCGTTTGAGTGACAACATAGCATCTGATGCGTCAGAGGCAAGCGGGATGGTACATGTCTAAATACTGGGCCGACCTAAGGTGCTTTTCAAGTGGCGAGAAAGCCTTCTGGCACGCCTGTGACCATATAAATTTAACAACTTTTTAACGTAATTGATTAAACAGGTGGAAAATTTGGGCAGCATTGCGAATAAAGTTCGCATAATCATTTGTTTTGCCCACGAACGCCTGTAGTTCTTTGAGATTCGTAGGAACTGTACTATGTACTTTACGCTTGCTAAAAGAAACTACAGTTGCAGACCATGGGCATGGAGCCACTCAAACAACGTCTGTAGAGTGCACAGTTGCTGCTCTCACATGGTCCCCATCTTTAGCAAGTCATCTCAATAATTAAAACAGTTTTGCGAGATAACCCGGTTTGTGGCAAGCGAAATGGTGACATCACGGGAAAGGCAATGACGGCGTTGGTGCCGTGGGCCGCAATTGGGACACGATTTGATGGCACGCACTTTTTGGAGATCCTTCGACCACGACGTGGAGGGAACTGTTGTATGAGCCTTCACTAGTTTTGGGACACGACGATGGCGAACAAAGCGCTAGTATTTTTTCACGTCTGCCGACGACGAGAGGTCTTAATCGACAGATACTGAATCCCAGACTACCAGCCGAAGAGGTGCTCAGTAAATGGAAGGAAGACTTTGATTGGAAGTCACCAGTGGGGCGCAGAGCCCAACGGCGACTAATACTACCAACAAAGTCGTCACCACAAGTATAATGAAACATGAAACTTCCTGGCAGATTAAAACTGTGTGCCGGACCGAGACTCGAACTCGGGACCTTTGCCTTTCGCGGGCAAGTGCTCTACCATCTGAGCTACCCAAGCTCGACCCACGCCCCGTCCTCACAGCTTTACTTCCGCCAGTAGAGCACTTGCCCGCGGAAGGCATAGGTCCCGAGTTCGAGTCTCGGTACAGCACACAGTTTTAATCTGCCAGGAAATTTCATATCAGTGCACACTCCGCTGCAGAGTGAAAATCTCATTCTGGAAACAGAATGAGGCTGTGCCTAAGCCATGTCTCCGCAATAGCCTTTCTTTCAGGAGTGCTAGTTCTACAAGGTTCGCAGGAGAGCTTCTGTAAAGTTTGGATGGCGGGATACGATGTACTGGGGGAAGTAAAGCTGTGAGGACGTGGCGTGAGTCGTGCTTGGGTAGCTCAGATGGTAGAGCACTTGCCCGCGATAGGCAAAGGTCCCGAGTCCGAGTCTCGGTCCGGCACACAGTTTTAATCTGTCAGGAAATGTCATATCAGCGCACACTCTGCTGCAGAGTGTGTTTCATGCTGTCCCTTAGTGAGATTCGGAAGTTTTAACACATCGCTCAGGGCTGGATCAGATAACAGATGTTTGAAACTAACTTCTCTACCAGGAGAACGAGACTAATATCACAGGTATAATGAGTCTCCATATGAACTGTCCCACTGAATACGGGAATAATCACACTTGCGTGCTAAGCCTTGCAATTCAGCAGCCCTTGCTTAACACGCCGTTTAAACTTGAGTATAGTCACAACTGTATGGATTTGGTGACCATAGTAGTCAGTCAGCAAACCACAAACATGATAAAAGCTCAAACTACTGGTGTCCGAGAGTGGGCGCAGTTTCTACACCACTTTGCACAGTTTGCTACTAGATGACAGTAACTGTGCGCTCTGATGTTCTGGGTCAGACTGTTTGACTTGTCTTGCAGTGAAGAACATAACAACAGAAAGAGACCTCCCGAAGCAAACGAGTGACGGTGATAATGAAGCTGCATCTGCAAACTTTTGTTGGCCTTGCAACAGTTATAAAATCAGTTTCTGTCCCTGCTACAACTCATGCCGCAGTGTTTTTCTAGCTGTTGTTGTTGCTGCTGCAACTGTTGAAGCTGCAGCATCTGCTGCCACAACTATAGAAACTCGCGATCCATACTTCACTGGATTCTTCGGCACTATCCTATGCTACTCTGCGTAGACAGAACACAGTTTCAGATCACTCACACTGACGGGGACGCAGAAACCGGTGCAACAACAGCCGTTGCTGAGGTCGACAAAAAAAAAAATGGTTCAAATGGCTCTGAGCACTATGGGACTACTTAAACCTAACTAACCTAAGGACATCACACACATCCATGCCCGAGGCAGGATTCGAACCTGCGACCGTAGCGGTCGCACGGTCCCAGGCTGAAGCGCCTAGAACCGCTCGGCCACACCGGCCGGATGAGGTCGACAAGGGCGGAGTTTACGAAGTGAACGCCTCGTCAAAATAGTAGTCCAGAGCCCAGTAAAAGTCCTCAGGCACACTGGAATCAGTGAGCGGCCCCAAGTCATATGTCTGCGGCTACAGCCATAGAGTATAGATATCTATAGAATGAGCATTCTGATATGCAGAACAAGAATTCACAACATTCCCTGCAGATCAAGTCACGTGGCTTTTTTTTAAAATATATTATTCACCAAAAACAGTAACAAAAATGGCTACAATGAAATGACATAAATAAGGTGACAGATAATTGCAGTCATAAATTTCAGCATTCAAAAAATGAGTCTTTAGCAGTAGCACAATTTAGCACCTTCACTGTCACCTTCAACTGGTGGCAGTTCAGCATGCACATTTTCTTCTTCTGCAGCCGGTTCCTCATCATCATTTCCCAGACCCAAATTAATCATTCAGTAAATCCTTGATGTGTGTTCCTTCCAGGGTAAATTACATGGACAGAAGAGAAGTCCGGAGCAGCTTTGGGACGGCGCATTTCAGCCCGTATAGCACTATGCGGATTTTGAGTGTTATTACATCGCCGCTACAGATTGATCATCTTCAGAAGTGCCGGGAAACTTTGTATATGTTTTTTACATACATCTTAACAGTTTGATATCAGGAACTGACGTTGGCTTAAAGATGGGGAGAGCAATGGTACTGTACTTTTTCGCCACAGTATCATGGCTCAGATTCCATTTCACGTATGTTTTTTCGCAAACGTGATAAGAAGTGACAGTCAACAATATTTTTTCACCTTTTCTATTGTATTCATTAACATTCTCGAATCTCTTACTAATTAATTGCGTTACAATGGCACTGTAGACGGCACCGAGTTTCACGAAATAACAACGCATTTGGAACTGTGAAATTGTTATAAATACCTTAAACGATTTGCACACCTGCTTGCTCATTATTATTTTCAGTTTCTCTTTATTTACCCATCTCCTTTCTATAGACAAGTAAAATATCTAGAACACTTCTTTGCCCTCTCAAAGAAATCATACCCTACGCACAAAAAAAAAAAAAAAAAAAAAAAATACAAACTCAGTTCTCAAATTTTGGAGTAATAAAAGAACTGGCAGCCATCAATATTATTTTCAGGTTTTCTATTGCACTGTTCATATTGTCGAATCTGTTCTAATTAATTACATTACAGTGGCACCGTATAGAAAACTGGCTCATGTACATATACTTAGATGTACACAAGGCTATAAGGACCTGCATGTACTGGAGGAAATTAATCAGACTCTCACATACAAATTTTACCTGCGTATAAGCATAGCATTACTATGTATACACTGATTGACAATTTACTTAACCACACTTGCAAATTTATCTAGCACTTGTCTCGTAAAGACATGGCCAAAAAACCACAAAAAATATGTCTTTACTGCAAGTCTCGATTTATTTCTACGCGTAAAGTGCCTCATCAATACGATATTAACAATTACGCATTTAAATTAAAAGGAAGGTCAGCGTTGGTCGTAATATTAATGTTTTATTAATAGCAGAATCGATTTTCGATCACATAGTGATCATCTTCGGTGTTGTACACATTAAACTCAGACTCTGGTATCAAGTTATCAATAACCAACTAACAATCGCTTCTCAGTTTTGGTTATTGCTAACTTGATACCAGTGTCTGAGTTTAATGTGTACAGCACCGAAGATGATCGCTATGTGATCGAAAATCGATTCTGCTATTAATAAAACATCAATATTACGACCAGCGGTGACCTCCCTTTTAATTTAACGTACATGATCGTTGTGAACACAGCACTCCATGGAGTCGCCAATCAGTTAAGCATTTGTTGTACATACATACGAAAATTAACTGGTCCTTTCACGTATTCCTCTTTACACCCGTAGCAACGACAATGCTGCACCATAACTGTTGCTAAAACTCAAACGAGCAGAAACGTATACAAAACAAGGCGAATACGTGTAATATTCAAGTTTCACTATTAACGCAAATTGTAGGGAAGCAGCGTCGTCCCAAAACCACGTGACTAGCACGGTTTGATGTTGAAAAAAAAATTGGAAATTTATGGTAAGATCTTATGGGACCAAACTGCTGAGGTCATCGGTCTCTAAGCTTAACACTACTTACTCTATTTTAAACCAACTTACACTAAGGACAACACACACACACATGCCCGAGGGAGGACTCGAACCTCCGACGGGGTGAGCAGCGCGAACCGTGACAGGACGCCACACACCGCGCGGCTACACCGCGCGGCTTTGATGTTGAGTACATGCGCAGTAGACTATGCTCACTCCATAGATATTCATACTCTATGGCTACTGCGACGCCCTCCGCGGGACCAAATTGCGGCCAGAGTGGGAAATCGTCCCTATCGATATTCCGGGTGGGCAGGGAATCCGAATCATTCTCGGATGATGAACGAGTAGAATATCAAACGTAGAGATGGTAAAAATAACTGACGAGAAATTTGAGTGTAATGAAATCCCGTGCCCTCGCTTTAAGCAAAAGATGAATGAAGCAACGGAAGCAGCGAAACTTATAATAAGTAAATGAGATTACCAAGGAGGTATTCTTGCACTATTTGTCGGTGTGGATTGTATATAGAAGAGCTTTCAGGTGGAAGGCCGAAGGACTATGACAATCAGACTGTTCCTCCCAGAAATCTTTGTAAAAATATACGACGTTGTTCGATGTGGCTGAGATAAAAAAATCTGTGCTATTAATAGGACGGGTAATCATACAGTTTTAATGATCAACTCGAAAAAAATAAAGTTATGTAATTGTTCTTTTGATTGGTTGCAGGTGTACGAGGTTTGACCAAAAAGTAACGGGGAATTTTTTAATTTCGCGGGATTTATTCATCCAATTTTCAATTTTTTTTCTTGTTGGTACCCATGTTCCTGGTGTAAGTTTGCATTTTCATCTCTTTTGAATATTTACTTTACTGTTGACAGTCGAAACGGCGCATTTTTACTTTCGAAAAAGATGGAACAAAGAATTTGCATTAAATTTTGCTTGAAAAATAGAATAAAGTGCAGCGCCACATTCTAAATGTTGTCTGTGTATTTTGACGAATCTAATTTGAGTAAGACAAGGGTTCACGAGCGGCGTAAACGTTTCAAAGGGGGTCGAGAAGGCCTCGAAGACGACCACTGCCCTCGACGCCCTAGCACCACAATTACTGACGACCGTGCGGAAGAAGTAAAGAAAATGGCTCTGGAAAATCGCCGATCACCATCAGAAAGCTTGATGAAGTCGTCATATCCTTTGGCTCATGCCAAGCAACGAAGACTGCAGCAGTTATTTGTTGTTTGGTGCTTAGCACAATGTGTTTCGAGAATTTATTCTCATTTTCAAATGTATTTGCGCATTTGTTTACATGAATATGTTTGGTGATGCTTGCATGTGATTTTCTGCCTCTCTGGTGCAGTTTTTGTTAGTTAAATCATGAATGGCACAGCTGCAGGCTTTCCCAAAACATCTAATACCATGTAAGGTATTAAATGTTTTTAATGTTCTGGGCATGAAACGTGTAGCAACAAAGTTCGCTCCGAAATTGTTGAATTTCGACCAGAATCAGCGTCACGTAGACATCGCTCAGTGAAATCACCAACGATTCAGAACTTCTAAAGAACAGGTGACGAAACATGGGTATAGGGGTATGATGTTGAAACCAGGGCCCAATCGTCCCAATGGGTACTGCCTGAAGAGACACGACCGAAAAACCCTAACAAGTTTGATCACATGTAAAGGTTCTTCTGACTTTTTTCTGCGATTACCACGCGATAATGTATCATGAGTTCTCGCCTTATGGTCTAACGGTTAATAAGGAATACTACCTGGAATGTATGCGCCAGTGAAGCAGTGGGAAGAAAATGATCAGAATTGTGACAAAACTACTCGTGGAAATTAAAACTTTTGTATCAGTTATGGATGAGGATCACTGCGACTGTGATGAGTAAAGGCTTCTGAAAATTACTGCAACCAGTCAATCTTCTTCCAAATCCTGTTACCGATTTTGAACCGCCTAGCGAACCATCATCAGTTTGTACACATTTGTTGATTGTCTGCAGCAGTGCGGGAATCATGTAGAGTTATTAGTATCAGTTAGTTGGTTGTTGGTGCAAACAGTATTCTGGAAGACGTAATAAATATTTTCCAGTGACGTTAATTTTAATTAACGTCACAGTTGAATGTGTGAAGTGCCTTAAAATTAACTTCACTGGATAATATTGATTACGCTTTCCAGAATACTGTGTGCACCGACATCCAATCAACTATTACTAATAACTATACGACTTGCACACTGGTGCAGACAATCAACAAATATGCACCGTCTCATGATGAATTGCTAGGCAGTATGAAACAGGCAAGGCGATAATAAAAATTAAAGGAGAAAAAGGCGACTGGTTGCAGTAAGTTCCAGAAATTCGTGGAAAATGCGTCACGGTAATGGTACCCCTCACACCTCAATGATTGTTCTTTCTTTTTTCCGCAAAAAAAAACGGAACCTCTGCGTTGCCTTAACCATCGTATTCGCTAGACGTGGCCCCGTGCGACTTCTTTCTATTCCCGAGGCTGAAGAGAACCATGATAGGACGTTGGTGCCATTTATGAGATAAAAATAGAATCGCTGAAAGGAGCTGGACCCCATAACCCCAAGTGAGTTCCAGAAGTGCTTCTCAGATCGGAGTAAGCGCTGGCACAGTTGTATTATATCTGAGGGGAAAGTTGGTGTTGGTGAATGAATAAAGATTCTTTAAGAATAACAAAAATTGCCACTACTTTTTGATAGTATCTCGTATGCCGTCAGTCCTGGTACAAACTGAGGTCTCTGCGCCAAGTTCCGTAGCACGCCGCTACAGGATCAAAAAGAGATTGATATAGTCCACTGATAAAGTGCAAGAAAAGATGATGCAACATGAAGACTTATATTAGCGAGAACAAATCTTCAGAAAAAGAGAAATATGCTAACATCGAATATGATTTTTAAGTTTTAGGAAGTCTTCGAAATAGAAATTTGTGTGAAATGAAACCAACTTGGAAGTGAGATGTAAATGTAGGTTGATTCTTACAAAGAAGAAGACAGCAAAAGCCACTATTAATACTGCTATTTATTTAAGTAAATAACGCCGTAACCGGTTTCGAACTGACAAGTTCATGAGACGGCTGTTCACGCGAATTGCGAGATACACTTTACATAATCGTCAGTTTTCGATTTTTATTCTTCCATTGTGGCGAAAAATTCTTGGTATGTTGGTGTCATCGAAAATTCCGCGCGATTTTGTTGCGAAGTTGCAGGATTGTATTTTTCAAATATTCCAAAATATATGCAGCACTTCTATGATTTGCACATCACCATATTGTGCAAAGCACCACACACACACACACACACACACACACACACACACACACACACACTCACCAAAAAGTATTTACCACATCTGAAGCAGACACAAAGATTTGCAACAAACTCGCGTGGAATTTTCGATGGCACCAACACACCAAGAATTTTTCGCCACAGTGGAAGAATAAAAATCGAAAACTGACGATTATGTAAAGTGTATCTTGCAAATCTCGTGAACAGCCGTCTGATGGTGAACTTGTCAGTTCGAAACCGGTTACGGCGCTACTTGCTTAAATAAACAGCACTACTAACAGTGGCTGGTTGCTGTCTTCTTCTTTGTAAGAATCAACCTGCATTAATTGTATACAGCCACTGTCTCACCATGTCAGTTTCAGACAAAATAGCAGAAGTGAGATGTGAACTATAAGCAGTATAGGCTAGAAGAGAATGGAAGCTTTTGGAATGTGGTGGTACAAAAAAATGCTGATTAGATGGATAGATTGGACAACAACTGAACAGATCGGAACCGAACTTAGAAGAAAAGAACTTTTTGGCACAATTTGAGTGAAGGAAAGGACCCGGTGATAGGATGAAATTGAGACACGACAGAGTAGTTGATTCAGTAACGAAGAGAAGGGTGGCCGGTAAAAATTATAGACGGACACCAAAGTTTGACTACTGTACGTTGAGGGGCTCCGGAAAGGCTCAAAATCATGAAAAGTTCAATTTTTACTTTTTTGCGTTTTCTGAATCTGCAGACTATTGCCTTTTAATAGATATATAATTTATTCAATTCCGAAGACTACAACTATTTTTAAATTTTTTTTGAAATGTGTTCTACATGGGCGTGACCCGCTGTGGCGCTGTTAAACTGCTGTCAAATGGTGTTATTATTAACGTCCGTGTTCATCAGGTACATTTTAGTGATGTGAGATAAAGTATGTGTTGTGGCTAACCTGTGATAGTTCAATATATATCGCTGGTGTGATTGTCGATTGTTTCATGTTAATTTACTCTGTCGTTATCTCGAAAATATTCGTAATTAATTCTGTTTCTTGAGTCTCTGTTTTGTTGAAGTATAATAATGAGTAAAAGTAGAGTTATTAGAAATCCTCTGAAGGCTTTTAAGAAAAGGAGAAATGTTGGAAAGCCAAAGGTATGTGTTATTACTGTAAATAATAACATTCTAACATGGTACGAGCGATGCTTGCTTTAGACAAGGAACGCCTTCGGGCTGGAGACAGGGCTGTAAAGAGTCTAGAAATACAAGCAAGAGTAAACAGGAGGAGGAACAAGAGGAAGCTGGAGGAGGAGTTTGCAGAGGATGAAGATAATCCATCCTATGGACCTGGAATGCACTAAAAAGTTAATCCAATCTTTGTCGCTCGATTCCCAAAACTTTTATTTTCTCATACTAATTACATGTTTTCTAAGGATCTTCCAAACATATTTGTTTCAAACTTTCAGTAAATGTTACACAGTACCTTCTGCATAATTTAACACAGCCTTTTTCCAAAAAACTGTATATTTTTGAATATATAAATAAAAAATTGCAAAAAAATGTTGTGAATTTTCATTACAATTGAAAAAAATCATCTTTAATAACTGAACTAAAATTTTGTAAAATCCCTGTGTTAAGTTGTAGCCCATATTCCAATAAATAATCTGTAAAAAGTTCAACTTCCTACCTCAAATACTTTGTGAGGAAAGATGTAATTTATAAGCGTTATTTTAACATTGCAAGTATAGGGCGTTCCGGAGCCCCTTAAAGTGTATGTAGGTTGTGGCAGTTATACAGAGATGAAGAGGTTTGTACAGGACAGTCTAACGTGGAGTCTTCTGGCTAAATACCACAACAACAGCTACTACTGTGTGTTCTCCCAACTCTTCGCGTGGTTTTTTTTTTCCAGATACTCGGGAATCTTGAGAAGAGCAATAGCGCGCCGGCAGTCCGGGGGCTGCGGCGAGAGGAATTCGGGGGGGCATTCTGGGCTGCCGCTGCCAGGTGAGGGCAGCTGCTATTTGTCCGTCACCCCGGGGGCTCGCTCATTGTGCGCGGCAGGCCGCCCCCGCACGTGTCTGTTTGGACCGCCGACCTCCCTCCAGCAGCTACCGATCAGCGCCCGGAGTAGCTGGGCCGGCTGAGGACACCCCTCGACCTGCACCACCGCTGGGTCCCAACACTGGGGGAAGTGTGTGGAGGTTACTTCTAGCAGCAGGTCACGGTACAGGAGGATGCTAAGTTCACCGTACTTGGATACGATGTGACGTCACTACGACGTATACACGCTACATCGAAAACGATAGAAACCGTATATCGACTATTCGACTTTTGTGAACTTTCGAGAGGTTGTGACAGGGTAGCGCTGTGCTCTGCGCCATTCGTTGAAATGTGTTTTGCCTTTAAATCGTGTATTGTACTGTGTGCGTGTGTCCTGTGCGTTGTTTTTCGTTTCTCGTCTCTAATTATGTGTTCAGCATTCGAGAGACTGATGAGAGAAAAGCTGAAAAGAGTTCAGCATCGATGACGACGGGCAATTGCGTGGTTATTGTGAATCTCAAGCAGAAATTGATGTACTTCTGACCCAGCTGAAGTGCGTCGGTTATTCGTACTCGGTGAGAAGAAGCACTCAGCAGCCAAAATCTTTAGATGCGTCAAGACACTAACCTTTGCTTAAGATTACATTGAGAAATCCACTTCCCCTCGTCTTTCATCTCCGGTCGACGATTTTTCTTCAACAATGTCTCATATTTTTCTTTATAAGTTTGAAATTCAATCATTCTACACACCGAAACTTCCTGGCAGATTAAAACTGTGTGCCCGACCGAGACTCGAACTCGGGACCTTTGCCTTTCGCGGGCAAGTGCTCTACCAACTGAGCTACCGAAGCACGACTCACGCCCGGTACTCACAGCCTTACTTCTGCCAGTACCTCGTCTACTACCTTCCAAACTTTACAGAAGCTCTCCTGCGAACCTTGCAGAACTAGCACTCCTGAAAGAAAGGATATTGCGGAGACTGGCATTCTACACACCAGTCATTACTGGACACTAAGGTACCTGTCTCTGCGGTCCGAGTGTAAAATTACTTGGAATTATGGTTGATAAAAGACTATCTTGGGATGGACATATAAATTACTTAGCTAACAAACTTGCACGAGTTCTCTTTCAGCTATATAAATTAAGAAAAAAAAGTCAGCAAGAGTATGCTGCTACAATCTAATATGTACTGACAAGACCAATTCGATGAAACCGTACTAAAATATTGATAATAAATAAATATTATTTTCGGCGTAAGCATTCAGTACAACAATCACGCAATCTAATCTGGTCGGGACATAAGAAGACTTCACTTTTTTACGAAACGTGTTGTCCGTGGTGTTTTCAAGGCCACGGTCAGGAATATTTCTATTAATAATCAGCTCTTTTATTTTGGCGAAATACATATACGCTGCCACACCGAGCTGTTATCAGAATCGAACGTGTCAAAACAAACCACTAGCTGACGACAGTTTAGAATCTCGAACGTTCGTAAAAGTCGATAGGTGTGTTAATCGACTAAAGCGTATATACGTCATAATGACGTCACATCATCTCCGGGTTGGGTGAACTTAGCATCCTCCCACGGTACAAGCCAGCGAGAGTTTTATGTCGTCCTCACGCGGCACGTGATCAGACAAGTAAGATTTTTGCTTCGTGAAGCGGAACGTGGCCAATTAGATGCAATACATCAAAGAAACTCGGAGTAGCTATTAAAATCCATGGAGAAGAAATAAAAACTTTGAGGTTCGCCGATGACATTGTAATTCTGTCAGAGACAGCAAAGGACTTAGAAGACCAGTTCAACGGTATGGACAGTGTCTTGAAACGAGGATATAAGATGAACATCAACAAAAGCAAAACGAGGATAATGAGACACTTAAAGTAGTTAAGGAGTTTTGCTATTTGGGGAGCAATATAACCGATGATGGTCGAGGTAGAGGAGATATAAAATGTAGACTGGCAATGGCAAAGAAAGCGTTTCTGAAGAAGAGAAATTTGTTAACATCGAGTATAGATTTAAGTGTTAGGAAGCCATTTCTGAAAGTATTTGTATGGAGTGTAGCCATGTATGGAAGTGAAACATGGCCGATAAATAGTTTGGACAAGAAGAGAATAGAAGCTTTCGAAATGTGGTGCTACAGAAGACTGCTGAAGATTAGATGGGTAGATCACATAACTAATGAGGAGGTATTGAACAGAATTGGGGAGAAGAGAAGTTTGTGGTACAACTTGACCAGAACAAGGGATCGGTTGGTAGGACACGTTCTGCGGCATCAAGGGATCACCAATTTAGTACTGGAGGGCAGCGTGGAGGGTAAAAATCGTAGAGAGAGGCCAAAAGATGAATGCACCAAACAGATACAGAAGGATGTAGGTTGCAGTAGGTACTGGGAGATGAAGAAGCTAGCACAGGATAGAGTAGCTTGGAGAGCTGCTTCAAACCAGTCTCTGGACTGAAGACCACAACAACAATAACAACAACAACAACATTAAATGAATTCGCAATTGCGAATAAGGACAACCATCGGCGCTATAATGGAATGATGACGAGAAAGTTTGTGCCGGACCGGGACTCGAACCCGGCTTTCCTGCATCTCCCGGCCGCTCGCCTTACCATTTTGCTATCCGTGCACGAGCCACAGTAAAGTACACCAGTGGCAAAAAACAGTCAATACCGTCACTGCGCGATAGCGATGCAAATGTTACCGATGATAGTGCCACTAAAGCGTAGATACTAAATACTGTTTTCCGTAATTGCTTCACGAAAGAAGGCGAAGTAAATATTCCAGAAATCGAAACCAGAATAGCTGTTAGCACGAGTGACATAAAAGTAGATATCTTAGGTGTTGCGAAGCAACTCAAATCACTTAAGAAAGGCAAGTCTTCCGGTCCAGATGGTATACCAATCAGGTTCCTTTCAGAGTATGCAGATACAATAGTGCCTTTCTTAGCAATCATATTCAACCGCTCACTTGACGAATGGTCTGTTCCTAAAGACTGGAAAGTAGCACACGTCATATCAATATGCAACAAAGGAAATAGGAGTAACCCATTGAATTACAGACCCATATCACTGACCTCAATTTGCAGTAGGATTTTGGAGCGTATACTGTACACGAACATTATGAATCACCTTGAAGAAAATGACTTATTGATACATAACCAACACGGATTTAGAAAATATCGTTCTTGTGCAACGCAGCTAGCTCTTTATTCCCATGAAGTAATGAGTGCTGTCGACAAGGGTTCTCAGATCGATTCCGTATTCCTAGATTTCCAGGAGGCTTTTGATACCGGTCCTCAGAAGCGACTATTAATCAGATTGCGTGCATATTGAGTATAGTCTCAGATGTGTGACTGGATTCGTGATTTCCTCTCAGAGAGGCCACAGTTCGTAGTGACAGACGGTAAATCATCGAGTAGAACAGAAGTGATATCTGGCGTTCCGCAAGGTAGTGTCATAGGCCCTCTGCTATTCCTGATTTACATAAATGATATAGGTGATAATCTGAGCAGCCCCCTTAGATTGTTTGCAGATGACGCTGTAATTTACCGTCTAGTAAAATCATCAGACGATCAATTCCAATTACAAAGTGATCTAGAGAGAATTTCTGTATGGTGCGAAAAGTGGCAATTGGCACTAAACAAAGAAAAGTGCGAGGTCATCCACATGGGTACTAAGAGAAACCCGATAAATTTTGGGTATACGATAAATAGAAAAACTCTAAGGGCTATTAATTCGACTAAATACCTAGGAATTACAATTACGAGCAACTTAAATTGGAAAGACCACATAGAAATATAGTGTGGGGAAGGCGATATAAAGACTGCGCTTTGTTGGCAGAACACTTAGAAGATGTGACAAACCCACTAAAGAGACAGCCTACATTACACTTGTCCGTCCTCTGCTGGAATATTTCTGCGCTGCCGGCCGCTGTGGCCGAGCGGTTCTAGGCGCTTCAGTCCGGAACCGCGCTGCTGCTACGGTAGCAGGTTCGAATTCTGCCTCGGGCAGGTGTGATGTCCTTAGATTAGTTACGTTGAAGTAGTTCTAGGTCTAGGGGACTGAAGACCTCACATGTTAAGTCCCATAGTGCTTATAGCCATTTTTTTTTATTGCTGCTCGGTGTGGAATCCGTACCAAGTAGGTTTGACGGAAGTGGAAAGTGGAAAGAAGGGCAGCTCGTTTCGTGTTGTCGCGCAATAGGAGTGATAGTGTCACTGATATGATACGCGAGCTGGGGTGGCAGTCACTGAAAAAAAGGCGGTTTTGCTTGCGGCGAGATCTATTTACGAAATTTCAGTCACCAGTTTTCTCTTCTGAAAATATTTTGGTGAGAGCCACCTACGTAGGGAGAAATGATCATCATAATAAAATAAGCGAAATCAGAGCTCGAACGGAAAGATTTAGGTGTTCCGTTCTCCCACGCGCCATTCGAGAGTGGAATGGTAGAGAAGTAGTGTGAAAAAGGTTCGACGAACCCTCTGCCAGGCACTTAAGTGTGAATTGCGGAGTATCCATGTAGATGTATATGTAGATGTCGATGTGTCGTCAACCTGAACTCGTACATCCATTATGCATATTCACGTACTTTGTACTTGAAAGTCGCTTGCCCAGTATGGCCACGCGTGTCCAAAGAAACACTGCATCGTAATCAGAATAACACAGGCGCTGCAATAGCGTGTTTATCTGCCGATACCGGGCAAGTAACTTTGAAGTACAACGTCTGGCCTATACGGGAATATACATAACGGTTGTAAGAGTACAGGTCGTAGACGCATGGTTGACAACAGGTGCATGTTTGCGTCTGGTCGTGCGTCGTGTACGGATAGCAAATTTGTAAGGCGACCGCTAGCAATAAGCGGGAAATCCGGGTTCGAGCCCCGGTCCGGCAGAAAATTTCATTCTACGGCTGATGGTTGTCCTTATTCATTCATTTCATAACGGCTGTTGTCGCCGCAGCGCCTGTTCTTTTGGGCATGCATGCATGTCCAAAGGAACTTTGCATCGCATTCAGAGTAACACAGGCACCGCGATGTCGTGTCGTATAATTAGATGCTATGTCGCTTTTACGTCTGAAGAAGAACTTGGACGCCGTATTGGATTACGTCGTTTCCAGTTGAGCACCCTATTTGGTGGTTTTTATGTTGAACTTGCGAGGTGCCGGGGCAAGCAGTGTATTTAACACTAAATTCTTCTAGAAGCTACATATGTACATGATGCGCTAAGCCCCACCTATTCTAACTCCGACTTTTGCTGTTGCACAAGGATTAAAAAAATACGCGAACTGACTCTAATCAACCCTGCCAGTGGAGTAGAAGAGAGTTTGGCACCTGTAATAATTTGATTTGATAAATAAGTTAAATAAACGAAGGTCTCATTAACATAGTGAGGAATGATAGGGTTGCTCTACCGATTAACAGAATGAAAGTTCTGTCCAAAATAACAATATGATTTATTAAGACTAAACACAAAATAATAAACAAAAACACATGAAATATTTACAATACATCAAATTGGCTCAAATTGGATACTCAAACAAACGCTGTGAATGTGAAGTTGTCCCTAAACTAGATTGTGAGGATTATGACGAAGTGGTATGTGCAGCCAATTCCTTGCAACTCAAATCTTAGAGAAAACACATAGCCAACCCAACATTAATTGCTGCTACCCAAGACAGAACAAAGTTAGAAAAAAGACGAACAGGCGCGCTCTGCTGAGCTCTGATTATCACCTAGGAAAATCCCTATCTGCCGGTGCTGCGGACATACATTACCAAACTGTCTTCTTGACTGCCAGGACACGATCTGGCGTACCGGAGCCGTTGGCTGGTTGCTTCGACGTCCTCGACCGAAAGGCGAGAGCCGACTACCCCGAGCACCCGTACAGGCCGAACACAAAACATTTCCGCCCCCACGACAGTGGCCGTGGTTAAACGTTCCAATCAGCAACTCGAAAACCGGTGGAAAATTCCACTCCATTGCCGGAACACTACCATTCCACCAATGGAGATTCTTGGCGCCAATTTCTGCGCCGATTTTGCTACGTCACGGAGCTATGCCCTGAGCAAGCCAATCACAGTTACTATTTTGCAGAAAGCGCGGGAATTTGCCCGCCACAACTGCGTGGGTACACAAGTCATTCCCACGCCTTGCTGGTAGCCCGCCAGAAAGTGTTTTCGCTAAGTTTCTGCGAAGTAACGGAACCTCTAGCCCAGCCGCTACTTCAGGCCCCTCCGGGCGTGCCTCTTGACAATGTCGGCGTCTGGAAAGCATTCACTCGACTCCCTCACACCTGTCGGCTTACCCTTTCAAAGTCAGAAGAGCCCGCCTGTCACTGGACCACCCGGGTGATGAGAGACGGTGCGTGGGAAGTCCGCGTGTGAAGGAATAGCAACTTTCCACCGCATGCAATTAGAGAGGAGAATCGTAAGATAGAAATATGAGAGGGGGCTCATGCCACCTCTCAGGTCCGGCAGAAATTTTCATTGTACGGCTGATGGTTGTCCTTATTCATTCATTTCATAATGGCTGTTGTCGCCGCAGCGCCTGTTCTTTTGGGCATGCATTCATTCAGAGTAACACAGGCACCGCGATGTCGTGTCATATAATTAGATGCTATGTCGCTTTTACGTCTGAAGAAGAACTTAGACGCCATATTGGATTACGTCTGTTTCCAGTTGAACACCCTATTTCGTGGTTTTTATGTTGAACTTATGTGTCATGAACATATGCTGTTTCAGAGCACAGGCATTTTGAAGATCTCTCGAAAACGCATAGTTTTTGTTAAGTTTTGTTATAATAAAATAACGGGAACCAGCCGGATTGTTTTTCATATTTGGTTCTTTTCATGTTAAAACTTGCACAGTATGAAACTACTCCGTTTCAAGGCACCGGATCTTGATAGATTTACCAAAAACACTTCTTTGTTGCTATATTGTGTTGCAATTAAATGTTACTCAATTGTTGGTTAAAGCATTCAGTGCCGGTTAAAGACGCGGACTGAAACTGCTGTGCATAAGTGTAGTGTATTGTACAGAGCCAAATATGATCCGAATGGTTGCGGTTTCGCGACTTGTTTACTGGATATATTTCTTCCGCCTTATTTTTTTCAAAGATTTTGGGAATTCCTTAGTAATTAAATAGATGTATGTACTGTAATATTAGTTCAGAAGTTAGTTTGCTCGATTTTGTAACGTGCCAAGGAACCTGAACCAATGAATTTCAAGATTGCTGCGTACGTCACTGCGTGACTCGCTCACAATTCCATAGTTATTCATTTAGTTACCAAAAATTTTTGCAGGTTGTGAGACACATTAGTTCTTTGAAAATATTCTGTATGAACACACACACACACACACACACACACACACACCACACACACTCACTCACTCACTCACACAGACACACACACACACACAAACACACACACACACACACACACACACACATATATATATATATATATATATATATATATATATATATATATATATACTCGCTCACGTGCGTGGGCAGTCACTTGCTCTTATGAGAAGTACACGAAATTTGACAGTAATATTGCAGTTAACAAATGATTACAATGCTTCATCTAAAAGTGCAGGCCATTTTCCAGTTTCTTGTTTCGAATCTCTTGTGGGTCTACATTCTAAAAATTCTGCTACTGTGTAGAAGCAGTGACATAGTAAGAATGCCCTTAGGGAACGTTGAATTTGTTTCTATCTGATTTAGCAGGCTATTGTAAATTCGTATTGCGCTTTTTGTAACGGAAATTTTAAAAGCTGACTTGACATGAAACTTTTCTCTTTGCCATGTATCGTGTTCATATATACTACAGACAGAAAGAAATGGCTAGGATACGGACAGGGAAGCAAATGCTCATTTGAATACATCTAACGCAGCAGTTTAACGCATTTCCGTTTACGTAAACAACTGTGCGTTTTCCGCTCTAGGTATGTCACACAACTGCTGATGGAGAGAGCTACGATCGCATATCGCTTTGGGGAGCACGTTGCTTATGATGTACCAACTCATTTCTCATTTGTGAGTGTGTACCAACAACCCCTATGGAAACCATGTGGTGACGTGCTCCACTATGAAAAACACAGCCCGTGGGGCAGCGTAAAATGAGTCTGTTTTACAGCACCAACTTTCTGGTCAAAATTGACCACTCGTGGCGAGTGCGCTTCACGTATCAGAGTGTGAATCAGCCACAAATCGTACCGCGAGTGGGTGATAACAACACTTGTCTGTTGACTGCCCCGAAAGTAGAGTCCCAAAATCCTCAATGTGCTAAACACTGCGCAAGCGCAGAAACGGGGGGCAATGACGTCGGCTGCTGTCATCCCGGGGCGAACGGGATATGCGGGCCGTGGAGCGATCTTCTGACGTCACACTAGACGCCTTGTCCTCCACACTTCACAAACGCTCGCCTCCGTGCAGGGCCCACGGAAAATCAATAATTAATCGAAAAGGTACCCACTAAGCGTCTTAATTTTGTCGTGAGCTGTCGAAAACTTGCATGTATTTAAACACACAGTCAGGAGTTATTAAAATATTCTGAAACAGTTACTCGCTGCCGGCCGGAGACGGCTGCTGGCACCCGTGAGACCTGCGGTGGCACGTAATGTGACGTACGCACTGCGGCCTGTCACCCTCGTGGGCCTCGCCAACATCCCAAGTTAACCGCTTCTCGCTGCCCTCTCTAATGTACTGTAATGGATTTTGTGTCTACCTAATCTTAATTTTATTGCTTTCGTGCAAGATGACTTGACATTTACATATGTGTGTTCTCCAGAAAGACAAATGCCACACCTGGAAGCAGCAAGTTATTTAGGTATTACAACACGCGGACAAACAATAGGCTTACATTGTGTATAAATACGAGGTGCATTCAAGTTCTAAGGCCTCCGATTTTTTTTCTCCGGACTGGAAAGAGATGGCTCTGAGCACTATGGGACTCAACAGCTTAGGTCATAAGTCCCCTAGAAGAAAGAGATAGAAACATGCGCATTGTTTTAAAATGAGGCCGCGTTCATTGTCAATACGTCCTAGAGATGGCAGCACCCTACGGCAGACGGAATTTTACCGCCAGCGGCGAGAATGAGAACTGTTTTAAATACTTAAAATGACGACGTTTTCCTTACTTGAACAGTTCATTCGTTTTCTGAATTTGCGTGGTGTGAAACCAATTGAAATTCATCGACAGTTGAAGGAGACATGTGGTGATGGAGTTATAGATGTGTCGAAAGTGCGTTCGTGGGTGCGACAGTTCAATGAAGGCAGAACATCGTGTGACAACAAACTGAAACAACCTCGGGCTCGCACAAGCCGGTCTGACGACATGATCGAGAAAGTGGAGAGAATTGTTTTGGGGGATCGCCGAATGACTGTTGAACAGATCGCCTCCAGAGTTGGCATTTCTGTGGGTCCTGTGCACACAATCCTGCATGACGACCTGAAAATGCGAAAAGTATCATCCAGGTGGGTGCCACGAATGCTGACAGACGACCACATGGCTGCCTGTGTGGCATGTTGCCAAGTAATGTTGACGCGCAACGACAGCATGAATGGGACTTTCTTTTCGTCGGTTGTGACAATGGATGAGACGTGGATGCCATTTTTCAATCCAGAAACAAAGCGCCAGTCAGCTCAATGGAAGCACACAGATTCACCGCCACCAAAAAAATTTCGGGTAACCGCCAGTGCTGAAAAAATGATGGTGTCCATGTTCTGGGACAGCGAGGGCGTAATCCTTACCCATTGCGTTCCAAAGGGCACTACGGTAACAGCTGCATCCTACGAAAATGTTTTGAAGAACAAATTCCTTCCTGCACTGCAATAAAAACGTCCGGGAAGGGCTGCGCGTGTGCTGTTTCACCAAAACAACGCACCCGCACATCGAGCTAACGTTACGCAACAGTTTCTTCGTGATAACAACTTTGAAGTGATTCTTCATGCTCCCTACTCACCTGACCTGGCTCCTAGTGACTTTTGGCTTTTTCCGACAATGAAAGACACTCTCTGTGGCCGCACATTCACCAGCCGTGCTGCTATTGCCTCAGCGATTTTCCAGTGGTCGAAACAGACTCCTAAAGAAGCCTTCGCCGCTGCCATGGAATCATGGCGTCAGCGTTGTGAAAAATGTGTACGTCTGCAGGGCGATTACGTCGAGAAGTAACGCCAGTTTCATCGATTTCGGGTGAGTAGTTAATTAGAAAAAAAATCGGAGGCCTTAGAACTTGAATGCATCTCGTAGAAAGTCGACCAAGTGCGAGTAAGATTCGGGCATGAGTGTTCCGTACAAACTTGAGATTTGCTGATGATATTGCCTTACTGGCCAGGTCAAAGACTTCGCAGTGCTCCAAAACTTAGTTTCAGGTGTTGCATCGGAATGTCACCTGATTGGCTTGAACATGAACCTTTCCAAAACAAAAGTAATGTCCAACAAATGGGTCCCAGCTGGAGATGTAAAAGTCAAGGACAGTCTATTAGAAGAGGTCAGTGAATATGTCTACCTTGGCCAGATTATAAATATGAAGGGAGACACAAGGCCAGAAATCTATCGGCGCATCAAGCTTGGCTGGCAAGCATTTGGGAAGAATTCAACAGTATGCAGATCAAAAATGCCAGTAAATTTGAAGAAAACAGTATTTGATCAGTGCATTTTTCCTGTGATGACGTATGGCTCCGAGATATGGACACTGAACTCATTTACAAAAGGGAAACTTAGGACAGCACAGAGGGCCATGGAGAGATCAATGCTGCGCTATACAAGAAAGGATAGGAAAAGGGCAGATGACATCCGGTCTGTGACGAAGGTTAAGGACAGCTTAGAGGCAGTAGGTTCCTTGAAATGGCAGTGGGCTGGCCATATCGAAAGAAGAAAAGACAACAGGTGGACGAAGCTAGTACTGGAGTGGAGTCCGAGAGAGCACCGGAGGCCTAGAGGAAGACTACCAGACAGATGGGACAAAGATATCGAGAAGATCGCTGGTAACACCTGGCAGAGAACTGCCCAAGACCGTCCCACTTGGAGAACACTGCTGAAAGCCTACCTGAATCCACGATTCGAAGAGGGCACATAATTTAATGATTGAATTGGCTGATGATGATGATATATAAGGCAGGTGTACCAGTTTCTTTGGCTCTTCGACGGGCGTTTCATAGGACGTGGAGGACGCATAAATTGGCCAGCCCGTTCTCCTGATCTTACACCTCTGGACTTCTTTCTGTGGGGTACGTTAAAGGAGAATGTGTACCGTGATGTGCCTACAACCCCAGAGCATATGAAACAACGTATTGTGGCAGCCTGCGGCGACATTACACCAGATGTACTGCGGCGTGTACGACATTCATTACGCTAGAGATTGCAATTGTGTGCAGCAAATGATGGCAACCACATTGAACATCTATTGGCCTGACATGTCGGGACACACACTATTCCACTCCGTAATTGAAAACGGAAACCACGTGTGTACGTGTACCTCACCCCTAATGGTAATGTACATGTGCGTCAGTGAAAAAGACCAATAAAAAGGTGTTAGCATGTGGACGTAATGTGATGTTCCAGTCTCTTCTGTACCTAAGGTCCATCACCGTTCCCTTTGGATCCCTACGTAATTAGGTGCTCTCCGGAGGAGTGGTACGCAAGCGTCAAATTTAGTTTACAATATCTCCGGATGTAATTAACATTTTACAATGCAACAAACGGCACTGATTACGTATTTGTTTATATGTTCAGATGTGCTAACAAACCTAACGGGGTTCCATTTAAAAAAAACGTAGGTTTGTTTTAAAAAACATACTTCCGTGCATTTTTTTATGATTTATATTAACCAATTACACTAACCCCACTCCTCACGTTCGGTCTGTGGTATCGATTCGTCAGTATTTGATGTGGTTCACGAAATATATCCAGCGGTAACGTTAGGTGACTCACCCCGTATATATATATACTCAAGAGCCAAAGAAACACACACACACACACACACACACACACACACACACACACACACACATATATATATATATATATATATATATATATATGAGGCGTGTTTTTCAAGTAAGATCTTTTTGAACATAAGTAAAAAATTTAAAAAAAGTAAATTTATTTTCAGAAAGTACATACTTCACTTTATTTTTCGACAACTTGCCAAGTTTGTTCGAACACATATTATACCCCTCAACCAATTTTACAATATCTTCTTCGTAAAAACTTGCCGCCTGCTCCGATAACCAAGAGTTCACTGTCGTTTTCACATCGTCGTCATTGTAACGGTTGCCACTGAGTTGTTGTTTGAGGTGGAGGAAAAGATGGTAATCGGTCGGCGCAAGATCGGGACAGTAGGATGGGTGGTCTATAACTTCCCAGCCAAAACTGTACAATATATCGCGGGTCTGAACTGCAGTGTATGGCCTTGCATTGTCATAGAGAAGGACAATTCCCTTCGTCAGCATGGCTCGTTTTTTTGTTTCGAATCGCTCTGCGTAGCTTTCTCAGGGTTTGGCAGTATGCTTCTGCATTGACAGTGGTTCCTCGTCGCATGAAGTCGACCAACAAAACACCATGCCTATCCCAAACACCGACGCCATGATTTTGTGCTGGGACAGAGTCTGTTTGGCCTTCACCTTGCCAGACGAGTATGTGTGTCTCCATTCCATGCTGTGTTGCTTGATTCAGACGTGATATGCCAAACCCATGATTCTTTTCCAGTTACGATCTCACTCAAGAAGCCGTCAACTTCTTCGTGATAACGAGTCAAGAACTTCATCAAACACTCAAATTTTTGGTTTTTGTGGTCCCCTGTTAGGATTTTCGGGACCCAACGGGAGCTCAGTTTCCTAAACTTTAGGTGTTCAGAAATAATGTTGTAAAGCACTGCTCTCGACACGACAGGAAATTCGTTTGAGATACCTGTTAATGTGAAGCGCCTGTTCTCACGAATCCTCGCTTCAACTGAAGCCACCAAATCGTCTGAAATCAAAGAAGGGTGACCGGAGCAGTCTTCATCATGAACGTTATCTCGGTCATCTTTGAATTCTCGTTCCCACTTACGCACTTTGCTTTCACTCATAACAGTATCACCGTATACTTCGCAACTCTGTCGATGAATTTCTGCAGTAGACAGGTTCCTTACTTACAGAGCGAACCTCACACGCGGCGGGCGAGTTGATAGTCTTAAACATTTTGAAAGCACAGAACAGAACCGTACAGATTAGCTACAGAACTGAAACTGAGCACAGTTGTTCCCGAGGCATACCGGTACACGACAGACGCCATCGTTGCGGTATGCGCAGGAACTACTAGTGTCGGACCTTACTTAAAAAACGCGCCTCATGTATGTACACTCCTGGAAATGGAAAAAAGAACACATTGACACCGGTGTGTCAGACCCACCATACTTGCTCCGGACACTGCGAGAGGGCTGTACAAGCAATGATCACACGCACGGCACAGCGGACACACCAGGAACCGCGGTGTTGGCCGTCGAATGGCGCTAGCTGCGCAGCATTTGTGCACCGCCGCCGTCAGTGTCAGCCAGTTTGCCGTGGCATACGGAGCTCCATCGCAGTCTTTAACACTGGTAGCATGCCGCGACAGCGTGGACGTGAACCGTATGTGCAGTTGACGGACTTTGAGCGAGGGCGTATAGTGGGCATGCGGGAGGCCGGGTGGACGTACCGCCGAATTGCTCAACACGTGGGGCGTGAGGTCTCCACAGTACATCGATGTTGTCGCCAGTGGTCGGCGGAAGGTGCACGTGCCCGTCGACCTGGGACCGGACCGCAGCGACGCACGGATGCACGCCAAGACCGTAGGATCCTACGCAGTGCCGTAGGGGACCGCACCGCCACTTCCCAGCAAATTAGGGACACTGTTGCTCCTGGGGTATCGGCGAGGACCATTCGCAACCGTCTCCATGAAGCTGGGCTACGGTCCCGCACACCGTTAGGCCGTCTTCCGCTCACGCCCCAACATCGTGCAGCCAGCCACCAGTGGTGTCGCGACAGGCGTGAATGGAGGGACGAATGGAGACGTGTCGTCTTCAGCGATGAGAGTCGCTTCTGCCTTGGTGCCAATGATGGTCGTATGCGTGTTTGGCGCCGTGCAGGTGAGCGCCACAATCAGGACTGCATACGACCGAGGCACACAGGGCCAACACCCGGCATCATGGTGTGGGGAGCGATCTCCTACACTGGCCGTACACCACTGGTGATCGTCGAGGGGACACTGAATAGTGCACGGTACATCCAAACCGTCATCGAACCCATCGTTCTACCATTCCTAGACCGGAAAGGGAACTTGCTGTTCCAACAGGACAATGCACGTCCGCATGTATCCCGTGCCATCAAACGTGCTCTAGAAGGTGTAAGTCAACTACCCTGGCCAGCAAGATCTCCGGATCTGTCCCCCATTGAGCATGTTTGGGACTAGATGAAGCGTCGTCTCACGCGGTCTGCATGTCCAGCACGAACGCTGGTCCAACTGAGGCGCCAGGTGGAAATGGCATGGCAAGCCGTTCCACAGGACTACATCCAGCATCTCTACGATCGTCTCCATGGGAGAATAGCAGCCTGCCTTGCTGCGAAAGGTGGATATACACTGTACTAGTGCCGACATTGTGCATGCTCTGTTGCCTGTGTCTATGTGCCTGTGGTTCTGTCAGTGTGATCATGTGATGTATCTGACCCCAGGAATGTGTCAATAAAGTTTCCCCTTCTTGGGACAATGAATTCACGGTGTTCTTATTTCAATTTCCAGGAGTGTATATATGTCTGAAGTAGCGCTGGAGGGAATTATGAATCCTGCAGGGCTGTCCATACATCCGTAAGATTACGAGGGGATGGAGATCTCCTCTGAACAGCACGCTGCAAGGAATCCCATATATGTTCAATAATGTTCATGTATGGGGAGTTTGGTCGCCAGTGGAAGTGTTTAAACTCAGAACGTTGTTCCTGGAGGCATTCAGTAGCAATTTTGGACGTGTGGGGTGTCGCATTGTCCTGCTGGAATTGTCCAAGTCCGTCGGAATGCACAATGGATACGAATGGATGCAGGTGATGAGACAGGATGCTTACGTACGTGTAACCTGTCAGAGTCGTATGTAGACTATCAGGGGTCCCATATCTCTCCATTTCTACATGTCCCACACCATTACAGAGCCTCCACCAGCTTGAAAAATCCTCTGACATGCAAGGTCCATGGATTCGTAAGGTTGTCTCCATACACGTACACCTCCATCCTCTCGATACAATTTGAAATGAGACTCGTCCGACCAGGCAACATGTTTCCAGGCATCGAAAGTCCAATGCCGGTTTTGACGGGCCGAGACAAGGCGTACACTTTCGTGTCGCGCAGTATTCAAGGGTACACGAGTCGGTCGTCGGCTCATATCGGCCCATATCGATGATGTTTCGTTAAATGGTCGAACTTCTGTGACGTTGAACGATTTTCTGCAGTCGCCGTTGGTCCCGTTCTTGCAGGACCTTTCTTCGGCCGCAGTGATGTCGGATGTTTTACTGGGCTCCTGATATTCACGGTTTCCTCTTGAAACGGTCGTACGCAAAAACCTCCACTTCATCGCTACCTCGGAGATTCTGTGCTCCATAGCTTGTCCGCCGACGATAACACCACGTCCAAATTCACTTAAATCTTGATAACCTGCCACTGTAGCAGCAGTAACTGATCTAAGAACTGCGCAACCCTTGTTGCCTTATATAGCTGTTAGGATATTTTACTTTACTTTTTTATGTGATATAATTACAATTTAACGAGTTTCAAATATTTTGCTTTAACAGTACTTCTTGTCGAAATTTATGATTCCAGGTTAACGGTAAGCACCCTATAGGTGTATATGAGTACGTTTGAGAGTATCAAAATATGGGATATACAGGGTGTTTCAAAAATGACCGGTATATTTGAAACGGCAATAAAAACTACACGAGCAGCGATAGAAATACACCGTTTGTTGCAATATGCTTGGGACAACAGTACATTTTCGGGCGGACAAACTTTTGAAATTACAGTAGTTACAATTTTCAACAACAGATGGCGCTGCAAGTGATGTGAAAGATATAGAAGACAACGCAGTCTGTGGGTGCGCCATTCTGTACGTCGTCTTTCTGCTGTAAGCGTGTGCTGTTCACAACGTGCAAGTGTGCTGTAGACAACATGGTTTATTCCTTAGAACAGAGGATTTTTCTGGTGTTGGAATTCCACCGCCTACAACACAGTGTTGTTGCAACAAGACGAAGTTTTCAACGGAGGTTTAATGTAACCAAAGGACCGAAAAGCGATACAATAAAGGATCTGTTTGAAAAATTTCAATGGACTGGGAAATTGACGGATGAACGTGCTGGAAAGGTAGGGCGACCGCGTACGGCAACCACAGAGGGCAACGCGCAGCTAGTGCAGCAGGTGATCCAACAGCGGCCTCGGGTTTCCGTTCGCCGTGTTGCAGCTGCGGTCCAGATGACGCCAACGTCCACGTATCGTCTCATGCGCCAGAGTTTACACCTCTATCCATACAAAATTCAAACGCGGCAACCCCTCAGCGCCGCTACCATTGCTGCACGAGAGACATTCGCTAACGATATAGTGCACAGGATTGATGTTTATTGACGAAGCCGTCCAGGTAAAAATAAGCTTCGTCAGTAAACCAAATGCTTCCCACATGCATATCGCCGTCATCAATCCTGTGCACCATATCGTTAGCGAATGTCTCTCGTACAGCAATGGTAGCGGCGCTGAAGGGTTGCCGCGTTTGAATTTTGTATGGATAGAGGTGTAAACTCTGGCGCATGAGATGATACGTGGACGTTGGCGTCATTTGGACCACAGCTGCAACACGGCGAACGGAAACGAGAGGCCGCTGTTGGTTCACCTGCTGCACTAGCTGCGCGCTGCCCTCTGTGGTTGCCGTACGCGGTCGCCCTACCTTTCCAGCACGTTCATCCGTCACCTTCCCAGTCCATTGAAATTTTTCAAACAGATCCTTTATTGTATCGCTTTTCGGTCCTTTGGTTACATTAAACCTCCGTTGAAAACTTCGTCTTGTTGCAACAACACTGTCTTCTAGGCGGTGGAATTCCAACGCCAGAAAAATCCTCTGTTCTAAGGAATAAACCATGTTGTCTACAGCACACTTGCACGTTGTGAACAGCACACGCTTACAGCAGAAAGACGACGTACAGAATGGCGCACCCACAGACTGCGTTGTCTTCTATATCTTTCACATCACTTGCAGCGCCATCTGTTGTTGAAAATCGTAACTACTGTAATTTCTAAAGTTTGTCCGCCTGAAAATGTACTGTTGTCCCAAGCATATTGCAACAAACGGTGTATTTCTATCGCTGCTCGTTTAGTTTTTATTGCCGTTTCAAATATACCGATCATTTTTGAAACACCCTGTAAATGGCTATAGCTTCTGACTGGATTACTTTGAAGCTTAAAATTTTTACACCTCCAGAGGACCCTAGACCTAGTATGGGAGATGAATTCAAACTTGATACGTCCACCCTTTCCTGAGAAAAGGTTTTTTAACAGTTTGACAGACAGGCGGACGGCAAAGCGATCTTGTAAGGGTTCCGTTTCTACAGAGTCAGGCATGGAACCCTAAAAATGTAAATAAGTTTAATTGTTTAAAATAAAAATTTGTTTGAACAGTTAATACGCGAGCTGTATTGAAGGAGAAAAACAGTTTCGTTTGCTAGCGAAGAGTTCTCGGGCTTCCAGCCGGGTGGTGGTGTCTTCAAACTGCGACGTTTCGGTTGCTATTTTGTACTTAAAAAAAGACACGAATGATAAAGTAAAAAAGGGTGTACGTACTGCGTTTCGTTTATTGTTTGATGTATTCGTCTAGAGGTGAAAGTCTATTTTTCATGTCTGTGTTTCTTCAGCAGATAAATACACTCCTGGAAATTGAAATAAGAACACCGTGAATTCATTGTCCCAGGAAGGGGAAACTTTATTGACACATTCCTGGGGTCAGATACATCACATGATCACACTGACAGAACCACAGGCACATAGACACAGGCAACAGAGCATGCACAATGTCGGCACTAGTACAGTGTATATCCACCTTTCGCAGCAATGCAGGCTGCTATTCTCCCATGGAGACGATCGTAGAGATGCTGGATGTAGTCCTGTGGAACGGCTTGCCATGCCATTTCCACCTGGCGCCTCAGTTGGACCAGCGTTCGTGCTGGACGTGCAGACCGCGTGAGACGACGCTTCATCCAGTCCCAAACATGCTCAATGGGGGACAGATCCGGAGATCTTGCTGGCCAGGGTAGTTGACTTACACCTTCTAGAGCACGTTGGGTGGCACGGGATACATGCGGACGTGCATTGTCCTGTTGGAACAGCACGTTCCCTTGCCGGTCTAGGAATGGTAGAACGATGGGTTCGATGACGGTTTGGATGTACCGTGCACTATTCAGTGTCCCCTCGACGATCACCAGTGGTGTACGGCCAGTGTAGGAGATCGCTCCCCACACCATGATGCCGGGTGTTGGCCCTGTGTGCCTCGGTCGTATGCAGTCCTGATTGTGGCGCTCACCTGCACGGCGCCAAACACGCATACGACCATCATTGGCACCAAGGCAGAAGCGACTCTCATCGCTGAAGACGACACGTCTCCATTCGTCCCTCCATTCACGCCTGTCGCGACACCACTGGAGGCGGGCTGCACGATGTTGGGGCGTGAGCGGAAGACGGCCTAACGGTGTGCGGGACCGTAGCCCAGCTTCATGGAGACGGTTGCGAATGGTCCTCGCCGATACCCCAGGAGCAACAGTGTCCCTAATTTGCTGGGAAGTGGCGGTGCGGTCCCCTACGGCACTGCGTAGGATCCTACGGTCTTGGCGTGCATCCGTGCGTCGCTGCGGTCCGGTCCCAGGTCGACGGGCACGTACACCTTCCGCCGACGACTGGCGACAACATCGATGTACTGTGGAGACCTCACGCCCCACGTGTTGAGCAATTCGGCGGTACGTCCACCCGGCCTCCCGCATGCCCACTATACGCCCTCGCTCAAAGTCCGTCAACTGCACATACGGTTCACGTCCACGCTGTCGCGGCATGCTACCAGTGTTACAGACTGCGATGGAGCTCCGTATGCCACGGCAAACTGGCTGACACTGACGGCGGCGGTGCACAAATGCTGCGCAGCTAGCGCCATTCGACGGCCAACACCGCGGTTCCTGGTGTGTCCGCTGTGCCGTGCGTGTGATCATTGCTTGTTCAGCCCTCTCGCAGTGTCCGGAGCAAGTATGGTGGGTCTGACACACCGGTGTCAATGTGTTCTTTTTTCCATTTCCAGGAGTGTAGATATATGTTACCAGTTTCAATCTAGACACGTTGATATTGTTATCCGAACATTGTATTTAGCGAAGAGTTGTTAAGTACCTCCACGTAATTGTTAGCTTTGGGTGATACAGTCGCGCTTCTAGTTTCAAAAGTTAAAAATTCATATAGAGAGAGCTTAATGCTTGGTTATTTTCCTGTCAGCGGCTCACGGGATATTAGTTAGCCTGCCCGCGTACATTTTCGCTGTGAAGGGCGCTATTCGTGGTAACGAGTGTCATTTCGACCGCTCCGTGCACCTGTTGCGCGCGCGCTGCGAGACTCCCGTTTCATTCGGAACGATGCAGCTGCGAAGCCAACGGTCTGCAGCTCTGCGCAACCTGATTCAGCGACTCCAATCATGGGAGCGGGACACAAACACCAGTGCATCGCACTGGCGAACATTCTACACTTGTGACAATGCGGTTCTCATTTTCAACAGTGAATCGTCACGAAGGGACGTTCGTGAAGGGTGATGAGAATGGTCACAGGTTTGTTTGACAGTTAACGATCGTCAGCAAATGGACGAGGACTTGGACAAAATTTCCTCTTGATTTAATGAACGGCGTCTCTTTTTAAATGTTAGGTAATGCTAGACAATACCTATAACAAAGAAGAAGGAGAGCGAACGCGATAGCATCCGATTAAAAGAATAGTGATGAACATCTTGATCTCTTCCCATCGTAAAGGTAGTTAGGGGTGATACTGACAAGTGACATGAAGTGGGCTGATAACATAAAATCACTTTTAGTGATTCAAATGGTTCAAATGGCTCTGAGCACTATGGGACTTAACATCTGTGGTCATCAGTCCCCTAGAACTTAGAACTACTTAGACCTAACTAACCTAAGGGCATCACACACATCCATGCCCGAGGCAGGATTCGAACCTGCGACCGTAGGAGTCGCGCGGTTCCGGACTGAGCGCCTAGAACCGCTAGACCACCGCGGCCGGCTTTTAGTGATGGAAGGGTTCTGGGGAAGTATGGTTCATCTCTAAACGAAATAGCATGCAGGAATCTAGGGCGACCGATTCAAGAGCATTGACCAGCATTTGGGGTCCACATCAAGTAGGCGTGACAAAAGAACATCGAAGGAACTCAGAGACGCCCTGCCAGCGTTGCTGTAGTTAGGTGTAACCTATATCACAGTGTGACAGATATGCTAAGATAGCTTAATGGAGAGTGGAACCTCACGAAATCGTGACGGGTAAGTGCAGAGAATCTTAGTGGATGATGTCTGAAAATTCTGCTGTCATCACAGGAATAACGATAACAAGATAAGGGAGATTAGGGCAAGTACAGAGGTATGTTGACAGTCATTTTTCCCCCTCCCTCAATACGCGAATGTTGTAGGACAAAAAAAAATCTAAATACGCACAGCTACCTGCTGTGCAGTTATTTGTAGAATACATATATAGCTACATAATGGCAAAAACATGCAATACAAACGATGAAAAACTGACACTGCGAGACTGTGTCTATGTAAAGATATAAGTCATTGCTTACAAAACGAAAAAGAAAACAATGCTGTTCATAAGAAAACATCGCCTATACGGTTTATCGCCAGGCGGCTGTTCACAATGATTCGCGTAGTTTCCTTTAGCTTGTGCTGAATAGAAGACGTTGGCTGGTTTTGGTAGTGAAGACAGTTCCTTGGGGTGGTGGTGTTCTACAACAAAACACGATTTTAGGAAAGAACTACTCTACTTTAATCTGCCTTAATAACGAACTACAGCCGGCCGGAGTGGCCGTGCGGTTCTAGGCGCTACAGAATGGAGCCGAGCGACCGCTACGCTCGCAGGTTCGAATCCTGCCTCGGGAATGGATGTGTGTGATGTCCTTAGGTTAGTTAGGTTTAATTAGTTCTAAGTTCTAGGCGACTGATGACCTCAGAAGTTAGGTCGCATAGTATTCAGAGCCATTTGAACCATTTTTTGAACGAACTACAGCAACGTAAATAACTTTCTAAGATAAGAACTGAGCTCGTATTGTGCAGCTTACGCTCATAACACTGCGTCGTTTTATAACACTACTTATTAGTTTTGAAGAATTTCTTGTTTCCCGGAATAATAAGCCAGACCCAGCACCTCCCTGTACTCCTGACAAGAGGACCACCGGAACTGTTAGTTACGTGTCTTGGTGAGTCTTGGTACGTTGTAGAGAGACCTGTCCTAAGTACCTGATTACTGACTGTTCATACGACAGACCCTAGTTTCCGAGAAAACCGATGCTGAAGTTTCATGCATACGTTCTAAATCTGTAAAGTAGATTAAGTTTCGACCTAGACAGCGTAGTGCAGGGGCTAAGGTTCACGGCTACCACGCTGGCGTACAGGTTTGTTACCTTTTTGTATCTACAGAGTATCGTTAAGTAGTATACTTTAAGAGCTTTCATCCTTTTCTCTAATGCCTCTCACATGCGACATTCCACCATCCTTCTTGGAGATCGATCTAATCGTATTGTGGATCTGAGGGTGTACGTTCTGAAGTGGGTTTATGGTAGATTTCCTGTATATTTTTCCTTTACTGAGTCACTGGTATTCGGGGTGCGGGGTTCGGGGTGCGGTCTGAACACTGTGTTTAATAGTGGCTTTTTCCTCTAGGATTGAAATTTCATAATTATCTTTAGAGAATGATGATCCAATTAAAAACGCCTATCTTCGGTTTTATATTCTGAATATAGTATGAATAGATAGTTGTAAGAGGTATGCGATGTATGCGCTGCCTGCAACAAGCAACACTTAGCAGAGTCTCTGACCAGAGAGCAGTATGTAGTTAGTTGTTGCTTGTCGTTAGTCGACAGTAGTCTGCGTGAGTCGGCAGTAGTGTGCGGTAGTCGGCGCGTGTCGGCAGTCTGCTCTGGTCGGGACTCTGGAGGATGAGTATTATTGTAGAAGGTAAAGAAGCAGCCTTGCGCATATCTAGTAATGTATGTTAACTGTCATCCAATTTCTTTTAAAAAATGCCCCAATATTAATTTTTATAATATAAAGTAATTTTTTAAAAAAAAAAAGCATTCATTTCAATTTAAATTTTTTTTCAATGCGTTATCAATCCTTTCACAAATCACAAAGCATAGGCCAGCATTGAACGGAGGTGTGCCAAAAATGTTTTAGGTAAGAGCAGATATATTCGCAGTTTTTATTGAGGTAAGAATTTTTGCTTTTTTTATTCAGGAATACAGGGCCGTGGCGCAGCGCTGCTGTCGTCATAAAATTTACCAGGTTACTGAATTTTTTTTATTATTTTTGGGTTTAGGAAGACAACCAGCTGAAGCCAAATCCAGCAAAAACACAGATTTGTGCGTTCCATCTTAGAAACAGACATGCAGTAAGGAAATCGTAGGTGTTCTGGGAAGGGAATCAACTAGAACACTGCTTCACCTCCAAATATCTTGGAGAAACTCTTGATCGAGCACTTATCTACAGAATAAATTGCTTGAACACCAAACGGAAGGTATCTGCAAGGAACAACATTCTCCGGAAATTATCAGGTACAACCTGGGGGACGCATCCTCGCATCTTAAGAGCATCTGCTGTAGCTCTTTATTATTCAGCTGCAGTGTATGCTTGCCCTGTCTGGAGCAGATCTAGTCATCCTAAACAAGTGTATATCGCCTTGAATGAAACCTGCAGACTCATTACGGGGTGTTTGAGATCTACACTACTTGATAAAGTTTATTGTCTAGGGGGTATACCACCTCCAGATATCCGTCGTGAATGTGCATCCAGACTGGAAAAGTCTAAGGCATTGAATCCGAAGACGCACGCATTACACGAGTATCAGCTAGCAGTACCAAGGTTCAAGTCAAGGAAAAGCTTTTGTAACACCCCACCCATCACTTATCTGGTTTTGGCGTGTGTTCACCCCAGCTAATTGACTAATAGATCAACAGAGAGTGCAAAACTGCCGCAATATCGGATAACACAAGGAAAGTAATAAGGCCCTGTGACTCTTGACTGAACTGCGGTGGCAGTGTTGACATTAATTGATTCAGAATTGATCACTTTTAATTAAAAAGGGGTGCACATTGATGTTATATTCAGCTATCGAACACCAGATGCAAATGTTGAACATAAAATTAATTAAGAAAGTGACTTGGGATTTCAACTACTTGATTGAAAACAGATGCAGTCGATTATCACAAATTTATTTTAACTCCCGACCTTCAATCATCACATTACATGACTCTCGTATCAGGCAGTGGTAATAAATTGCGTTTACGTGGAGTAAAGCGCGATAAATCAAAATTAATACCTATCGACTGACCCAGGCGTAATGCGAAGTGCGAGAAGAATTCCCCAATACACGGGCCATGAAACCTTCGTGGAAACTTTGCCGACGTGATCCAACAAATTAATCAGTGGCCTTCTTCAAGCCGGAGTGGGTTTAATGTCACCGAATTCAGCGTGGCAGGGCGTCGTCGTTGTGAGGACGTCGGCCGTCCTCATGGTGCTGCAAGGCTGCGCTCGTCTATTCACTCCTAGCTATCTTGCTCAGTACATAGCTGAACCAAAACTTTCTATCTCCAAGCTCAATCGTTCCATTTGCTAAGTCCTAAACTGCAGGGATGCTCACTCTTTCTCAGGCAAGTCGAGTAAAGAACGCCACGTCCGCACTCTAGGCAAGCTGGGAACGGAAGACACCTCTATGGAGACTTCTCCCAGTCCGCTCTTCGCCTCGATTTCCTCTCCAGGAAAATCACTTACGCCAATTGCAGCGCAATGCGCGTTAATTATGCGTCGCTTCCCAGCGCCGACCAATGCCTGCTCTGGGATGTGAACAAATTCCCACAAAATTTCCCTTCCTGTCAACTTCTGGTATTCAGCTCCTCCCAGGCCACCCATCAAGGTTAGCGTCTGCACAGAACATCGTTCCCATCGGAGGCTGGCGTATTTCATTCTGTTGCTCTTCACCTGATTTACGTTAGCCTCTGTGGACCGAGAATTCAGCGTGAAGTTGCTGTAGTCACGAACATGCATATTTTGGCCTCTGTTGACCGCTCTACCGTAGCTTTGCGCGGCTTTCTCGAATGTTTCACTGAAAACGGGACGACGGACATTTATCACCAGGCATACAAGTTCTCCGTCTGCTTCCCAGTACACCAGCACGGGGTCAACCACCTACTCACTGTCACTCATCTTAAGGCAGCTGGAGGCCGCGCCCCGTTACCGCTTTCTCAGAGCTTGAGCCGCCCTAAGCTGCCTATTGTCGCCTCCCTTCGCAGCTCCCCAGCCGGCCACGATCAACTCTGAATACTTTCCTGGATAAACAAGCCTCCAGTAAATCGACGCATTTCCACAAAGTTTTCATGTCGTGTGAATTACTTTAAAACCATCACCTGACATTAATTATTCCAATACATCCACACTATACCCTCTAGAAGATGCATTGTACCTTGTCAGTCATTTTTGTTCAGCACTACTGTTCGCTCAACGTGAGTTCGGAGATCTTTAATGACTTCATGTAAGGGGCATAGTTCTTGCCATCTTACACTTTCTCTATTTAACTGTAAACCTCACTGAACCACCTTCGAACTTCAGAGTCAACTCGTGGCGTTCCAGATCCAGCCACCTTACAGGGTGGATGATCGTGACCAAAAGCCTCCCATCAGGTCATGAAGGAGCTGGTCAATATGGAAGACCCTCAGCAGACTGCATTCTAGAGTTGGAAGAACAAAGACGAATATGAAAAAGTGGGGATTCGCATGCGACTTCACAACATGTGAATGTGGTGAAGAACAGATAATGAGTCATCTTCTTGTCTGCAGCCTGTGCCAAACGTCATGCACGCCACAGAATGTCATCGATGCCACCAAGGAAGTGTGCGAAGTTGCTGCATACTGGTCACGCTGCATTTAATTCTAATTGTAATGCCTATAGTACCATGTTTTGGAACGTTTTGTATAACTTGTAAGCTATTGTGTGCGTTTCTTACACGATTAAATATAAACCTGTGTGCAGAAGGTTGAACAGGCTTGCACAGATTTTTTGCGATGATGATAGGGTCCTCGCCTAATGACTCACGGTGCTTTTATTCATTGCTAGATCTCCGTACACGTCCTGCAAGCGTCTAAGAATATCTGCATGAAGTCTCTCTGCTTGGAAGCCACCTCCGCTACAGATGCCATTTTGAAGGCTACGTATAGCGTCTAAAACTTATCGGAGCTTCATTTTAAGCTATAGGGCCCGAAGCGGGAATATTACACGATGTCCCACAACAAAACACGCGTTTTTTGAACAGAAATAAATTGTCGTATTACTTATTGATCGCCCCTCGTATTAATAACAGCATTACCTATAACGGTGATAATAAGCACACCGGATAAACATTTAGTCATGCACAGGAAACATTCCGCTAATGTCGTGTTACATCGCCTTCATAATGGCCTCAGTTGGTTCAGGAACAGAGTCTACAAGTTCCTTGAGACATTGATGAGTAGTTCCTGTGGTGCTATCATCCACCGTTCCAAATAGTTTTAGACGTTACCTAAGGAATTAAGGTCAGCTGATTTATGGATACAGCCGAAGTACAATCGCGTAACTGATTGTTCTTCAATCCAGGAACTATGCAGGCAGGCCATTGAAGACATTGTCGTCGTCCTGGAAGATGGGATTGTCTTCAGCAAGATGGTTCAAATGGCTCTGAGAACTTAGAACTAATTAAACCTAACTAACCTAAGGACATCACACACATCCATGCCCGAGGCAGGATTCGAACCTGCGACCGTAGCGGTCACGCGGTTCCAGACTGAAGCGCCTTTAACCGCACGGCTACAGCGGCCGTCAGTCTTCAGCATACTCATAATGAAAATGTAGAAGAAAGAGTAGTTCTTCATCAACACGAAACTTGATTCACGTTGATAGTAACACGAATGAATGAGCCCAAGTCACGGTTCAAGGAGCACCGCCCAAAACAACACAGTACCTGGAAAATTGGAAATTTGTGGCAACTTCCTATGGGACCAAACTGCTGAGGTCATCGGTCCCTAGGCTTACACACTACTTAACCTTACTTACGTTAAGGACAACACGCACAGCAATGCCCGAGGGAGGCCTCGAACCTCCGACGGGAGGAGCCGCGCGAACCGTGGCAAGGCGCCTGAGACCGCACGGCTACCCCGCGCGGCTAGTACCTGGACCACACCCTTCGTACACCGTGAGCCTACTGGTGTGCTTGACACCAACCGCCATTTGAAAAGAGGAAGAATTGACACTCGTCGGACCACATTACTACCTTGGCAAGCAGCTATCCAGTTTCTGTGTTGTTTGGTTCACTGAAGACGTCCACTTTACGAGTCGCTCTGAGAAACGGCATTTTATGAGGTACTCGACTCCAAATATAGAGCGCATGCAGTTCGGTTTCGTTTGCAGTATTTGTTCGGAAGCTGGTTGAAGTCTGCTGCATTCACTGACAGCAGTAATTTCTCTCAGATTTGAAACTGACTGTCACTGAGAAGATGCGACACTCGTCTTCAGCCATGTCAGCCAGGGTCGTCTTGTGACCATTATTCTTACGCCGTATTACACGGCTTCACTATGTAGGGAAATAATGGAAGAGTTTGCTAGGTGCCGGGGCAAGCAGTGTATTTAACACTAAACTCTTCTAGAATCTCCATATGTAAATGATGCTCTAAGCCCCCCCTATTCTAACTCCGACTTTTGCTGTTGCACATGGATTAAAAAATATACGCGAACTGACTGTAATCAACCCTGCAAGTGGAGTAGAAAAGAGTTTGGCACCTGCAATCATTTAATTTGATAAATAAGTTGAATAAAGGAAGGTTTCATTAACGTAGTGAGAAATGATGGGTTGCTCTACCGATTAACAGAATGAAAGTTCTGTCCAAAATAACAATATGATTCATTAAGACTAAACACAAAATAATAAACAAAAACACATGAAACATTTATAATACATCAAATTGGCTCAAATTGGATACTCAAACAAACGCTATGAAGGTGAAGTTGTCCCTAAACTAGATTGTGAGGTTTAAGACGAAGTGGTATGTGGAGCCAATTCCTTGCCACTCAAATCTTAAGAGAGACACACAGCTAACCCAACATTAATTGCTGCTACTCAAGACAGAACAAAGTTAGAAAAAGACGAACAGGCGCGCTCTGCTGAGCTCTGATTATCACTTAGGAAAATCCCTATCTGCCGGTGCTGCGGACATACATTACCAAACTGTCTTCTTAACTGCCAGAACACGATCTGGCGTACCGGAGGCGATGGCTGTTTGCTTCGACGTCCTCGACCGAAAGGCGAGAGCCGACTACCTAGAGCACCCATACAGGCCGAACACACAACATTCCCACCGTGGTTAAACGTTCCAATCAGCAACTCGAAAACCGGCGGAAAATTCCACTCTATTGGCGGAGCACTACCATTCCGCCAATGGAGATTCTTGGCGCCAATTTCTGCGCTGATTTTGCTACGTCACGGAGCTATGCCCTGAGCAAGCCAATCACAGTTACTATTTTGCAGAAAGCGCGGGAATTTTCCCGCCACAACTGCCTGGGTACACAAGTCATTCCCACGCCTCACTGGTAGCCCGCCAGAAAGTGTTTTCGCTAAGTTTCTGCGAAGTAACGGAACCTCTAGACCAGCCGCTACTTCAGACCCCTCCGGGCGTGTCTTTTGACAATGTCGGCGTCTGCAAAGCATTCACTCGACTTCCTCACACCCGTCGGCTTAACGCTTTCCAGATCAGCAGAGCCCGCCTGTCACCGGACCACCCGGGTGACGAGAGACGCTGCGTGGGAAGTCCGCGTGTGAAGGAATAGCAACTTTTCACTGCATGCAATTAGAGAGGAAAATCGTAAGACAGAAATATGAGAGGGGGCTCATGCCACCTCTCAAGTTGAAAGCAAGTTAAGTCCGCGAGGACTCCCAATTCGGTCCCACAAAATGTACTCTAAGGCATTAGCCCTTACTTAGCGAATCTCTCGCCCTGAGCAATGTCCCAAACGCCTGGAGAAAAGCGCATTTGACTCCTGTGGATAAGAAGAGTAAAAGAATGGACCTGCAAAGTTAAATAGCTATACACCTAACGTCGGTTTGCTGCAGTAGCCTTGAACATATTCTCAGTTCGAATACAAAGCGTCGCTCCTGCGAAACTCAGCTAGCCCTTTTCGCACGTGATATACTGTGTGAAGGGACACAGGTAGAGTCTGTATTTATAGATTTCCGGAAAGCATTACACAGAATGCCTCACTGCAGACTGTTAACGGAGGTACGAGCTTAAGGAATAGGTTCCCAGACGTATGCGTGGCTCGAAGACTGCTTAATTACTAGAACTCAGGTATTGTCCTCGATGGCGAGTGTTCATCAGGTGCGGCCCCGGGATTTGTGATAGGACGGCTATTATTTTCTATATGCATAGTTGATATGGCAGACAGGGTGGGCAGCAGTCTGAGATTGCTTGCCGACGATCCTATGTGTACGAGAACGTGTCGAAGTTGAAGAATAGAGGATGAGTTAGACAGAATTTCCAGTTGGTGTGATGAATGGTAGCTAGCTCTAAACGTAGAAAACCATAAGTTAAAGAGGATAAGTAGGAAGAACAAATGAGCCGTGCTGCGGCTCGCGTTGGTGCTTGTTTGTATGTTTCCACCCTCTGCTGCAGGCCAGTCGTATCGTTCAGTTGGCATGGTTGCGGTTGTTGGTCTTCTTCTTGTGTTGACTGGCGCCACTCGGTTTCGCAAGCGTTGTCTGTCCGCTAGTGGCAGCAGCGGCGGTTGTCGATATGCAGTAACTGTTGCCCTATCTTTGGGGCGACGTTATTTTTTTTTTTCCGCGTCGTGTTAGTGTGGCAGTTCAGTTGGGGACTCAGGAGGAGCCAGGTCCGCACGGACTGCCGGATGGAAGGGCTGTGGTTATGAGGGTGCACGACTTCGTCGTAAACCAGAGCCAGAAATCTTTATGATGAGTGAATTTCAATCCAAGTAGAGCAGAGTCAGTCACCCGTGTGGGCCCCATAGTAAGTATGTGAGGTCGTGACAGATTATCATTGCGCCGTCATGTGCAGTTTGGTGGATCTGTGTACCACTTGATACTTGAAGACCCTACTCTGTTAAAAGCACTTGACTCAGTGATTAGACGGTGTGGATACTCAACTGTGAATTGATAAAGCAGAGAAGAGACTTTTTTTTTCATTCTGCCAACCATCATCAGAGTTGTCACAGTGAGTTCAGTGTGCGTTTGTGTGCCTCATGAATTTGATGTCACTCATTTGGTACTTAGTTTTGCCTCGCCTTGCGATTGTTTCCGCAATGGCGTTTGGTTGCTGATTCTGGTTGATTACATTTCGGTTTTGCCGCGCACGCAAATCGAGTGGGCTTTTAGTTACAGTGGTGCCGTGAACACCAGAGGCACACTCGACTGATGTATCCGAGCAAGTCGGCGGTCGCTGAACACTGTTTGTCGGAAAATCACGCCATGGAGTATGACCGCACGAGGATTCTGGTACAGACGTCGAGATACTGGGACAGCTTTGTTAGAGAGGCCATCGAAATTCGCACCAATGACGACCTCATAAACCGTGACTGTGGCTATAATCTTAGCAAGGCTTGGGAACCAGCGATTGGGTTAATCAAGAGTAAATCGAGCAAACGTATAGTTGTGACGACCACGGCGGACAGAGCCATCACTCCGACGTCATCTCCGACGCCGTCGCAATCTGTTCCACAGCGCGACCGTGGCGCGGGGCGCGGACGGCGGAGGAAGCGCGCCGCGGGCGGAGGGTATTTAAATCGGCCGCCGCCGCGACCGAACCCCAGCTCGCCCACCTCAGGCAAGTACCAGACACACTCACAACAATCATCACAAATCACAGACACCAAAAACTACAGAAAAATCACACACACACTTTCACAGGGGAGTAAAAGCCTAAAGGCTACAGACTCCCCCTCACACTTCCCCAAAGAGGGGAAAGCAAAAGATGAGTGCAGGCAGGCGACCGAACCCAGTTCCCTCTGAGCAGCCATAGCGTACGGATCTCCGTGCCGGCACGTTCACAGGAGCTCAGTCCGTCAGTTCACCTGATGATGGCGACATGTATGATCACCGAAATATTGTGCCCGTTAGACACTATAGACCGGCAGCACACCCGTGGATATTTTGATTATTTAAACTTGTTTTTTCTTCATTAATAACGTGTGATATTTTTTTAAATTTATTGTTGTGTTTGGAATTACTGATTTAAAATAAATTGTGTGTAACTGTGAAAGGCAACCAACAGTAACTGATTACGGGCCCGTCCACAATCGGAACCGAATCCTGCCTTCCCTTGACCACCAGCTATCAACAAACACGTAATGTTCGGATACGGTATTAATTGCGTGTGTGTATGTGGCGTGGGGTGGGGGGGGGGGGAGGGGGGGGGGTAACGTTGCAAAGCGATACGAAATGGAAGGAGCATGTGGGGATTTTTCGAATGGTCGACTTCGGTTTGTCGAGAGAATTTTTCGGGAAGTGTCGTTTATCTGTAAAGGAGACCGCATATAGGACCTAGTGCGACCTATTCTTCACTGCTGTTGGAGTGTTTGTGACCCGTACCAGATCGGGTTAAAAGAAGGCATCGAAGCAATTCAGAGGTGGGCAGCTAGATTTGTTATTGGTAGGTCCGAAAAACAAGCAAGTGTTACGGAGACGCTTCTGAAATCGCTGAAGGAAAGGCAACAGGAGTCCCTGTAGGAAAGGCGACGTTCTTTCCGAGGAACAATGTGGAGAAAATTTAGAGAACCGGCCTTTGAAGGTGACTGCAGAACGATTCCTCTGCCGCCAACATACATTTCGCGTAAGGACCACGAAGATACGAGAAATCAGTGCTGATACTGAGGTATACGGACAGTCCTTTTTCCCGCGCTCAGTTGGCTAGTGGAACAGGAGAGGATATGAATAGTAGTGGTACAGTGTACAGGGTACGTATCATGGCTTGCAGAGTACGTGTGAAGCTGTAGAATGGTACACCATACTAATACAGTTGGGCTTGTGGAGGGTTGCATTACTGCCAGGTATCAGTTCTAGAGTATCTTCAGCGCTTCAAGACAACAAATGAGTCATAGAATGAAGGTGTTGTCATCACTTTACATTTCCGGGCTGAGATGCCGTGGTCCATACATAAGACTCTTCCCCTGACGTTTCGCTCTCGACTGCGGAAGGCATCCTCCGAGGATAATCGGTAATCGGCGAACTGCAACGAGAACACTAGTGAGCGCCGTATATATCGAGGATTTTAAAAATGACCACTCAATTGGTGACAGCGTCTTCCCTCTCTTCAGTCGACAAGAAGCAACTCTTTAAATCAGAAGCTTACTCGCCCGGACTCTATGGTTTACCTAAGGTACATATACCGCTAGTACCTTTGAGAACTATAGTCAGCGCAATAGGGTCTTCCACCCACGAATTAGCTGGACACCTTGCCTCGCTGTTGAAACCTCATGTTGGTGGAACTGATAGTCACGTTAAAAATTCGTATTACTTCATCGCTGTTATTAAGGAAATTAGTGCGGGCCCTAATGACATCCTGGTCAGTTTTGATGTGGTGTCGTTGTTTACCATGATCCAGGTGAATGAAGCGGTCACATGTATAGCGGACATTTTTCCTAGTGATATTTTCGCATTACTCAGACATTGCTTTACATCAACTTATTTTCAGTGTAATAATGTTTTTTATAAACAGATTGACGGGGTGGCTATGGGAAGTCCTCTTAGTCCAGCTGTGGCTAACTTGTTCATGGAGAACTCTGAACAACGGGCGTTGCGAACAGCTAGAAAAAGACCAGCCAGATGGTATCGTTATGTAGACGATACATTTGTTATATGGACCCATGGGGAAGAGGAGCTGGATGCCTTCATGTTATATCTGAATAGTATTAATCCAAGAATTAAATCCACTATGGAAAAGGAAATCGATGGTCGCCTGAACTTCTTAGATGTGACTGTAATCAAACGAGAGGACGCTTCATTGGGTCATAAGGTTTTCAGAAAAGACACACACACTGATCGTTACCTGCAGAAAGTTTCTAACCACCACCCAAGACATAAAAGAGGGATGATTAAAACTTTAATAGACAGGGCGCACAAAATATGTGAACCAGCTCACTTAGATGATGAGATTGAACACCTCAGAGCGACCTTCAAGTAGAATGGGTATTCCAACAGAGAGACAGATCGTGCACTACACCCTAGACTGACAACTAGGACGGACGAGGATCGACACCAACCCAAGGGGAAAGTGTTCTTACCATTCATCAGTAAGATCAGTGATAGCATTGGAAAAATTTTAAGCAAGTACGATGTGGAAACTGTTTTCAGACCCACCATGAAAATAAAAGAATGTTTAAAATCCGCAAAAGATAAACGGCATCCTCTAGCTACACTAGGTGTCTATAAAATTCCGTGCAGTTGTGGAAAGGTCTATATAGGCACAACAAAAAGAAGCGTCAACACCCGTCTGGATGAACGTAAAAGGAACTGCCGCCTCGGACATATTGATAAATCGGCTGTAGCGGAACATGTGTTTCAGGGAGGTGATCATGAAATAAAGTTTAGTGAGACGACCGTCATAGCAAAGACGTCGCATTATTATGCGCGAATGTACAGAGAGGCCATTGAGATTACCAAACACTGCAATAATTTTAAAAGAAAAGATGAAGGCATTAAGCTGGATAAGATATGGATGGCAACATTGATTGTCCTCGGAGGATGCCTTCCGCAGTCGAAGGCGAACCGTTAGGGGAGAGTCTTATGTATGGACCACGGCACCTCAGCCCGGAAATGTTAAGTGAGAACAAACGAGTCCTTTGATAGGGTGAGTATTTAGCTTCTGACTGGTGTTACGCAGTCTGGTGACACACTGGTTCACGGTGTCTCTTCATTTCGGGATCACAAGTATTAAGTGCAACGAGCGAAAGGTGCTTGTTCGTCCATATGCTGAAAGAGGAGGGTCGGAACGATGCTGCTTGGTTGCTGAAATCCATGAACATTGCTGCACCTTGAGAGCTCCAGATCATCTGGGAACCTTTTACTCCACACAGTTCTTACACCAAAGCTCCTGTGCAATACATGTCTCACACACACAGTGGTGGTGAGAACATCAGATGGTGTAACAAATACGCAAAGGAAAAGAATCTGGTCATTATCATCAGGCCGCAGCTCCAATTTCTCGGGCGATCGTGATGAACCGGTTCCAATTTATTCTGCGCTTGTGCAACTCAGGGGTTCTATCCATGACCACTTTCTACGACGACCTACTTAACTGTGTCGATCCATTTTCTCCTTGGCCGTGCAACACATCTTATCCCATTTGTAGTGATTTCAGTTTCTTGGTTATCCCAGTTTCTTCCATCCGTTTCACATGGCGATGTCGTCTTAATCTAGATTGGCGGAATTTTTCCGGTACACTGCATTTTACAGTGCATCTGTTCTGTTCCTTCCATTTCTTATCTTATCACGTTTTGTTCGTCTCGGTATACATCTATCAAACATTATTTCAGCAGCTTGGATTTGGTTATTTTATCTCTTCTCCCTCTCTCTGTCGGAGCGCTGGACACAAGTGAGTAGGTAAAAATGGGAATAAAATAGGTACCGAAGATGGATAGTTTTGTCTTGTGTGGTATCTGCTAATCTCAAAGGGGGCACAAAATTCGAATGTGAAACAGAGCAGCTTGATGTCAACGGCAATGTTTCATATTGCCCAAATATGGGAAATTTTGCAAATGCTCCAGGGGTCTTCCATTTAGTTGTAACTCAGGTTGTCCTCTTTGTCTATTTACTTCATGGCTACAGCTTTTCACAAAATTAAGTTTTTTCTTGAATTTCACTTGTATCTCATCAGGTCATAAAATCGTCAGCGTATAGCATGGCTTTCAATTCACACCCATCCGGTAACAGCCATACATGCGTGATCTCAAGACCTCACAGACGAAAAATGTATAACTTACTGGGATCGAACTTAGACCATTACCTTGTCGACTGACATATGGGGAAAAATTTCGTAACAGCCTAGACCTCACTGAAGACTTACAAGAAAGAATCTTATGGCTGTGTAGAATGGGAAAGTCCGAGGGGTGGCTTCAGGTGACGTAATATGAAAGGGTTTTCGTCTTCCATGCCAGGATGACCTTTGCTCGTGATGTGTGAGAGTCGTGTCTTATAAGTGCATCTGTCAAGTGTGGGCAATTGCAAAGGATGTGTGTATAGTGTGGTGTCAGGAGAGAGAGGGGAAGTCCGTTGCCAGAACAAGACCCACTCCTCTCGAACCATGGGCCTGCTGAGCTTAATGCCCCCCATCCTACGAAGAATTTCCACGGTCTCACATGCTCTCACTTCTTGAGACACTGCAGAGAGGTCTGGAATTTCATTCGGAAATTGGTGCAACTTCCTGTGATCAACAACTTTATGTCATCATCTCCCTTCCTATTGCAGTCTGAGTGTTGGCGATTCAGTTGTGAGAGATTTACGTGGCACTCAAATGAAATGAAGGCTTTCACGACCGGTTGACATGGCTGTTGATATACTTTCCGGGATGTGAGGTCGTGGTCCAAGAACTTTTCTGCTCCTTACGTTTCGTCCAGGACTGCGCTGGACTTCCTCAGAGGCGCTGCTCCGCATAGTCAGTGCCATCAATTCTCCCACTTATGAAATAGCAAGATATTTAACAACTTGTCTACAACCATTGATTGGAAAAACTGACTCATATATAAAAGACTCGCGTCATTTTATTGAAAAACTAGAGGGACTAACTCTGGCCCCTGAAGATATTCTTGTAAGTTTTGACATTGTGTCCTTATTCACAATGATTCCTGTTAACGAAGTTATGATTTTCATAGCGGATATTTTTCCAGAAGATTTGACCGTTCTTTTCAGACATTGTCTTACATCAAGTCAGTTCCAGTGGGATAATGAATTTTATGAACAACTTGATGAGCTTAATGCCACTAATGCCACTACTAATAGTAGTGTTCACTCTGTCTGCTTGCCGGGGGGTCTCATCCGAGATGTGGAGGAGGCCCTACCGGCGGCGATAGAGAGCACTGGGTGCACCCGACTGCAAATTGTTGCTCATGTCGGCACCAATGACTCCTGCCGTCTGGGTTCAGAGGTCATCCTCAGTTCGTACAGGCGGTTGGCGGAATTGGTGAAGGCGGAAAGCCTCGCTCGCGGGGTGGAATCAGAGCTAACTATTTGTAGTATCGTTCCCAGAACCGATCGCGGTCCTCTGGTTTGGAGCCGAGTGGAAGGCTTAAACCAGAGGCTCAGACGATTCTGCGGAGATCTGGGGTGCAAATTTCTCGACCTCCGCTATCGGGTGGAGAAATGTAGGATCCCCCTGAATAGGTCAGGCGTGCGTGCACACGCCGGAAGCGGCTACAAGGGTAGCGGAGTACGTGTGGAGTGCACATGGGGGTTTTTTAGGTTAGAGAATCCCCTCCCTAGGCCCGACAAGACGCCTCCTGAGACGCGGCAAGATAGGAGTAGGCAAAATGCAACAGGGAATAACAATATTAATGTGCTAATAGTAAACTGCAGGAGCGTCTATAGAAAGGTCCCAGAACTGCTCTCATTAATAAACGATCACAACGCCCATATAGTACTAGGGACAGAAAGTTGGCTGAAACCAGACGTAAACAGTAACGGAATCATAAACTCAGATTGGAATGTATACCGCAGAAACAGGCTGAACAGTGAAGGGGGAGGCGTGTTTATAGCGGTAAGAAGTGCAATAGTATCGAAGAAAATTGACGGAGATCCGAAATGTGAAATGATTTGGGTGAAGGTCGCGGTTAAAGCAGGCTCAGACATGGTAATTGGATGTCTCTATAGGCCCCCTGGCTCAGCAGCTATTGTGGCTGAGCACCTGAAGGATAATTTGGAAAATATTTCGAGTAGATTTCCCCACCATGTTATAGTTCTGGGTGGAGATTTTAATTTGCCGGATATAGACTGGGAGACTCAGACGTTCATAACGGGTGGCAGGGACAAAGAATCCAGTGAAATTTTTTTAAGTGCGTTATCTGAAAACTACCTTGAGCAGTTAAACAGAGAACCGACTCGTGGCGATAACATATTAGACCTTCTGGTGACAAACAGACCCGAACTATTTGAAAAAGTTAACGCAGAACAGGGAATCAGTGATCATAAAGCGGTTACGGCATCGATGATTTCAGCCGTAAATAGGAATATTAAAAAGGGTAGGAAGATTTTTCTGTTCAGAAAAAGTGACAAAAAGCAGATTTCAGAGTACCTGTTGGCTCAACACAAAAGTTTTGTCTCAAGTACTGATAGTGTTGAGGATCAGTGGACAAAGTTCAAAACCATCGTACAATATGCGTTAGATGAGTATGTGCCAAGCAAGATCGTAAGAGATGGAAAAGAGCCACCGTGGTTCAACAACCGAGTTAGAAAACTGCTGCGGAAGCAAAGGGAACTTCACAGCAAACATAAACATAGCCAAAGCCTTGCAGACAAACAAAAATTACGCGAAGCGAAATGTAGTGTGAAGAGAGCTATGCGAGAGGCGTTCAATGAATTCGAAAGTAAAGTTCTATGTACTGACTTGGCAGAAAATCCTAAGAAATTTTGGTCTTATGTCAAAGCGGTAGGTGGATCAAAACAAAATGTCCAGACACTCTGTGACCAAAATGGTACTGAAACAGAGGATGACAAAGGCCGAAATACTAAATGTCTTTTTCCAAAGTTGTTTCACAGAGGAAGATTGCACTGTAGTTCCTTCTCTAGATTGTCGCACAGATGACAAAATGGTAGATATCGAAATAGACGACAGAGGGATAGAGAAACAATTAAAATCGCTCAAAAGAGGAAAGGCCTCTGGACCTGATGGGATACCAGTTCAATTTTACACAGAGTACGCGAAGGAACTTGCCCCCCTTCTTGCAGCGGTGTACCGTAGGTCTCTAGAAGAGCGTAGCGTTCCAAAGGATTGGAAAAGGGCACAGGTCATCCCCGTTTTCAAGAAGGGACGTTGAACAGATGTGCAGAACTATAGACCTGTATCTCTAACGTCGATCAGTTGTAGAATTTTGGAACACGTATTGTGTTCGAGTATAATGACTTTTCTGGAGACTAGAAATCTACTCTGTAGGAATCAGCATGGGTTTCGAAAAAGACGGTCATGTGAAACCCAGCTCGCGCTATTCGTCCACGAGACTCAGAGGGCCATAGACACGGGTTCACAGGTAGATGCCGTGTTTCTTGACTTCCGCAAGGCGTTCGATACAGTTCCCCACAGTCGTTTATTGAACAAAGTAAGAGCATATGGACTATCAGACCAATTGTGTGATTGGATTGAGGAGTTCCTAGATAACAGGACGCAGCATATTATTCTCAATGGAGAGAAGTCTTCCGAAGTAAGAGTAATTTCAGGTGTGCCGCAGGGGAGTGTCATAGGACCGTTGCTATTCACAATATACATAAATGACCTGGTGGATGACATCGGAAGTTCACTGAGGCTTTTTGCAAATGATGCTGTGGTGTATCGAGAGGTTGTAACAATGGAAAATTGTACTGAAATGCAGGAGGATCTGCAGCGAATTGACGCATGGTGCAGGGAATGGCAACTGAATCTCAATGTAGACAAGTGTAATGTGCTGCGAATACACAGAAAGATAGATCCTTTATCATTTAGCTACAAAATAGCAGGTCAGCAACTGGAAGCAGTTAATACCATAAATTATCTGGGAGTACGCATTAGGAGTGATTTAAAATGGAATGATCATATAATGTTGATTGTCGGTAAAGCAGATGCCAGACTGAGATTCATTGGAAGAATCCTAAGGAAATGCAATCCGAAAACAAAGGAAGTTGGTTACAGTACGCTTGTTCGCCCACTGCTTGAATACTGCTCAGCAGTGTGGGATCCGTACCAGATAGGGTTGATACAAGACATAGAGAAGATCCAACGGAGAGCAGCGCGCTTCGTTACAGGATCATTTAGTAATCGCGAAAGCGTTACGGAGATGATAGATAAACTCCAGTGGAAGACTCTGCAGGAGAGACGCTCAGTAGCTCGGTACGGGCTTTTGTCAAAGTTTCGAGAACATACCTTCACCGAAGAGTCAAGCAGTATATTGCTCTCTCCTACGTATATCTCGCGAAGAGACCATGAGGATAAAATCAGAGAGATTAGAGCCCACACAGAGGCATACCGACAATCCTTCTTTCCACGAACAATACGAGACTGGAATAGAAGGGAGAACCGATAGAGGTACTGAAGGTACCCTCCGCCACACACCGTCAGGTGGCTTGCGGAGTATGGATGTAGATGTAGATGTAGATGGAATAGCAATGGGTAATCCATTAGGCCCTGCGATTGCCAATCTTTATATGGAGAAATTTGAACAATCAGCCCTAGACAAAGCTAATAACAAACCATCTCGTTGGTATCGATACGTAGATGACACATTTGTGGTTTGGTCCCATTGCAGAAAGGCCTTGGACGATTTCTTTGATTATCTAAATAAAATTCACCCAAAAATACAGTTTACCATGGAAATAGAAAAGGAAAACAGAATATCTTTCTTGGATGTCTTAGTTATGAGACGGCCCGATAGAAGCTTGGAATATAAAGTTTTTCGGAAGGCAACACATACGGACAGATATTTGCATAAAAATTCTAATCATCATCCTCAACAAAAAAGAGGTGTCATAAAAAGTCTTGTCGATCGAGCGGAACGGATATGTACACCTGAACATTTGGATGCTGAAGTGAAACATCTGAAGCAGGCTTTTGAAAAAAACGGCTACTCAAGAAAAGAGATAGATAGAATTTTGCGTCCAAGGAACAGAAACCCAAAAGATAAGAATGAACCACAACGACAGAAAAGTACAGTAGTTCTCCCTTTTATTAAAAAAGTAACAGATCGGATCGGTAAGATTTTACGGAAACATGACATAAAACCGATCTTTAAACCAACAAAGAAAATAAGTCAAGTACTACGATCTGTGAAGGATAAACGACCTCCCCTGTCGACATGTGGTGTGTATAAAATTCCATGTACCTGTGGTAAAGTTTACATTGGTACTACCAAAAGAAGCGTAAACACGCGACTGAAAGAACATAAAAGTCTTTGTCGACTTGGAAAAATAGAAAAGTCAGCTGTAGCGGAACATGCTCTTCAACTAGGCAACCACCAAGTGAAGTTTTCGGATACCGAAGTTTAATCTACAACGTTAAATTACTATCCACGGCTTTATAGAGAAGCTATCGAAATTTATAAACATAACGATAATTTTAATAGGAAAGAAGAGGCTATGAAACTCAGCGATATATGGACAGTGGCTCTACAAAATTGCTAACAATTTTTATCTTTGACAAGGTGGTAATCGATAGTCAACCTTATCTTTTCTATGGATTATCACTGCTCATCACGTGTCACCTGAACCACGCCCCCCTTTCTCACAATATATAAGTCGCTCTCAGACACCTGACCAGTCAGTCGGCAAGACTCAGCGGAGCAGCGCCTCTGAGGAAGTCCAGCGCAGTCCTGGACGAAACGTAAGGAGCAGAAAAGTTCTTGGACCACGACCTCACATCCCGGAAAGTATATCAACAGCCACTCAAATGAAAACCAAACATCTACCAGAACGGGGCCGTGGAATGGTTCCATTCAAAAGTAACAGTACACAATTAAGACACTTATCCCACTGGGAGACGAGACGATCAAAGCGTGGTCAGCGACTGTTGGATCCACAGCCGCGCCGACCACGCCCACTCTCTCTCTTCTTCGTCCGACTGAAACGGTCAACTCATGTCTCGCCAAAGACATGACAATCACATGGTGAAATATCTGGGCTATATTGACTATGTTGCAGCGCTTCCGAACCAAACTACTGAAGCGTAGCCTTCGCCCAATGGCCAGTGTTGGGGTGGGAATTATCGTGCAGCAGTATGATTCTCTCCAGAAGCATCCTGGGTGTATAGACTTGACAGTGCGTCGCAGGTTCTACGAAGTGACTTCATAGTGCTGCACATTTATTGTGGTTCCATGCTCGAGGAACTCGATGAGCAGAGGGCCCTTGCAGTCGAAGAAGAAGGTCGTCATGATCTTACCGGAACATGTGTCAACAGCTTTGGAGTTCTTTGGCAGAGAGGATGTGGTATGTTTGCAGTACTGGCTTTGCCGTTTGCCCTCAGGCTGTCAGAATGCTGTCGTATGAAATCATGCTGTTGCACGATAACATTCGCCCTCACACTGTCAATCTGACGAACGCCACTCTCCAGCGAAACACTGCAGCATCCTCCGTAGAGCCCAGCTCTTTCACCGCGTGATCTTTACATTTTTGGTGACCTGCTGTTTTTATAGATTTAGAAAAGGCTTTTGACAGAGTTCAGTGGGTCAAGCTGATGGATATTTTGAAGAGGAAAGGAGTAGATTGGAAAGAGAGACGACTGATACAGAATCTATATTTACACCAGAAAGTAAGGATAAGGATTGGAAATGAAATGTCAGAAGGAAGCAGCATTGGACGAGGTGTTAGACAAGGTTGTTGCCTTTCCCTGCTGTTGTTTAACATATACCTTGAAGAGATTATTGCTAAAAGCTTAGATGGGAAAAGAGGAATATGTATTGGTGGAAAGACAATAGAATGTATAAGATTTGCTGATGGCATGGTATTAGTGGCAGAAAGTGAGCTAACAGTGAATAACATGCTGAAAGATCTGAATGAAGCTTGTGTGGAATATGGGATGCAAATAAACACAGCAAAAACAAAGAGTATGGTCATCAGTACAAGACGCAGACTGTCCAATAGTAAAATAGGACAATCTACCTTTAGCCAAGTAAGTGCATTTAAATATTTGGAAGCACAATAACTGAAGACGTGAGATGTCACCAGGAGGTTCAAACGGTTCAAATGGCTCTGAGCACTATGCGACTTAACTTCTGAGGTCATCAGTCGCCTAGAACTTAGAACTAATTAAACCTAACTAGCCTAAGGACATCACACACATCCATGCCCGAGGCAGGATTCGAACCTGCGACCGTAGCGGTCGCTCGGCTCCAGACTGCAGCGCCTAGAACCGCACGGCCACTCCGGCCGGCGCTCACCAGGAGGTGAAAACTCGAGTTGCCATAGCGAAGGAGGTATTCAACACAAAAGAGGAGACTCTTATGTGGCAAATTAGATGAAGGACTAAGGAAAAGACTTGGCAAATGTTTGGTCTGGAGTGTGGCACTATGTGGGGCAGAAACATGTATGCTGAGACGAGAGGATGAAAAAAAGGTTGGAAGCATTTGAGATGTGGATGTGTAGGAGAATGGAGAGAATAAGCTGTATGGAAAGAGTGAGTAATGAAAGAGTATTGGAAAGGGTTGGTGAGAGAAGATGTCTGCTGAAGGTTGTAAGAGAAAGGAAAAAGAACTGGTTGGGACTTTCATTGAGAAGGGAGTGCTTGCTAGCACATGCTTTGGAAGGATTGGTTTGTGGGAGAAGACTGAGAGGAAGAAGGAGATACAAGATGATAGGCGACATAAAGGGAAGAGGAAATTATGCAGACCTGAAGAGGATGGCATAAGACCGGACAGCCTGGAGAACTACCATGTGAAAACCTGCCTTTTGGCAGAACACTGATGATGATGATGATGATGATGAAGGAAGACACGCGTGGACGACTGTTTAAGTCGGACGAGGAAGTGCAAGAGTGGGTGCAATTCTAGGTCCATCAGTAGTCGGCCGCGTCCTGCTAAAGAGGAATTGATCGTCTCGTATCCCAATATAACGACTGTCTTAAGGGGCTCCGGAAATGCTCAAAATCATGAAAAGTTCAATTTTTACTTTTTTGCGTTTTCTGAATCTGCAGACTATTACCTTTTAATAGATATATAATTTATTCAATTCCGAAGACTACAACTATTTTTAAATTTTTTTTGAAATGTGTTCTACATGGGCGTGACCCACTGTGGCGCTGTTAAACTGCTGTCAAATGGTGTTATTATTAACGTCCGTGTTCATCAGGTACATTTTAGTGATGTGAGATAAAGTATGTGTTGTGGCTAACCTGTGATGGTTCAATATATATCGCTGGTGTGATTGTCGATTGTTTCATGTTTATTTACTCTGTCGTTATCTCGAAAATATTCGTAATTAATTCTGTTTCTTGAGTCTCTGTTTTGTTGAAGTATAATAATGAGTAAAAGTAAAGTTATTAGAAATCCTCTGAAGTGTCGACGAAATGAAGAAGGCTGTTTGGGCTCTTTTTTTTTCATACTTCTTCAACCGATGAAAATCCCCAATATAGCTTGTGTCCAAAAGAAGAAGACAGTTGGTGTAAATATAACAAAGGATTGCTAACTGGTGAAGTGTACACTCATAAGCATAGTCTGCCTCATGCAATAATGGAGGTGATAAAACCTATTTTCAGAGACTTAGCAGCACCTGAACTGTTGAAAAAGTGTATTCACGGAAAAACTCAAAACCCCAATGAAAGTGTAAATAGTGTTATATGGTCGAGAATCCCCAAGACTGTATTTGTTGGAATAGAAACACTTCACTTTGGTGTGTATGATGCTGTTGCGAGATTGGCAACATTGTAAGGTGCAAGGTATTTAGAAATATGGGAATGAAGATAGGTTCTAACATGGTACGAGCGATGCTTGCTTTAGACAAGGAACGCCTTCGGGCTGCAGACAGGGCTGTAAAGAGTCTAGAAATACAAGCAAGAGTGAACAGGAGCAGGAACAAGAGGAAGCTGGAGGAGGAGTTTGCAGAGGATGAAGATAATCCATCCTATGGACCTGGAATGCACTAAAAAGTTAATCCAATCTTTGTCGCTCGATTCTCAAAACTTTTATTTTCTCATACTAATTACATGTTTTCTAAGGATCTTCCGAACATATTTGTTTCAAACTTTCAGTAAATGTTACACAGTACCTTCTGCATAATTTAACACAGCCTTTTTCCAAAAAACTGTATATTTTTGAATATATAAATAAAAAATTGCAAAAAAATGTTGTGAATTTTCATTACAATTGAAAAAAAAATCATCTTTAATAACTGGACTAAAATTTTGTAAAATCCCTGTGTTAAGTTGTAGCCCATATTCCAATAAATAATCTGTAAAAAGTTCAACTTCCTACCTCAAATACTTTGTGAGGAAAGATGTAATTTATAAGCATTATTTTAACATTGCAAGTATAGGGCGTTCCGGAGCCCCTTCACGTGTTTGCTGATTACCATTCCATGGTCCTGTTGTAGTGGATGTTGGGGTTTCGTTTTGCATTTTGATATCAACTGGCGGATCAGAGCCCTCGGTGGTCAGAGCAGAAAGGCGAGCGTGCGTTGTTCCGCGGCTGACTCACTGCCAGGGCTGAATTGTCTCACGCAGCCGTGTCGGCTGGCGGCTTATTTTCGATGCTGATGGCAGCGCGCGGCGCGGCGCGGACACGTGGCCCGGAGCAGAGGCCGGCCAGCTCGGCCGGTGCTGTCATCGCGTCGCCCGCCGTCCACACCTGAGGCGGCTAGGCCTCGCCGCGGTGCGCGGAATCGATTTTCCGCGTCAAGCCGGTCCTCGGGCACCGGCTCCCAAAATTCCGGCTGACTTAATGCCGTGCGTGGGCGGTCGAGCCGCAGGTGACGAGAGGCGGCACGCGGTCGCCTGCCTCCACAGCCGCTCTGCCGCTGAAGCACCTGACGCACGGTTTTGATCTGTACATTCTACATTCACACGATCACTTGGCAGTTCACATTTAAGTGTGCTGTAGAGGTTGAAAGGTCTCTGTTGGATTCCTTTCATGTTAATTTCTTAAATACAGGGTGTTTCAAAAATGACCGGTATATTTGAAACGGCAATAAAAACTAAACGAGCAGCGATAGAAATACACCGTTTGTTGCAATATGCTTGGGACAACAGTACATTTTCAGGCGGTCAAACTTTCGAAATGACAGTAGTTACAATTTTCAACAACAGATGGCGCTGCAAGTGATGTGAAAGATATAGAAGACAACGCAGTCTGTGGGCGCGCCATTCTGTACGTCGTCTTTCTGCTGTAAGCGTGTGCTGTTCACAACGTGCAAGTGTGCTGTGGACAACATGGTTTATTCCTTAGAAGAGCGGATTTTTCTGGTGTTGGAATTCCACCGCCTAGAACACAGTGTTGTTGCAACAAGACGAAGTTTTCAACAGAGGTTTAATGTAACCAAAGGACCGAAAAGCGATACAATAAAGGATCTGTTTGAAAAATTTCAACGGACTGGGAACGTGACGGATGAACGTGTCGGAAAGGTAGGGCGACCGCGTACGGCAACCACAGAGGGCAACGCGCAGCTAGTGCAGCAGGTGATCCGACAGCGGCCTCGGGTTTCCGTTCGCCGTGTTGCAGCTGCGGTCCAAATGACGCCAACGTCCACGTATCGTCTCATGCGCCAGAGTTTACACCTCTATCCATACAAAATTCAAACGCGGCAACCCTTCAGCGCCGCTACCATTGCTGCACGAGAGACATTCGCTAACGATATAGTGCACAGGATTGATGACGGCGATATGCATGTGGGCAGCATTTGGTTTACTGACGAAGCTTATTTTTACCTGGACGGCTTCGTCAATAAACAGAACTGGCGCATATGGGGAACCGAAAAGCCCCTTGTTGCAGTCCCATCGTCCCTGCATCCTCAAAAAGTACTGGTGTGGGCCGCCATTTCTTCCAAAGGAATCATTGGCCCATTTTTCAGATCCGAAACGATTACTGCATCACGCTATCTGGACATTCTTCGTGAATTTGTGGCGGTACAAACCGCCTTAGACGACACTGCGAACACCTCGTGGTTTATGCAAGATGGTGCCCGGCCACATCGCACGGCCGACGTCTTTAATTTCCTGAATGAATATTTCGATGATCGTGTGATTGCTTTGGGCTATCCGAAACATACAGGAGGCGGCGTGGATTGGCCTCCCTGTTCGCCAGACATGAATCCCTGTGACTTCTTTCTGTGGGGACACTTGAAAGACCAGGTGTACCGCCAGAATCCAGAAACAATTGAACAGCTGAAGCAGTACATCTCATCTGCATGTGAAGCCATTCCGCCAGACACGTTGTCAAAGGTTTCGGGTAATTTCATTCAGAGACTACGCCATATTATTGCTACGCATGGTGGATATGTGGAAAATATCGTACTATAGAGTTTCCCAGACCGCAGCGCCATCTGTTGTTGAAAATTGTAACTATTGTAATTTCGAAAATTTGTCTGCCTGTAAATGTATTGTTGTCCCAAGCATATTGCAACAAACGTTGCATTTCTATCGCTGCCAGTTTAGTTTTTATTACCGTTTCAAATATACCGGTCATTTTTGAAACACCCTGTATGTTGTCATTTACGGCATAAATTCGTCTTCTAAATTTACTGTGGTGTTTCTGACTATCTGGGAGGAGACTGAGCAGTGCAACGTGTTACTTTTACACATAAACAAGAACGATCTGTTACACTACTACACTTTAAAGCACAGTTTATATGTAATTCATATATGTAATTTATGTCACACAGTCTCATACGGAACCTACATCCGCTTTCTTTTATATACTGTATATGATAAGATACTGTCATCCCCCTTCCCTTCTGTGTTAAAGAATGAATGAGCAAATGTATTTCTAGTTGCAAGCTTGATGCTAGCAGACAAGCCTGTCTGCTAGAGAACAGTAGGACCAACGTCGGAACAGGTAGCTACGCTTTCTAAAAGCAGAGAGGTTTCTATTCTTAGTATGGTCCTGTCCGTCCCTTGTCATGTTGGTATAGGAAGCTGCCTCTCTGGCCACTTCCGTTTGTGTTTGTGAAGCGCGGTCGGTAGGAGCCCAGCAGGTCAGTCTGTCCGCGGCGAGTGTCTGAAGTGGTAAGATCTCCGGCTAAGCGCGTCTCTGCTAAGTCCGTAGGACAATGAATTTCTTAAGTTCAGCCTAACTGAAAATTTAATCACCTTTATTTCAGGTTTAGCTCTAAAATATCTCATGTTATCTTAAATTGCAACGCAGTGTATTTCGAGTGTGAAGTTCAGAATATCTTCCAGTAGTTGCTTTGTCACTACTTTGTGAGTAAAGTGCAACCACGTGTTGATCAGTAACTCTAACTAAGATCATCAATCTTAAATGCGAATTTGCGTGAGATTATAACGTCTCGTCTTGACAATATTTTTCAATGTAGCAACTTTTCTTTATGTTCAACCCACGTGGGGTGTAATTTGTGAGACCAGTACCACGTGCTTATACAATTGTTTGACCCATCAGGTTAATAATTTGACGATAGTAACCAGTTCGAGGTTTTTCTTTAGTAAATTGCGTTTCGATGTAATTTATTTTATTTATCAAAATTATTGTGGAGTTACACTCTCTTTGTGTAAACCAAGTTGACCACGTGAAGCATGACGTGTAAGCATCAAAGTAGCCCTCAGCCATTCTTTTCGGGAATATTTCACAGAGAGTTAGTATGAATTTAGTATACCAGTGTGTGGTAATTTCATGACGGACAGGATTGCGCTACGAACGTAACTTCTTTGGGTGAAAATTGAATCGGTTGGTTGTGGTTAATTTCCTCTTGGATATGTTTCAACGTTCTTTGTGTGTTATTTTTTGAATACAGTGTTGTATGCAGTCTGCCAATCTTGGCTCCATGTTTGATGTGTTTTGTATGATTACAAACTCACATTTTCACAATCCTAAATAAGGCACCAGTTTAGTTATGAATCAAGTTTAATATGCTGAAATTTCAATGATCAGTGTTAAAATATATTTCCAAATATAAACTGATTTATTTCTTTTTATTTAAATTCTCTTATATATATATATATATATATATATATATATATATATATATATATATATATATATATATATATCACCGGTTGTCGTATGACTATTAAAAAATTATAATTAATGTTAGTCTGGTTGGGAATTTGGTAAGCTAGACTGGATACCTGGTGGAACAGTTCCGCAGTAATGCAAGGTTAACTTCCCCAGACAGCTCTCAGCTTTTAACCGCTTTTATTGTCTATCAGCACCGCTTTCATAACAAATTAATGCAACAACATTACATGGTTCATATAACCATCTGTAGCTCGTAACTCTCTATTAGCATGGGGGAAAAATGAACACCTAAAACTTTCTGGTCGTCCCCCTTCAATCTTACACTATGCGATCAAAAGTATCCGAACACCTGGATGAAAATGATTTATAAGTTGTGGCGCTCTCCATCTGTAATGCTGGATTTCAATACGGTGTTGGCCCGTCCTTGGCCCTGATGGCAGCTTCCACTCTCGCTGGCATATGTTCAATCAGGTGCTGGAAGGTTTCTTGGGGAGTGGCAGCCCATTATTCAGGGAGTGCTGCACTGAGGAGAGGTATCGATGTCGGTCGGGGAGGCCTGGCACGAAGTCCCCCTTCCAACAGCCGTGTACCGCAAGTCTCTAGAGGAACGGAAGGTTCCAAATGATTGGAAAAGAGCACAGGTAGTTCAGGTTTTCAAGAAGGGTCGTCGAGCAAATGTGCAAAACTATAGGCCTATGTCTCTGACATGTTTTTTGCTCGCGTACCATGTCATTTCTGGAAACCCAGAATCTACTCTGTAGGAATCGACATGGATTCCGGAAACAGCTATCGTGTGAGACCCAACTCACTTTATTTGTTCATGAGACCCAGAAGATATTAGATACAGGCTTCCAGGAAGATGCCATTTTCCTTGACTTCAGGAAGGCGTTCGACACAGTTCCTCACTGTCGCCTGATAAACAAAATAAGAGCCTACGGAATATCAGACCAGTTGTGTGGCTGGATTGCAGAGTTTTTAGCAAACAGGACACAGCATGTTGTTCTCAATGGAGAGACGTCTACAGACGTTAAAGTAACCTCTGGCGTGCCTCAGGGGAGTTTTATGGGACCAGTGCTTTTCACAATATATATAAATGACCTCGTAGATAGTGTTGGAAGTTCCATGCGGCTTTTCGAGGATGATGCTGTAGTATACAGAGAAGTTGGAGCATTAGAAAATTGCAGCGAAATGCAGGAAGATCTGCAGCGGATAGGCACTTGGTGCAGGGAGTGGCAACTGACCCTTAACATAGACAAATGTAATGTACTGCGAATACATAGAAAGAAGGATCCTTTATTCATGATTATATGATAGCGGAACAAACACTAGTAGCAGTTACTTCTGTAAAATATCTGGGAGTATGCGTACGGAACGATTTGAAGTGGAATGATCATATAAAATTAATTGTTGGTAAGGCGGGTGCCAGGTTGAGAATCATTGGGAGAGTCCTTAGAGTATGTAGTCCATCAACAAATCAACAAAGGAGGTGGCTTACAAAACACTCGTTCGACCTATACTTGAGTATTGCTCATCAGTGTGGGATCCATACCAAGTCGGGTTGACAGAGGAGACAGAGAAGATCCAAAGAAGAGCGGCGCGTTTCGTCACAGGGTTATTTGGTAGGCGTGATACTGTTACGGCGGTGTTTAGCAAACTCAAGTGGCAGACTCTGCAAGAGAGGCGCTGTGCATCGCGGTCTAGCTTGCTGTCCAGGTTTCGAGTGGGTGCGTTTCTGGATGAGGTACCGAATATATTGCTTCCCCCTACTTATACCTCCCGAGGAGATCACGAATGTAAAATTAGAGAGATTCGAACGCGCACGGAGGCTTTCCGGCAGTCGTTCTTCCCGCGAACCATACGCGACTGGAACAGGAAAGGGAGGTAATGACAGTGGCACGTAAAGTGCCCTCCGCCACACACCGTTGGGTGGCTTGCTGAGTATAAATCTAGATGTAGGTGTAGAATTCGGCGTTCCAAAACATCCCAAAGGCGTTCTGTAGGATTCATGTCAGGACTCTGTGCGGGCTAGTCCATTAGAGGGATGTTATTGTCGTGTAACCACTCCGCCATAGGCCGCGCGTTGCGAACAGGTGCTCGATCTTGTTGAAAGATGCAATCGCCATCCTCGAATTACTCTTCAACAGTGGGAAGCAAGGAGGTGCTTAAAACATCAATGTGCCGTGATAGTGCCACGCAAAACAACAAGCCCCCTCCATGAAAAACTCGATCACACCATTACACCACCGCCTCCGAATTTTATTGCTGGCACTACATACGCTGGCAGATGATGTTCACCGGGCACTCGCCATACCCACACCCTGACATCGGATCGCCGCATTGTGTATCGTGATTCGTCACTCCACGCAAAGTTTTTCCACGGTTCAGTCAACCAATGTTTACGCTCCTTACACCAAGCGCGGCGCCGTTTGGCATTTAACGGCGTGATGTGTGGCTTATGAGCAGCTGCTCGAACATCAAATCAAAGTTTTCTCACCTCTCGCTTAACTGTCATAGTACTTGCAGTGGACCTTGATGCAATTTTGAATTCCTTGTGTGATGGTCTGGATAGATGTCTGCCTATTACACATTACGACCCTCTTCAACTGTCGGCAGTCTCTGTCAGTCAGCATACGAGGTCGGCCTGTATGCTTTTGTGCTGTACGTGTCCCTTCACGTTTCCACTTCACTATCACATCGGAAACAGTGGACCAAGGGATGTTTAGGAGTGTGGAAATGTCGCGTACAGACGTTTGACACAAGTAACACCCAATCACCTGACCACGTTTGAAGTCCTTGAGTTCATCGGAGCGCCCCATTCTACTCTCTCACGCTGTCTAATGACTATTGAGGTCGCTGATATGGAGTACCTGGCAGTAGGTGGCAGCACAATGCACCTAATATGAAAAACGTGTGTTTCTGGGGGTGTCTGTAAACTTTTGATCACATACTGTATCTGTTTGGAATCACTCACCGAGCAACAATACTCCAGATAGGACAAATAGTTCAAATAGCTCCAAGCACTATGGACTTAACTAACATCTGTCCCCTAGACTTAGAACTACTTAAACCTAACCAACATAAGGACATCACACACATCCATGCCCGAGGCAGGATTCGAACCCGCGACCGTAGCAGCAGCGCGGTTCTGGGCTATAGCGCCTAGAACAGCTCGGCCACAGCGGCCGGCCAGAATAGGACAACAGTAAATTTGTGTAATTTGTCTTGTAACGTAAACTTAATGGAACTGTTTTTAGTATATGTTTGCAGGATCTCATACTTTATTATTGTTCAGGACAAATTGCCATTTTTCACACACTATAGATATCTTGTCTAAATCATTTTGCAGTTCGTTTGGATCATTTGATGGCTTTACTAGACGGTAAACAACAGTGTCATCTGCAAACAATCTAAGAGGGATGCTCAGATTGTCCCCTAAATCATTTACATCAGCGGTAGTCACTCTTCTCTACCTGTCGCCCTCTTCTGTATCTCTGTTAGTAGTAGTATTTTCTAACTGCCCAACGGTTCCAAGTAGGAAATTTATAAAGCAAAGAGCCGGCCGGGGTGGCCGAGCGGTTCTAGGCGCTTCAGTCTGGAACCGCGCGACCGCTACGGTCGCAGGTTCGAATCCTGCCTCGGGCATGGATGTGTGTGATGTCCTTAGGTTAGTTAGGTTTAAGTAGTCCTAAGTTCTATGGGACTGATGAGCTCAGATGTTAAGTCCCATAGTGCTCAGAGCCATTTGAACCATTTTATAAAGCAAAATCACAACAAGGGAATGCATATACTTATTACTACTTATCAAGTACTTATTTACGGACTTGCAGCATAGTGCAGGTGAAAAATAGGTCGATTACTTGTTTTGTAATTGAAATAAATGGTTGTCGCTCCATCATAAGTTGCATTAAAAAGTATCCTTTTTTTTCTTGATAGTGCCTGGTTTCGAACACTTGCGTCCATTTCCAAGCCACGCGCGTCGTAAGTGTGACACTGCATGCGAAAGCCCATGTTCAAAAACTGCTACTTTGATCATCACTGCAGGGGAAGACTTTTGCATAGAGTTTCCCCTGCTTTCTCATATTTACGACACGGCTGGTTTGAAAATGGACGTAGGTGTCTAAAACTAGTCGCCTCAATAGGTAAAATAGATGCTTTTTAATGCAACTTATGACTGAGCTACAACCATTTCAAATAAAAAGCGATTAATAGCACTTCTGAGGGGAATCCCAGATATCTCTTCGGTTTCAGTTACAACGGACTGTGGCCTTTCTGACAAAAAAATTACGTATCCAGTCGCACAGCTGAGACAACTTTGCATATACTATAAGTCACTTGTCAGAAACGGCGTCAAAAACCTTCGAGACTCGCCAAATTGAGTGACAGTGGTGAAATTTTCGCAAGCGCAACGTAAATTTTATTAATGCGTTTCTGAAGAACATAAGTTAGTGAATATTAGCAAGAACTTCTGCAAAGCTAACGAATGAAATCTATTTTGTAGACGACCACTAGCTCAATGCAAATGTATCTACCATCTGTATGATCTCAAGCTACATAGAAAATGAACTTTGAAACCGTAATAGTAACCGCCGAAATTACATAGAAAAGTGCTGGCGTGTATCACAAACTGCAACACCTTTACTTACTGTGGAGCCGCGCGGGATTAGCCGAGCGGTCTGGGCGCTGCACTCATGGTCTGTGGCTCGTCCTGGCGGAGGTTCGAGTCCTCCCTCGGGCATGGGTGTGTGTGTTTGTCCTTAGGATAATTTAGGTTAGGTAGTGTGTAAGTTTAGGGACTGATGACCTAAGTTAAGTCCCATAAGACTTCACACACATTTGAACGTTTGAACTTACTCTGGAGCTGAAAATATTACATAAGATAAGAGAATAAAGCGTGGCGGTGCAAAGCGAGTGTATTATTTGTTGAAACAGAGCCGTTAAATGAAACCTAACATCACGAGATGCCCAGTACCAGTCGTCATTATGCAAAGCCACAAGGTTTCATGCTTAAATAAAGGGAAATTTTAATATAATGAAAACACAAATACTGACTCTTTTGTAAGAATGACCTAATAATCAAGAACATTAATTACAGGACATGCAGTTTCATATGGGAGATTACAAACCGTCTCAGGCAGAGCATAGAAACTATCAAGACCCTAGTTTTACAGCACGAGCAAGAATTAACTTAACCAAAGTAATATGCTTACTAATTGCTGAGAAAGAGACTGAATGCCACGCATGCTCACGGATGTGTCAAGCATAGTCAGCTATGATTATAGGTATGGACTCGTGCCACACCAGCGTCCAGTTGCCGCACAATACAATATCTTAGCCCAGGGCCCGAGTGCTGTTTCCACATAGCCACGCTCCCAGCTAAACGAAAATTCGCTTTCAAAGCAAAGCTCCTGACCTGTATGATATACAGTGAGTGCTTGTAATTAAAATTGCAGTTACTCATGGAGGTCCAGTATGGACTTCTATTATCGTACGGCAGCGAAACTTGGTAAATATTCTAATGTGTTAATGCGGAACTGATTTACGCTAGAAAAAAGTTTTCTCCTGTTTTGACCACCAGGTGCAAATCTGCCGATTTGAATGCAAGAACGATGTATACAAATGTTTCCATATGTAATGGATTAGCAACAGGACGAGGGCGGAAAAGGCCAACAAAGTGAGAAAGGTATAATGATGATTTCATTATTAATCCCCGCTTACATAATTTTTTCAATATGAGCACCGGAGACGTCGAGACCTGGTGTCCAAAATTGGAACCAGCTTTTTCCCAGCGTAAATCGGTTCCGCACTAATGCAGTAGCGCAAACTTCAAGTGTGTAGGGTGTGTGGATCGCGTGCAAGGGAAAGGCATTGCTCGGTCCCCCTCGGAAGTACCCGCAACAAAGTGACATTTCATTGAGTACTCAGATTTGGCATTTTTCGGTCGACACAACTCTCTTCAGTTTGGCTGAATCGTGGTGTCAGCACTGTTAAGCCATTGCTATTTGTTCATGGCACGAAGGACGTGTACAGATCTTGTGACACTTTGCACAAAATGAGGCTGTCTAGGAATCTATCGTGACAAAACTTTAAAAATGAAAAAGGAATAACAGAAGAGGGGGATGAGAATTCTCAGTATACACACACTGAAGAGTCAAAGAAACTGGTATAGGTATGCGTATTCAAATACAGTGATATGTAAGCAGGTAGAATACGGCGCTAAGGTTGGAACGCCTATATAAGACAACAAGCGTCTGGCACAGTTGTTAGATCGATTCCTGCTGCTACAATGGAAGGTTATCAAGATTTAAGTGAGTTTTAACGTGGCGTTATAGTCGGCGTAAGAGTTATGGACACAACATCACCGAGGAAGCGATGAAGCGGGGATTTTCCCGTGCGACCATTTCACGAGTGTACCGTGAATATCAGGAATCCGGTAAAACATGAAATCTCCGACATCGCTGCAGCCGGAGAAAAAAGATCCTGCTGAGAACTTGATAGATACGCAAACCTTTCGCATATTGCTGCAGATTTCAATGCTGGACCATCAACAAGTGTCAGCGTGCGAACCATTCCACGATACATAATCGATATGGGCTTTCGGAGCCGAAGACCCCCTCGTGTATCCTTGATGACTGCACGACACGAAGCTTTACGCCTCGCCTGAGCCCGTCAACACCGACACTGGATTGTTGATGACTGCAAACATGTTACCTGGTCGGACGAGTCTCGTTTCAAAAATAAATCCATGGAACCTGCATGCCAGCAGGGTTTTATTCAAGCTGGTAGTGGCTCTGTAATGGCATGGGGCGTGTGCAATTGGAGTGATATGGGACCCCTGACAGGTCTAGATATGACTCTCAAAGGTGACACGTACGTAAGCATCCTGTCTGGTCACCTGAATTCGTTCGTGTCCCTTGTCCATTCCGACGGACTTGGGCAATTCCGGCAGGACAATGCAACACCCCACACGTCCCGACGGCTCCAGGAACACTCTTCTGAGTTTAAACACTTCCTCTGGCCACCAGACTCCCCAGACATGAACATTATTGAAGATGAATGAGATTTTGACTCTGCAGCGGAGTGTGCGCTGATATGAAACTTCCTGGCAGATTAAAACTGTGTGCCGGCCGAGACCCGAACTCGGGACCTTTGCCTTCCGCGGGCAAGTTTCATATCAGCGCACACTCCGCTGTAGAGTGAAAATTTTGCCCGCATCTCGTGGTCGTGCGGTGGCGTTCTCGCTTCCCACTCCCGGGTTCCCGCGTTCGATTCCCGGCGGGGTCAGGGATTTTCTCTGCCTCGTGATGGCTGGGTGTTGTGTGCTGTCCTTAGGTTAGTTAGGTTTAAGTAGTTCTAAGTTCTAGGGGACTGATGACCATAGCATTTAAGTCCCATAGTGCTCAGAGCCATTTGAACCATTTTTTTGAGAGTGAAAATTTCATTCTAGGAACAATCCGCAGGCTGTGGCTAAGCCATGTCTCCGCAATAGCCTTTCTTTCAGAAGTGCTAGTTCTGCAAGGTTCGCAGGACAACTTCTGTAAAGTTTGGAAGGTAGGAGACGAGATACTGGCAGAAGTAATGCTGTGAGAACGGGTCGTGAGGCGTGCTTGGGTAGTTCAGTTGGTAGAGCACTTGCTCGCGAAAGGCAAAGGTCCCGAGTTCGAGTCTTGGTCCGGCACACAGTTTTAATCTGCCAGGAAGTTTCATACCAGCGCACACACCGCTGTAGAGTGAAAATTTCATTCTATCATTTATGTAGATAGAAAACAACAGCGGACCTACCACACTTCCCTGGGGCACTCCAGATGATACCATCACCTCCGATGAACACTCACCATCGAGGACAACGTACTAGGTTCTATTACTTAAGAAGTCTGTGCTGGCTGCACTTTAGTTGTGACTATCTGGTAACACGCGCGATGCGGCAGCCTGACAGGTGTTGTAGCCGGTAAAATTGGTTGATTTGAGGGGAGGGGAGCAAACAGTGAGGTCATCGCTCCCATCGGATTCGGGAAGGATGAGGAAGGAAGTCGGCCATGTCGTTTCGAAGGCACCACGCCGGAACTTTTCAGAAGCGATTTAGGGAAATCGCTGGAAAACTTAAATCAGGTTAGCCGGGAGCGGGTGCGAACCGTTGTCGTCCCGAATACGGGTCCAGTGTGATAACCACTGCGCCACCTCAACTCGGTAGCAGGTAAGCAATACGATACTTTGGGAAGTCAACGGACTGGCAAACTGTTCACCTGCGCGTTTATGAAACAAATCAGCATCAGTAGCCACGTTTAGGTCTACGAAACGCGTGGTAAATTGTGAGTGTCGTTTCAGTTGATCGTACGTATGTGACGGCAGAGCTCAGGCGAAAATGTTCCCATTTAAAACAATAGTCTGCGGGCCAGGACCCACGCTGCCGAGCCTGCAGCCTTGTCCCTTGTCCCTGCTTCTGTTGTCGCCCGGAGCTGGCGGAACGGCGCGACGCGAGGTTTCGGTTGCGGAGGGATTCACGGCTCGGTGGCGGCGGGCGGCGGCGGCGGGGGCGGCCGGCCGCACAACAGGCCGCTTCCTGTGGCCAGCGACGCCTCCGCCTACGCGCCGAGGCTCTCCCCAGCGCTCCACACAGCGCGGCTCAGCTTTCGCCGCGTGCGTCTCGAACACGCCAAGTAGCGTTATGAAACAGCTAACTCGAGACGCCACTACAAGGTAGACCCGAGCTTCCAAGATGTTTCGGTCATGAACCCGAAGACGGGAAGTATTCTTTCCGCTGCTGAGTAGGATGCGCACGACAGGAATGCTAGCGGTGTGCGTTGTGACCGACCCCACAGCATAATACACTACTGGCCATTAAGATTGCTACACCACGAAGATGTCGTGCTACAGACGCGAAATTAAACCGACAGGAAGAAGATGCTGTGATATGCAAATGATTATCTTTTCAGAGCATTCACACAAGGTTGGCGCCGGTGGCTACACCTACAACGTGCTGACATGAGGAAAGTTTCCAACCGATTTCTCATACACAAACAGCACTTGACTGGCGTTGCCTGGTGAAACGTTGTTGTCATGCCTCGTGTAAGGAGGAGAAATGCGTAGCATCGCGTTTCCGACTTTGATAAAGGTCGGATTGTAGCCTATCGCGATTGTGGTTTATCGTATCGCGCCATTGCTGAACGCGTTGGTAGAGATCCAATGACTGTTAGCAGAATATGGAATCGGTGGGTTCAGGAGGGTAATACGGAACTCCGTGATGGATCCCAACGGCCTCGTATCACTAGCAATCGAGATGACAGGCATCTTATCCACATGGCTGTAACGGATCTTGCAGTCACGTCTCGATCCCTGAGTCAACAGATGGGGACGTTTGCAAGACAACAACCATCTGCACGAACAGTTCGACGACGTTTGCAGCAGCATCGGCTGTCAGCTCGTAGACTATGGGTGCGGTTACCCTTGAATCTGCATCGCAGACAGGAGCGCCGGCGATGGTGTACTCAACGACGAACCTGGGGGCACGAATGGCAAAACGTCATTTTTTTTTCGGATGAATCCAGGTTCTGTTTACAGCATCACGATGGTCGCATCCGTGTTTGGCGACATTCCGGTGAACGCACATTGGAAGCGTGTATTCGTCATCGCCATACTGGCATATCACCCGGCGTGATGGTATGAAGTGCCATTGGTTACACGTCTCGGTCACGTCTTGTTCGTATTGACGGCACTTTGACCAGTGGACGTTACGTCTCGTATGTGTTACGACCCGAGGCTCCACCCTTCATTCCATCCCTGTGAAACCCTACATCTCAGCAGGATAATGCACGACCGCATGTTGCAGGTCCTGTACGGGCCTTTCTGGATACAGAAACTGTTCGACTGCTGCCCTGGCCAGCACATTCTCCAGAGCTCTCACCACTTGAAACCGTCTGGTCAATGGTGGTCGAGCAACTGGCTCGCCACAATACACCAGTCACTACTCTTGATGAACTGTGGTATCGTGTTGAAGCTGCATGGGCAGCTGTACCTGTACACGCCATCCAAGCTCTGTTTGACTCAATGCCCAGGCGTATGAAGGCCGTTATTACGGCCAGAGGTGGTTGTTCTGGGTACTGATTTGTCAGGATCTAAGCACCGAAATTGCGTGAAAATGTAATCATATGTCAGTTCTAGTGTAATACATTTGTCCAATGAATACCCGTTTATTATCTGCATTTCTTCTTGGTGTAGCAATTTTAATGGTCAGTAGCGTAGTAGAGTCCTGCAGGATACGGTTGCCGATGCACAAAGACCAGTTTTCTTCCGTAGCTCTGGGCGAATTCATTCACTTGTTCGGCCAGTCGGCGACGACAGAAACGTGACGCTCGCCCTTCTATCTTTCTCAAACCATTTTACAGAAACTATTCGTTAATTTTTTTTCTTTATTTTTGCGTTACTCATAGCTTTATATGTCACGTTCATTATGATGTGCTCATCATTTCGTTAATGGTCATAGTTCTAATGATAATTACATGGAACTAAGACACCTTCCGAAATTCGAAGAAGTTTTCAGTGAAAAACTGAGGTCGCTATGATTTTGCGTTTGGTGCACATTATGTAATATAAATATATATAAACATGTCCGAAGGAACAGATACCATCGGTGACCATGCAGCTCGTTAGAATGAAATTACAATGAAATGAATACCCTTAGCTGCATACAGGCGTTGATATAAGTCAACGAGGAGAGTTGAAAATGTGTGCCCCGACCGGGACTCGAACCTCGGCTCTCCTGCTTACATGGCAGACGTTCTATCCATTTTTTTTAAATCTCATTTTGTTCGTTTTCCTTCGTTGCATCTGCTCGGGGCGGACGTCGCAAGACATCCGTTTCAGTTCGTCGAGGATCCATTAACTCATCTGAGCCAACGAGGGCACTGAGGATAGTGCGACTGCAGGGACTTACCTGTGGCAGGCCTCCCGTGAGACCCACATTCCCAACTTATTGTCGCGCGCTATATTCATAGTGCCCCTGGCCATCATACTCATTACGCACGGCTTTACCGCCGATTCTCGTAAGCGTTCGGGCACTGTTTGGGCATCCGCATAAAAGAAGATGGTTAACTGGCTGCGAGTAATGAGTATAATGGGCAGGGGGACTATGAATATAGTGCGAGACAATAAGTTGGGGATGCGGGTCTGACGGCAGGCGTGCCAGAGATAAGCCCCTGCGCTATCCTCTATGTCCTCCGTGGCTCAGATGGACGCCGGCACAGTAGCTCAGCGTGTTCGGTCAGAGGGCTGCGTGCTCTCTGTAATAAAAAATAAAAAAAACTGAGGCAAGGAATCAACGATCACCTTGAACGAATGTCATGTGACGTCCGCCCAGACCAAACGCAACGAACTATATCGAAAAAAAAAAAGATGGATAGAGCGTCTGTCATGTATGCAGGAGCCGGCGTCTGTGCCCGAGCGGTTCTAGGAGCTTACGTCCGGAACCGCGCTGCTGCTGCGGTCGCAGGTTCGAATCCTGCCTCGGGCATGGATGTGTGTGATGTCGTTAGGTTAGTTACGTTTAAGTAGTTCTAAATCTAGGGGACTGGTGACCTCAGATGTGTTTTGTATGCAGGAGATCCCGGGTTCGAGTCCCAGTCGAGGCACACATTTTCAACTGTTCCCGTTGACTTGTATCAACGCCTGTGTGTAGCTAAGGGTATTAATTTCATTGTAATTTGATTATTTAATATGTTGCTACATATGAAATTCAGCTAATATACCGAATTTTTGTTTAGAGTTTGGTGGAGGTGTCTATCTATCACCAATCTCGAGAAAACTGATATGTTGTGGCCCACTCATTTGCGAATGCGTTGCCTCAGCGATAAAACCAGTGCGAAATACCCACAACGTTCCTTATACAGCATAAACGGGTTGAGATATCGAAATGAGATTTTGGCAAATTATGGCACACAAAGAGTATTTTGCCACATGGTTATTACACAAAACTTCATTATCTGCCATATTATTCCACTATTACAGACTTTTTCGATGAAAGAACGTAAATTTTAGGCGCTGGTGAAGCGAGAAATGATGTGAGTTTTGGCACAATATAAGTAAACATACGAGGCGTGTTTTTTAAAGTAAGTATCGTTTTGAAATTTAAAAAAGACGTGCTAAGATATCTCAATCATTTTATTTTTACATGAAAGCCAGTACCTTAATCTACTTTTCTACATAATTTCCGTCAATATTGAGGCAGTTGTCATAACGTTGTACAAGTTTTTGAACACCCTCCTCGTAGAAGTCTTCCGCCTGACTTGTTAAACACTGCATCACCACTGTTTTGACTTCGTCATCATCTTGAAGGCGCTGACCGCCTAGGAGTTTCTTCAAGTGCAGCAACGGATGGTAGTCACCGGGCGCAAGATCTGGGTTGCACGGAGGATGATCTAGAGTTTCCCATCGAAAAGATGTGATGAGGTCTTTGGTCTGATTCGGCACATGCGGACGGGCATTGTCTTGCAGCAAAACGATGCCCTTGCTCAACATGCCACGTCTTGTTGTTCTGAACTGAACGGCGCAGATTGTGCAACGTCTTACAGTAAGCTGCTGCACTTAATGAAACACCTGGGCGGTCAGAGTCTTCAAGACGATGACGAAGTCAAAACAGTGGTGATGCAGTGATTGACAAGTCAGGCGGCAGACTTCTATGAGGAGGGTATTCAAAAACAGGTACAACGTTATGACGAAAGAACTTGCCCCCCTTCTAACAGCCGTGTACCGCAAGTCTCTAGAGGAACAGAAGGTTCCAAATGATTGGAAAAGAGCACAGGTAGTCCCAGTGTTCAAGAAGGGTCGTCGAGCAGATGCGCAAAACTATAGACCTATCTCTCTGACGTCGATCTGTTGTAGAATTTTAGAACATGTCTTTTGCTCGAGTATCATGTCGTTTTTGGAAACTCAGAATCTACTATGTAGGAATCAACATGGATTCCGGAAACAGCGATCGTGTGAAACCCAACTCGCTTTATTTGTTCATGAGACCCAGAAAATATTAGATACAGGCTCCCAGGTAGATGCCATTTTCCTTGACTTCCGGAAGGCGTTCGATACAGTTCCGCACTGTCGCCTGATAAACAAAGTAAGAGCCTACGGAATATCAGACCAGCTGTGTGGCTGGATTGAAGAGTTTTTAGCAAACAGAACACAGCATGTTGTTCTCAATGGAGAGACATCTACAGACGTTAAAGTAACCTCTGGCGTGCCACAGGGGAGTGTTATGGGACCATTGCTTTTCACAATATATATAAATGACCTAGTAGATAGTGTCGGAAGTTCCATGCGGCTTTTCGCGGATGATGCTGTAGTATACAGAGAAGTTGCAGCATTAGAAAATTGTAGCGAAATGCAGGAAGATCTGCAGCGGATAGGCACTTGGTGCAGGGAGTGGCAACTGACCCTTAACATAGACAAATGTAATGTATTGCGAATACATAGAAAGAAGGATCCTTTATTGTATGATTATATGATAGCGGAACAAACACTGGTAGCAGTTACTTCTGTAAAATATCTGGGAGTATGCGTGCGGAACGATTTGAAGTGGAATGATCATATAAAATTAATTGTTGGTAAGGCGGGTGCCAGGTTGAGATTCATTGGGAGAGTCCTTAGAAAATGTAGTCCATCAACAAAGGAGGTGGCTTACAAAACACTCGTTCGACCTATACTTGAGTATTGCTCATCAGTGTGGGATCCGCACCAGATCGGGTTGACGGAGGAGATAGAGAAGATCCAAAGAAGAGCGGCGCGTTTCGTCACAGGGTTATTTGGTAATCGTGATAGCGTTACGGAGATGTTTAACAAACTCATGTGGCAGACCCTGCTAGAGAGGCGCTCTGCATCGCGGTGTAGCTTGCTCGCCAGGTTTCGAGTGGGTGCGTTTCTGGATGAGGTATCGAATATATTGCTTCCCCCTACTTATACCTCCCGAGGAGATCACGAATGTAAAATTAGAGAGATTAGAGCGCGCACAGAGGCTTTCTGACAGTCGTTCTTCCCGCGAACCATACGCGACTGGAGCAGGAAAGGGAGATAATGACAGTGGCACGTAAAGTGCCCTCCGCCACACACCGTTGGGTGGCTTGCGGAGTATAAATGTAGATGTAGATGTAGACAAGTGCCTCGATATTGACGGAAATTACGTAGAAAAGTAGATTAAGGTACAGGCTTTCATGTAAAATTAAAATTATTGAGATATTTTAGCACGTCTTTTTTTAATTTCAAAACGGTATTTACTTAAAAAACACGCCTCGTATTACACTTTTATTTTGTATCGAGGATGTGCTTTTTCACAAGATATTGACCTTACCTTTTCTCAGTTCCTCACAAGTTAATGAACCAAAGTTTCAGAATTCTCTCGCAGTTGCCTATGCGGCAACATGTCGGTGAGGTGACACTGTGGAAACTCCGCTGAGTTTTGTCAAAAGAAGCGAATTTTAACTTGACAACAAGAGAAATGTGTACTTTTTATTCAAAATTCGCCACTCATGACGCTTCTCTCAAAGTCAGATATGGTTAACAAACCGGGTGAAAATAAATCGCTGCATTTGCAGTGCAATTCATTTTAGATGCTAAACAATGCAGAGGTGACATATGCTTTCGAATGGTCACCACACAAATGTGGGTATAGAGGGGCTCTATTTGATATTTACAAAAACCTGTGAGCGTAGTCTTCAGTCTGAACTGGCACTTCTCCTCCAGCGCTCAACATATCCGCTAGTGCGTCTCCCAGTAACCCCCACCACTGCCGCGTCTCCAGCCCATGCACATCTACTGGCCACGGTTTTTCTGCGCGGACTCTACGCGCCGTTCTAAAAGCATAACTGCATCGGCACTGTGTGACTGATTTGGCAACACACAAGCGGCGTAATGACAATTTCAGTTCTGAAACTCCTGGAGTAATGACTGACAAACTCATTTGTCGGCCATGGCCTCGGCAACTGTTGGATATGTAAACACTTTCTAACTAAAAAATGAAGCACGCAGATGACATGATGGGATGTCAGTGCAACTTCGTACACGCACGCACCATCGGCGATCATGTAAACGATTAGAGTTGCAGTTCTCTGTGACAGGCAGAACGCCCACCTGAATGCAGTAGTGTCGTTCGTGTTTACTGTTGTTACTACGAGGCCTGATAGGGTATACAAAGTATAAGGGACGTGAACAACTGTGAAGGACACAGAGAAGCTGGTTACACGTGTTAGCACCGTACTGCAGAGTTTCAGAGGGGTATACAGGGTGGTCCGTTGATCGTGACTGGGCCAAATATCTCATGAAATAAGCGTCAAACGAAAAAACTACAAAGAACGAAACGCGTCCAGCCTGAAGGGGGAAACCAGATGGCGCTATGGTTGGCCCGCTAGATGGCGCTGCCGTAGTTCAAACGGATATCAACTGTGTTTTTTTTTTTTAAATAGGAACCCTCATTTTTATTACATATTCGTGTAGTACGTAAAGAAATATGAATGTTTCAGTTGGACCACATTTTTCGCTTTGTGATAGACGGCGCTGTAATAGTCAAAAACATATGGCTCACAATTTTAGACGAACAGTTGGTAACAGGTAGGTTTTTTAAATTAAATTACAGAACGTAGGTACGTTTGAACATTTTATTTCGGTTGTTCCAATGTGATACATGTACCTTTGTAAACTTATCATTTCTGAGAACGCTTGATTACCTATGAAAATGATGTCCGTGAATCTCATTGCATTTGACAATACGTGCAGCGACATTCCTCTCAACAGCGAGTATATCGCCTTCCGTAATGTTGGCACATGCATTGACAATGCGCTGACGCATGTTGTCCGGCGTTGTCGGTGGATCGCGATAGGAAATATCCTTCAACTTTCCCCACAGAAAGAAATCCGGGGACGTCAGATCCGGAGAACGTGCGACGGGCTATGTATGGCAGCTCTACCCCCCCTCCCCCTCCCACCCGCTCACCAGCACCAAGTCATGAAAAAAATTCCTTACAAATGAAATTCGTATACTACCGCAACTGATGTATCGTTTCAGTACCTGTTGGAAGAAAGCCAGAACATGTAATGAATACTGATTAGTAGCAGCCGTGCCCGTGGCCGTTTGTTGCGAAATTTCAAAACTATTTCATTTGTCTCAAAATATGCGTGTTGTCCGCCCTCCCCGCCCCCTCCCCCGCCCCTCCCCCCACCGACTCCTCTCCAGCTCAGACCCTCTCTGCAGCATACTCAAGATTTTAGAACTCCAGATCTGCCAATTCATTAACATCAGTGATCCGCTCGCGACGTGGGTAAAGGCTTACTTAAGCCCGTTTTACGCGCGCGACTTCCTGATCAAGGTCGAAAGTTGGAAGTGCGTGCGGCTTTCGTGCCTGCGTATAAATCAGCAACCAACCACGACGCAACTGTCTCTACGACTTGCACACCGCTCATGCGCTGAAACAGGAAACGATGGCGGCCTCTCCTAACATTGTAAGTTGCCCTATTCTGATAAAACTCACTCCTGTTACAGCAATGGATTTTGAGCTTTCGTGTCTTCGTAACTTTTACTGTGTTGTTTGCTTAAATTTCGAGACACAGTGAAAACTAGTATTTTTTCTGTTAGGGTTTTCTTACGAGAGAGACGAAACGACTGAAAGCAAAATGATATCTACATATACATTTGTTATCCGCAAGCCACCCAACGGTGTGTGGCGGAGGGCACTTTACGTGCCACTATCATTACCTCCCTTTCCTGTTCCAGTCGCGTATGGTTCGCGGGAAGAACGACTGCCGGAGAGCCTCCGTGCGCGCTCGAATCTCTCTAATTTTACATTCGTGATCTCCTCGGGAGGTATAAGTAGGGGGAAGCAATATATTCGATACCTCATCCAGAAACGCACCCACTCGAAACCTGGACAGCAAGCTAGACCGCGATGCGCAGCGCCTCTCTTGCAGAGTCTGCCACTTGAGTTTGTTAAACATCGCCGTAACAGTATCACGCCTACCAAATAACCCTCTGACGAAACGCGCCGCTCTTCTTTGGATCTTCTCTATCTCCTCTGTCAACCCGACCTAGTATGGATCCCACACTGATGAGCAATACTCAAGTATAGGTCGAACGAGTGTTTTGTAAGCCACCTCCTTTGTTGATTTGTTGATGGACTACATTCTCTAAGGACTTTCCTAATGATTCTCAACCTGGCACCCGCCTTACCAACAATTAGTTTTATATGATCATTCCACTTCAAATCATTCCGCACGCATTCTCACAGATATTTTACAGAAGTAACTGCTACCAGTGTTTGTTCCGCTATCATATAATCATACAATAAGGGATCCTTCTTTCTATGTATTCGCAATACATTACATCTGTATTTTACACAGAAAAAACCTAAACTAAGCATAAATAAGAGCTCAAATAGGTAAAGATGTTGTAATGAAAATTATTTCAACAGTGAAAGAGTCAGAATTATTTTAAGAGAAAAATAATTTCGATGTTATTTGTCGGATAAAGCAGAAAGGCACTATTTATAGCCTGCTGGGTATTGTGTGATGTGCTTGCAAGTACATATATTTTCTCGGGTCAATAAATGTCGTTGGTCTGAAACATTTGGATGACTCTTTTCCTATTCTTTCAGTTCTCAGAAGCCACCACACGACCTTTGACACGCAATTCCACTATGAATTCTGGTTTGGTCATTAATAAACTCTTTTATCATTGCTTATTCCTGCATTTTGTTCCTGTATTTCAATTTTTTCGTAAAATGGATAGTACCTCATAACGTCACTTTCACCGTTTGGATACCAAACTGTGCAGAAGACAGCCCTCACAACACACGCAGTTTTGGCGCTTAAGTGTAAACGAAAATGACCTCTAAGAACAGACGAGACTCAGTACGGAAACAAAACGCCGGGGGCGGTGCAGTAGACTCACTTGTCTCGAGTTGTCAACTGAGACAAGACGATCGATGGTCAAAAGGTGCCTTATATACAGACGTATGACGCGCACCCCCAGCGATTAGTCGATTTTGGCGAGGAAGTCGCTCTTGTAAAACGGGCTTAACTGAACGATGGCTTCTGCAGTAGGCGCTGCCGACCACTTTCACCGTAGACTCTTCCGCATCTTTGCGGAGCGCAGCGAAACCGCGTCACATTTTGTGCGGAATGATGCGACTCTTCCGCGCCGCGCTGCGCCACTTTTCTCACGCATCTGAGCCTTACACAATCCGTGGCCTTTCCACGTATAGTACGTGGCCCTGCCTTCCTTCTTGATTCACTGCTGACCTTAAATTACGGTGTTTGTGGCAAAGCAGGCGTGATGTGTAAACAGGTGCTACATGCAGTGCTTCAGTTACCGCTCAAACACGTGGTGATGTAAATAACTGTGACCATCGGCTACACATGCAGTGCTGCAGTTATCCCCCAAACACTTGGTGATGTAAATAACTGTGGCCATCAGCTACACATGCAGTGCTTCAGTTATCGCCAAAACACCTGGTGATGTCAATATCTGCGACCATCGGCTCTGCCGGCCGCGGTGGTCTAGCGGTTCTAGGCGCTCAGTCCGGAACCGCGGGACTGCTACGGTCGCAGGTTCGAATCCTGCCTCGGGCATGGATGTGTGTGATGTCCTTAGGTTAGTTAGGTTTAATTAGTTCTAAGTTCTAGGCGACTGATGACCTCAGAAGTTAAGTCGCATAGTGCTCAGAGCCATTTTGAACCATCGGCTCTATTAGTTAGTTTTGACGATGTTTACGATAGGGATGCAGTCTTTCACCACTTCTGTTCACCCTACAGATCGAAGGAGCAAAGAAGGGAAAAAAAGAAATCTTCAAGAGTGGGATTAAAATTCAGGGTGAAAGGGCATCAGCGATAAGACTCGCTGATGACATTGTCATCCTCAGTGAAAGTGGGGAAGAATTACAGGACATGCTGCGTGGAATGAAAAGTCTAATGAGTATAGAATGAACTTTGGGGCAAACAGAAGGAAGACGAAAGTAACATGAAGCAGCAGAAAACTGGCAATCAAAAAATATATGAAGTTAAGGAATTCCGCTATCTGTCCTGTAGAACACCCATCCCTCTGAACTTTCATATATCCCCGATTATTCTCCTCCTTCTCTCCCAATGTGTAGGTCACCTACTTCTAAACCAATCTTATTTCGTCTTCAACCATCAGGAAATTGTAGCTCTTCAGTGAAACCCACCCAACAACATATCATCGGTGCACAACAGCAAGCCGGCCGGTGTGGCCGTGCGGTTCTAAGCGCTTCAGTTTGGAACCGCGTGTCCGCTACGGTCGCAGGTTCGAATCCTGCCTCGGGCATGGATGTGTGTGATGTCCTTAGGTTAGTTAGGTTTAAGTAGTTCTAAGTTCTAGGGGACTGATGACCTCAGAAGTTAAGTCCCATAGTGGTCAGAGCCATTTGCACAACAGCAACACAACATCCTATTTCACGATATCTGTTCCCTCAGCTTCAACAAAACCCACTTTACCCATACCCCGTCTCAAGACCACATCCACTCACTCATCCATTATGAAGCTTCCTACAACCTGAGCACACAATACGCATTCGCCTTACTGCTCAGGTAATACCTTCCCTATAGCCCCAAATGGAATTGCAACTGCGCACTTGCAACATATCCCCGTCCTGCTATACACCTTATTCAGCCAAGCTGCTGAGAATCTCAGCCTAACCATTTACATCAAGAATATTATAGTAACGTGTGTCACGATCTATATCCAGCCCGTTCGATATCGTTCCTCAGTCATCAACCAGAACTCCCCCACCTAATTTATTGTCACCGTCCTTAACATCCATAGCTGTAGCCCTTTTGCACTTTAGCAGTTGTGTTGTTTAAGGTGACCATGCTCCCTTACTCCAACACACCCAATCTAAGAGCAGTCCCCCTACCTACAACATACTGACATTACATAAACTCCTTTAGGCATCACTGCTCAAGTCATCAATCCAACTGGAAGTGATCATCTTCTCATCATTCTGTCAATCCTCTGCGCCACACCAAACAGATACACCCTCCCTCAGAATTCACACATCACTCATAAAACATAAACTGGACATCCATACCCAAACCGAAAGACAGATCATATATGCCTTACTGCATCCTTCTTTCAAGACACCGAGTTTCAGATGATATCCAATCCCATCCCTACCTAACTTATTCAGTCCGCAGTACACTCACATGCACAATCATGAAATGTACTGATCCATCCTCCACAACCAAGATACACACTGCTGCTGGCTACAGTCATACATCAATACCAAACTATTCATAAATGCAGCAAAGTATTGAAAAGCCTTCCACCAGCTAACTAGTGCAAATCCTTCACCATACCATACTCTCCTCCACAAAACCCATCATTACCAGAGAAGTTGAAGCAAACTTCTCATATCGAACCTTGAAGATATCCTCAGTATTCCCAATGATTGGAGATTGAATGACTCCTTGACCCTCTTTGCCCACCAGCATTCCAATATAGCTCAATTCTCAAAGCTTCCTCACAGTTTTTAATACTTTGACACAATGTCACAAACCAAATTAAACACTCCCAATTGCATCACAAGACAAACAAACAGCACTGTCCAAAAAACGCGACACAGTGCCTGACCATGACCCCATTGGTAAAGTCCTGCTTACTACAAACCCTTGCAACACTGAACAATGCTATCTAATACACTGGATTCTATCCAGAGCTGTGAAAAACCAAGATATTCCTGTACTCCAGTATCATCCTATCTATGCACTAGTCTTAACCCCTCTTCAGCAAGGTACTTGAATCATCCTGACTCAGAGCATCCACAAAGAGGAATACACCTAGCCCTCCAAACACTCTATGTGGCTTCCATTTAAAATACTCCACAGAATCAGCTCCTCAACCTCATCCCTTTCCCTGTCACTGCACAAATGTCGTACCTCCATCTTTGTTTGTCCGCTCTTGAAATGGTCTTTGACCAATTATGGCATTCTGATCTCGTTTTAGAACTACAAATATGTCCATTGGTAGCCAATTACACCCACCTTACAGGTTCCTTCCTGACACACTACCCCTGATTTGTTACTATCACCTGTTCCAAATCCTGCATCTTCCATCCATCCACAGGAGTGCACCAAGGATCAGCCTCATCTGCCATACTCCATTTTTTTAAACAGCTGTTATGCCCCACCCACCTAACCCCATGCATATACTTTAGTATTCCACCTTCCTTACAGTCCATTCAAACATACAAGCTTTTGCCGTCTTCCATATCCTGGACTTCACAATCAATCCAATCAGAACACAGGCAATAATCATAAGAGATGTTTCCTATAAGTTCTGTCAACCTGACTTCCACCTCCCCTTACATAAACATCATTTCCATCTTATTAACACATTTAAAAATCTTGAACAAACACTCCACTGCAAATTAACATGGTGACCCCATCTACTAACCATAAAAAAGCTAAAACTGTTAAGAAGCTGTACATCGGTATTACATCCTTCCATAATACTTTGGACCTATATTCCATCCTCACTTTTGCCAATGTAGCCTGGATCTCTGTACCACCCAACTTTTCAGCTCTCCATACAAGTTCATGCGTTCCACTTTTCCTTCGATTTCTGCCTTACCTCTGCTCTGTGTATCTCCTATCACTCAATACAATGTAACCCTCATGTTAAATTCCTTGAAAATATTCGTAAAACCTCTACATCCCACATAATTGAGAGTTATAACCTAATCATATACGTATCCTCTCCAATAGAAGGCTACTGTCACGCCTATAGCAAAATGTCCCACCCTTCCTCCATTGTCACACCAAAATCTATCCAAAGGCTACTTTCTGACCTAGAAATCTACCCTGTCATCCCCTCCCCCCCCCCCCCCCATGAACCATGGACTTTGCCGTTGGTGGGGAGGCTTGCGTGCCTCAGTGATACAGATAGCCGTACCGTAGGTACAACCACAACGGAGGGGTATCTGTTGAGAGGCCAGACAAACGTGTGGTTCATGAAGAGGGGCAGCAGCCTTTTCAGTATTTGCAAGGGCAACAGTCTGGATGATTGACTGATCTGGCTTTGAAACAATAACCAAAACGGCCTTGCTTTGCTGGTACTGCGAAGGCTGAAAGTAAGGGGAAACTACGGCCATAATTTTTCCCGAGGGCATGCAGCTTTACTGTATGATTAAATGATGATGGCGTCCTCTTGGGTAAAATATTCCGGAGGTAAAATAGTCCCCCATTCGGATCTTCGGGCGGGGACTACTCAAGAGCATGTCGTTATCAGGAGAAAGAAAACTGGCGTTCTACGGATCGGAGCGTGGAATGTCAAATCCCTTAATCGGGCAGGTAGGTTAGAAAATTTAAAAAGGGAAATGGATAGGTTAAAGTTAGATATAGTGGGAATTAGTGAAGTTCGGTGGCAGGAGGAACAGGACTTCTGGTCAGGTGACTACAGGGTTATAAACACAAAGTCAAATAGGGGTAATGCAGGAGTAGGTTTAATAATGAATAGGAAAATAGGAATGCGGGTAAGCTACTACAAACAGCATAGTGAACGCATTATTGTGGCCAAGATAGATACGAAGCCCACACCTACTACAGTAGTACAAGTTTATATGCCAACTAGCTCTGCAGATGACGAAGAAATTGAAGAAATGTATGATGAAATAAAAGAAATTATTCAGATAGTGAAGGCAGACGAAAATTTAATAGTCATGGGTGACTGGAATTCGAGTGTAGGAAAAGGTAGAGAAGGAAACGTAGTAGGTGAATATCGATTGGGGCTAAGAAATGAAAGAGGAAGCCACCTGGTAGAATTTTGCACAGAGCACAACTTAATCATAGCTAACACTTGGTTTAAGAATCTTGATAGAAGGTTCTATACATGGAAGAACCCTGGAGATGCTAAAAGGTATCAGATAGATTATATAATGGTAAGACAGAGATTTAGGAACCAAGTTTTAAATTGTAAGACATTTCCAGGGGCAGATGTGGACTCTGACCACAATCTATTGGTTATGACCTGTAGATTAAAACTGAAGAAACTGCAAAAAGGTGGGAATTTAAGGAGATGGGACCTGGATAAACTGAAAGAACCAGAGGTTGTACAGAGTTTCAGGGAGAGCATAAGGGAACAATTGACAGGAATGGGGGAAAGAAATACAGTAGAAGAAGAATGGGTAGCTTTGAGAGATGAAGTAGTGAAGGCAGCAGAGGATCAAGTAGGTAAAAAGACGAGGGCTAGTAGAAATCCTTGGGTAACAGAAGAAATATTGAATTTAATTGATGAAAGGAGAAAATATAAAAATGCAGTAAATGAAGCAGGCAAAAAGGAATACAAACGTCTCAAAAATGAGATCGACAGGAAGAGCAAAATGGCTAAGCAGGCATGGCTATAGGACAAATGTAAGGATGTAGAGGCTCATCTCACTAGGGGAAGATAGATACTGCCTACAGGAAAATTAAAGAGACCTTTGGAGAAAAGAGAACCACTTGTATGAACATCAAGAGCTCAGATGGAAACCCAGTTCTAAGCAAAGAAGGGAAAGCAGAAAGGTGGAAGGAGTATATAGAGGGTCTATACAAGAACGATGTACTTGAGGACAATATTATGGAAATGGAAGAGGATGTAGATGAAAATGAAATGGGAGATACGATATTGCGTGAAGAGTTTGACAGAGCACTGAAAGACCTGAGTCGAAACAAGGCCCCCGGAGTAGACAACATTCCATTGGAACTACTGACGGCCTTGGGAGAGCCAGTCCTGACAAAACTCTACCATCTGGTGAGCAAGATGTATGAAACAGGCGAAATACCCTCAGACTTCAAGAAGAATATAATAATTCCAATCACAAAGAAAGCAGGTGTTGACAGATGTGAAAATTTCCGAACAATGAGTTTAATAAGCCACAGCTGCAAAATACTCACACGAATTCTTTACAGACGAATGGAAAAAGTAGTAGAAGCCGATCTCGGGGAAGATCAGTTCGGATTCCGTAGAAATACTGGAACACGTGAGGCAATACTGACCTTACGACTTATCTTAGAAGAAAGATTAAGAAAAGGCAAACCTACGTTTCTAGCATTTGTAGACTTAGAGGAAGCTTATGACAATGTTGACTGGAATACTCTCTTTCAAATTCTAAAGGTCGCAGGGGTACAGTAACCAGATGGCAGTTATAAGAGTCGAGGGACATGAAAGGGAAGCAGTTGTTGGGACGGGAGTAAGACAGGGTTGTAGCCTCTCCCCGATGTTATTCAATCTGTGTATTGAGCAAGCAGTAAAGGAAACAAAAGAAAAATTCGGAGTAGGTATTAAAATCTATGGAGAAGAAATAAAAATTTTGAGGTTCGCCGATGACATTGTAATTCTGTCAGAGACAGCAAAGGACTTGGAAGAGCAGTTGAACGGAATGGATGGTGTCTTGAAGGGAGGATATAAGATGAACATCAACAAAAGCAAATCGAGGATAATGGTATGTAGTCGAATTAAGTCGGGTGATGTTGAGGGTATTAGATTAGGAAATGAGACACTTAAAGTAGTAAAGAAGTTTTGCTATTTGGGGAGCAAAATAACTGATGATGGTCGAAGTAGAGAGGATATAAAATGTAGACTGGCAATGGTAAGGAAAGCGTTTCTGAAGAAGAGAAATTTGTTAACATCGAGTATAGATTTAAGTGTCAGGAAGTCATTTCTGAAAGTATTTGTATGGAGTGTAGCCATGTATGGAAGTGAAACATGGACGGTAAATAGTCTGGATAAGAAGAGAATAGAAGCTTTCGAAATGTGGTGCTACAGAAGAATGCTGAAGATTAGATGGGTAGATCACATAACTAATGAGGAAGTATTGAATAGGATTGGGGAGAAGAGAAGTTTGTGGCACAACTTGACCAGAAGAAGGGATCGGTTGGTAGGACATGTTCTGAGGCATCAAGGGATCACCAATTTAGTATTGGAGGGCAGCGTGGAGGGTAAAAATCGTAGGGGGAGACCAAGAGATGAATACACAAAGCAGATTCAGAAGGATGTAGGTTGCAGTAGGTACTGGGGGATGAAGAAGCTTGCATAGGATAGAGTGGCATGGAGAGCTGCATCAAACCAGTCTCAGGACTGAGGACCACAACAACAACATCTACCCTCCCTGCTAGCTGTAGCCGTGGTGCCCATACCGATTCCTTATATCAAGGTTGCGATACCTCACCCAGTCTCCATTTATATGTTCCAGTTCCAAGGTCGACATCATCCATTCACACAGAAACTACTGGGAGCTGACCTTGAGGAACCTGCTCCATGCGTCACCCCCACTATCACCGTGGCTATCTGATCTCCTTAAGGAAATCATCAAAAGAAATCGTTTTATTGAGTTATAAACCCATTATTTTAATCTTTTAATTGTAAGGAAGGAAAATACTTATACTTTTATTAACATTTGGCTGAAGAGCAGCAACATGGCTGCTGGTTGGCCGTTCAACATGGAAAAATTGTGGGCATGGAGGGGGCAAAGAAACTAACAATAAATAATAATTTTTAAAGAATGTGGAATAAGTCATGTAGTGCTTGTCAGCAATAGGCAGTAGCCACAACCTGAGGATATGGAGAAGTTGCCTCGAAGAAATATTGTGGGATGTGTAAGTGAGCCGGTGGCAGACCTGAGAGCTACGAGTGTATTGGTATTGTGACAACATTGCTTGCCAAAAAGTCACTGATCTGCCTCAGTGTGTGCCTCGAGGAAATTAATGGATGATAGATAGCCGCCGGATTAATGTCAATCGACATGAATATCTGCTCACGTTCATCGAAATATTACTTACAGAGATGCTCTGCATCAAGGGCATCGTTTCCAACCTACTTGTTCGGTCGGAAAAAAAAAATACTGTGATTATGGGTCGGTTCAAGAGCTTCAAGAGCTGGAAGAGAGATGGAGAGAGCAACACTATCTACTAACTTGGCTCATAGCAGATAAGAAACTGTGAATAAAGAAAGCAAAGTAAAAGTTGCGTATACTCTTAATGAATCTTACGCGAACAAGCTGTAAACGAATTTCATTCTACCACAGGTTAATATTTGAGGAAGTATTACTAGTTCAGTTAACAGATGATTTGTAGTAATAGTTCGTTGGCACAGTAGTGAGCAGAGGTTGAGTTCAAATATCTATGGGAAACATTGGTGAGAAATGGCGGTCGTGTAGTGAATTCCTAATCAAAAATTGTGGGGTGCCTGACTCAATGGTATCCGCTAAGGTAGAGAGATATCAAACGAACTATGTCGCTATTATCTTGGGGTGTGTTATAACTTTCTTTCTCCTTTTCATTCTTCATAATGTTTCTGTGACCCGCCAGGTTAGCCGAGCTTCCTGGACTCGGGTTGGCGCGCCGGCCCTGGATCGAATCCGCCCGGCGGCTTAACGACGGAGGCCGGTGTGCCAGCCAGCCTGGATGTGGTGTTTAGGCGGTTTTCCACATCCAACTAGGTGAATCCCGGGCTGGTCCCCACGTCCCGCCTCGGTTACACAGCTCGAAGGCATCTGAACACATTCGCACTATTCCATGGATTACACTAGACGCAGACAGCTGGGGTACACTAATTCCGTCCCGGGTGGTACGGGATAGCGGCAGGAAGGGCATCCGGCCACCCCTCAAATTAACCTTGCCAAATCCGTTGAACCTTGCCAACCCTGCGCCATTGCGGGAAAAAGTCACAAGCAAAAGAAAGAGTTCGTCATAATGTTTCTGTCTGTTAAAATCCTGGAACTGGTAGCCACGTATAACGTGTCTGCTATCGTGTTTTTACTGCTTTTGAACTTTTAAGGTTTAATTTTGAAATGTTAATTTACGCAACGGATTTTTACATCTGTTCAGGTAGAACGATCTGACTGCAATAAAATGTTAGTGAGAGAATGTGCGATATGTTATCTTTAATTTGACCATTCAAAGCCCGGAGTCCTTATCTCTAAACCGTGTTCTTACATATCATCTACTTTGAAGAAGTATTCTGCTTACACCTGCGTACACTCTGCTCTTTCTTACCTTCAAGATGACTGTGAGCTTCGTTTGAGTGCGTCGATCTTTACTTGGCGTTGCTTCTTAAGTGAATGATTGAATCAAGCAATAGATCTACGATTACAGCTTGCAGAACTAGTCTTTCCTGTTTGTTTTTCGGCACCAGTTGTTGTTATACAGCATAACCATTGATTGCACCACACTGTTTAACTATGCACACCACTTCGTTAAAATACAATTTGTTTGGTTATTTCGTTATTCAACAGTCACGCCAATCTCACACCCTCAGTATTCTTTCTAAAACTGTTAATTATCTCCACATTTCTACAATACCCACACATCGTTAACTTTCCGTCCACCACTCTCGATGTCTTTGGCGCCTCTCCTTTGATCCTCCTGTAGCTACTGTTCCTACGGCACACGGCAAACGTTGTGCTTTTCACCGGTTAAACCACATGGTTTCACATGATTTGCTGATGACTGCAATATTCTTCCAAACAGTTTTCTGTTCTTACCGTCGTTTTCTAGAGTTCCGTGCATCAGACGGTAAAAACGAAACCCTTTTAGAATCGCTTTGTTGTCTGTCTATCTGTTTGTCTGTCTGACTCCTCCCAACCATTTTTCTCAGGAGGGGGCAGACGTATCAAGTTGAAATTTATGTCACATATCGAAGTTGATGCTCCCTTGGCGATGTAAAACACCGAAGCTTCTAACTCAATGCAGTCAAAAGATAGGGCAATTTATGTATTTTAATGTTCGGAGACTCACTCATCAAAACCTATAGGATACTTCCTGTTGGCATAGAATCATGGAATTTGCCAAAAGGAACGTTTCATAGTACAATCATAAGAAAAAAATCCGAAAACTGAAAATTTGTAATTATATCACATGAACAAATTTTTAGTCTTTTTTTACCTGACTGTTCGTCTGTCTAAACCCATATTTTTCATGAACGCGTAGATTTACCTAGTTGAAATTTATGTCACATACTAAGGACTATGGTCCTTCGCAGTATACAAAAAATTGAAGCTTCTAAGTCAATACCACCATATTTTGATACTCACAAACCCACTCATCAAAACTTATGGGGTACTTCCCGATGACCTAGAAACATGAAATTTAGCAAGAAGCAAGGTTTCACAGTTATAAGCAAAGGAAAAAAATTCAAAAACTGTTAATTTGTAATAATATTGCACAAAAATATTTCGTTTGTCACTTGTTATACGACGTCAAACTCGAAATGAAAACAATCAATAGTTCTCCTTTCAGGCTGACGAAGTCACAGTGGTTAAAGTCTAACAGTACGCAAGGAATGATTTTATTGCTCATTTTTATTTATTTATTCTATTTACTCGTCAAGTTCCGTAGGACCAAATTGAGGAGCAAATCTCCAAGGTCATGGAACGTTTCAGTACATGAAATTACAACATAAACGTAATAACAGATAAAAATAAATGTTCATGAACCCGAAAAAAGTCAATCCATAAGTTTAAGTAAACGTTAACAGCTTAATTTTTCAAGGAACTCCTCGACAAAATAAAAGGAGTGACACATGAGGAAACTCTTCAGTTTCGATTTGAAAGCGCGTGGAATACTGCTAAGTTTTTTGAATTCGAGTGGCAGCTTATTGAAAATGGATGCAGCAGTATACTGCACACCTTTTTGCACAAGAGTTAAGGAAGTCCGATCGAAATGCAGGTTTGATTTTTTCCGAGTATTAAGCGAGTGAAAGCTGCTTATTCTTGGGAATAAACTAATATTGGTTACAAGAAACGACAATAAGGAATATACGTTTTGAGAGGCCAATGTCAAAATACCTGAACAGAGGTTGACATGAGGTTCGTGAACTAACACCACTTATTTCCCGAACCGCCCGTTTCTGCGCCAAAAATATCCTTTTCGAATGGGAAGAGTTACCCCAAAATATAATACCATACGACAATAGCGAATGAAAATAAGCAAAGTAGACTAATTTTCGTCTCGAACGATCACTCACTTCTGATACCGTTCCAATAGTAAAAATGGCAGTACTAAGTCTTTGAACAAGGTCCTGAACGTGGGCTTTCCACGACAGCTTACTATCTATCTGAACAACTAGAAATTTGAACTGTTCAGTTTCACTAATCACATGCCCATTCTGTGAAATTAAAACGTTATGTTTTGTTGAATTGTGTGTTAGAAACTGTAAAAACTGAGTCTTTAGCATTAGTTTATTTGCTACAAGCCAGGAACTGAGGTCATGTAATGCACAGTTTGAAACCGAGCCAATGTTGCCCATAACAACCTTTACTACCAAGCTAGTGTCATCAGCAAACAGAAATATTACTACTAGAGGGCATATCATTTACATAAATAAGGAACAGGATTGGCCCCAACACTGATCCCTGGGACACCCCCCACTTGACAATACCCCACTCAGATCCCACATCAGAGCCGTTATCAGCAGTGTGAATAATGACCTTTTGCTGTCTGTTGCTAAAGTAAGAGGTGAACCAGTTGTGAGCTACTCCCCGTATTCCGTAATGGTCCAACTTCTGGAGCAATATTTTGTGACCAACACTATCAAATGACGCGTTTCGAAATTTATTCATCATCTGATATCCTCGAGCGATTACAGCCCGTGGATATGACGTTCAAGTTGTATATGGAACAAACATTCGCAGATTAGTCTGCGAGACTCGATCCCACGACTTCTTTCTTTAAGGGCAAATGCTCTACTGTCCGAGCTGTCGAAACACGATACACGACCACTGCTCAGAGCTTTACTTCCGCCAGTACCTAGTCTCCTACTTTCCAAACTTCACAGAACTTCTCATTGTAACTTGCGGAACTAATGTTCCAGTGAGATGACACCTAAGGTTTCCGAATATGGGGTACCTTACGGTATAGAAAGTTTATCTGCAGACTGCTGTGTATTGCGCCGCCGGCGGTGACCTTGGCGGTGCGTAGTCTTCAGCTTGGCTGTGGTGCGAATATTCTGGATGTGACAAGAAGTGGGTATAGCATTTTCAATGGTAATAACTGCCCCTTTGAAGTAACGGCTCGTCTTACACGAATGCGGTCGTTATGATGCCTCTGCTCTAGTACTGACCATCCTGAAGTAGCGACTTACTGTGAAACGTCCCCTTTGGAAAATGTATGAATTACTGTGCTGATAAACCCCCCACCCTTCCCCTTACGTTATTTGATTTTCAAACAGCTGAGCAAAACTGAACGTACTCAGACATTTCTCTCTTTACTTATTCTGACCATCACTAAACTGACACACAATATTTTTAGCGCAACGCAGTCTGACTTTCAATAATCCCTACAAAAGAATGGCCGTGACTAACAATAACCTACACCTTTCATGAACCACTTACCTCACAAAAATCTTCGTTACTCGAACTACTGCAATACAGCTAGCGCCAATACTGACAGCTAAATAAAGGATTCTAACTACTGAAGGCACTAACTACTATAGGCATACTTAGCAAATGAATGATTTTGATAGAGAACAAACAATGTATTTACCTTAATAGTGTCCAAAAGTCATTATATATATATATATATATATATATATATATATATATATATATATATATATATATATATATCCAGATCGTCCGCTCTCAAAATTCTGCCATCTCTCTCCCCACATTCACCACTGCTGGCGGCTCACCAACTGCGCAACGCTACGCGCTGTTCACATCCAACTGCCCAACACTACAATAGGAAAAATTCCAACAACGCAAACCAGCCACAGACTGCACACAGCACAGTCAGTGATTTTCATACAGAGCGCGACGTGGCGTTACCAACATAAAAACCTAAACAGCCTATATATATATATATATATATATATATATATATATATATATAAATGGTTCAAATGGGTCTGAGCACTATGGGACTCAACATCTTAGGTCATAAGTCCCCTAGAACTTAGAACTACTTAAACCTAACTAACCTAAGGACATCACACACACCCATGCCCGAGGCAGGATTCGAACCTGCGACCGTAGCAGTCCCGCGGTTCCGGACTGCAGCGCCAGAACCGCTAGACCACCGCGGCCGGCTATATATATATATATATATATATATATATATATATATATATATATATATATTATTGGTGTTTTGCCCTTAAAGAGCGCATTTGGACTAAACTACATGGCCAGTTCCTTTTGCTGCCTTCCTTGCTGCCCAAACTTCCCTCATTCGCTCGCTGTGTTTCTGTTTCCGGTCCTCTGTCCATGCTTCTTGTCGGCTTCGTGTCTTCGGCTTCATCTTGATTGCCTTTTTGGTTGCCCATATTTCTTTCATCTTCTGGCTGTGATCTTGCTTTCGTTCTTCGGTCCATTTTATGCCTGTTCGTTTGTCGCATTGTATCTCATGTAGTTTACTTTTCTTAATGATGTTTCTGAACTTTATTCTGTCGTTTATTGTGTCTGCTGTTATGTTGAGCTGGTTCAGGTCGTTTTCTACCTCTGCCACCCATTTGTTGTTTCTAGTGGTTACCCAGTCAAAGATCTGTTTGGTCAGTCTGTGTGATGGCATTCTGTATAGGTGTCCATAGAATTGTAGTCTGCGTTTTCTAATCTTTTCTGTGATTGTCTCCGTATGTTTGTACAGTTCCTCTGTAGGTTTCTTGATCCATATTCCATTGTTGTTAGTTGCGCCAAATATTTTCCTAAGTATTTTCCGTTCTACTTTTTCTAATTGTCTGATACGTGTATGCCCTCGGATTAGTGTGGTCTCTGCTGCATATAGTGCCTCGGGGAGCACCACCGTGTCGTAATGGCGTGATTTGGCTTTTTGTGAGATAGACTTCTTGTTGTAATGATTCCACACTACTTTGTATGCCTTGTCCAGTTTAGTCTTTCTTTCTTCATTTGAGTCTCTGTTATGTCCACTCATTTGTAGTGTTTCACCGAGGTATTTGAAGTTTGCTGTTTTGTAAATCGTGCCATACTTTGTGTTCAGAGATGAGAGTTTCTTTGTGCTCATAAACTGTGTCTTTTCGTAAGAGATCTGTAGTCCAGTTTTGGAAGCGATTTCGTGCAGTTTTTCAATAGCGTCTTTTGTTTCCTTTATACCTTTCGTGACAATCGCCAAATCATCTGCAAAAGCCAGGCATTTAATCTGTAGGTTTCCTAATGTTATCCCCTGTTGTGATGTTTCCCATTCTTTTATGACCTTATCTAACACCAGATTGAAAAGGAGAGGTGAGAGGCCATCGCCTTGTCGGACACCTGTGCGAATTTCGAAGGGCTCTGATAGTTCCCCACAGAACTTTACTTTGGAGGTCGTGTTGGTTAAAGTTTGCTCTATGATAGCTCGTGTTTTGTTGTCTACTTTGTATTCTGCTAGAATTTTGAAGAGAGTTTTCCGGTCGATAGAGTCGTACGCCTTTTTGAAGTCAACAAAGGTAATGATCAGGTTCTGTTTGTGTTGTAAAATCATTTTCAGGTTCCAAATTTGTTCCGCACAAGACCGCCCTTTACGGAAGCCTGCTTGGTATTCCCCAATCAAGTGGTCGGTTTGGCATTCTAGTCTGTTCAGTAAAGCTTTAGAGAGGATCTTGTATGTGACCGGTAGTAGGGATATTCCTCTGTAGTTGTTCGGGTTAGTCTTGTCACCTTTTTTGTGTAGTGGGTGTATCAGGGCAGTTTTCCAGTCGTCAGGAATTTTCATGGTTTTCCAGATGTCTTCCAAGATCCTGTGGATGTCTTTGTTGAGTTCTGGGTCTTGTAACTTCCAGATTTCCGCGATGATGCCATCTTCTCCTGGTGCTCTACGATTCTTGAGTGACTTTATTATTTCTTTAACTTCTTCTAGAGTTGGAGGTTCACTATCTGGATTGTATGTGCTCGTTTCTGTCATCATTTCTTCCATGGGGGGGTCCGTGTTGAGCAGTTTTTCAAAGTATGTGCCAGAATGTCACAATTGTTTTTGGTATTGGTTTCTAGGGTTCCATCCGGTCTTCTGAAGCACAAGTTGGGTGGTTGATATCCAGTCATATTTTCTCTGAACGTTCTGTAGAAGTTTCTTGTATTGTTCTTCATGAAGTCCGATTCGATCTCTGTCAGTCGCCGTTTGTCATACTGTCGTTTTTCACTGCGAATGATTTTGCTTGATTGCTTCTGTGTTTTCAAGAAGTTCATCCAATTCTCTTGGGATTTATGGCAACTAAATTTTTTCCATGCACTGATTCGTTGGTCAATAGCTTGGTCACATGTGTGGTTCCACCAACGGTGTTTCCGTGTTCGTGGTGCTTGTGCTAGTTTCATGGCCTCTCGGATTCTTCGTGAAAGTTGTGTCCAGTCTGTCGTTTTCTCCATTTTAATTTTGTGTAATATTTGTGTCTGGTTTAAAGTAACGTATTCTGGATCTGGTCTAACAATTTTGTTCTTCTGGAGCTTTTTCTTGGGCAAAAGACGAATCCTGATCTGTAGTAGGTGGTGGTCTGAGTCGAAGTAGCCTTTACGGGTGTCTATGTTCAAAATTTCTTTTTGTGAGTCTTTCTGCACTATTACGTGGTCGATTTGTAGTTCTTGCTTTCCGCTGGGGAATTTCCATGTGGTAAGTTTTCGTGTTGGTTTCTTGAATTTTGTATATATAATCTCGGCGGCTGGTTAACGTTGTTACCCTGTACTCGGCACCTCCCAACCCAACACTTCCTTGGTTTCTGTCGGAAGCTCCTTCGCTGCTGTACCACAGGAAGGACAGAAAACAAGTCTCCGTTAGGTTTCCTCTAAGTTCAATTTCTGCGCGAGGTCTTTAGCTTGTAGAGATACCGCTACCCTTACTCATGTCTGCCGTATCAAATCTCACAGGTGGCGCAGGGACGCGTCGTCATGTAGGCAGTGGGGCAAGATTCTGGCGCCTACAGAAAAGGCAGAAACTTATGTAATTTGTATCTGCATCATATTTCACAACCTGCCTAATGGTATGTGGCAGAGGGCACCTCTAACTGGACCCTGCCCGCATCTCGTGGTCGTGCGGTGGCGTTCTCGCTTCCCACGCCCGGGTTCCCGGGTTCGATTCCCGGCGGGGTCAGGGATTTTCTCTGCCTCGTGATGGCTGGGTGTTGTGTGATGTCCTTAGGTTAGTTAGGTTTAAGTAGTTCTAAGTTCTAGGGGACTGATGACCATAGATGTTAAGTCCCATAGTGCTCAGAGCCATTTGAACCATTCTAACTGGTCCCCCTTACCCCGTTCCACTCGTGAATGGCGCGTTGGAATAAGCCTCAATAGTGGCTCTAATTTCTCGAATTTTCTCCTCGTGGTCATTACGAGAGATGTATATGGGAGGAAGTAAATATGTTGTCCGACTCTTCCTGCAAAGTGTTCTCTCGAAATTTCAATAGCAAATCTCTCCGTGATGCACAATTCCTCTCTTGTAACATATGTCAATGGAGTTTGTTGATCACCTCGGTACCGTTCTTGCGTCGATTAAACGATGCCGTGACGAAACGCGCCGCTCTTCGGTTGATGTTCTCCATCTCTTCTATCAGTCCTCGTCGGTAAGCATCCGATACTGACGAACATTACTCAAGAATCGGTCGAACAAGACTACATATAAGCCACTTTCTTCGTGAATCAGTTGCATCTCGTTAAGATTCTTCTTATGAATTTCAGTCTGTCAGCTGCTTTTGCGGCTGTTAGTAGTCATTCCACTTAAAGTTGCCCGAAATAGATGCTCCTAGATACACTGAAGAGCCAAAGAAACTGGTACACCTTCCTAGTATCGTGTATGGCCCCCGCAAACAGTAGACGTGCCGCAACATGACGTGGCATGGACTCGACTAACGTCTGAAGTAGTGCTGGAGGGAACTGACACCATGAATCTGGCACGACTCCTCATGAATACGCAAGAGTGCGACAGGCTGGAGATCCCTTCTGGAGAGCACGTTGCAAGGCATTCCAGATATGCTGAATAATGTTCGTGTATGGGCAATTTGGTGGCCAGCTCAGTGTTTAAACAGAAAAGAGCGTTCCTGGAGCCACTCTGTAGCAATTTTGGACATGTGAGGTGTCGCACTGTCCTGCTGGACTTGCCCAAGTTCGTTCGAATGCAGAGTGGACATGAATGGATGCCGGTGATCAGACAGGATGCTTATACACGTGGCACCTGTCAGAGTCGTATCTAGACGTATCAGGGGTCCCATATCACTCCAACTGCACACGCCCCACACCATTAAAGAACCTCCACCAGCTTGCACAGCCCCTACAGACAGGGAGGGTCCATGGATTCATGAGGTTGTCTCCATACGCATATTCGCCCATTCGCTCGATAAAATTTGAAACGAGATTCGTCCGACAAGGGAACATGTTTCCAGTCATCAACAGTCCAATGCCAGTGTTGACGGGCTCAGGCGAGGTGTAGAACTTTGTGTCTTGCATTCATCAAAGGTACACGAGTGGGCCTGCGGCTCCGAAAGCTCATATCTATGATGTTTCGTTGAATGGTTCGTCCGCTGACACTTGTTGATGCCACAGCTTTGAAATGTGCAGCAATTTGCGGAAGGCAAACGTTTTGCCACGTTCAACCATTCTCTTCAGTCGTCTCTGGTCCCGTACTTGCAGGATCTTTTCCCAGCCGCAGCGATGTCGGAGATTTGACGCTTTACCGGATTCCTGATACTCACGGTACACTCGTGAAATGGTCGTACGGGAAAATCCACACTTCATCGCTACCTCGGAGATGCTGTGTCCCATCGCTCGTGCGCTGACCATATCACCACGTTCAGACTCACTTAAATCTTTGTAGCAGCAGTAACCGATCTAACAACTGCACCAGACACTTGTTGCCTTATATTGGCATTGGCGACCGCAGCGCCTTATTCAGCCTGTTTACATATCTCTGTACTTAAATACTCATGCCTGTATCAGTTTCTTTGGCGCTTCAGTGTGTTTTACGGTAGATACTGTTTGCAGTAGTTTCTCATCAATACCGTACTTGTACAGTGATGGGCCGGCCGGTGTGACCGAGCGGCTCGAGGCACTACTGTATGGAACCGCGAGACCACTACGGTCGCAGGTTCGAATCCTGCCTCGGGCATGGATGTGTGTGATGTCCTTAGGCCAGTTAGGTTTAAGTAGTTCTAAGTTCTAGGGGACTGATGACCTCAGCAATTAAGTCCCATATTACTCAGAGCCATTTGAACCATTTTTTAGTACAGTAGTGGCTTTCATTTCCTATGCATGCGCAAAATGTTACATTTATTTACGTTCGGGATCAACTGCCAGAGTGTGCACCGTTCATAGCTCCTCTGCAGGTTATTCGGTAAACCGATACTGTCTTCCGGCATTGCCACTTTGTTAAAGACAACCGCATTAGCTTTCAAGAGTCTTAAAAAGCATCCGACACTTTCTACTAGATCATTTACCTACATTGGAAACAATAATGACCTTGTCACACTTCCACGGGGTAGTCCGGAAACTGCCTTCAGATATGTCGATTGTGTTCCGTTCAAAACGACGTGTTTAGTTTTATCTGCAACGAAGTCTTGCATCCAGTCGCATATCTGGTCCGATACTCGGTAAGCTCGTATTTTTTTCACTAAACGGCAGTGCCGGACGGTGTCAAATGCCTCCCTGAAATCAACGAACACGGTGTCAACCCGAGCGCCATTGTCTACTGTAAGGATCTCATGGAGGAACAGAGCAACTGAGTTTCGCAAGATCTCTGTTTGCGGAATCCATGTTGGTTTTTATAGAGGAGATTGTCTTTCTCCAGACAAACGTCATAATTCTTGAGCATAGAAAATACACTCCTGGAAATTGAAATAAGAACACCGTGAATTCATTGTCCCAGGAAGGGGAAACTTTATTGACACATTCCTGGGGTCAGATACATCACATGATCACACTGACAGAACCACAGGCACATAGACACAGGCAACAGAGCATGCACAATGTCGGCACTAGTACAGTGTATATCCACCTTTCGCAGCAATGCAGGCTGCTATTCTCCCATGGAGACGATCGTAGAGATGCTGGATGTAGTCCTGTGGAACGGCTCGCCATGCCATTTCCACCTGGCGCCTCAGTTGGACCAGCGTTCGTGCTGGACGTGCAGACCGCGTGAGACGACGCTTCATCCAGTCCCAAACATGCTCAATGGGGGACAGATCCGGAGGTCTTGCTGGCCAGGGTAGTTGACTTACACCTTCTAGAGCACGTTGGGTGGCACGGGATACATGCGGACGTGCATTGTCCTGTTGGAACAGCAAGTTCCCTTGCCGGTCTAGGAATGGTAGAACGATGGGTTCGATGACGGTTTGGATGTACCGTGCACTATTCAGTGTCCCCTCGACGATCACCAGTGGTGTACGGCCAGTGTAGGAGATCGCTCCCCACACCATGATGCCGGGTGTTGGCCCTGTGTGCCTCGGTCGTATGCAGTCCTGATTGTGGCGCTCACCTGCACGGCGCCAAACACGCATACGACCATCATTGGCACCAAGGCAGAAGCGACTCTCATCGCTGAAGACGACACGTCTCCATTCGTCCCTCCATTCACGCCTGTCGCGACACCACTGGAGGCGGGCTGCACGATGTTGGGGCGTGAGCGGAAGACGGCCTAACGGTGTGCGGGACCGTAGCCCAGCTTCATGGAGACGGTTGCGAATGGTCCTCGCCGATACCCTAGGAGCAACAGTGTCCCTAATTTGCTGGGAAGTGGCGGTGCGGTCCCCTACGGCACTGCGTAGGATCCTACGGTCTTGGCGTGCATCCGTGCGTCGCTGCGGTCCGGTCCCAGGTCGACGGGCGCGTGCACCTTCCGCCGACCACTGGCGACAACATCGATGTACTGTGGAGACCTCACGCCCCACGTGTTGAGCAATTCGGCGGTACGTCCACCCGGCCTCCCGCATGCCCACTATACGCCCTCGCTCAAAGTCCGTCAACTGCACATACGGTTCACGTCCACGCTGTCGCGGCATGCTACCAGTGTTAAAGACCGCGATGGAGCTCCGTATGCCTCGGCAAACTGGCTGACACTGACGGCGGCGGTGCACAAATGCTGCGCAGCTAGTGCCATTCGACGGCCAACACCGCGGTTCCTGGTGTGTCCGCTGTGCCGTGCGTGTGATCATTGCTTGTACAGCCCTCTCGCAGTGTCCGGAGCAAGTATGGTGGGTCTGACACACCGGTGTCAATGTGTTCTGTTTTCCATTTCCAGGAGTGTATTCCATAATTCTACAACAGAGTAACGGCAACGAGATAGGTCCATATTTGTGCACATCCGTCCAGCGGTCCTTCTTGGAAACGGAAATGGCCTGCGTTTTTTTCCAGTCACTAGGTGCTCCGGCGATCTATCATAACCTGCTGCTAGATGGGGACCAAGTTCTTTCGCATAATCTTCGTAGAACCTTGTGTGTCTCATCTGGCGCCGTTACCTTACCACTACTATGCGACTGTGGTTGCTTTTCTACTCCGCGATCGGTTAGCTCAATGTCTACCATTTCGGCGTTCGTGCGCTGATTGAAAAGGGGTATTGTGTTACGATCTTGGGCGGTGAAACGATTTCGGAAGACCGAATTCAGGTTTTCAGCATTCTCTCCGTTATCTTCCGTTTCGGTGTCAGTATGGTCACTGAGTGAATAAATAGATGATTTCAAACCGCTTACTGATTTTACGTAAGACCAAAACCTTCTAGGTCTTTTGCTCAGACCAAATGAAAAAAATTTACGTTCAAAGTCATTGAAAGCTTCTCTCATTACTGTCCTTACGCTCATTTTCATTTCGTTCAGCTTTCGTTAGTCTGCGCGTTGGGATCGTCGAGCGAACACGCAAGAGCTGGGACGTGACTCCCGTTGTCGCAATATGAACCAATATATTTTTATTTACGAATAATCGAATTTACAAGAACAGTGATGATCTCGAGCGATAAATGGGAACAGTGTTTGTTTTAATGTAAGCTGACTGGACTTCAGATGGACATATGGAGCATTTTCATTTTCGTGAACTGGAGATGTATTAAACTGAATGTTAACTACAAACTCATTTAAAGATCATTTTTAATCACAGTGTATTTAAGTCAGTAGTATAATGCAGAAGTAGTAGGTGCAAGGTCATAGTAGTTATTACCCTGATACGTGTATCTCGGGCGTAAGGTTATTCGGTGATGCTGTCTACAGATAGTCTGATGCCGGGTAAAAGCGACGCCAGTCCATTGGTCAAGGAAATGAACAGTCCATAGAATCGCCGAAACTACTGGGGAACTTACAAACTGAAACCGTCTTTATCTTCTTCACGAAGTTTCAAAGAGACAGTTTCGCTCTCACCTCCTGTCCGAAAAGGCGGCCATTATTCAAAATCGTCCCGGAAAGCAGACAGGGGCTGTGTGTCGTCTAATATGCGCCATGATGTTTTTCTGTCACATCTCTCTCCTTATTGGCTCTATTAAAACTATGAACAATGCATATGTAATTAAATTCTAATTTGAATGCATATGCAGATTGACTTGTTTATAATTTGGTTACAAATTACTCTAAGGAATTCAGCTATAAATATGTAATATTGTCTCGCTAGCGCATGTCTGGTTGTATGTCAGCGAACCAAAATGTTGGTTTCGCTACAGCTTTTAAAAACTTTGAAATATGGAGAAACAATACTGACACGTCACGTGAAGTGGAATGATAAATGAAATCGGTAGGTGAGAACGTAAATTTGTGAGTTACATTTGTCTGAACCACTTTTATCAGTGGAGGAAACAGAGCGAAGGGACTCGCTTTCGGAAAGACGGCGGTTCGAATCCCCGTCAAACCATGCAGATTTAGGATCTTCCAGATTTCCCATAATCGGTTAACGCGAATTTCCGCTGACAATAATACGTACGGTTACCCTGAACGCCTTTCCATTATACGAGCGTATGCTCGGTTCTCGAACAGAGTACTATTTGGGAAGTTTTCCATGGATGGTAAAAAATACAAAATATAACATGAATTACATCTATGAAACATGTCTAAGATTACATACTGTATTATTATGTAAACATATTTCAAAAGTTACATTGTTCCGTATACTGTTAATATGTTCAGATCATATTTTCAAAGAATGTTTATAGAAATATTGTTAACTCTACGTTCATGTGCGTAAGTGGAATAGATGTCACACAAGGTACAGTGTATACACAACGAACAATGGGAGTAGTGAAATGTGTTTAACTGTAGGAGTTTGAATGGCTGAAAATGGAAAAGGCAGGCCCGAAAGGACCACCGAATTAAAACATTACTCCATAATGCATCTGATGGTGTGTTAGATCAGATATCATTTCAGATCATGTCGCTTTGTTGAAACGCACTATGTTGTAAGTACTGTAGTACACGCAAGTGAACAAGCAGAGTCCGTCCACTCACACTATTGAAACGTATTCAACACAGTACCTCATTGTCGGGTGATAACCCAGACACGATCGTGCATGTATTTTCGTATGTATGCCACTAACTCGAGGAATTATACACTTTACTCGACAGTGAATGTTTAGAGAAACTGTAGTAACATTGTATACGTATCCAAGAGGCGCAATACCGTTAATTTCCTCTACGTGCATAAACAATGTATGAATGGCACCATCAGCGGTGTCACACTGTTCACAAGCGAAGCTAATCGGGAAGATAGTCCACTGGGTGATCGGAGCGAGATGAAGAACGATTAGAAAGTATTAGGTTGATGCATAAGGGCGTAGCGTTTTTGTTTTCCGTGTTGGTATTCCGGTTGCTACGGGTTTGTTTATCGACTGTCATTTTTTATTTGTAGTTCACTGTTGCTACTTGGGGCTATACATTGTCTCTTTGTCATTCTGAGATAGTTGGAGATAGTAAGTGGAGCTGTGGACGCTAGAGAATGGAGTGCCAAGTGGAGAAATCGGAACATTTCCGACTTATTCTTCTGTTTGAGCTCAATAAAGCGGTGACAGCAGCGGAGGCAAGCAGAAACATTTGCGTCGTGTGTGGTGATAATGGCATTGGACAGAGCATGGCATGAAAATGGTTTTCTCCTTTGAACGTGGGTCGTTTTGACATTACTGACTCTGCACGTTGCATGGGGGCTTTATTAAATATTAATGAAAATATATTTTTTTGTAGCTGTATGTCCGATTACGCAAGTCTCGTAAACGGCTGGCCCTGACTAGTATTAGTACGCAATCTGACTGCTTAGAATGACAACAAAGAATGTAAGAAAATTTTCGTTAACACAATTAATTAAGTCCCCAGCAACTATAAAACCTACGAAACCAACAAAGCACAAGTGTAGCTGTTCTGTATGTGGTAGTATGACTCAACGCACATCTGGCACGGTTCTTCTTCAACAAGACAAGAATTTTTAAATACCAATTATACTGACGTGATAAAAGAAAATTAGAAATACTATAATTGTGCAAGAAAACCAAAATTACACTCTAATACAAGAACACACGCCAGATGCTTTGTTGACTGAACCTGTAATGACACATTATTCAAGTCACTGAAAGAATAAAAGAATAAAAGAAAATACCTCCATATATATTGACGAAATGCACTCTGACCATTACAATATCTCCATTAGAACAACATCTGCTCTCTCTCCCATCAAACCACTGCATAAAACATGGAACAACACTCTCCACTCCCACATCTCACTCTGACTTCACGACAAGCAGTGTCCACCACAACTTCTCGGTAAGAACTGCCTGCCGCTAACTCTCAATAAGCACTGCCAGTGGAGGCGGCGGAACAATACTCTCTGGCGCGATCTTTGGCGCTGTGGCTCAGTGTAGCCACCTTTCAACGTTCACGAAGACATTCGTAGTTTGATGATCGTTTAAACGCATTAATCCACAATGATCCGAGTCAGCGTATTCGACAACTAGCATTCTACTATCGTGCAACATTTGCATGAAGTGGGGAAGGTTAAAAAATCGGCTGTACGAGTACCGCATGCTTTAAGCCAGAAGCACAAAAATCAGCAGGTCGTCATATGTGCATGTGTGCTTGCTCGTCATTAATTGGCTATGAACAACTCCGACCATTCCTATTCTGTATCGTTACTGGTGACGCAAACGGTGTCTTCCTGCCAACACAAGGAAAAGAAAGGAATAGCTGAGCTTAAAGAAAGCAGCATCTTCCCGTACTCGCATCCAAAAAAGATAATGTTACGCATGTTGTGGAATAGCGACGATGTGGTGTACCACGAATGGCTTCCCAGTGGTGCAACCGTCACTGCTGACATTAACTGTCAACAACTGAGACGCCTTGCAGTCACGATCCAAGAACAACGACCAGGAAGACTGCGTGTAGTAGTGATACTCCACGATATGCCCTGCTCCATTGTGCTAGACTATCAAAAAACACTATACAGGATCTAGTTGGGAAGTCATTCCGCTCCCACCTTATTCACCTGGTCTTGCGCCCCCAGATTATTATGTTTTCAACTTTTTATCGGACAACCTTCAAGGGACTTCCATCCCGGATGAAAATGCGCTCCGAACAAGGCACGGCGAGTTCTTCTCCTCGAAACCACGTGATTTCTACAATCGTGGATTCGAAAAGTTGCCCCAACGTTGGCAGATTGTTGTAAATAGAAGACTATATTCTTGATGACTGAAGTGTCTGTTATGTGTATATATTGTGTTTATTAAACTTGTAGAATAGCGCTACGAAGTTATGCACCAACCCGATAATTTATCGTTACATACTGGCTAAGCAGGAATGGCTAGAGGACAAATGTAACGATGTAGAGGTATATCTCACTAGGAGTGAGATAGATACTGCCTACAGGAAAATTAAAGAGACCGTTGGAGAAAAGAGAACCACTTGTATGAATATCAAGAGCTCATATGGAAACCCAGTTCTAAGCAAAGAAGCGAAAGCAGAAAGTTGGAAGGGGTATGTAGAGGGTCTATACAAGGGCGATTTACTTGAGGATAATATTATGGAAATGGAAGAGGATATAGATGAAGATGAAATGGGAGATATGATACTGCGTGTGAAGAGTTTGACAGAGCACTGAAAGACCTAAGTCGAAACAAGGCCCCGGGAGTAGACAACATTCCATTAGAACTACTGATAGCCTTGGGAGAGCCAGCCCTAACAAAACTCTACCATCTGGTGAGCAAGGTGCATGAGACAGGCGAAATATCCTCAGACTTCAAGAAGAATATAATAATTACAATCCCAAAGAAAGCAGGCGTTAACAGATGTGAAAATTATCGAACTATCAGTTTAATAAGTCACGGGTGCAAAATACTAACGCGAATTCTTTACAGGCGAATGGAAAAACTGATAGAAGCCGATCTCGGGGAAGATCAGTTTGAATTCCGTAGAAATATTGGAACACTTGAGGCAATACTGACCTTACGACTTACCTTAGAAGAAAGATTAAGGAAAGGCAAATGTACGTTTCTAGCATTTGTAGACTTAGAGAAAGCTTTTGACAATGTTGACTGGAATACTCTCTTTCAAATTCTGAAGGTGGCAGGGGTAAAACACAGGGAGCGAAAGGCTATTTACAATTTGTACAGAAACCAAATGGCATTTATAAGAGTCGAGGGGCATGAAAGGGAAGCAGTGGTTGGGAATGGAGTGAGACAGGGTTGTAGCCTATCCTCGATGTTATTCAATCTGTATATTGAGCAAGCAGTAAAGGAAACAAAAGAAAAATTCGGAGTAGGAATTAAAATCCATGGAGAAGAAATAAAAACTTTGAGTTTCGCCGATGACATTGTAATTTTGTCAGAGACAGCAAAGAACTTGGAAGGGCAGCTGAAGGAAATGGATAGTGTCTTGAAAGGAGGATATAAGATGAACATCAACAAAAGCAAATCGAGGATAACGGAATGTAGTCGAATTAAGTCGGGTGATGCTGAGGGATTTAGATTAGGAAGTGAGACACTTAATGTAGTTAATGAGTTTTACTATTTGGGGAGCAAAATAACTGATGATGGTCGAAGTAGAGAGGATATAAAATGTAGACTGGCAATAGCAAGGAAAGCGTTTCTGATGAAAAGAAACTTGTTAACATCGAGTATAGATTTAAATGTCAGGAAGTCGTTTGTGAAAGTGTTTGTGTGGAGTGTAGGCCTGTATAGAAGTGAAACATGTACGATAAATATTTTAGACAACAAGAGAATGGAAGCTTTCGAAATGAGGTGCTACACAAGAATGCTGAAGATTAGATGGGTAGATCGCATAACTAATTAGGAAGTATTGTATGGAACTGGGGAGAAGAGAAATTTGGGGCACAACTTGATTAGTAGAAGGAATCGGTTGGTAGGACATCTTCTGAGACATGCAGTTCTCTGTGCAGTGTTCGCTCACCAATTTAGTACTGGAGAGCTGCGTGGAGGATAAAAACCGTAGAGGGATACCAAGAGATGAATACACTAAGCAGATTCAGAATGATGTAGGTTGCAGTAGGTATTTGGAGATGAAGAAGCTTGTACAGGACAGGGTAGCATGGAGAGCTGCATCAAACCAGGCTCTGCACTGAAGTCCACAACAACACTGGATAGTAGGCAACTTTCAACTTGGACGAACACAAGATATGCCACTAAACAGAGAGAAAGAATCTCATAGTATCCACTTACACTATTTAAATTTCTGTAGCCTGCCACATCGTTATGTGAGGACACAGGACAGAAGACTGATAACCTCCACATACAGCACGCTAATACCTTGCAACACTGCTTCTAGCCTTCATAATGATCTCCATATCAACGAAAGCGTCAGGCCACAGGTATGCTGTATCCAGCTGAAGCTACCCAGAGCTGAGCAGATTCCACAAGATGCCAGTTTGCGCTGATGTTGACTCCTACGTTTCAACTGCTCCTTAAAACACTCCCAGAAATTTTCCGTGATATTTCGATCGGGTCTGCTGCTGTCCAGTTTCTGTGTCGTTTGGCCAACTGTTGCTCACTCTTACCTGCCGCAACGATTAATGACCTTTTGAGGGTGACCAGGTCTCTTACGTGCAGTTCTCTGAGCACCGGTTGAGGTGGATCCGCTTCCACTGACAGAAGCAGTTACTATTTTGCTCCAGAACCTTTTGTCATTAACTACGCGGGACGCTAGTTGCTGGTCCATGTCGGTTAGGATCTTTTTACAAAAAAAAAAAAAAAAAAAAAAAAAATGGCTCTGAGCACTATAGGACTTAACTTCTGAGGTCATCAGTCCCCTAGAACTTAGAGCTACTTAAACCTAACTAACCTAAGGACATCACACACATCCATGCCCGAGGCAGGATTCGAACCTGCGACCGTAGCGGTCGTGCGGTTCCAGACTGAAGCGCCTAGAGCCGCTCGGCTACACCGGCCGGCATCTTTTTACAACTAGTGCTCTTATTCCGAGTGACTTGATTGCTAGAGGTACATCATTCCTTGTAGACGTCGGATAATCCAAACGCTGATACAACAAACAGGACAGCTTCATTCATATTGTGATCATGGTGACTTTCTAACGCGATAGCTTCTTTCTGCCCTTCTGTCGTTTGCGAGGGGCATTTGAAAAGTCCATGCAAAGTCCGACAGATGGCACCACCGGCGCGTATAGAGGTCATGTTTAGTTAGTACCATCTTTGGAAAGAACGCACACTAAGATGCAACCATATTGGTCTATTTCTTTATGTTTAGCATTCGTGTGAATCAAGGAAGTCAAGTGATTGTCAACAAATGGACGAAAAAGAATTTCGTGTGGTGATTAAACATTACTTTATGAAAGGCAAAACGCCTCTGGAGACTAAAGAGAAGCTTGATAAACATTACGGTGACTCTGCACCTTCGATTAGAACAGTTTATAAGTGGTTTCAATATTTTCGGAGTGGCCATATGGACACAAGTGATGCTGAACATTCCGCACGCTCTGTGGAGTTTACGACTCCAGAAATCATTGATAAAATCCTTGATATGGTGATGGATGACAGAAGAGATAAGGTGTGTGAGATTGCTAGTGCTGTGGGCATCTCGAATGAACGGGTATACAATATTTTGCATACACATTTGGACACGAGAAAGCTATCCGCAAGATGGGTTCCGCGATTGCACACGCTTGACCAAAAACGGAATCGTGTGAAGTGTTGCAAGGATGGTTCGCAGCTGTTCGGGAAGAATCCGCAGGACTTTAAGTGTCGTTTCGTCACTGTGAATTGAACATGGATACATTACTATACTCCTAAGACCAAACAACAACCTAAGCAATGGTTTGCGGCTGTTCAGGAAGCATCCACAGACTTTAAGCGTCGTTTCGTCACTGTGGATGAAACATGGATACATTACTATGCTCCTGAGACCAAACAACAATCTAAGCAATGGGTTACCAAGGGAGAATCTGCACCAAAAAAAGCGAAGACAAGTCCTTCGGCCGGAAATGTTATGGTGACTGTCTTTTCGGATTCGCTAGGGATAATCCTCATCGATTATCTGGAAAAGGGGAAAACTATTACAGGTGAATATTATTCATCGTTGTTAGACCGTTTGAAAACCGAGCTGCAAGAAAAACGCCGGTGATTGGACCGCAAAAAAGTCCTTTTCCATCACGACAATGCACCAGCACAGACCTCAGTAGTTGTGGTAGCAAAATTATAAAAATGGGATTCCAACTCGTTTCACATCCTCCATATTCTCCAGACTTGGCTCCTTCTGACTACTATTTGTTCCCCAGTTTGAAGAAATGGCTGGCGGGACAAAGATTTTATTCAAACGAGGAGGTGATTGCAGCAACTAATAGCTATTTTGCAGACTTGTACAATTCATATTATTCGGAAGGGATCAACAAATTAGAACAGCGTTGGACGGTGTGTATAAGTCTAATAGGAAACTATGTCGAAAAATAAAAAAGGGTTTACCCCAAACACGTACGTAGTTTCTATTTTTGCACGGACTTTTCAAACGCCCCTCGTACAATGGAGGCCTCTATGAGGCCGAAAGATTTTCAGGCCACGCGATACGTGACAGACAGCAGACAGGTTGAAGAAGTACAATGGAGTCCTCCATGAGTGAGAGGCATTGTCTGCCGATGTTATACGTGAACAAACTGAAGGAGATTCAGAGTAAATACGGGATCCCGTATTAAAGTCAGAATTTAAAGTAGCTCGGGAAGACAGTTGAACAAATAAAGCAAAAGGGATAGATAACATTCCAGCGAATATTCTGAAATCTTTGGGGAAAGTGGCAACGAAACGACAATTTAAGATGGTGTGTAGAATCTGTAAGACTGGCGTCATGCCATCAGACTTTCGGGAAAATATCATCCACACAATTCTGAAGATTGAAAGCCCAAAAGTGAGAGAATTATCGTACAACCACCTTAACAGCTCATGCATTCAGGTTCGAGAAGAACAGAAGAGGAAAGTGAGGAGTTAATAGGTGAGGATTGTTTGATTTTAGGAGATGTAAAGACTCTAGAGAGACAGATCTGACGTTGCGGTTGATAATGGAAGAAAGATTCGAAAAGAAATCAAGACATATTCACAGTATTTGTCGACTTGGAAAAAATTGTCATCAAAGTAACAGGTGCAAGATGTTCGAAATTCTAAGAAGAGTAATAGTAAGCTATAGGGAAATACAACTAACATACAACAGCTGCGAGAACCAAGAGCGAACCGTAAGATTGGATCGAGGATCAAGAATGAAGTGTTCGGATTAAAAAGGGTGTAAGACAGGGATGCAGTCTTTCACCACTACTGCTCAATCTATAATCGAAGAACGAATGATGAAAATAAACGGAAGATTCAAGATTGAGATGAAAATTCAGAGTGAAAGGATATCGATGAGAAGATTCGCTGATGACACGGCTATCAGCAGTCAAGGTGAATAAGAAATGCAGTGCCTGTTCAATGGAATGGGCACTGCAATGAGTACAGAATGTGGACTGAGTGTAAACCGGAAAAAGACAAAAGCTATGTGGAGTGGGAACATCGAGAAAGTTGACATCAAAATTGGTGATACGAAGCAGCCGCAGTTAAGAAATTCTCCTACCTGGGAACAAAATAACCCATGACGGACGAAGCAAGGAGGACGCAAAGCTTTGACTGGGACAGGCAATGAAGTCATTCATGGACAAAACAGGTCTACTACTATCAAACATAGGAGGCCATAATTTCAGGTTGAAATTCCTAAAAATGTACGACTGCGGCGTAGCATTGTATCATAGTGAACCGTAAACTGTAGGAAGCCCTTTTTTATTTTTCGACGTAGTTTCCTTTTAGACTTATACACACCGTCCAACGCTGTTCTAATTTGTTGATCCCTTCCGAATAATATGAATTGTACAAGTCTGCAAAATAGCTATTAGTTGCTGCAATCACCTCCTCGTTTGAATAAAATCTTTGTCCCGCCAGCCATTTCTTCAAACTGGGGAACAAATAGTAGTCAGAAGGAGCCAAGTCTGGAGAATATGGAGGATGTGAAACGAGTTGGAATCCTATTTTTATAATTTTGCTACCACAACTACTGAGGTCTGTGCTGGTGCATTGTCGTGATGGAAAAGGACTTTTTTGCGGTCCAATCACCGGCGTTTTTCTTGCAGCTCGGTTTTCAAACGGTCTAACAACGATGAATAATATTCACCTGTAATAGTTTCCCCCTTTTCCAGATAGTCGACGAGGATTATCCCTTGCGAATCCGAAAAGACAGTCACCATAACCTTTCCGGCCGAAGGACTGGTCTTCGCTTTTTTTGGTGCAGATTCTCCCTTGGTAACCCATTGCTTAGATTGTTGTTTGGTCTCAGGAGCATAGTAATGTATCGATGTTTCATCCACAGTGACGAAACGACGCTTAAAGTCTGTGGATTCTCCCTGAACAGCCGCAAACCATCCTTGCAACACTTCACTCGTTTCCGTTTTTGGTCAAGCGTGAGCAATCTCGGAACCCATCTTGCGGATAGCTTTCTCATGTCCAAATGTTTATGCAAAATATTATGTACCCGTTCATTCGAGATGCCCACAGCACTAGCAATCTTACACACCTTAACTCTTCTGTCATCCATCACCATATCATGGATTTTATCAATGATTTCTGGAGTCGTAAACTCCACAGAGTGTACGGAACGTTCAGCATCACTTGTGTCCATATGGCCACTTCGAAAATTTTGAAACCAGTTATAAACTGCTCTAATCGAAGGTGCAGAGTCACCGTATAATGTTTATCAAGCTTCTCTTTAGTCTCCTGAGGCGTTTTGCCTTTCATAAAGTAATGTTTAATCACCACACGAAATTCTTTTTCGTCCATTTTTTGACAATCACTCGACATCCTTGATTCACACGAATGTCAAACATAAAGAAATAGACCAGTATGGCTGCAACTTGGTGGACTCACATTCGGGAGGACGACGGTTCAATCCCGCATCCGGCCATCCTGATTTAGGTTTTCCGTGATTTTCCTAAATCGCTCCAGGCAAATGCCGGCATGATTCCTTTGAAAGGGCGCGGCCGACTTCCGTCCCCGTCCTTCCCTAATCCGATGAGACCGATGACCTCGCTGTCTGATCTCCTTCCCCAAAACAAGTACCCAACCTTGCAACTTGGTGTGCGTTCTTTCCAAAGATGCTACTAACTAAACACGACTTCGATACGAGCCGGTGGTGCTATCTCTCGGACTTTGCACGGAGTTTCCAAACGCCCCTCGTACTTCCACCAATCCGCTGTCTGCGTGTTAAACACTTTATTATTGATAAAACTACAGCAGATACAGGTGAGCGTGCCTTTTATCGTTGGCCGCAGCCTGTCACCCATCCACGGTGTCCCCGTATCGGTTGTATAGTGATCGGGCGGCCGTCCCTGAAGGTCACACACGCTGTTGCGCGGCAGCTCGCTGACAAGGTGCTGAGTGGCGCTGTCTAAGGCTGGCGCGGCATTCTTGCAGGTCGGGGCTACTGCGCTCAGCACAGCTGCTGTAGCTAGGCGAAGGCTTCACAGGATTCCACGGGCAGCCCGGCGGCGACGAACCTCGGTGCCCGAGGAGTGTGGCCACCAGCTGGGTGGAGGAGACACTCTATCCCGACACACAGCTGCGCTGCACCCTGTCGCCGAACTCTTCACTGACCTTGTTGTACCACATATCGATTCCGCCCCACGGGCGTTGAGAAGTTGGTAACAGAATTGCAAGTTTCCGTTAGACGCCGTTAGCAGTCGCGCCGGATGCGGCGGATCCAATGGTCCGCGCCCGCTGCGCCACGCGTCTAGCAGTTCCATAGCATGAGCACCCTCTGCCACCACAATGTAGGATGTCTGGTGACAGCGAAATATTCGACTTGCGCTTAGAGCCGCTTTGCTACGACACCATCGATCGTGCTTACTTCAGGGAGTTTTATCTTTGCTGACATCGATCATCGGATGAAACGGTTAGGTTCACCTACTTAAGCTATTAGGATTATTGCAAATTTTGGTAAATTAGCCTACCATGCCTAATTTCATTCACTGCTTTCATATGGCATCATATTTTGGGGCAATTCGTCCTTAAGAGAGAAAGTATTCATTGCACAAAAGCGTGTAATCAGAAAATAGCTGGAGCCCACCCAAGATCACCTTGCAGACATTTATTTAACGAACTCGGGATATTCACAGTACCTTCGCAATACATATATTCACTTATGAAATTTGTCATAGTAACGAATCCCAATGAAAAAATAACAGCGAAGTGCATAGCTACAATACTAGAAGAAAGGATGCTATACACTATTCTAGATTAAATCTCACTTTAGCACAGAAAGGGGTGAATTATGCTGCCACAAAAATCTTTAATCACTTGCCAATAGTATTAAAAGGCTGACAGATAGCCTACCAACATTTAAAAGCAAATTAAAAGAATTTCTGAACTCCTTCTACTCAATATGTGAATTCTGAGATATTAAGTAGCAACTGAAAAAAAAAAAATATTTCGTTTAAAGAAAACTTATGTTAAAGTGACATGTTCCACATCATTACGAAATGTCGTATTCATGATCTATGGAACAAGGATTAATGTATGTATGTATATATGACATCAAGATTGCTGGACTTAAGTTCTTGCTGCAGTATTTCTAATGAGTCTTTGTATGCTTGGCAAAAGTCAAGTAAATCTTTTGTTCAATGTGTTAAATTGTTCACTAGTCGTTTCTCCTCCTGACCAGCTATCCTATGACGATAGTTGTCACACCATTCTGTAGCCCACCTCTCCTTACCACTGAGTACGAAACTGTATCAACAGACCTCTTCACCCACCCTCGCCAAACTTCACTGCTGGCAGCCCATCGGGATTGAATATTTGTGGCATTGTCGTGTAGCATCTACCGCTAATTGATGGGATCCTGCATTAATGAGTCATTACCAGAGTCTTGTCGCACGTTGATGTAACATGTGAGGCGTTTTGCAGGTCGCTGTCTCGTCAGCCACATGCCTTTGGGGCGGTAAGTGGATCACTGTGTCTCAGAGTCGCTCTGTTTTGTGGCATCCCGTCTGTACCGCAAGAATATCATAATCTGCAACCAAATTCCAACCGTCTACAAACAAAAACAATACTATATATCATGACGTCTTCGTAGTCGAGTACAGTACAAAAAGATGATTGAAAATCAGTACAAGACGGTGAGGGAATGAACACATCATCAACGTTCTACACAGTTTAAATACGAAAGAACTTGCTTCCATTCTTAGTAGTTTATAATAGGTCACTAGAGCAACGAAGGCTACCTACCCAGAGACTTTCAAAAATCGCAGGTCATTCCTATTTTCAAAAAAAAAATCTTAGGATAGATGCACACAATTATAGGCCCATTTCACTGACCTCAGTCTGTTGTAGAATTATGGAGGATGTTCGAAGCTCTCATGCTATGACGTTTTAAGTGAACGAAAATCTTCTCTAGAAAAATCAAAACGGATTCTGCAAACAGAGATTTTTGGAAACTCAGCTCATTTCGTCCATGAGATCAAGGGCGCCACGAACACCTGACGTTTTCCTTGACTTCTGGAAGGCGTTTTGTACAGATGTACACTGTCCCATCTGTATTAACAAATGGCTCTGAGCACTATGGGACTTAACATCTATGGTCATCAGTCCCCCTAGAACTTAGAACTACTTAAACCTAACTAACCTAAGGACAGCACACAACACCCAGCCATCACGAGGCAGAGAAAATCCCTGCCCCGCCGGGAATCGAATCCGGGAACCCGGGCGTGGGAAGCGAGAACGCTACCGCACGACCACGAGATGCGGGCTTGTATTAACAATAAACCTGTTGTGTCTGTTTGCAAACTGTAATCTTCAAAACTACTAGACCAATATTCATGGGGTTTTTACAGTCACTCGAGCATACCTTGGGGCAAAATATGGGCTGCATTTCATCAGAATCGGAACACAGGAATAAAGATACCGTAATTTATAATTTTATCAACAATCGTCTGTTCATCTTAATAGTTCAACTGTTTAATCATCATAGCATAGTACACCAAAGATGGCGCTCGTAGTACACCACGGAATCAACAGACAGTGTTGTTAGTGTTTTTGTAACTCAGAGAGAGTTTGGAAGCTTTCGACAGTGACAGAATTAAGCGCCACAATCATATCTTCACGAATACAAACTAACAGCGAGTTTACTTCGTTATCGTACATTGATTTACTGATTTCACTTTGTGTACTAAAAATTAAACAAAGTTGCTTTCCTTCTTTCGACAGGTTTTATTTGTATACTTTGCTAGGAGAAGCCTGAAAGGAGTATCCTGGGGCACACTTGTATGTGGCACCAGAATAAGATAAGAATACTAATAAATTAAAATGAAACTAGTATACGATAAACAATGAATGTCTCTGACAGGCTCGATAATGTGGACCTCTGACTGTGCGAGCGCGCAGAGCCAAAGATACTGTACTGCTTTGTTGCAATAAGAGAGCGCTTGGCGCACAGTCGTAGGTAGGTATCTCTGAGGGAAAGGCGATGGAGTAGGCAGTTTCTGTGGTGTGCTGTGTGAAGTCGCCAAGAGTTAGATTAATGCAGGTACGTCAGTATTGTTGAACATGGAAGCAGGAGTCTTCAGGCAAATAAGGTAAAGACGTTCAATAATTATGATTTCTATTTTTCGCCAGCGCGTTAGTATAGATGAGTTGGCTGATAATTCGTAATTGTTGAGTAACCCCAGAGTGTACGTAAAACGTTTTCATGAAAAGGCTACTTAGATATGTCATTTTTCTAATGCTTTTAAGATTTGTTATAAGAGCTATATTTAATTTGATGATTTACACTTATGTTGGATTAATGACGTTAGATAATACTTGCTGTTTAATCTCATTGTTTGTGAATCAATTGTGAGTAATGTAGCTTCAATAGCAGATGTTTTTGAAAAAAATTAACTTGCAATATAGTTTTGCTAAAACAACCGAGTGTTAGCAATTCACCATAATCAGTACCGCCTCCAAGTCTAGATAATATATTTTTTAAAGTAGTTGAATGTTCTTAAATGTTATCGTTTATCAGCCAAATTAATTTCATTGCATTTCACGTATTACGGCCAGGATTGCATACTGCCGAGCCTGTAGCTAACATTGATATTTTTTATGAAAGACCAGAATATATCGCGTTACTCCATTGCTGCTTTAGAGGTAAGACAATTTAATGTATTTGTTATTTGAAAAGGGCCAGATGGTTCAGTGCCTAAGGGGCTGAATGTATTTTGCAGTGACTGTATCTTTTTACTGGTACTGGGAGTTGCATTGCCCAACCGATTCGTGTAAAGTTTTGCTAACAATAACACTGAGTAAGCACACCACTTGCAGTTACAACACGCTACACGACAATTCGAGTTGTGTATTCTTTCCACAGTTGAGACATTCATTTAACGTGTAACGCCGGAAATGCATATCCTTCTATTTCCATCTATTGTACTACAGATTTTTCCTTATTTTGTTACCTGAAGATATGACATTTCTGTGTCTTTATATATTGTAATTGTTTTACTATTTGTATATATATATTTATGCATTTATGTCGATGTATAATTGGTTTGTTTTGTAAATACTATTGGTATTTTTACGCTGGGTCTTGCCTAGGGAAAACCATGCTATCGAACGAATACATCGATAGGTCGTGTGGAGAACGAAAATGTTTAGGATCTTTGGTAGTGTTAACTCTGCCGCGTGGAGCGTGGGCAGAGCAGAGAGAGTCTGGCGGGAGTAGGGCGGTGGAGCAGGTGTGTTGTGTGACGCTCCCGCGAGTTGCCGTGCTTTCGGCGTTTGGCAGCATGTAATTGCGCTCGACTTGCTGTGATAGTTTCTGACACGGTGTCGCGGACGGGAAGTATTAGCTGGCGCACATCAAGAGCCCGTTTCGTCTGGTGACCGTGTCGAGAAGAAGCCGCGCCAACATCCAGCTTCTGCATCAGCGACGGCCGACAATGAGTGACTGTCGCCACCTCCTCGATAAACGGCATCAAACATTCAATCAACCAACAAGGAAGACTGGAAGCACGTAAAGTTTTAGAACTGTATGGCAGACCTCAGCTTTTCAAACTGTTCAATGTACCTCAAAAATTACAGCAACGTAGCATAAACCTTGGTTGCTCATTGTCCCAATTGCATTACCAAGCAGAATCCCTTCCTTTTCCGGAATGAACCCGAGTGTCGTTGAAATTCAAATGCCAGCATTAAAGTAATATCATTCCATTTCACTGCTTTGATTTCAAAGTTCAGTTAAAGTATTCATAGCTGGCTACAATATTTAGATTACACAAGCACAAATTAAGAGTGCGAGTTTTGTTACCATATTTTAGCTTACCTGTGACTGCAGCTCAGCTTGGTACGTACTAAATTTTACTATTGTTAATTGTTCAGAAACATTTAATTCAAGTTCAAAGTTAAATCTCTTATTTCTAAATTGCGTAGATTCAAGTAGCTTTTGAAATGATTGTTGAGGTAGCCCAAGACTAACCTTATTTTATTGAATTTCGTAGTGCTTCAGAAACTAAATTCACTATTAATTTCAGTCACTAAATTAACTTTCAATTTTTCGGTTTTATTAATTTTTTTTTTTTTGATAAATTAAGTCAGAGTGTAGCGAAATTTATTACTTCTAACAAACATTCAGTTTTCACACAACACATGTCAGCCTTCAGTTGCCACGCTTTTAGTGCTAATTATATGTGCAATAACATTTCTTTTTCAGTTAATATACACTCCTGGAAATGGAAAAAAGAACACATTGACACCGGTGTGTCAGACCCACCATACTTGCTCCGGACACTGCGAGAGGGCTGTACAAGCAATGATCACACGCACGGCACAGCGGACACACCAGGAACCGCGGTGTTGGCCGTCGAATGGCGCTAGCTGCGCAGCATTTGTGCACCGCCGCCGTCAGTGTCAGCCAGTTTGCCGTGGCATACGGAGCTCCATCGCAGTCTTTAACACTGGTAGCATGTCGCAACAGCGTGGACGTGAACCGTATGGGCAGTTGACGGACTTTGAGCGAGGGCGTATAGTGGGCATGCGGGAGGCCGGGTGGACGTACCGCCGAATTGCTCAACACGTGGGGCGTGAGGTCTCCACAGTACATCGATGTTGTCGCCAGTGGTCGGCGGAAGGTGCACGTGCCCGTCGACCTGGGACCGGACCGCAGCGACGCACGGATGCACGCCAAGACCGTAGGATCCTACGCAGTGCCGTAGGGGACCGCACCGCCACTTCCCAGCAAATTAGGGACACTGTTGCTCCTGGGGTATCGGCGAGGACCATTCGCAACCGTCTCCATGAAGCTGGGCTACGGTCCCGCACACCGTTAGGCCGTCTTCCGCTCACGCCCCAACATCGTGCAGCCCGCCTTCAGTGGTGTCGCGACAGGCGTGAATGGAGGGACGAATGGAGACGTGTCGTCTTCAGCGATGAGAGTCGCTTCTGCCTTGGTGCCAATGATGGTCGTATGCGTGTTTGGCGCCGTGCAGGTGAGCGCCACAATCAGGACTGCATACGACCGAGGCACACAGGGCCAACACCCGGCATCATGGTGTGGGGAGCGATCTCCTACACTGGCCGTACACCACTGGTGATCGTCGTGGGGTCACTGAATAGTGCACGGTACATCCAAACCGTCAACGAACCCATCGTTCTACCATTCCTAGACCGGCAAGGGAACTTGCTGTTCCAACAGGACAATGCACGTCCGCATGTATCCCGTGCCACCCAACGTGCTCTAGAAGGTGTAAGTCAACTACCGTGGCCAGCAAGATCTCCGGATCTGTCCCCCATTGAGCATGTTTGGGACTGGATGAAGCGTCGTCTCACGCGGTCTGCACGTCCAGCACGAACGCTGGTCCAACTGAGCGCCAGGTGGAAATGGCATGGCAAGCCGTTCCACAGGACTACATCCAGCATCTCTACGATCGTCTCCATGGGAGAATAGCAGCCTGCACTGCTGCGAAAGGTGGATATACACTGTACTAGTGCCGACATTGTGCATGCTCTGTTGCCTGTGTCTATGTGCCTGTGTTCTGTCAGTGTGATCATGTGATGTATCTGACCCCAGGAATGTGTCAATAAAGTTTCCCCTTCCTGGGACAATGAATTCACGGTGTTCTTATTTCAATTTCCAGGAGTGTAGTAGTTGTCCATAGGACTGGCGACCGTAATTTTCCCCAAATCTCAAATATCTAATTAACGCCAGTTAATTGTTAACGTAACGGCCGCACATTTACTTTCTTTATTAACTTTATCCCTTTTCAAAATTAATTTCCACCAGTTTCATTTGCATTTTTCCTTTCAGTTAGATGTAATCCTTCCCTCCCTCTTTACCGACAGATTAACTTCGGTGACGATTGCTTTTCCCAAATTTCCATTAGGTACACGCGGTTTAATTTTTCACTGTCATTGAGGTCGATAACTGAGGGGGAGGTTAGAAACGTAATCATAATCTTTCTCATTCGTTATTAAAAAAGGTTACAAGCCATTTTATTAAGTTTGGTTTGTTATTTGGATGCGCACTCATTACATTTTTAATTCGTTCTGTTAAGAAATAAAAATACCTAGAGAATGGTCGAGTCTCTCTCTGAATACGCCAGAACAGATAAAAGACTGAGGACTATGTCGACTCAAGAGCTCAGTGAAGATCGTGATGTGAGACTTGCTGCGGCCCGAGAACACCAGCCTTTAAGTCACTCTTTGGAAACTCTTTCCAAAAGCGAGCCGCTATGTTACTCTGATCGAGAGCGTCATGCTTTATCTCGCTCCTCAGAACACTTTCGCTCACAGAGGCTTAAAGTTACTTCTCTCTAATGTAACTTCATGGTTGCGAGCATTCTGAAGGAAAGAGTGCTCAGGCGAGCGAGTTCTAATACCCCGATGCTGTTTATTCCTAACAATCTACCATTTTGCTTTAAACGTGTACAATTCCCAGTGAGCTTAAGTTCTGCCGTGACCATAAAGAAAGCGTGAGACCAGACGCTGCGTTTTGCCGGCGTTAACCTTAGTGTGAGTTGCTTTTCATACGGCCAACTCTACATGTATCTGTCCCATGTTACTGAAGCAAACAAGCTTTTCGTTCGTGTCTCTGACCATAGTTGCTCAAATACTGTACACATAGAACCTTTATAAGTCAACAATAAATTCCAGGCGCAGCTATAAATAAGTATCCAGACAACACTAGATACCTCAGCTAGCAATGAATAAGAGACACTTTTACCGATTATCGTACTGGATTTCGGAGTATCTTGGAAAAAATAATTTAGCACAAAATCGAGATATGTAAAAGTAGTTTCGTATATACCGCAAGAGATCGTCATTGGGCCAAAACTGTTACAATAGATGTACACTGAGGTGGCAAGTCATGAGATTTGCAGGTGGCGGCTACATCGCATGCACAAGGTACAGGGTTATTACAAATGATTGAAGCGATTTCACAGCTCTACAATAACTTTATTATTTGAGATATTTTCACAATGCTTTGCACATACATACAAAAACTCAAAAAGTTTTTTTAGGCATTCACAAGTGTTCGATATGTGCCCCTTTAGTGATTCGGCAGACATCAAGCCGACAATCAGGTTCCTCCCACACTCGGCGCAGCATGTCCCCATCAATGAGTTCGAAAGCATCATTGATGCGAGCTCGCAGTTCTGGCACGTTTCTTGGTAGAGGAGGTTTAAACACTGAATCTTTCACATAACCCCATCACTTCATCACTGAAAACAAGTTTCGCACTGAACGCATCCTCTTCCATGAGCTGTTGCAACTGCGCCGAAAATTCAAAGCGTTTGACTTTGTCATCGGGTGTCAGGGCTTGTAGCAATTGTAAACGGTAAGGCTTCTGCTTTAGCCTTTTCCGTAAGATTTTCCAAACCGTCGGCTGTGGTACGTTTAGCTCCCTGATTGCTTTATTCGTCGACTTCCGCGGGCTACGCGTGTAACTTGCCCGCACGCGTTGTAAGTAGGCTGTTTAGATTTTTATATGGGTAATGCCACGTAGCGCTCTATATGAAAATCACTGGCTGTGCTGTGTGCAGTATGTGGCTAGTTTGCATTGTTGTCTGCCATTGTTGTCATGAACTGCTACAGCTGGATGTGAACAGCGCGTAGCGTTGGGCACTTGGAGGTGAGCCGCCACCAGTGGTGGATTAAGGAACTAGTAACAGTAACACATAATTTTCTTTTCAAGTACATGGTAATATTTTTTTACAATAAGTTGTTGTGGTGCACCACTTTAATTACATAGACATTAAGATGACCACTTTAATTACATAGATATTAAGATGTGAATAGACATTTCCCTTTTCTGCATTGTTGTCTTTACTGTAATATTTTTTCTGCTTGCGCTATGTCATGTTTAGGTATAAGTTGCTGCTGTTTGCCAGGCATAGTGTTATTGAATTTGACTTTTGCTAATTTCTTAATGCTGCTTGCTTCGCAAATCTGCGTTTTTTTTCATTGCTGTTTATATTAACTGTGTTATGTGATGCTGCATTGCCTCGTCCCTTGGTATACATATCTGAGCTCAGTAGATTTAAGTTAGCTTAAGAGGGGGTAGACTATATAAGAAACTAACTATGATGAATTGGACGAAATGCATAATGCATGAAGAAGCTATAAGAAAATGGTTTGGCAAAAAAAAAAAAAAAAAAAAAAAAAAAAAAAAAAAAAAAAAAGGATACTGTACAGTGGAGAAAAACTATTTTTGACAGAGGAGGTGAACAGAATACAGAAAGCAGGCTTAGATAGGACTTTTGGGAATAATGATGAACGAAGGGAGATCTCCATGCAAAATACTGCAGTAAAACAAACCATGTCCTTTCCTTTTGTGTCATCCCTCTATATGTTTGTGTACCCTTGTGTATTTGTGTTTTTCCTGTCTTTATGTGTTGATGTGTTTATGTGCTGATGAGAGCTATGTTGTAGAATTTTTCTAATACTCTGTTATTTTCTTTGTAAAGATGCTTAGACATTATTTATTCTGTTTTGTTTTAATGCTCATGTGTGAAGTTGACGTTTCAAAAGTGATTCTGATCTTTTATTTTTGTACTCATGTCATCATTCCTGTAACACTGATGTATATGTTTATTTCTATTCTTTTGTAAAGCCGGTACTACAAATGTTATCTGTATTGTTATGTTTTTAATTATGTATTTTGTACCTTTGTCATTGTATTCTTATGTTATAAAATTGTAATTGACAGCAGTTCATCAAATTAAGTAACTTGTAAGTTCCATCTCACTGCACACATTTCTGTTGGTCATAGTATATGGACAATATGTGAGAAGTAGGGACTGTTAGTGTTTGTACGTGTGTTAATAACTCAGCAAGGGACTGGATAACAGCATTGCTGGTTCTAAGGACAATTCCAAAAACTTTGTGAGTGCACAAGTAGTGGTTATGGACTTGCTCTATTATCCACAAGACTCTTCAATGGTGATTGTGCACCTGCACAGTCGCAACAGATGGCTGCTGGCCGTCTCTACAAGGACTGCAGTGGGTCTGCACCTCTGGTGGCCCACCACTACCGTAATCTCTACCAGGACTACAGTGGGTCTGCTCTGTGACGACGTACCGACCAATATTCTTCAACACTTCGACTGACTCTGCGGTGGGTTTGCTCTGTTGTGGCCCATTACCTGTCTGCATGTCAAGAGTCAGCACTGTCTTTCCGTTGGAAGGACAACAATACTTCTTCAAGACTGCATGGAAATCCACTACTTCCGTGTGCAATTTCTTTTACTAATGAGACTTTGTGAAAAACAAAAACTGTAATTACTATTATGATGAACAATCTGGACTGTCTTTATGGACTGTGAGAAAATTTTAGCTTTTGACCAACATTGTATTAATAAGTGTGTGCATTTGATATCTTTGTGATTGTAATTATGAAAAATTTTTTCAAATCTGTAGTGGCCAGTGCCCAACACCATTTGTAAAATTTTTTTGTGGGGAGCATGGGGGCTATGTAAGTAGGCTGTTTAGATTTTTATATGGGTAATGCCACGTAGCGCTCTATATGAAAATCACTGGCTGTGCTGTGTGCAGTATGTGGCTAGTTTGCATTGTTGTCTGCCATTGTTGTCATGAACTGCTACAGCTGGATGTGAACAGCGCGTAGCGTTGGGCACTTGGAGGTGAGCCGCCACCAGTGGTGGATGTGGGGAGAGAGATGGCGGAGTTTTGATAATCTGTAAGACTGAATGTCAATTATGAATATTAAGGTAAATACAGTGTTTGTTCTCTATTAAAATCTTTCATTTGCTAACTATCCCTATCAGTAGTTAGTGCCTTCAGTAGTTTGAATCTTTTATTTAGCTGGCAGTAGTGGCGCTCGCCGTATTGCAGTAGTTCGAGCAGCGAAGATTTTTGTGAGGTAAGTGATTTGTGAAAGGTATAGTTTAATGTTTGTCAGGGCCATTCTTTTGCAGGGATTTTAGATAGTCAGATTGCGTTGCGCTAAAATTATTGTGTGCCAGTTTAAGCACAGTCGTGTATAAATAGTTCTAAGGGGACGTTTCAGCGTTCAACCGTTTCTTCGCTCACTGCAGGCCGACCCGTTGATTTCCCCTTACAGAGGCATCCAGAAGCTTTAAACTGCGCATACAATCGCCGAATGGAGTTAGCAGTTGGTGGATCTTTGTTGAACTTCGTCCTGAAGTGTCGTTGCACTGTTATGACTGACTGATGTGAGTGCATTTCAAGCACGACATACGCTTTCTCGGCTCCTGTCGCCATTTTGTCTCACTGTGCTCTCGAGCGCTCTGGCGGCAGAAACCTGAAGTGCGGCTTCAGCCGACCAAAACTTTATGAGTTTTTCTACGTATCTGTAGAGTGTCGTGACCATATGTCAATGAATGGAGCTACAGTGAATTTACGAGATCGCTTCAATCATTTGTAATAGCCCTGTATAAAAGGACAGTGTACTGGCGTAGTTGTCTGTTGTATTCAGGTGATTCCTGTGAAAACGACGGGAATTAACAGAAGTTGAATGAGGAAAGATAGTTGGAGCTTGACGCATGGAGCATTCCATTCCAGAAATCGTTAGTGAATTCAATTTTACGAGTTTCACAATGTCGGGAGTGTGCCGAGGATATCAAATTTCAGGCAATACCTCTCACCACGAACAACGCAGTGGCCGACGATCTTCACTTAACGACTGAGAACAGCGGCGTTTGCGTAGAGTTGCTGGTGCTAACAGACAAGCAACACCGCGCGAAATAACCGCAGAAGTCAATGTGGGACGTACGACGAATGTATCCGTTAGGACAGTGCTGCGAAACTGACTGTAGTGGGCTGTGGCAGCAGACGGCCGACGTCTTTGTCTTTATGGGTAGATCACATAACTAATGAGGAAGTATTGAATAGGACTGGGGAGAAGAGAAGTTTGTGGCACAACTTGACCAAGGGATCACCAATTTAGTATTGGAGGGCAGCGTGGAGGGTAAAAATCGTAGGGGGAGACCAAGAGATGAATACACTAAGCAGATTCAGAAGGATGTAGGTTGCAGTAGGTACTGGGAGATGAAGAAGCTTGCACAGGATAGAGTAGCATGGAGAGCTGCATCAAACCAGTCTCAGGACTGAAGACCACAACAACAACAACAACAGCACGACATCGCCTGCAGCGCCTGTCCTGGGCTCGTGACCCTACCTGTTGGACCCTGGACGACCAGAAAACCGTGAATTGATCAGATGAGTCTGGTTTCAGTTGATAAGAACTGATGGTAGGATTCGAGAGTGGCGCAGACCCCACAGAGCCATGAATACAAGTTGTGAACAAGGCACTGTGCAAGGTGATGGTGACCCCATAACTGTGTGAGCTGTGTTTACATGGAATGCACTGGGTCTTCTGGTTATGATCGGCTACTTGGAGACCATTTGCAGCCATTTATGGAGTTCGTGTTGCCAAACAACGATGAGATTTTTATGAACGGCAATGTGGCATGTCACCGGGTCACAACTGTTCGCGAATCTACGTCTACATCTACATATATACTCCGCTGACCACCAAGCGGTGTGTAGCGGAGGGCACAATTCGCGTCAAAGTAATATTTCTCCCCCTCTGTTCCACTCGCGGATCGCGCGAGGGAAAACGACTGCCTGTAGGCCTCAGTACGAGCTCTAATTTCCCTTATCTTTCAGTGGTGATCATTGCGTGATTTGAAAATTGGTGGTAATAATATATGCTCTACGTCCTCGGCGAAGATCGGATTTCGGAATTTAGTGAGCAGCCCCTTCTGTTTAGCGCGTCGTCTGCAAGTGTGTCCCACTTCAAACTTTCTATGAGATTTGTAACGCCTTCGCGATGGATTAATGTACCAGTCACGAAACTTGCAGCTCTTCTTTGGACCTTCTCAATGTCTTGAATCAGATCCAACTGGTATGGGTCCCATACAGACGAACAATACTCTAAGACTAGACGAACTAACGTATTGTAAGCAATTTCCTTTGTTGAAGGACTGCATCGCTTCAGGAGTCTACCAATAAACCGCAACCTAGTGTTCGCCCTGCCCGTTACTTGTGTAATCTGTTCATTCCATTCGAGATCACTTGGAATAGTCACACCCAGATTCTTGACGGATGTTACCGCTTCCAAAGACTGGGCATTTATTTTGTACTTGTACATTAATGGGGATTTCGCCTTGTTATACACAGTAGGTTACAGTTACTAATATTGAGAGATAACTGCCAGTCATTACACAACGCATTTATTTTCTGCAAATCCGCATTGATTTGTTCACAACTTTTGTGTGATGCTACTTTCCTGTAGACTCCAGCATCATCGGCAAACAGTATAATGCCGCTGTCAATACCATCAACCAGATCGTTAATGTAAATTGTAAAAAGCAGCGGACCTATTACGCTGCCCTGGGGCACAATTGAAGTTATGCTTGTTTCTGTCGAAGTCACCTCATTGAGGACAACATACTGCTCCCCGTCTGTTACAAAAGTTTCTATTCAGATCCATATATCATCGGATAGACCGTAAGCGCGCACTTTTTGGAGCAAGTGACAGTGCGGAACTGAGTCGAACGGCTTTCGAAAGTTAAGAAATATTTCATCAACCTGGGAGCCGGTATCTAGAGCCTGTTGTATATCATGCACAAAGTGGGCAGGCTGTGTCTCGCATGACCGCTGTTTCCTAAAACCGTGCTGGTTTCTGCAGATGAGCTTCTCAGAGTCTAGAAAGGTCATTATGTCTGAACACAAAATATGTTCCATGATTCTACAACAAATCGTTGTCAGTGAAATTGGTCGGTAATTATGTGCATCCGATTTTGTCCCCTTTTTATAGATGACCAGGCCCTTCTTCCAGCCCCGTGGAATTTTCTGCTGTTCCAATTATACCTGATAGATGGTGGCGAACGTTCTGGACCGTTCGAGAGAACGATTTGGTCACCCGGATTGCCCAAGATGAATTCCATTCAACATTTATTGGACATACACTCCTGGAAATGGAAAAAAGAACACATTGACACTGGTGTGTCAGACCCACCATACTTGCTCCGGACACTGCGAGAGGGCTGTACAAGCAATGATCACACGCACGGCACAGCGGACACACCAGGAACCGCGGTGTTGGCCGTCGAATGGCGCTAGCTGCGCAGCATTTGTGCACCGCCGCCGTCAGTGTCAGCCAGTTTGCCGTGGCATACGGAGCTCCAACGCAGTCTTTAAAGAACATAAACGAATTGAGGCGGCCAAGGCGAAACAGGCAACCACCCTCTTCATCAAGTCAACATCCAACCAAGACTCCAAAGCGGTGAGACAAACACTGACCCAACACATTAATCCAAGGCAGGACAATTTACACATCAAGTCGATAAGAAATACAAAAACAGCGGTCATAGTCGAGGCAGCCACACAGGAAGATTGCCGAAAAATAATCGAAAAAGCAAAGGACATCGACAACATTACCTGTGAAGGGCCCAGAAAGAGAAAACCCTTAGTCGCGATCTATCGGGTGTCCGACACAATTACTGACAAAGACTTCTTAGAGTGCCTCTATGACCAAAACCTAAGTGACGACTTCTCGAAAGACGACTTTGACAACGAGGTCAAAATAAGATTTCGAACAGGACCCAAGGGCAGGGGTTACAACCATCAGGTCCTTGAAGTCCCACCGAAATTATACTGGTACCTAACAAAAAAGGGCAAAGTGTACATAGATTATCAATCACTAACTGTCAGGGATTTCACAGCTGTTAGCCAGTGTTACAACTGCTGTGACATTGGGCACACAACGAAAGGGTGCACCGAACAAGCCGCTATCTGCTCAAGGTGCGGTAAGAAGGGCCATAAACGCGCCGAGTGCCGAGCCAAGGAGGCCATCGACTGCATCCCTTGTCACAACAGGAATCGAAGGTGCAACAAAAGCAAGGGAGGTGCTTGTCAAACGTACAAACAACTCCTAGACCGCCTAATTGACAGCACAGACTATGGAAACTAGCAATCCCTCAAGTCCAACCGGTGGGAGACATAAACCTACCCAAGCACAGACGCACCCATACAAAGCACCCTCGACAATAAATCGCAATCATCAGCGTGCCATAACTTGGCGTAAGAGGCAGAAACTTCTCCCTGACGACTACCCAAATGACGGCCACATCCCAGGACTGTCACACAACACGAACTTGGAAGACAGCCACTATGCAACCATCGAATTCATAGACGACCTCACGTTAACTGGACAGATACCATCAGACGCAGCCAAACTAATCAAGAGACAAATCCTGCATTGGATAACTTTCCACACGACGCTAATGAACAGAATTGACGAACTAGAAGACGAATTAATAGTAACAAGCACTACATCCTCACACAACCAAGACAACCATGACACATATGACCAACCACAGCAACAACACAAAAGCATGACGCCGAAGAACCAAGACTACACTTCTATTCCAGTGCGCCCCCGTACCTACGACACCAAAAAATGCGAGGGGCGCATAAAGCCTGTCAGATTTGTACAAGGTGAGACCCTAAACCCCAAAGAAACAGACGTACTAGACATCCAAATCAACAAGACTGGCATACTGACGAAAGACCAACACACTGACAATACCACTCATCATCTGCAAAACAAACGAAAGATATGGCACACTGACATACCCACAGAAGACGACGATGACATATACTGCTGCCCTTACGCCAATGAGTGCAGCGTACACAATCATCAAAGCAACAAGACCACCCCTGGGCAACCTGAAGCGACACCCGAAAGAGCCAACAGCACACGTGTGACAGAAACATCCAAGGAGTCTAAACAACCGAAACGCGAGGGGAAAGTAGTTGCGTGTGACGATCATTTCCGACAACCGCGGGCGCCTCCACCCAGTGCCACAAAAGTTCCTTCTACAGGCGACCCCGGCCCCCTCTCATCACCCAAGTCCGAGTCAGCACCACCAGCTGCTCCTCCTGCGCACACCAACAGCAGCATCAACAAAGCACCCATCGCAGAGGGGCAGCGTGTAGCTGCCACTCTGCCACGACACCCCAAGACGGCGCAGACGCCGACACCCGCTGCCACCACCAGCGATTTTAATTATAACAACATAGATTTAAACTTAAAATTAAGTAGATTAGAAAAAAGGGAGCTCTTCGAAACAGCGCAAAGAATGATCATTAGGCTATACCACCCCCATGGCAACTCAGTCTGCTTTCGTACAACGGAGCAGACGGACAGAATAATCCTGAAAACAGAGAACATCCCCACGGACTCAGATAGTCTGCTAGACCTACTCCTGCAGGTTTGCGCTCGCAGAGAAGAAAAATTTGATCTCGAAAAATTATACGAAGATCACGTTAGGGCCTATGGAAGGACCTACTTTGATTTCAGTCAAACAGGAAGTAAGTGCTACGTTCACGTGAAGCATCCGATCTGAGGGTTGCTCAACTGAACGCCATGAGAAGCACACACGTCAGTCTGGAACTTCCACAGGTCCTGAATGAGCTAAGCTGCGATATCCTGTGCATACAGGAGCCATATACGAAACAAGGCCATATCACCAATATCCCCACCCACGCGATATCAATATCGGGTAAAGCAGACTGCAAGGCGTCAGTCATAATCCTCAACACAGACATTCACCCAGTTAAAATAACGGAATTATGCACAGAACACGTTGCTACAGTGGAGATTACGTACAGGGGCGATACATGGGTCGTTGCATCGATTTATGCTCAATACAGCCATTGCATTAATCCCTATGCAAATGCTATCAGAAAAATTGCACAATACGCCGGCAATAAAAAATTATTAATCTGTGCAGATATTAATGCAAAATCCACTCTATGGCACTCCAACAGAACAGATGACAGAGGACGAATAATCAATGACGTAATACACGAAAATGGACTGAACGTCATCAACGAGGAAGGACACCATCCTACATTCACAGGGCATGACGGCTCCTCTTCCAACATAGACATCACCCTTGCAAATAACGCCGCGACTACCTACATACTAGACTGGACGGTACACGACCACATTACCACGAGTGACCATAATGTCATCACGCTAACTCTACAGAAGACAGCAAACAACAACACTGCAACACAACCCAGAAGACTGCTCTTTCATAGGACAGACTGGGACACAGTAAGACACAAGATACAGGAACAATCACTGCAGAACATCAGAGGCAGTGTTGACTACAGAGCACACAAGTTAACAGAAATCATTACACACATACAAAACACCTGTATCCCCACATCACGCAAAACAAAACAGCAGACCAGCCCTTGGACAGCACACCTAACACAACTCAAGCAGGACACCAGACGTAGACGCAGACTCTACCAAAGGGCAATCTCAGACAGAGAAAGACAAGTAAGACTACATGAATACCGGCTTGCCAAGGACAGATACAAACAAGAACTAAATAAGACTAGAAAAGACCAATGGAATGACTACGTAGCAAGACAAACACAACTTAACATATGGGGGGAACCTTACAAGATCGTGACCGAAAAAATCAAGAGCCCACTGGTTCTGGGAACGCTACGACAGGATGACGGGGTGATGACTAAAGGATGGAGAGGCACAGCGGAGTACCTGCTAGGCAAACTCCTTCCTGACGACATCGCCACCACAGACACACCTGAACAAGCAGCATTGAGACGAGAACTCACCACAGCCTACACCACACCAACCGTCACCTGTCCGTTTGCGCAGGAAGAGGTGGCGATAGCGATCTCAGAACTTAAAAATAAGAAAGCGCCTGGACCAGATGGTATCCACTCTGAGGTACTAAAACAGATAGCACCGCAGATCACCCCATACCTCACAACTCTGCTGAACGACGCATTAAGGCTAGGCCGTGTGCCTGCAGTGTGGAAAGCCTCTAGGGCGGTCATCATCAAAAAAGCACCAGACAAAGACCCCTCAGAACCCAAATCATACAGACCCATATGCCTCATCAATACACTCGCTAAAACACAAGAAAAACTCCTTTGCAAAAGACTACAAACACATCGCACACTTCGGGGACTGACACCACACCAATATGGCTTTCGGGAAGGAAAGTCTATTGACGATGCAATCAACAAAGCACTTCAAATTGTACACAACACACCTACAAAGTACACACTAGCCATTATGATTGACATCTCGGGTGCATTTGATAATCTATGGTGGCCGGCCCTCTTCAAGAGGCTCAGACACCTGCAGGTACCGGAATCCCTGTACAACAGTCTTGTAGACTACTGCAGGGACAGAACAGTCGCTTGGCACATGGACGACAAGAAAGTAATCAAACGCATTACCAAAGGTTGTCCACAAGGATCGATCTGCGGCCCCATCTTCTGGGACATAATGTTAGAACCGCTCTTAGAATTACTTGAGGAGCACAATGCGACAGATGGAGTTGTCGCTTACGCTGACGACCTGCTTGTGGTAGTGTCAGCAAACAACCGTGCCCAGCTAGAAGACAGAGCCAATGATACACTCAAAACAATTACACAATGGTGCACAGACAACAAGCTCAAGGTAGCAGAAAATAAAACAACTTACACACTACTAAAGGGCATCCTGCATAGGAACCCAGCAGTCAAAATCGGGGACACAAACATTAAAAGATCAAAAGTAACACGCTACCTTGGAGTCTACATAGACGAACGGTTGAACTTCCACGAACACATACGAATATCCACGGACAAAGCAGAAAAAATACTGCACAAACTGGCAAGGCTAAACTCGAAACAATACAGACTACCACTGTCAGTCATACGAACATATCATTGCGCTCTCTTCGAGTCGGTACTATGTTTTGCTGCCAGCACGTGGGCTCATAGACTCAGCCTATCCACTAACAGAACCGCCGTACGGCGGGGGCAAAGAAGCACTCTGCTTCGACTAACAGGGGCCTTCAACACAACCTCAGTCGACGCACTTTGCGTCGTGATGGGAATCTTCCCAATAGACGTAACCATAAGATACCGTGCGGCAAAGTACTGGCTAAAGATGGGGAAACTAGACCAGGTGCGGCAGATCACTGGTGAACCATATGCTACATCACGTCAACTCAAAGCATGGCGAGTGGATACCTGGCAGAGCGAGTGGGCTAACAGCGATAAGGGCCGACGAGTCTATAGCTTCTTCCCTGACATCAAAGAACGATTAAGACTGAAGCATATCGATCCTAGCCGCGGTATGGTACATTTTCTGACAGGCCACGGCCCTTATCCCACGCACCTGAGCCGCATGAGTCTGCAGCAGACTACCAGATGCACATGTGGGGAAGAAGGCTCCCCAGAACACACTGTCCTATTCTGCGGGCAACGCACAAACATTAGACACACACTACACATTACCCGGCAGAATACCCAAGATGAAATATACACCATTCTACGAGACCCAGACCTATGTGACAAACTTAATACACTAACTGACGAAATATCCAGGTCCCTGTATACCGAATATCTAAACAATAGACCATTCAGAAGGCAAGACCGGGGACGCAGACCACAGAGTACCCATGAGATGGATAGCAGAAGACACAGATGTTGAGATAAGCCATGTCGACGACCCATTGTGGCAACCTGCGTATGAGTAGTCTAGGTACCTGAACAACATCCAACACTAAAGAACACACACATGCACACAAAATCACAAATGAGTAATAGTCAAAATCCAGGCACTTACCCCAGGGACCTACGCATCCTGGCGAGAAGCAACACCCAGCCTGGATGGAAGGATCTTAATTGTGGTTCCCCTTAGCTGGGCCCAACCCGACGGATACTTAACGTAGATCGGGGAAAACCACCGTCCAGGCTGAGTTGCCGCGTAACCAGGAGGCGGGAACTGGTCTTACATGCATATGTACACACATACACACACACGCACATAGCACATACATACAAGAACACACACAAGAGGATATGCAGTCATAAGGTGACATGACACCTGTAAACAAGGGTTAACTCCAAGATAGGCACCTACCATATGAACCTACGCTTCCCGACGAGAGACAACACTGGGCCTGGATGGAAGGATCTTAATTGTGGTTCCCCTTTGCTGGGCCCAACCCGACTGATACACAATGTAGATCGGGGATAACCACCGTCCAGGCTGAGTTGCCATATAGCCGGGAGGTGCCAATCATTCATCAAGCGAGAACTTGTCTGACAAGCACACATACACACCCACAACCACACATAATGACACACACACAGACCTAAACAAATTCAATAAAATCACTCCATCACATCTAGACTAGTTAATATTTAATTTTGCACTATGTAAGTAGTAAAAAGCTAATTAAGTTTACAAGTACATATGTGAACTGTGAGTGGCGGCCAGCGTCTTGAAGGTCATTCCAAGACCCTGACCGCAACCCACACATAGGTGGTGGTAATTTCTCTATCCTTTTCTTTCCTATCTTTCTGTTTACTCCTTCTTAAATTCAAAATGAAATTGTTTTCCATTTCCGTATTATTTATATTATTTGTAACGTATCTAAAAGCTGCACAACGAACAAGTAACGTAAAAGCCCGCCTCCACGTGGCAAGACTTGGGCAACAGTGTGAGTGGGATCGGGAACAGGGGAGGTAACTCACATAACCACTCCTGGGCCCGAGCCCAGTCACAGTGGCTAAGAGGCTTAATACGACCCACCATAAGCAATTAGAAGGTGGGTCAATAAATAAAGAGCAGCAAAAAAAAAAAAAAAAAAAAAAAAAAAAAAAAGTCTTTAACACTGGTAGCATGCCGCGACAGCGTGGACGTGAACCGTATGTGCAGTTGACGGACTTTGAGCGAGGGCGTATAGTGGGCATGCGGGAGGCCGGGTGGACGTACCGCCGAATTGCTCAACACGTGGGGCGTGAGGTCTCCACAGTACATCGATGTTGTCGCCAGTGGTCGGCGGAAGGTGCACGTGCCCGTCGACCTGGGACCGGACCGCAGCGACGCACGGATGCACGCCAAGACCGTAGGATCCTACGCAGTGCCGTAGGGGACCGCACCGCCACTTCCCAGCAAATTAGGGACACTGTTGCTCCTGGGGTATCGGCGAGGACCATTCGCAACCGTCTCCATGAAGCTGGGCTACGGTCCCGCACACCGTTAGGCCGTCTTCCGCTCACGCCCCAACATCGTGCAGCCCGCCTTCAGTGGTGTCGCGACAGGCGTGAATGGAAGGACGAATGGAGACGTGTCGTCTTCAGCGATGAGAGTCGCTTCTGCCTTGGTGCCAATGATGGTCGTATGCGTGTTTGGCGCCGTGCAGGTGAGCGCCACAATCAGGACTGCATACGACCGAGGCACACAGGGCCAACAGCCGGCATCATGGTGTGGGGAGCGATCTCCTACACTGGCCGTACACCACTGGTGATCGTCGAGGGGTCACTGAATAGTGCACGGTACATCTAAACCGTCATCGAACCCATCGTTCTACCATTCCTAGACCGGCACGGGAACTTGCTGTTCCAACAGGACAATGCACGTCCGCATGTATCCCGTGCCACCCAACGTGCTCTAGAAGGTGTAAGTCAACTACCCTGGCCAGCAAGATCTCCGGATCTGTCCCCCATTGAGCATGTTTGGGACTGGATGAAGCGTCGTCTCACGCGGTCTGCACGTCCAGCACGAACGCTGGTCCAACTGAGGCGCCAGGTGGAAATGGCATGGCAAGCCGTTCCACAGGACTACATCCAGCATCTCTACGATCGTCTCCATGGGAGAATAGCAGCCTGCATTGCTGCGAAAGGTGTATATACACTGTACTAGTGCCGACATTGTGCATGCTCTGTTGCCTGTGTCTATGTGCCTGTGGTTCTGTCGGTGTGATCATGTGATGTATCTGACCCCAGGAATGTGTCAATAAAGTTTCCCCTTCCTGGGACAATGAATTCACGGTGTTCTTATTTCAATTTCCAGGAGTGTAACTGAGAGGTCAGTCCGTGCCTAAATCCGGCACTGGCAACACTTCCGTAATTATCGGCTACTGTAGAGGGAGCATGGCTCAGTATTCCTGTAGCGGACTTCCAATGAACTATTGAGTCCATGCCAGGTCGAGTTGTTGCTTCGTGCCGGGCGAAAGGAGGCCCGCTACATGACTTTTGTCACTTCAGCGTAATTTTGAAAGTTGAGTGAGATTGTTGATGAACGATGTTGTTGTCTTTAGCAGAAGACTGCAGCGAAATGCAGAGGGCCTCGTCTTGAATCAGAGCCAACTGGTAAGGGACCCATACAGGCGAACAATACTCTAAGACTGGACGAACTAACGTATTGTAAGCAGTTTCCCTTGTTGAAGGTCCAAAGAAGAGCTGCAAGATTCGTGACTGGTACATTTATCCATCGCGAGAGCGTTACAAATTTCACAGAAAGTTTGAAGTGGGACACACTTGCAGATAGACTACGCGCTAAACTGTAGGGGCTGCTCACTAAATTTCGAAATCCGATCTTCGCCGAGGATGTAGAGCATATATTATTACCGCCAACTTTCAAATCGCGCAATGATCACCACTGAAAGATAAGGGAAATTAGAGCTCGTACTGAGGCGTTCAGGCAGTCGTTTTCCCTCGCGCGATCCGCGAGTGGAACAGAGGGGGAGAAATATGACTTTGGCGCGAATTGTGCCCTCCGCCACACACCGCTTGGTGGCTAGCGGAGTATATATGTAGATATGTAGATGTAAACGTAGAATCGCGAACAATTGTGGCCCGGCGACATGCCGCATTGCCGTGCAGTTTTACGGGGACAGGCAGTTGGCTTTAAACATAAATAAATGTAACGTATTGTGAAAAGACGCACTACTAGTCAGCTACCGTAATACACCTATGAGGAGCATCTGGAGCGACCTACAGCTGATCTACTGCGCGATACCAATGGTAACATTTCCGATGACAGCACGAGCGGAGTAATTGAACACAGTTTTCCGAAATTTCTTCACCCAAGAAGACGAAGCAAATATTCCAGTATTCGAATCAAGAACTACTGCCAACATGAGTAAGTTAGAAATACTTATCCGAGGTGTACATAAGCATTTTAAAGCACTTAATTAAGGCAAGTCTTCCGGTCCAGATAGCATATCATTAAGATTCCTATCATGATATTCTGATTCACTGGCCCCACACTTAACAATCGTGTAAAACCGCTCGGTCGACGAAAGAGCCGTGCCACAAGGCTGGAAGGTTGCACAAGTCATACCAATACTCAAGGAAGGAAATAGGTTCCAAAATAGGAGGAACGGCAACATCGGTCGTAAATTTCTTATTCTGTTCATTGTAGAGCGATTTCAGCTTCTGGATAGTTGTCTTTAGTGCAGTTATATCCAAGTCATGATGACCTATCGCAAATAAAATTGCACGTGTCATCACTTGATATTACCTATAACAAACACTTAAACTGTTTGTCATGATGTTTCATCGTAAATAAAACTGCACGTTGTGTTACTTGAAATTACAGATAACAAACAATTAAACTGTTTATCAGTAATATCAAGTGGTGCTATGTGCGATTTTAATTACGATAAGTCATCATGAGTTGGATATAACTGCACTGAAGATACAGTAACTACACAGTAGCTGAAATCGATCGGCAGCAAAAAAATTTACAACTGATCCTGCCCTTCGTTCTACCCTTGATCTCGTTAATACGGTCGTGGAGTACGCTGCTCCTGACGCAAACAAACCTAAAGGAAATGGGAATAATCAGCTGAACTACAGACCCATATCACAAACGTGGAACTGCAGTAGGATTCTGGAACGTATATTGTGACTTCGAACATTGTGCATTACCTAGAAGGTAACGGTCCATTGTCACATAGCTCAGATTCAAAAATTCGTTCTTGTGAAATACAATTAGCTCTTTAGCCGGGATCTCAAATTGATTGCTTATTTCTAGATTTCCAGAAGTCTTTAGAGACCGTTCTTCACAAGAAACTTGTAATCAAATTGAGTGCCCATGGAGGATCGGTTCCTTTGTGCGAGTGGATTAGTGATTTGCTGTAAGAAAGGTCACAGTATGTAGTAATTGACGGAAAATCATGGAGTGAAACAGAAGTGATATCTGGCGTTTCCAAAGGAAGTGTTATAGGCCCTCTGCTGTTCCTGTTCTACATAAACGACCTAGGAGACAATCGGAGAAGCCCACTCAGATTGGTTGCAGTTAAAACTGTCATTTGCCGTGTAGTAAGGTCATCAGGTCAAAACCAACTGCAAAATGGTTTATAGATACGTTATCTGCATGGTGTAAAAGTGGCAGTTGTCTGTCAATAAGGAAAAGCATGAAGCCATACATCCCCATGAGTACAAAAAGAAATACTTTAAATATGGGTTACACGATAAATATTACAAATTTGAAGGCCGTCAACTCGATTAAATACCTAGGAATTACAAGCATCTTAAAGTTGAACAGTCACATAGATAACGGAGTTGGGAAGGTGAACAAAAGTCTACGTTTTATTGGCAGAACGGTTAGAAGATGCAACAGGTCTACTGGAACAATCACACAGATAATGTTGTTTGAAAGGCAAAGCAGAACTCTTAGAAGCGGTCTACTAAAGAGACTCCCTACACTAATATTGTTTGTCTTCTGCTGTGCTGTGTGAGATCCTTACCACATTGGATTGACGGAGGATGTCGAAAAAATTCAAAGAGGGGCAGCTCGTTTTGTACTATAGTGAAATAGGGAAGAAAGCATCATGGATGTGATACGCGATGAGGGATGGCGATCATTAAAACAAAGGAGTTTTTCGTTGCGACGAGATCTTTTCACGAAATTTCAGTCACTGACTTTCTTCTCTGAATGTGGAAATATTTTATTGTCGCCAACCTACACAGGGAGAAAATATCATAATTATAATGTAAAAGAAGTCAGAGTTCGTGCAGAATGATTGAAGCGTCATATTTCTCACGCGCTGTTAGAGAGAGAAACGGTAGAGAAACAGTCTAAAGGAGGTTCGAAGAATCCTCTGCCAGGCACTTGAAAGTGAACTGCAGAGTAGTCAAGAAGATGTAGATATAAAATGACTACATAAAACAAACAGTTGGAAAAGTTGACGTCAGTCTGAGATCCATAGGTAAAATCTTAAAGAAATGTAACTCATCCACGAAAGAAGTGGCTTAAAAAACACTCGTTTAGCCGATTTTTGAGTATTGTTTATTAGTGTGTGATCCTTACCAAGTACGATTAATAGAGGAGTGAGAGAGAGAAAGATTGGTTGGTTGATTTGGCGGAGGGGACCAAACAGCGCTGTCATCGGTCCCAGAGAGGGAGCGAGAGAGATAGAGAGAGAGAAGATTCATTGATGAGCGACGGTTTCCATCACGGTATAGTTTACCCGGCAAGAGAGCGTTACGGAGATGCTTCCGGGGAAGCGTTATAGTTCACAGAAAAATTTACTGTCGAATTTCGAGTGTGCACTTCTGAAGAGGATCTGAGAAATACACTACTGGCCATTAAAATTTCTACACCAAGAAGAAATGCAGATGATAAACGGGTATTCATTGGACAAATATATTATACTAGAACTGACATTTGATTACATTTTCACGCAATTTGGGTGCATAGATCCTGAGAAATCAGTACCAACAACAACCACCTCTGGCCGCAATAACGGCCTTCATACGCCTGGGAATTGAGTGAAACAGAGCTTGGATGGCGTGTACAGGTACAGCTGCCCATGCAGCTTCAACACGATATCACAGTTCATCAAAGACTGGCGTATTGTGACAATCTAGTTGCTCGGCCACCATTGACCAGGCGTTTTCAGTTGGTGAGAGATCTGGAGAATGTGCTGGCCAGGGCAGCAGTCGAACATTTTCTGTATCCAGAAAGGCCGGTACAGGACCTGCAACATGCTGTCGTGCTTTATCCTGCTGATCTGTAGGGTTTCGAAGGGATCGAATGAAGGGTAGAGCCACGGGTCGTAGCACATCTGAAATGTAACGTCCACTGTTCAAAGTGCCGTCAGTGACAACAAGAGGTGACCAAGACGTGTAACCAATGGCACCCCATACGCCAATATGGCGATGGTGAATACACGCTTCCAGTGTGCGTTCACCGCGATGTCGCCAAACACGGATGATACCATCATGATGCTGTAAACAGAACCTGGATTCATCCGAAAAAATTACGTTTTGCCATTCGTGCACCCAGGTTCGTCGTTGAGTACACCATCGCAGGCGCTCCTGTCTGTGATGCAGCGTCAAGGGTAACCGCAGCCATGGTCTGCGACCTCATAGTCCATGCTGCTGCAAACGTCGCCGAACTGTTCGTGCAGATGGTTGTTGTCTTGCAAACGTCCCCATCTGTTGACTCAGGGATCGACACGTGGCTGCACGATCGGTTACAGCCATGCGGATAAGATGCCTGTCATCTCGACTGCTAGTGATACGAGGCCGTTGGGATCCACCACGGCGTTCCGTATTACACTCCTGAACCCACCGATTCCATATTCTGCTAAAGTCATCGGATCTCGCCCAACGCGAGCAGCGATTTCGCGATACGATAAACCGCAATCGCGATAGGCTACAATCCGACCTTTATCGAAGTCGAAACGTGATGGTACGCGTTTCCCCTCCTTACACGAGGCATCACAACAAAGTTTCACCAGGCAACGCCGGTCAACTGCTGCTTGTGTATGAGAAATCGGTGGAAACTTTCCTCATGTCAGCACGTTGTAGGTGTCGCCACCGGCGACACCTACACCACCACCTTGTGTGTGTCACACCAACCTTGTGTGAATGCTCTGAAAATCTAATCATTTGCATATCACAGCATCTTCTTCCTGAAGGTTAAATGTCGCGTCTGTACCACGTCATCTTCGTGGTGTAGCAATTTTAATGGCCAGTAGTGTATGTTACCTCCTGACACACGACATGGTTAATGATAACGAGAAGAAAATCAGAGAAATTAGAGCTTGAACTGACAACGGCCAAAAGTTAATGTACAGCACAGGGAATAAAAATACGGTGGTACCAGAAGAACACTCCACTACACAGCTTATGACGGCTTGCGGGGTGTAGCTGTAGATGTAGATGCAGATGTAAAATAGATGTAGAGAGTTGTACCAGAAGTACCCTCCGCCAGACATCGCAGTGTGACTCGCGGAGTGTAGATGTAAATGGAGATAACTAAAAAAGAAGGAACCACTTAGTGCACCTTCTACGAAGCGTTATGCCAGCAGGTGGCAGACACTCATAACGAGCCTTGTACGTTGTCATGTAGAACATGTTTTGAAACTTAGCATCCTGTCGAGCAGGTAGAAAAAGAGAAACAGTCGTGAGTGTGTGGGTGTGTGCGCAGTGGCGGGGAAGCAGTCGCGGCCGCAGGAAGGTCGTTTCGCGGCAACAGGAGGCGGAGTAATCGCCCGCATCGATTGGGAGCGGCTGTGTCTCCCGGTGGCGGCCAGAAATATGGGCAGCGGCGGTGAAAGTTCTAAATGAGGGCCGACCCCGCTATTCCTGGGTCCGACACAAAGCGCCCACTGGACACGCGCCACCGTCTGTCCGCACCGGCGCCGCGGCCGCACCGCCGCGCCGGGCAAACACGTAGCCCGTCACCAGGGTGAGCTGCAGAAGCGCAGTCCCAGCAACACGTGGTACGAGGGCTAATCTGAAAGTAAGGTTCGCTCGGTCGCGAAACGGAAACCACTGTGAAAAACATACTTTCAACAGTTAGTTACACCTTCGAGATACTTGTCTACATACGAGGGCAGTTCAATAAGTAATGCAACACTTTTTTTTTCTCGGCCAAGTTTGGTTGAAAAAACCGGAAATTTCTTGTGGAATATTTTCAAACATTCCCGCTTCGTCTCGTATAGTTTCATTGACTTCCGACAGGTGGCAGCGCTGTACGGAGCTGTTAAAATGGCGTCTGTAACGGATGTGCGTTGCAAACAACAGGCAGTGATCGAGTTTATTTTGGCGGAAAACCAGGGCATCTCAAATATTCATAGGCGCTTGTAGAATGTCTACGGTGATCTGGCAGTGGACAAAAGCACGGTGAGTCGTTGGGCAAAGCGTGTGTCATCATCGCCGCAAGGTCAAGCAAGACTGTCTGATCTCCCGCGTGCGGGCCGGCCGTGCACAGCTGTGACTCCTGCAATGGCGGAGCATGCGAACACACTCGTTCGAAATGATCGACGGATCACCATCAAACAACTCAGTGCTCAACTTGACATCTCTGTTGGTAGTGCTGTCACAATTGTTCACCAGTTGGGATATTCAAAGGTTTGTTCCCGATAGGTCCCTCGTTGTCTAACCGAACACCATAAAGAGCAAAGGAGAACCATCTGTGCGGAATTGCTTGCTCGTCATGTGGCTGAGGGTGACAATTTCTTGTCAAAGATTGTTACAGGCGATGAAACATGGGTTCATCGCTTCGAACCTGAAACAAAACGGCAATCAATGGAGTGGCGCCACACCCACTCCCCTACCAAGAAAAAGTTTAAAGCCATACCCTCAGCCGGTAAAGTCATGGTTACAGTCTTCTGGGACGCTGAAGGGGTTATTCTGTTCGATGTCCTTCCCCATGGTCAAACGATCAACTCTGAAGTGTATTGTGCTACTCTTCAGAAATTGAAGAAACGACTTCAGCGTGTTCGTAGGCACAAAAATCTGAACGAACTTCTCCTTCTTCATGACAACGCAAGACCTCACATAAGTCTTCGCACCCGAGAGGAGCTCACAAAACTTCAGTAGACTGTTCTTCCTCATGCACACTACAGCCCCGATCTCGCACCGTCGGATTTCCATATGTTTGGCCCAATGAAGGACGCAATCCGTGGGAGGCACTACGCGGATGATGAAGAAGTTATTGATGCAGTACGACGTTGACTCCGACATCGACCAGTGGAATGGTACCCTGCAGGCATACAGGCCCTCATTTCAAGGTGGCGTAAGGCCGTAGCATTGAATGGTGATTACGTTGAAAAATAGTGTTGTGTAGCTAAAAGATTGGGGAATAACCTGGTGTATTTCAATGCTGAATAAAACAACCCCTGTTTCAGAAAAAAAATGTGTTGTATTACTTATTGAAGTGCCCTCGTAGCTGGCGCTCAGACTTAGAAGTCGTATACCTGCCTTCACATTCCTATGCAGTCCAACATTGGGCCACTGTGACATCCGAATGGCCCACAGATCTGAAAATTGCGCTAGTCTACCAGCCAGCCAAAAGGAAACCTACAATGATGGCATTTTTGAACTCTGCCAGGTGCTAATAACACTATCTCATATGAGTGCATGGCACCTTAGTGTCCATCATAGTAATCATTCAATATCTGACGCTGTTCAAGCTCCTTCTACTCGTATATTCTACCAGGCCTCATGGCAACACTAATCCACTTTGGGGCCTTTTTGCCTATAACGAGGAATTGCAGCTCTAATCATTTACAGGCCTGCCTAATGATGTAATGATGATGATGTTTGGTTCGTGGGACCCTCAACTGTGCGATTATCACAAACACCCGGTGACCGTGCAGAGAAAATTCACAACCCAGCCGGGAATCGAACATGGGACCCTGTGATCCAGAGCCAGCATCGCTAGCCACTAGACCACAAGCTGCGGACCCCCGATGATGTGTACATGTACGATAGACTAAAGTCCGCCCATGTCTTCTGGATGCTTCACTTCTTTCATTAGTCAGTATGTATCTAACTTTACTTGCAGAGCCGGCCGCTGTGGCCGAGCGGTTCTAGGCGCGTCAGTCCGGGACCGCGCTGCTGTTACGGTCACAGGTTCGAATCCTGCCTCGGGTATGACTGTGTGATGCCTTAGGTTAATTAGGTTTAAGTAGTTCTAAGTCTAGGGGACTGATGACCTCATATGTTAAGTCCCATAGTGCTTAGAGCCATTTGAACCATTTTTTACATGCAGATTTCCCCCTCAAAGAAAAACGCAGTCTAAAGAGCCTATCATAGCCAGATTCCTTACATTCTCCAGAACAGTATCCCGGAAACAGATCAATCCTTCTGTCATCATGGGAGAGCAGTAAAATGGTGAGAACCGTTAGAACCCCATTAAAACTGAAATGGCTTTTCCTTCTTAAAAGAGGCGTCTCGTACGGCAAACTTTCTCCCATGCATCGTTGGGCGCCTAGGCAGGATGGGAAACCCCTGACAAATGAAGGATTATCTGGTTTTGTGTCCAAGCAGGTAGAAATTCGTCACAGCCTTTTTGAGCAGATAGCAGATAACCTGTTTTTTAGCGCCTTCAGTGCAGATGCACAATTACGTTCGAATTCCTGCGGGAATCTCAGAGTAGCGATCATGGAGACCGTGGATGGGGACTGTGGATCATCATCATCATCATCATCATCAGGATTTCCTTCCAGTGAGCCGGGTAGAAACTATGTGAACGATATGCCTCCATTGGTATCTGTCCTGGAGTAGCTTTTCCCTTTTCACTACATCCCATGTTATTCCTGTCCACTTGAGATCTTCCTTAACCTCGTCTGTCAATCTCTTTCTAGGCCACCCAATTGGTCTTCTTCCTGATACCTCCATCTCCAAATACTGGCGTGGAGTTCGAGTGAGGTGCATTCACTTCACATGACCGAACCACTACAGTCTCGAAGTACTCATCCTCTCCTCTGTAGTCAACGAGGTGAGTATGAGTCCTCCCCCTCCTCAGGGGACATCGCCTTAACGTAGCACTGTCTGTGCGGGAGAGGAGGTTAGCTTGCTCTGGATCCGGAGGGCTATGGGCTATGCTGGCCTTTGCGTAGCTGCCAGCAGGGTCACCCATGCTGGACAGGCCAAAGGGGAGGAGCCAGACGAAGTGTGTCCCATAACGACCTCTCATTAGCCTGTCTCCTATCCTATCCTATCCTTCTTTTTCCTTGCCATTATCAACCTTAGCCAGGGATATGGCAAAGTCCTTAACGGCAGCTACGGTGGAAAAGAACACCTTTGGTACGGCGCAGCTGACGGAGGGTGCACCCTTTCCCTGCTAAGGGCAAATGAGGAGTAGAACCACTGTCTTGTGGTGAAGAGGGGTCTTCAAAGGCTGAGGGAGTAAAGCCTGAAAGAAAATCTTGAGATGCGTTAGGCGTAGCAGGCCAGCAGATGAGAAAAAGTTGTTATTGCTTTCAATCAAAAAACGAGTATTGGGACTGTAGATACGTGGCGCCAAGTGGAAACGTGGGTCGGCAGGGAGGCGTGGCGAAATAGTCCGCCCAATTGCGATACGCACTGTGTCCGGATGGTGCAGTGGTTAATGCAACTGCCTATTAAGCAGGAGATCCCGAGTTCGAATTCTTTTGCCCCAATAATCAACGTGGCGCAGGTTGCTCCAGCGCTATCTCCCATTTCCAGCCGTCATGTACGCGACGCTCCTCCAACAACGCGCATTGGAGGCACAAGGCCCGAAAGTCCAATGGTCGACGGTGTCGAAGACTATTCATGCTCCTTTCCTTCCGTCTGACGGCAGAGCGTTTTGGTACCACACTGCGCGATGGCAAGTTTCCCAACAAATACACCGAATCGGTCTGGCTGCGTCGCCACTTTGCACAACTTGTCTATGCGAGGACACCGACGAGCACCGCCTTACATGCAGCACAAAACTCCACGTTTTTACGTCTGGTTCCTAACACAATGCATACTGGCCTACTACCTCTGCCACCCCAACTCCTACTTCCCCCACACACTTTTCATTCACACTCCACACTTGATTTTTAGTGCCACATACTGGAAGCTCACAGTACTGCCGAACGTTCCTCCACACACCTCTGCCAACTATTTACGTAGTGTTACCAACAATTCCCACCATAGTTGTGGAGTATGCAACCTACTACGTTCATGTCACATGCAGTATCATTCTGGAATGATGTGGCGTACTCACAGGTCCAGGTTGCTGACCCAAATGTGTGCAGTTGGAACTGCACTACCAAATGCGTATTATTTTTTTTAAATCTTCTACATTTTTATTTTTTCGCGAATTTAAATTTTAGTTCCTGTCTGACCATGAAATCGTGAGCCACCGTACTGCTCTTCCCCCTCCCCCTCTGCTCCTAGGAACGGCCTGATACGCTGACCCACGATTGTTTCGTCTACATGTACAGGGTTATTACAAATGATTGAAGCGATTTCACAGCTCTACAATAACTTTATTATTTGAGATATTTTCACAATGCTTTGCACACACATACAAAAACTCAAAAAGTTTTTTTAGGCATTCACAAACGTTCGATATGTGCCCCTTTAGTCATTCTGCAGACATCAAGCCGATAATCAAGTTCCTCCCACACTCGGCGCAGCATGTCCCCACAATGAGTTCGAAAGCATCGTTGATGCGAGCTCGCAGTTCTGGCACGTTTCTTGGTAGAGGAGGTTTAGACACTGAATGTTTCACATAACCCCACAGAAAGAAATCGCATGGGGTTAAGTCAGGAGAGCGTGGAGGCCATGACATGAATTGCTGATCATGATCTCCACCACGACCGATCCATCGGTTTTCCAATCTCCTGTTTAAGAAATGCCGAACATCATGATGGAAGTGCGGTGGAGCACCATCCTGTTGAAAGATGAAGTCGGCGCTGTCGGTCTCCAGTTCTGGCATGAGCCAATTTTCCGCGGGCTACGCGTGAAACTTGCCCGCACGCGTTCAACCGTTTCTTCGCTCACTGCAGGCCGACCGTTGATTTCCCCTTGCAGAGGCATCCAGAAGCTTTAAACTGCGCATACCATCGCCGAATGGAGTTAGCAGTTGGTGCATCTTTGTTGAACTTCGTCCTGAAGTGTCGTTGCACTGTTATGACTGACTGATGTGAGTGCATTTCAAGCACGACATACGCTTTCTCGGCCCCTGTCGCCATTTTGTCCCACTGCACTCTCGAGCGCTGTGACAGCAGAAACCTGAAATGCGGCTTCAGCCGAACAAAACTTTATGAGTTTTCCTACGTATCTGTAGTGTGTCGTGACCATATGTCAATGAATGGAGCTACAGTGAATTTATGAAATCGCTTTAATCATTTGTAATAGCCCTGTATTTTAAAAAAAGCACAAAAAATAAAATTAAAGCAACAAAATTAATAAAATTAAAAAACAACTCACTGTCGTCGTTACCCTGACCTCAGTCCTTCACCGTCACATCCGCCGTAGCGGGTGATGGGTGGGTACGTCGCGAGCAGGCCTCGGGTCGCCACCCCTGCCCTCTTCTCGTTCCTACCCTCCCCGTCACGACTCATTTTTGTGGTCAGGAAAAAAACAGAAAAAAAATCCTGGTGTGGCACACATTTTCGCTCGTCGCCGCTGATTCCGCATAAAGTCCCGATGAAGCTGGAATCAATAGTTCCCTCTTCTTCCTCCCCCCCCCCCCTACCCCGCTCCCCAATCAACTTACGTTGAAGAACTCCGCTTTTCGTGCTAATTTGTCTATTTTCAAGGGCCACAAGGAGATAAAAGCACATTATACAGACACAGGATACAGACTCAGGCAGCTTATCAGCTACTTTAGGTTTGTATTGTATACTATGACAGAATTTTGTTGAAGTTTTAATTTATTACTGTCATCATAATTTCGTGGTAGCGCGCGGTCTGAGGCGTCTTGTCACGGTCCGCGCGGCTCCCCTCGTCGGAGGTTCGAGTCCTCCCTCGGGCATGGTTGTGTGTGTTGTCCATAGCGTAAGTCAGTGTAAGTTAGATTAAGTAGTGTGCAAGTTTATGGACCTATGACCTATGCAGTTTGGTCCCATAAGATCTTACCACAAATTTACAAATTTTTTCCTTTCCTCTTTTATTATTTCATAGAAATGACAGACAAATCTTCAATCTTTTAAAGCAAATGAAGCGTTGTACTTCACTACTACATCACTTCGTAAAAATCTTTGCAGACTAGGGTTGGTGCCATTCTGCACTGAAATGGATGTCCGGCGATGACAAGTAACGGGCAAGGCAAACTCTAGATTGCGGTTTATTGGTAGAATCCTGAAGCGATGCAGTTCTTCAACAAAGGAAATTGCTTACAATGCGTTAGTTCGTCCAGTCTTAGAGTATTGTTCGTCTGTATGGGACCCTTACCAGTTGGGTCTGATTCAAGAGATTGAGAAGGTGCAAAGAAGAGCGGCAAGATCCGTGACTGGTACATTTAGCCATCGCGAGAGCGTTACAAGTCTCATAGAAAGTTCGAAGTGGGACACACTTGCAGATAGACGATGCGCTAAACGGAAGGGGCTGCTCGCTAAATTCCGAAATCCGATCTTCGCCGAGGGTGTAGAGCATATATTATTACCACCAACTTTCAACCCGCCCAGTGATCACCATTCAAAGATAAGGGAAATTAGAGCTCGTACTGAGGCGTTCAGACAGTCGTTTACCCTCGCGCAATCCGCGAGTGGTTCGGAGGGTGGGGGGGTGGGGGGGTGGGGGGGTGGTGGGGTGGGGGGGGTGGGGGGGCGGAATATGACTTTAGCGCGAATTATGCCCTCCGCCACACACCGCTTAGAGGTTAGCGGAGTATATATGTAGATGTAGAGAAACTAACGCATAGACGAGGTGTGGCAAAAGTCTTGCACACTGGACGTTCACGCGTTCCTTAAACCACTACACATGGCAACAGGGACAATATTGTCTCGGCTCAGGTGTACTAATTCTTAAAAAAAAAAAAAAAAAGTGTGAAATCTTATGGGACTTAACTGCTAAGGTCATCAGTGCCTAAGCTTACACACTACTTAACCTAAATTATTCTCAGGACACACACACACACACACACACACACACACACACACACACGCACACACACACACACACACACACACCCATGCCCGAGGGAGGTTCAGATGGCTCTGAGCACGATGGGACTTAACATCTGTGGTCATCAGTCCCCTAGAACTTAGAACTACTTAAACCTAAGGACATCACACACATCCATGCCCGAGGCAGGATTCGAACCTGCGACCGTAGCAGTCGCGCGGTTCCGGACTGCGCGCCTAGAACCGCTAGACCACCGCGGCCGGCGCCTGAGGGAGGACTCGAACCTCCGCCTGTACCAGCCGCACAGTCCATGACTGCAGCGCTAATCCCGAGCGGTACTAATTCTTATGCTATGTGCTTTTTGCTCGTTTGTGTCGGCATTTGTTAATACAATAGCATTGATAGCTATTTCGATTTTCTATAATAAGCTATATTTCAAACCAGTGAAAATTTTACTAATAAAAATTACTCCTTTTTTTAAAAAAGGTTCATTTAAAAACGAAAAATTTTGGCACCGCTGTTATGGCTAATTGTTATTTCATTTTCTTTACTGGGTTGTCAGTAAAATATCGAAAACAACTGTTATAATCGAGACCAAACAGATACCGAAAAATACTAGCTATTCAGAACTAAAATACCGATATCAATTTTAACCGGTCAGTTTTTTTCCATCCCTACACCACGCTTCCTGTGACTCACCGTGGAGATTCCCTCATATCAACTGCCTCGCGCGAAGTCGGCAAGTGCCGAACCGCTTGATTTTTAAATAACAGGACATCACCCCGCAATCTGTGGGCTTTATTTAGTCCGACAGAGATGGGTAAGGACAAGATTGAATACGTAGGAACTGTATCGATATCTGTCACATTACAAACCCTTTCCCAAATTTCGCTGGACTATCTAACTACATCCAAGATACAATCATGATTTAACACCTTCAAAATTCCATCACTTTTGGTTTCTGAAACATGAACTATGTAGTCAACATCTTACAGACGTAGTTGCTGCTGGCAGAGTTGTAAGTCAGCCTCGACTCGTTCAGGTTTTACGAGTGTAGCATGAAGGAGGATGGCAGTGACTACGTAGAAAAATTACAGTAACTGATACAGTTTCAAAAAAAAAAAAAAAGTTCAAATGGCTCCGAGCATTATGGGACTTAACTTCTGAGGTCATCAGTCCCCTAGAACTACTTAAACCTAACTAACCTAAGGACATCACACACATCCATCCCCGAGGCAGGATTCGAACCTGTGACCGTAGCAGGCGACGCCGTTTCCATGAAAATAAATCAGATCTATTAGTTTCGGAGTGACCCTCGTAATATATGGTGCATTAAAGAGTGATTTCCAGACGAAGAAAGGGAGATATACTTTGGTCATGGTCTACTGTAATCAAGTGTCATTAAAACCACACATCTTCCTTCTGTGTGTCCAAATTGTCGATGTTTAGCAAGACTGTTGAAAGGAAAGAAATATGACTTGCGCAGAGAGTGGGGTACCAGCTAATGGCTGGGCAATTAAGATGTACAAGCAACCAACGCTTTCATTAGCTTCCCAGCCAGATGGCAGCAGACATGCGACAAGGACTACCCTGTCCGGCTCTGGTGTAAACCGCCGTGACTGAACTCGTCCACATCGCAGATAAGCCGAGCCGTCGCTGGCAGTTGGGCGGTAATAACAGCCCCCAGGCCTCCACGCTGCGTTTATGGCGCGCATGTTCCTCGGGCGGCCGACATGGGGCGATACGATCTTCGCTGTGTTTGTAAACACACAGTGCACAGTCCAAGAACTTCCGGCTACAAGCGACAGTTCAGCGAGGCTACAACGGTCACAAGGATATATCTTCCTTTCAATTTGATACCGAAGTGTTCACTAGAGGTCCGTCGTTCCCAAAGGAACGGATCTACACCTACATCTACATCCATACTCCGCAAGTCACCTGACGGTGTGTGGCGGAGGGTACTTTGAGTACCTCTATCGGTTCTCCCTTCCACTCCAGTCTCGTATTGTTCGTGGAAAGAAAGATTGTCGGTTTGCCTCTGTGTGGGCTCTAATCTCTCTGATTTTATCCTCATGGTCTCTTCGCGAGATATACGTAGGAGGGAGCAATTTACTGCTTGACTCCTCGGTGAAGGTATGTTCTCGAAACTTCAACAAAAGCCCGTACCGAGCTACTGAGCGTCTCTCCTGCAAAGTCTTCCACTGGAGTTTATCTATCATCTCTGTAACGCTTTCGCGATTACTAAATGATCCTGTAACGAAGCGCGCTGCTCTCCGTTGGATCTTCTCTATCTCTTCTATCAACCCTATCTCGTACGGATCCCGCACTGGTGAGCAATATTCAAGTAGTGGGCGAACAAGTGTACTGTAGCCTACAGCCTTTGTTTTCGGATTGCATTTCCTTAGGATTCTTCCAATGAATCTCAGTGTGGCATCTGCTTTACCGACGATCAACTTTATATGATCATTCCATTTTAAATCACTCCTAATGCCTACTCCCAGATAATTTATGGAATTAACTGCTTCCACTTGCTGACCTGCTATATTGTAGCTAAATGATAAAGGATCTTTCTTTCTATGTATTCGCAGCACATTACACTTGTCTACATTGAGATTCAATTGCCATTCCCTACACCATGCGTCATTTCGTTGCAGATCCTCCTGCATTTCAGTACAATTTTCCATTGTTACAACCTCTCGATATACCACAGCATCATCCGCAAAAAGCCTCAGTGAACTTCCGATGTTATCCACAAGATCATTTATGTATATTGTGGATAGCAACGGTCCTACGACACTCCCCTGCGGCACACCTGAAATCACTCTTACTTCGGAAGACTTCTCTCCATTGAGAATGACATGCTGCGTTCTGTTATCTAGGAACTCTTCAATCCCATCATACAATTGGTCTGATAGTCCATATGCTCTTACTTTGTTCATTAAACGACTGTGGGGAACTGTATCGAACGCCTTGCGGAAGTCAAGAAACACGGCACCTACCTGGGAACCCGTGTCTATGGCCCTCCGAGGCTCGTGGACGAACAGCGCGAGCTGGGTTTCACACGATCCTCTTTTTCGAAACCCATGCTGATTCTTTTTTTTTTTTTTTTTTTGTCATCAATCTACTGACTGGTTTGATGCGGCCCGCCACGAATTCCTTACCTGTGCTAACCTCTTCATCTCAGAGTAGCACTTGCAACCTACGTCCTCAATTATTTGCTTGACGTATTCCAATTTCTGTCTTCCTCTACAGTTTTTGCCCTCTACAGCTCCCTCTAGTACCATGGAAGTCATTCCCTCATGTCTTAGCAGATGTCCTATCATCCTGTCCCTTCTCCTTATCAGTGTTTTCCACATATTCCTTTCAAAAATGGTTCAAATGGCTCTGAGCACTATGGGACTCAACTGCTGTGGTCATAAGTCCCCTAGAACTTAGAACTACTTAAACCTAACTAACCTAAGGACATCACACACATCCATGCCCGAGGCAGGATTCGAACCTGCGACCGTAGCGGTCGTGCGGTTCCAGACTGTAGCGTCTTTAACCGCTCGGCCACTCCGGCCGGCATATTCCTTTCCTCTCCGATTCTGCGTAGGACCTCCTCATTCCTTACCTTAGCAGTCCACCTAATTTTTAACATTCGTCTATAGCACCACATCTCAAATGCTTCGATTCTCTTCTGTTCCGGTTTTCCCACAGTCCATGTTTCACTACCATACAATGCTGTACTCCAGACGTACATCCTCAGAAATTTCTTCCTCAAATTGAGGCCGGTATTTGATATTAGTAGACTTCTCTTGGCCAGAAATGCCTTTTTTGCCATAGCGAGTCTGCTTTTGATGTCCTACTTGCTCCGTCCGTCATTGGTTATTTTACTGCCTAGGTAGCAGAATTCCTTAACTTCATTGACTTCGAGACCGTCAATCCTGATGTCCCTATAGCTTACCCCTACTTTTTTCAGAATCTCGAACAGCTTGCACCATTTTATATTGTCGAACGCTTTTTCCAGTTCGCAAATCCTATGAAAGTGTCTTGATTTTTCTTTAGCCTTGTTTCCATTATTAGCCGTAACGTCAGAATTGCCTCTCTCGTCCCTTTACTTTTCCTAAAGCCAAACTGATCGTCACCTAGCGCATTCTCAATTTTCTTTTCCATTCTTCTGTATATTATTCTTGTAAGCAGCTTCGATGCACGAGCTGTTAAGCTCATTGTGCGATAATTCTCGCACTTGTCAGCTCTTGCCGTCTTCGGAATTGTGTGGATGATGCAGATGGTATATCGCCAGACTCATATATTCTATACACCAACGTGAATAGTCGTTTTGTTGTCACTTCCCCCAATGATTTTAGAAATTCTGATGGAATGTTATCTATCCCTTCTGCCTTATTTGACCGTAAGTCCTCCAAAGCTCTTTTAAATTCCGATTCTAATACTGGATCCGCTATCTCTTCTAAATCGACTCCTGTTTCTTCTTCTATCACATCAGACAAATCTTCACCCTCATAGAGGCTTTCAATGTATTCTTTCCACCTATCTGCTCTTTCCTCTGCATTTAACAGTGGAATTCCCGTTGCACTCTTAATGTTACCACCGTTGCTTTTAATGTCACCAAAGGTTGTTTTGATTTTCCTGTATGCTGAGTCTGTCATTCCGACAATCATATCTTTTTCGATGTCTTCACATTTATCCTGCAGCCATTTCGTCTTAGCTTCCCTGCACTTCCCATTTATTTCATTCCTCAGCTACTTGTATTTCTGTATTCCTGATTTTACCGGAACATGTTTGTACTTCCTTCTTTCATCAATCAACTGAAGTATTTCTTCTGTTACCCATGGTTTCTTCGCAGCTACCTTCTTTGTACCTATGTTTTCCTTCCCAACTTCTGTGAAGGCCCTTTTTAGAGATGTCCATTGCTCTTCAACTGTACTGCCTACTGCGCTATTCCTTATTGCTGTATCTATAGCGTTAGAGAACTTCAAACGTATCTCGTTATTCCTTAGTACTTCCATATCCCACTTCTTTGCGTATTGATTCTTGCTGACTTATGTCTTGAACTTCAGCCTACTCTTCATCACTACTATATTGTGATCTGAGTCTATATCTGCTCCTGGGTACGCCTTACAATCCAGTATCTGACTTCGGAATCTGTGTCTGACCATGATGTAATCTAATTGAAATCTTCCCGTATCTCCCGGCCTTTTCCAAGTATACCTCCTCCTCTTGTGATTCTTGAACACGGTATTCGCTATTACTAGCTGAAACTTGTTACAGAACTCAATTAGTCTTTCTCCTCTTTCATTCCTTGTCCCAAGCCCATATTCTCCTGTAACGTTTTCTTCTACTCCTTCCCCTACAACTGCATTCCAGTCTCCCATGACTATTAGATTTTCGTCCCCCTTTACATACTGCATTACCCTTTCAATATCCTCATACAGTTTCTCTATCTGGTCACCTTCAGCTTGCGACGTCGGCATGTATACCTGAACTATCGTTGTCGGTGTTGGTCTGGTGTCGATTCTGATTAGAACAACCCGGTCACTGCACTGTTCACAGTAACACACCCTCTGCCCTACCTTCCTATTCATAACGAATCCTACACCTGTTATACCATTTTCTGCTGCTGTTGATATTACCCGATACTCATCTGACCAGAAATCCTTGTCTTCCTTCCACTTCACTTCACTGACCCCTACTATATCTAGATTGAGCCTTTGCATTTCCCTTTTCAGATTTTCTAGTTTCCCTACCACGTTCAAGCTTCTGACATTCCACGCCCCGACTCGTGGAACGTTATCCTTTCGTAGATTATTCAATCTTTTTCTCATGGTAACCTCCCCCTTGGCAGTCCCCTCCCGGAGATCCGAATGGGGGACTATTCCGGAATCTTTTGCCAATGCAGAGATCATCATGACACTTCTTCAATTACAGGCCACATGTCCTGTGAATACACGTTACGTAACTTTAATGCAGTGGTTTCCATTGCCTTCTGCATCCTCATGTCGTTGATCATTGCTGATTCTTCCGCCTTTAGGGGCAATTTCCCACCCCTAGGACAAGAGAGTGCCCTGAACCTCTATCCGCTCCTCCGACCTCTTTGACAAGGCCGTTGGCAGAATGAGGCTGACTTCTTATGCCGGAAGTCTTCGGCCGCCAATGCTGATTATTTATCAAAATTTAGGTAGTGGCGGGGATCGAACCCGGGACCGAAGACGTTTTGATTATGAATCAAAGACGCTACCCCTTTTTTTTAATCTCATTTTGTTCGTTTTCGTTCGTTGTATCTGCTCGGGGCGGACGTCGCAAGACACCCGTTTCAGTTCGTCGTTGTTAACTCAGTTTTTTTATTACAGAGGGCAGCTAACCCTCTGACCGAACGCGCTGAGTTACCGTGCCGGCACCCTAGACTACGGGAGCAATTCCTACAGAGTAGATAACTAGTCTCCAGAAAAGTCATTATACCCGAACATAATACTTGTTCCAAAATTCTACAAATGAACGATTCACTAAGCTGAACGGAACGACCGAGAATTACTTCTAAGTTCACTTACGTCGGTCTCGCTCCCACTTCTATCTCGTTCTTTTTGCATTTCAGTTCCATCATTCCTCGTTCCACTTACTGGTTCCGCCATTCGTCTTTCGGTACCGAGTTATTTCTTTCGTTCACTGCTTTCGACCGTTTTCGTTTAAAAATAACTGGCATCGAAATAACAACTTCTAGTCTTTGCGCAACCTAGTAAGCGTAATCTGTAAATTTGTTATAATTATATTACCTATGTAGAAATTATAGACAACATACGCTTCGTTCAGTCAACGAAAAAAGACAAATTTGCTTTTCTTTTCGTCGATTTAATCGACTGTAGAGCATACTTCCCACAAACCATCTTTTCTTTTCTTTTTATTCGTACATTTGACGTTTCAACTACTTGATGCAACAAGAAATTATTAAGATGAAATTTTAATTAGAAACATTTCAGGAATTACGTTTTTAAAAATGTTTTTAGAATTGTCGTTGTGGTCTTCAGTCTTCTTAAACACTGGTGCGACCTGCGCAATTTTCCAGTCTATAGGTACATACCTATCGGTGAGCGAGCGGTTGTATATGATTGCTAAGTAGGGAGCTATTGTATCAGCGTAATCTGAAAGGAACCTAATCGGTATACAATCTGGACCTGAAGACTTGCCCGTATCAAGCGATTTGAGTGGCTTTGCAACCCCTAAGGTATCTACTTCTAAGAAACTCATGCTAGCAGCTGTTCGTGTTTCAAATTCTGGAATATTCCATTCGTCTTCCCTGGTGAAGGAATTTCGGAAAACTGCGATCAATAACTCCGCTTTAGCGGCACAGTCGTCGGTAACAGTACCATCGGCACTGCGCAGCGAAGGTATTGACTGCGTCTTGTCGCTTGTGTACTTTACATACGACCAGAATTTCTTCGGATTTTCTACCAAATTTCGAGACAATGTTTCGTTGTGGAACCTATTAAAGGCATCTCGCATTGAAGTCCGTGCAAAATTTCGCGCGTCTGAAAATTTTAGCCAATCTTCGGGATTTCGCGTTCTTCTGAACTTAGCATGCTTTTTCCGTTGCCTCTGCAACAGCGGTCGGACCTGTTTTGTGTACCATGGGGATCAGTTCCATCTCTTACCAATTTATGAGGTATGAATCTCTCAATTGCTGTTGATACTATATCTTTGAATTTGAGCCACATCTCGTCTATCAGTACCTCCTCATTACTAATGTGATCTACCCACCTAATCTTCAACATTCTTCTGTACCATCACATTTCGAAAGCTTCTGTTCTCTTTTTTGTCTAAACTGTTTCTCGCCCATGATTCACTTCCATACATGTCTACACTCCATACAAATACTTTCAGAAAATCTTCACGATAAATGATAACAGCCAGACAGTTGCAGGATACAGATTTATTGAATTCCTTGACCACAGTTTCGGTATATCTAAATATACCTTCATCAGAAGCAAAAATACACCTGAATAGTAAGACACCTTCATTAGCAAAAAACTTAGCAACATAACTGACATACAAGAAAAAAAAAACGCTTATAGCTTTAAGTAACCATGAAAAGCACCAAAGTATTACGAGCACAAAAACTTTCAGTCACTTACTAAAATCACATCCTACAGTGGAGATGCATAGAACAATCGTGCCAAAGGCGGCACCAGTAGTTAAAATATCACCTCCATCTGTACAGCATAATTATGAAGAGATGGTCGATGCGAACGCAGCATACTATCAGTACTTAGCCTGTGAACTAGCGTGAAGAGGGTGTGGAAGCACTAGGGCAGACAGTTTCACCGAGAGAGGGCAATTGTAGTATGCTCGAGACACTCGCGCACGTTAAAATCTGCTTCTGATGAAGGTATATTTAGATATACCGAAACCGTGATCAAGGATTTCAATAAATCTTTGTCCTGCAACTGTTTGGCTGTTATCATTTACCGTGAAGATTTTTAATAGTTGCTGCTTCAGCCATGTTTAAAATTTTGACTTTCAGGAAAGTCTTCCTAACACTTAAATCTGTATGCGATGTTAACAAATTTCTCTTCTTCATAACTGCTTTCCTTGCTGTTGTCAGTCTACATTTTATATCCTCTCTACTTCGACCATCATCACTTATTTTGCTGCCCAAATAGCAAAGGTCATCTACTGTTTAAGGTGTCTCGTTTCCCTTGTCATAACCTTATTTAATTTGGCTGGATTCCATTATCTTTGTTTTGCTTTTGTTGATGTTCATCTTACATCCTTCTTTCATGACAATGTCCATTCCATTCAAATGCTCTTCCAAGTACTTTGCTGTCTCTGACAGAATTATAGTTTCTTTCTTTCTTTTTTTCTTTCTCGGGCCTTTGTCCCGCTCCAACGCGGGGTCGGCTTTGTTATGACGGATTTGGCAGTGTTACTATCTTTGGCCGGATGCCCTTCTGCCACCACCCCGAACCCCCCCAGGACAGAAGTAGTGTACCCCAGCTGTCTGCGTCTAGTGTAAGTCAGGAAATAGTGAGAACGTTTCTCAAATGTCTGTGAGTCGTGTAACTGAGGCGGAACTTGGGGACCAGCCCGGTATTCACCTAGCGGGATGTGGAAAACAACCTAAAAACCACATCCAGACTGGCCCGCATACCGGCCCTCGTCGTTAATCCGCCGGGCGGATTCGATCAGGGGCCGGCGCGCCTACCCGAGTCCAGGAAGCAGCGCATTAGCGCTCTCGGCTACCCTGGCGGGTTCTGACAGAATTACAGTGTCATCATCAAACTTCAAAGTTTTTATTTCTTTTCCCTGAACTTTAATTCGTGCCCCTATTTTGCTTTGGATTCCTTCCCTGCTTGTTCAATGTACAGACCGAATAACATCGGGGATAGGCTACAACCCGCCGGCCGGTGTGGCCGAGCGGTTCTAGGCGCTACAGTCTGGAACCGCGCGACCGCTACGGTCGCAGGTTCGAATCCTGCCTCGGGCATGGATGTGTGTGATGTCCTTAGGTTAGTTAGGTTTAAGTAGTTCTAAGTTCTAGGGGACTGATGACCTAAGATGTTAAGTCCCATACTGCTCAGAGTCATTTGAACCATTTGATAGGCTACAACCCAGTCTTACACCCTTATCAACGACTGCTTCCTTTACTCTTACAACAGCCGTTTGGTTTCTGTACAAGTCCTAAATAGCCTTTCGCTCCATGTATTTTACCCCCGCTACCTTCAGAATTTCAGAGACGGTATTCCAGTCAACATTGTCAAAAGCTTTCTCGAAGTCTGCAAGTGCTGTAATGGTAGGCTCACCTTTCCTTAACCAATCTTCCAATATAAGTTGTGGGGTCAGTACTGCCTCGCGTGTTCCTACATTTGTCCGGGATCCAAACTGTTCTCCCTCAGGGTCAGCATCTAACAGTTTTTCCAGTCTTCTGTAAAGAATTCGTGTTAGTATTTTGCAACCATGGCTTATTAAACTGAAAGTTCGGTAATTTTCACAACTGTCAGCAACTGCTTTGAAACTTCCTGGCAGATTAAAACTGTGTGCCCGACTGAGACTCGAACTCGGGACCTTTGCCTTTCGCCGGCAAGTGCTCTACCATCTGAACTACCGAAGCACGACTCACGCCCGGTGCTCACAGCTTTACTTCTCCCAGTATCTCGTCTCCTACCTTCCAAACTTTACAGAAGCTCTCCTGCGATCCTTACAGAACTAGCACTCCTGAAAGAAAGGATACAGCGGAGACATGGCTTAGCCACGGCCTGGGGGATGTTTCCAGAATGAGATTTTCACTCTGAAGCGGAGTGTGCGCTGATATGAAACTTCCTGGCAGATTAAAACTGTGTGCCCGACTGAGACTCGAACTCGGGACCTTTGCCTTTCGCGGGCAAGTGCTCTACCATCTGAGCTACCGAAGCACTACTCACGCCCGGTACTCACAGCTTTACTTCTCCCAGTATCTCGTCTCCTACCTTCCAAACTTTACAGAAGCTCTCCTGCGATCCTTACAGAACTAGCACTCCTGAAAGAAAGGATACAGCGGAGACATGGCTTAGCCACGGCCTGGGGGATGTTTCCAGAATGAGATTTTCACTCTGAAGCGGAGTGTGCGCTGATATGAAACTTCCTGGCAGATTAAAACTGTGAGCCCGACTGAGACTCGAACTCGGGACCTTTGCCTTTCGCGGGCAAGTGCTCTACCATCTGAGCTACCGAAGCACTACTCACGCCCGGTACTCCCAGCTTTACTTCTGCCAGTATCTCGTCTCGTACCTTCCAAACTTTACAGAAGCTCTCCTGCGAACCTTGCAGAACTAGCACTCCTGAAAGAAAGGATACAGCGGAGACATGGCTCAGCCACAGCCTGGGGGATGTTTCCAGAATGAGATTTTCACTCTGCAGCGGAGTGTGCGCTGATATGAAACTTCCTGGCAGATGAAAACTGTGTATCCGACCGAGACTCGAACTCGGTACCTTTGCCTTTCGCGGGCAAGTGCTCTACCATCTGAGCTACCGAAGCACGACTCACGCCCGGTACTCACAGCTTTACTTCTGCCAGTATCTCGTCTCGTACCTTCCAAACTTTACAGAAGCTTTCCTGCGAACCTTGCAGAACTAGTAGACGAGATACTGGCAGACGTAAAGCTGTGAGTACCGGGCTTGAGTCGTGCTTCGGTAGCTCAGATGCTAGAGCACTTGCCCGCGATTGGCAAAGGTCTCGAGTTCGATTCTCGGTCGGGTACACAGTTTTAATCTGCCAGGAAGTTTCATATCAGCGTACACTCCGCTGCAGAGTGAAAATCTCATTCTGGAAACATCCCCCAGGCTGTGGCTAAGCCATGTCTACGCTGTATCCTTTCTTTCTGGAGTGCTAGTTCTGCAAGGTTCGCAGGAGAGCTTCTTTAAAGTTTGGAAGGTAGGAGACGAGATACTGAAGTAAAGCTGTGAGTACCGGGCGTGAGTCCTGCTTCGGTAGCTCAGATGGTAGAGCACTTGCCCGCGAAAGGCAAAGGTCCCGAGTTCGAGTCTCGGTCGGTCTGCCAGGAAGTTTCATATCAGCGCACACTCCGCTGCATACTGAAAATCTCATTCAGCAACTGCTTTTCTTGGAACTGGAATTATTATATTTTTCTTTATGTCTGAGGGCATTTATCCTGTCTCATACATGTAGCACACCAGATGGGAGAATTTTATAGCTAAGTGTGCCAAAGCTATCAAGAGTTCTGACGGAATATCATCTACTCACGGGCCTTACATCTTTCAGAGCTCTATCAAATTCTTCTCGCAGTATCATAACTCCCATCTCATCTTCATCTACCTCCACTTCCTTCGTGGAGTATCCGTCGGCCTTAGCTTTTTGAACCTGAGGTGTAATTGTGAAGATTAACCGGAATATTGATACATATTCTCTTACCTCAAGACATGTTCTGTGAATAGCGTAGTCTAATGATTTTTATTTTTATTTATAGTACTTAATTACGTCGAAAGTGAAAGAGCTACTATTAGGAGGCTTGTAAGAAGTTTCCTGCAGTATCGGCCATTGTCTTTTCTGTGATAATATGGATTGGACACTGCACTGACACTTGACTATGAGAAGAAGAATAACCAGCGAGAGGTGACGTTCAGCGAGTAAGGGTGTGAAATGTCAGAAGTTTAACGTGGTAGAGAAAGTAGAAAATCTGAAAAGGGAAATGTAGAGGCTGAAACAATATATAGTGGGGGTCAGTGATGTGAAATGGAAAGAAGACAAGGATTTCTGGTCAGATGAGTATAGGGCAATATCAACAGCAGCAGAAAGTGTTATAATGGGAGTAGGAGTGGTCATGAATAGGAAGGTAGGGTAGAGAGTGAGTTATTCTGAACAGTTCAGTAATAGGGTTGTTCTCACCAGAATCGACAGAATACCAACACCGACAACAATAGTACAGTTACACATGCCTACAACGCAGGCAGAGGGTAAAGAGATAGAGAAGTGTGTGAGGCTACTGAACGGGTAAATCAGTACGTAAAGGGAGATGAAAATCTAATAGTCGTGGAGGACTGGAATGCGTTGTAGGGGAGGGAATGGAACAAAGGGTTAGGGGAGATTATGGGCTTGGTAGCAGGAAATTATGGGCTTGGTAGTAGGAATGAGAGAGAAGAATGATTAATTGAGTTCTTCAGTAAATTTCAGATGGTAATAAGGAATAATCTGTGCGAGGATCGCAGGAGGAGGAGTATGCTTGGGAAAGGGAGGGAGGTACAGGAAGATTTCAGTTAGATTCCATCCCGGTCACGCAGAGATTCCGAAATAAGATATTGTATTGTAAGGCGTGCCCAGGAGCAAATACACAGTCAAACAACAATTTAATGTTGATGAAATGTTGGCTGAAGTTTAAGAGGTTAGTCAGGAAGAATCAGTGCGCAAAGTAGTGGGATTCGGAAGTACTAAGGAATGAACAGATACGCTTGAAGTTCTCTAAGGCTATAGATACCATGATAATGAATAGCTTCGTAGGCAGTTCAGTTAAAGAGGAATGGACTTCTCTAGGAAAGACATTCACAGAAGTTGGGAAGAAAAACGTACGTACAGGGAAGATAGCACTAACGAACCGTGGATAACAGAAGAAATACTTCACTTGATTGGCAAGAGAAAGAAGTACAAAAATGTGCAGGGAAATTCAGGAATACAGTAATACAGGTAACATAGGAACGAGATAAATAGGAAGTGCAGGGAAACTAAGGCGCAATTACTGCATGAAAAACGTGAATAAATGGAAAAGGAAATGATTCTCGAAAGGGCAACTCAACATATAGAAAAGTCAAAACAGCTTTCGCTAAAATTAAAATGTAGAGTGGTAGTATTAAGAGTGCAATGGGAATTCCATTTTTAAATGCAGAGGACAGAGCGGATATGTGGAAATGGTATATTGAAGCCCTCGATGAGTAGGAGATTGTAATAGGAGAGGGAACAGGAGTAGACAGGCAAGAGATAAAAGACCCACTATTGGAATAAAAATTTAAAAGTGCTTTGGATTATTTAAGATCATATAAGGCAAAAGGGATCGATAATATTCCAGCGAAATTTATAAAATTATTAGGGGAGGTAGCAAGAAAACGACTATTCACGTTGGTGCGTAGAATGTATGAGTCTGGCGACAAACGATCCGACTTTCGGAAAAATATCATTCACACAATTCCGAATTGCAAAAGCTGACAAGAGCGAGAATTATATCGCAGTCAGCTTAACAGCTCATGCATCCAAGTTGCTGACAAGAACGGTATACAGAAGAATAGAAAAGAAAATTGTGGATGTGTTAGGTGATGATATGTTTCGCTTTAGGAAAGGTAAAGGCACCACAAAGGCAATTCTGACTTAACGGTTTATAATGGAAGCAAGAAAAATCAAGAGACGTTCATACGATTTGTCGACCTGAAAAGAGCATTCGACAATGTAAAATGATGCAAGATGTTCTAAATTCACAGAAAAATAGGGATAAGCTTTACGGAAAAACAGGTAATATACAATATGTGCAAGAACCAAGAGGGAACAACAAAAGTGGAAGACCAAGAATGAAGCGCTCGGATTAAAAAGGGTGTAAGACAGGGACGCAGTCTTTCGCCCCTACTGTTCAATGTATGCATCGAAGAAGCAATGACGGAAATAAAAGAAAGGTTCAAAAATGGGATTAAAATTCAGGGCGAAAGTATGTCACTGAGAAGATTCGCTGTGTCATTGTTATCATCAGTGAAAGTGAAGCAGAGTTAGAGAATGTGTTACTGAAATGAACAACAGTCTAGTTAGTACAGAATATAAATCGAAGAAAGGTGAAAATAATGAGCTGTGGAAAATATGAGAACGGCGAGAAACTAAAGTTCAGAATTGGTATCACGAAATAGACGAAGTTAAGGGATTCTGCTATCAAGGCAGCAAAATAACAAGTTATGGGCAGAAGAAGACATAAAAAGCAGACTAGCACTCGCAAAAAGGGCATTCCTGCCAAGAGAAGTCTTCTGGTATCAGACATTGGCCTTCGTATGCAGAAGTAATAGCTGAGAATGTTTGTTGGAAGCAGGGCATTCTGTGGCTTCGGAAAACGGGAACAGGAGAGAATCGAAGAATTTGAAGCGTGTTGCTCCAGCAGAATGTTGAAAATTAGGTGGACTGACAAGGAATGAGGAGTCTCTCCGCAGAATCGACGAGGAAAGGAACAGATGGAAAACACTGACGAGAAGAAGGTACATGATGGCAAGACATCTTTTACGACATCAGGGAATAACTTCCATGGTACAAGAGGGAGTTGTAGAGGGTAAAAACAGTAGAGGGAAACAAAGACTGGAATACATCAAGCAGATAATTCAGGACGTATGCATGTCCGAAGTAATATTACATTGTTCTTCTGAGCACCGCAGGCACTGCAACATCGTAACAGAAGTAATACCGCCAAACTTCACCCATGTGTGTGATTTTTATTTTTATCTCCAAGTTAAAAACTTTATCTGGAGGCTTCAAAATTAGTCTGCTACCGGCAACACAGCGGGAATTGCACAACCGAGCGGATGCAGCAACAGTTCGCAGCATCGTTCATGACAAACTTTCAACATCGGTTTTTCAGAAAATGTTATCGTATGCGTGGTATACATCAAAATGTATTCCAGTAAACGTTTTTAAATGCAGACCAAGTTTTTTTCCACGAATCTAGGTCTTTGAAGGAAACGGGAGACATGTAACAGAGTGAGTGAAAGACTAAAAGCGACCAAAATAAAATTTTTAATTCTTTAGTAATCGAAGTCGTTCAAGAAATTTTTCGCCTACCTTCTTATTATTCCCTGTTTTACTTACTTTATTACTTTATGAAACCTCTCATACCTACCAATTTCGAAACGGAAAAATTAAAAGAAAAACAAAAACTGCTGAATACAGCTGGAACTGAACATAGGTTCTTCGATACGCAGCTTTCGTTCTACATTTCTCACTTTATAAGCTGCAGTCGAGAAAGTTTCTTTCCTAGATTTCTAGGGAAATATGCGTTTGCTGACCCCATATATGTTGATGCAAAATAGTGAATTTTCAAATGTCTTTGGACCCCGTTAGTTCTGAGTCGATTGCATGTCATGAACTTTAGTGATAGTTTTCTCAAAAACAAAGGGGGGGTGGTGGTTTTCGAGACAAAATATCTTAAAAGTCTTTAATTTTAGGTTGTACACAAGCGACATTCTAAATATGAGTCGTATCAGTTGGCGTACCTGAGGCCTTCCCCTAGCAAACAGCGATTGAAGCCGATCACGCTGAATCAGTATTAAGGAAGGCGAACGTGAGGTTTAGGTTGTTAATGGACACCGAATGAATTCAGATACGTGGTAGTTGGATCGTAGCTATACGAAACGAAAATGCGACAGAAACTCCCGGAGAACTTAATTGGTTATCTGTGGAAGAAAAATGATCTAGTTGTTACGAAAACCTGTTGGGTAGATTTACAATTTAAATTTATACCTTGTGTTTAAATAAGATTTACAGTGTTCAGTTTTTTGTATTATATCTGTCAGTCACAAGTATTACTCGTGAGACCGTGTGTAAAGAGAAAGAATCTGTACAAACAAGCTACTGTGTGGCAAAGACTTGGTGCTATATAATTGTCGTCAAAGAACCTACTCATGTATGTCATCCTTTTTAAGTCATCTGTTTTTTCTTGAGCGCACATCATTTCCTTCATTAATTATTCTGCTCTTTTCATTTTCAGAAGTAAGTGTAGTGTAACGAATTTTGTGTTAATAATAACGGCACTTCAATTCAAAAACTAGTTTCATTTATTAAACGGAAGTCATCTGTTCAGTGTATGTGAAATTATCGGCCATATGAAAAACACTGGGATCGGGTTATTAAGTGATTAAAACGATTCTGCGACAGTTGCATACTATCGTTAAACATTTTAGTATTTTTCACAAAGAACCTGCTAAAACGAAGACCGATTATATTTCAACTAGTATTTCATTGCATGAGAATTTCAATCACTTACGTGGTCAGAATCCACTAAACAATAACTAAGCCAAAATTGCACATTGGCGTAATTCAGGTAACAGGTTGCTATGGAACCTCTCTTTTTAAGAGATCATTTCGAAGTAAGTTTCATGTATCAGTTTTAATTTTCAGTTGCATCGCTTTTCGAGCGTGTCTACTCGGTGCGACAGCTTATTGATCCGATAACTTGACGTAAATATTTCTATTATTTGCGGTCTAATATTTTAGAGATCAGTTCTCAGGTCACTGTAAAATATAGACGGGAAGGTACGCTTCAGGTTATGCGACTATGAAGATCTCAGCATGCCACATAACTTAAGAGAGATCAGGACACCTAGAGAGGCAGATAGACACATTTCCCTCGTTAAATCCTAGATTGTCATAAGGACAAATATCGATAATATTGTCCTATATGCGTCGTGCAGTGGTGTGCGATGTAGTTGTAGCTAATATACAGTAATTAGCGATAGCGCTCTATGTTGGTTATCAGTGCTGCATAGCTTTAGACGCGTCGGCCTCATTTCTTACAGAAACGCACAGTTCCTTTCAAGTTCCACTGTTAGACCGCCCTGGGCTGTGAAATGCCGCCACTGGCGCGTTCCCTCCCAGCCCCCGGGAAGGTCGCAGACGGCTCGGCGGGCTGGAGCGAGGGGACCCTTCCAGCCTGCAGCCTCCAGCTCCAGAGGAGCAGTTTTTGCCGAGACTGCCGGTCGCTACCTGGAGTCCTGGACAGGCACATTCTCCTCTGGCGGCGCATAAGGGGGCACAATGACGGGCCACAGCCTCCTTGGACACTCCACACTGTCAAGGTCACCGTCCCAGTACACTGGCAACTAGAAGAAAGAAGGGAAAAACATTAATATAATATAATCGCCATGTTTCTGGTGAAATATGTGCAACGTAACATTCAAATACCGGTGCTTCTAAGAAAAGCCATGTGAGTAAATCGGATGAACTTGAAAAATGGTTCAAATGGCTCTGAGCACTATGCGACTTAACATCTGAGGTCATCAGTCGCCTAGAACTTAGAACTAATTAAACCTAACTAACCTAAGGACATCACACACATCCATGCCCGCGGTAGGATTCGAACCTGCGACCGTAGCGGTCGCTCGATTCCAGACTGTAGCGCCTAGAACCGCACGGCCAATCCGGCCGGCGGATGAACTTGAAGTCTCACAAAGTGCTTTTGAGCCACTGCATTCTGGTGTTCAGATCAGCCTTCACAAATACATCTATGTCAACATCTACATGCCTGCTCTGCAATTTACAACTAAGTGCCTGGCAGAGGGTCCATCGAACCACCTTCAGTCTATTTCTGTGGCTGGTGCGACGTCACTCATCTCGTCTTGTTGTACGGCTTCCTGTAAACCATTCGGGACACACTCGTGGGACTGCCGAAACAATTCACTCCACACGAGCAGCAATTTTCCGGGCAGAAGCGTCACGTTCACTCATGCCTTTTGCATTTGATATTCCCTGTTGACGGCACTTATTACTTCGTGAGAATAAAGACCTAATTGTGTCTCACAAGAACTATATTCTAGAATGAAATTTTCACTCTGCAGTGGAGTGTGCGCTGATATGAAATTTTCTGGCAGATTAAAACTGTGTGCCGGACCGAGACTCAAAATCGGGACCTTTGCCTTTCGCGGGCAAGTGCTCTACCAACCGAGCTACCCAAGTACGACTCACGCCCCGTCCTCACAGCTTTACTTCTGCCAGTATCTCACCTCCTACCTTCCAAACTTCACAGAAGCTCTCCTGCGAACCTTGCAGAACTAGAACTCCTGGAAGAAAGGATGTTGCGGAGACATGGCTTAGCCACAGCCTAGGGGTTGTTTCTAGAATGAAAGTTGGTAGAGCACTTGCCCGCGAAAGGCAAAGGTCCCGAGTTCGAGTCTCGGTCCGGCAGACAGTTTTAATCTGCCAAGAAGTTTCATATCAGCGCACACTCCGCTGTAGAGTGAAAATTTCATTCTAGAAACCCCCCCCCCCCCCAGGCTGTGGCTAAGCCATGTCTCCGCAATATCTTTTCTTTCAGGAGTGCTAGTTCTGCAAGGTTCGCAGGAGAGCTTCTGTAAAGTTTGGAAGGTAGGAGACGAGGTACTGGCGGAATTAAAGCTGTGAGGATGGGGCGTGAGTCGTGCTTGGGTACCTCAGCTGGTAGAGCACTTGCCCGCGAAAGGCAAAAGTCTCGGGTTCGAGTCTCGGTCCGTCAGACAGTTTTAATCTGCCAGGAAGTTTCAAGAACGATATTCTCTGAATCCGCACTGACTATTTATCAGTAAATTGTTCTCTTCGAGGTAATTCATAATTTTCGGACACAGTATGTGTTCCAAAACCCTAATGCTAATTGACGTTAGTGATATGGGTCTATAATTCGGGGCATTGTTCATATTCCTTTCTTGGGTATTTCTATGCCTTGTGCAACTTTCCATTATCTAGGTACGAAACTTTCAATAAGTTAGTGGTTGTACATGATAAGTGTGGAGCTATCGTATCAGCAGACTATCTACATCTACATCTACATCTACATCTATACTCCGCAAGCCACCCAACGGTGTGTGGCGGAGGGCACTTTACGTGCCACTGTCATTACCTCCCTTTCCTGTTCCAGTCGCGTATGGTTCGCGGGAAGAACGACTGTCTGAAAGCCTCTGTGCGCGCTCTAATCTCTCTAATTTTACATTCGTGATCTCCTCGGGAGGTATAAGTAGGGGGAAGCAATATATTCGATACCTCATCCAGAAACGCACCCTCTCGAAACCTGGCGAGCAAGCTACACCGCGAAGCAGAGCGCCTCGCTTGCAGAGTCCGCCACTTGAGTTTGTTAAACATCTGCGTAACGCTATCACGGTTACCAAATAACCCTGTGACGAAACGCGCCGCTCTTCTTTGAATCTTCTCTATCTCCTCCGTCAACCCGATCTGGTACGGATCCCACACTGATGAGCAATACTCAAGTATAGGTCGAACGAGTGTTTTGTAAGCCACCTCCTTTGTTGATGGACTACATTTTCTAAGGACTCTCCCAATGAATCTCAACCTGGTACCCGCCTTACCAACAATTAATTTTATATGATCATTCCACTTCAAATCGTTCCGCACGCATACTCCCAGATATTTTACAGAAGTAACTGCTACCAGTGTTTGTTCCGCTATCATATAATCATACAATAAAGGATCCTTCTTTCTATGTATTCGCAATACATTACATTTGTCTATGTTAAGGGTCAGTTGCCACTCCCTGCACCAAGTGCCTATCCGCTGCAGATCTTCCTGCATTTCGCTACAATTTTCTAATGCTGCAACTTCTCTGTATACTACAGCATCATCCGCGAAAAGCCGCATGGAACTTCCGACACTATCTACTAGGTCATTTATATATATTGTGAAAAGCAATGGTCCCATAACACTCCCCTGTGGCACACCAGAGGTTACTTTAACGTCTGTAGACGTCTCTCCGTTGATAACAACATGCTGCGTTCTGTTTGCTAAAAACTCTTCAATCCAGCCACACAGCTGGTCTGATATTCCGTAGGCTCTTACTTTGTTTAACAGGCGACAGTGCGGAACTGTATCGAACGCCTTCCGGAAGTCAAGAAAAATAGCATCTACCTGGGAGCCTGTATCTAATATTTTCTGGGTCTCATGAACAAATAAAGCGAGTTGGGTCTCACACGATCGCTGTTTCCGGAATCCATGTTGATTCCTACATAGTAGATTCTGAGTTTCCAAAAACGACATGATATTCGAGCAAAAAACATGTTCTAAAATTCTACAACAGATCGACGTCAGAGATATAGGTCTATAGTTTTGCGCATCTGCTCGACGACCCTTCTTGAAGACTGGGACTACCTGTGCTCTTTTCCAATCATTTGGAACCTTCCGTTCCTCTAGAGACTTGCGGTACACGGCTGTTAGAAGGGGGGCAAGTTCTTTCGCGTACTCTATCAAAGGAACCTGACTGATATGCAGTCTGGATAGGAGGCCTTGCCTTTATTAAGTGATATAAGCTGCTATGCTACACCGAATATATCTGCTTCTAAGTTACTCATGTTCACAGTTGTCGTAGATTCGAATTCTGGAGTATTTACTTCGTCTTCTTGGGTGAAGGTGTTTCGGAAAACTATGTTTAGTAACTCTGCTTTAGTGTCACTACCATCAGTGACATCACCATTTTTATCACACACTAGGGATTGAATCCTGCCGCTGGTATACTTTACATACGACCAAAATCTCTTTGGTTTTATGTTAGGTTTCGAGACACTATTTCGTTGTGAAAACTATTAAAAGCCGGCCGGAGTGGCCGTGCGGTTCTAGGCGCTACAGTCTGGAACCGAGCGACCGCTACGGTCGCAGGTTCGAATCCTGCCTCGGGCATGGATGTGTGTGATGTCCTTAGGTTAGTTAGGTTTAATTAGTTCTATGTTCTAGGCCACTGATGACCTCAGAAGTTAAGTCGCATAGTGCTCAGAGCCATTTTTTGAAACTATTAAAAACATGGGTGTGTGTGTTTGTCCTTAGGATAATTTAGGTTAAGTAGTGTGTAAGCCTAGGGACTGATGACCTTAGCAGTTAAGTCCCATAAGATTTCACACATATTTGAACATTTTTTTTTTTTTTTGAACATTAAAAGCATCTCTCATGGAAGTTCGCGCTAAATTTCCAGCGTCTGTAAAACTTCGCCAGTCTTCGGGATTTCGCTTTCTTTTAAATTTGGCATGCTTTTTTCGTTGCTTCTGCAACTGTATTCTGACCCGGTTTTGTGTACCATGAGGATCAGTACCACAGCTTATTAATTTGTGTGGTATAAATCTCTCAGTTGCCATCGATACTATTTCCTTGAAATCAAACTACTACACAGAGTGAATGAAAAATACATATGCATTAGGGACGGAATCCCATTTAATTGCTGATCCTACGACCTCTCTTAGAAGGTAGACTGAAGAGAGACAAAGATATATTTTTAGCATTTGTAGATTTAAAGCTTTTGCCAATGCTGATTGGAACACACTCTTCGAAATTATGGAGGAGCGAGAGATTATCTTCAATGTTTACAAAAATCAGACTTCATTTATAACAGTAGAAGGATTTGATAGGTAAGCAGTAGTTGAGAAGCGAATAAAACAGGATTGTAGCCTCTCCTAGATGTTATTCAGGACTCCAAGGAGAAAGTTGGAAAGAGAGTTAAAGTTGAGGAAGAAGAAATAAAAACTTTCAGGTTTGCCAGTGGCAGTGTTACTCAGCTAGAGGTGGCAACGGGGTCTGCACATGATTTGAATGTAACGGAGAGTGTCTTGAAAACAGGTTATGAGATAAACATTAATAAAAGTGAAGCAAGAATAATGGAATGTAGGGGGAGTTCGGCCGCCATATTACAAATCCTTTTTAGTTAACGCCACTTCGGTGACTTGCTGGTCGATGACGATGATTAAGGACACACAACACCCAGTCCCCTGTCGGGAATCGAAACCGGGCACCCTGCACGATAAGCGGAAACGCTACCGCTACGCTACGGAGGCGGACAATGGAGTGAATAATGGAATGCGGTAGAATTAAATCTGGCGATGCTGAGAGAATTAGATTAGGAAATGGGGCACTCAAAGTAGTACACGGGTTTTGCTATTAGCTAACGTCGAAACCAGGTTTAAATGTTCAGAAATCATTTTTAAGGTATTACTCTGGAGTGTAGCTTTGTATGAAAATCAAACTGGGACGATGAACAGTTCAGAGAAGAAGAGAAAGATTTTTAAATGTGGTGCAACAGGAAAATACTCAAAATTAGTTGGGTAAGTCGAGAAGATAATGAGGAAGTATTGAAGCCGAAGGTAGGTGAAGAAATCGGATGAAGGTAATATTGGACCAGAACGACTACATTCTGATGTTCAAATCAACCTCCACAGCTATTACACAGTGTTTCAAAAATATTTATGCATACTTTGAGGGCTAAAAATGGCTCCGAGCACTATTGGACTCAACTGCTGTGGTCATAAGTCCCCTAGAACTTAGAACTACTTAAACCTAACTAACCTAAGGACATCACACACATCCATGCCCGAGGCAGGATTCGAACCTGCGACCGTAGCGGTCGTGCGGTTCCAGACTGTAGCGCCTTTAACCGCTCGGCCACTCCGGCCGGCACTTTGAGGGCAGAATCCTACATATACAAATCTGCTTGCTAAAAACCATTCAAAAGTCAAGTTCACACAAAATACTTTTCTATTCAAGACAATCGGTTTCAACAGTCCTAGCTGCCATCTCATGTCTGAAACATTTTTGTGTAGTAAAACATGTCGATTTTACACTGAACCCCATGCACAAGATGTCAAGGGGATAAAACTCAGCACATTGTAAACGTTTGTCATCACTAAAATATTTCTTATTCAAGGCAACCGGTTTCAACAGTCTTAACTGTCATCTTCAGTTATGAAACATTTTTCTGTACTAAAACTTGTTCATTTTACACCGAACCTCATTCACAAGATGTCAAGTGGATAAAACTTGGCACGTTATAAACGTTTGTCATCGCTAAAATATTTTTTATTGAAGGCAATCGCTTTCAACAGTCTTAGCTTTCATCTTCAGGTCTGAAGCGCTTTTCTGTAGTAAAATATGTTCATTTTCCGCCGAACCTCATGCACAAGTGTCAAGTGGGTGAAGTATCTACCTGCATACTCGCACGGGCGGATCCGTATTCGGAGTGTGAGGGTCACCGAGTTTTACTGTCTCCCATTCGTCCGACCTACTGCCGCCACCCCCGCCCCCCCTTCCCCCACCTTCCCGCCTTCCGGCACGTATAACTTTCTGTCACTGCCACTGTCAAGTGGCCACAAATTAGATTTGTTATTTGTTAACGTCGAATTTAAATTTAAATGTTAGGAAATCTTGGATTTTTAATAATAATAACAATAAGAGTGATTTCAGGTGTGCCGCACGGGAGTGTCGTAGCACCGTTGCTATTCACAATATACATAAATGACCTTGTGGATGACATAGGAACTTCACTGAGGCTTTTCGCGGATGACACTGTGGTATATAGAGAGGTTGTAACAATGGAAAATTGTACTGAAATGCTGGAGGATCTGCGACGAATTGACGCATGGTGCAGAGAATGGCAATTGAATCTCAATGTAGACAAGTGTAATGTGCTGCGAATGCATAGAAAGAAAGATCCCATATCATTTGGCTACAATATAGCAGGTCAGCAACTGGAAGCAGTTAATTCCATAAATTATTTGGGAGTAGGCATTAGGAGTGTTTTAAAATGGAATGATCATATAAAGTTGATCGTTGGTAAAGCAGATGCCACACTGAGATTCATTGGAAAAATCCTAAGGAAATGCAATCCGAAAACAAAGGAAGTAGATTACAGTACACTTGTTCGCCCACTGCTTGAATACTGCTCAGCAGTGTGGGATCCGCACCAGATAGGGTTGATAGAAGAGATAGAGAACATCCAACGGAGAGCAGCGCGCTTCGTTACAGGATCATTTAGTAATCGCGAAAGCGTTACGGAGATGATAGATAAACTCCAGTGGAAGACTCTGCAGGAGAGACGCTCAGTAGCTCGATACGGGCTTTTGTTGAAGTTTTGAGAACATACGTTCACCGAGGAGTCGAGCAGTATATTGCTCCGTATATCTAGCGAAGAGACTATGAGGATAAAATCAGAGAGATTAGAGCCCACACAGAGGCATACCGACAAACCTTCTTTCCACGAACAATTTTTTTTTTTTTTTGGTCATCAGTCTACTGACTGGTTTGATGCGGCCCGACACCACGAATTCCTTTCCTGTGCTAACCTCTTCATCTCAGAGTACCACTTGCAACCTACATCCTCAATTATTTGCTTGACGTATTCCAATCTCTGTCTTCCTCTACAGTTGTTGCTGCCATTAACAGCTCCCTCTAGTACCATGGAAGACATTCCCTCATGTCTTAGCAGATGTCCTATCATCCTGTCCCTTCTCCTTATCAGTGTTTTCCACATATTCCTTTCCTCTCCGATTCTGCGTAGAACCTCCTCATTCCTTACCTTATCAGTCCACCTAATTTTCAACATTCGTCTATAGCACCACATCTCAAATGCTTCGATTCTCTTCTGTTCCGGTTTTCCCACAGTCCATGTTTCACTACCATGAAATGCTGTACTCCAGACGTACATCCTCAGAAATTTCTTCCTCAAATTGAGGCCGGTATTTGATATTAGTAGACTTCTCTTGGCCAGAAATGCCTTTTTTACCATAGCGAGTCTGCTTTTGATGTCCTCCTTGCTCCGTCCGTCATTGGTTATTTTACTGCCTAGGTAGCAGAATTCCTTAACTTCATTGACTTCGTGACCAACAATCCTGATGTTAAGTTTCTCGCTGTTCTCATTTCTATTACTTCTCATTACCTTCGTCTTTCTCCGATTTACTCTCAAACCATACTGTGTACTCATTAGACTGTTCATTCCGTTCAGCAGATCATTTAATTCTTCTTCACTTTCACTCAAGATAGCAATGTCATCAGCGAATCGTATCAGTGTATCCTTTCACCTTGAATTTTAATTCCACTACTGAACCTTTCTTTTATTTCCATCATTGCTTCCTCGATGTACAGATTGAAGAGTAGGGGCGAAAGGCTACAGCCTTGTCTTACACCCTTCTTAATACGAGCACTTCGTTCGTGATCGTCCACTCTTATTATTCCCTCTTGGTTGTTGTACATATTGTATATGACCCGTCTCTCCCTATAGCTTACCCCTACTTTTTTCAGAATCTCGAACAGCTTGCACCATTTTATATTGTCGAACGCTTTTTCCAGGTCGACAAATCCTATGAAAGTGTCTTGATTTTTCTTTAACCTTGCTTCCATTATTAGCCGTAACGTCAGAATTGCCTCTCTCGTCCCTTTACTTTTCCTAAAGCCAAACTGATCGTCCCCTAGCGCATTCTCAATTTTCTTTTCCATTCTTCTGTATATTATTATTGTAAGCAGCTTCGATGCATGAGCAGTTAAGCTGATTGTGCGGTAATTCTCGCACTTGTCAGCTCTTGCCGTCTTCGGAATTGTGTGGATGATGCAGATGGTATATCGCCAGACTCATATATTCTACACACCAACGTAAATAGTCGTTTTGTTGCCACTTCCCCCAATGATTTTAGAAATTCTGATGGAATGTTATCTATCCCTTCTGCCTTATTTGACCGTAAGTCCTCCAAAGCTCTTTTAAATTCCGATTCTAATACTGGATCCCCTATCTCTTCTAAATCGACTCCTGTTTCTTCTTCTATCACATCAGACAAATCTTCACCCTCATAGAGGTTTTCAATGTATTCTTTCCACCTATCTGCTCTCTCCTTTGCATTTAACAGTGGAATTCCCGTTGCACTCTTAATGTTACCATCGTTGCTTTTAATGTCACTAAAGGTTGTTTTGACTTTCCTGTATGCTTAATCTGTCCTTCCGAGAATCATATCTTTTTCGATGTCTTCACATTTTTCCTGCAGCCATTTCGTCTTAGCTTCCCTGCACTTCTTATTTATTTCATTCCTCAGCGACTTGTATTTCTGTATTCCTGATTTTCCCGGAACATGTTTGTATTTCCTTCTTTCATCAATCAACTGAAGTATTTCTTCTGTTACCCATGGTTTCTTCGCAGCTACCTTCTTTGTACCTATGTTTTCCTTCCGACTTCTGTGATGGCCCTTTTTAGCGATGTCCATTCCTCTTCAACTGCACTGCCTACTGCGCTATTCCTTATTGCTGTATCTATAGCGTTAGAGAACTTCAAACGTATCTCGTCATTCCTTAGTACTTCCGTATCCCACTTCTTTGCGTATTGATTCTTGCTGACTAATGTCTTGAACTTCAGCCTACTCTTCATCACTACTATATTGTGATCTGAGTCTATATCTGCTCCTGGGTACGCCTTACAATCCAGTATCTGATTTCGGAATCTCTGTCTGAGCATCATGTAATCTAATTGAAATCTTCCCGTATCTCCCGGCCTTTTCCAAGTATACCTCCTCCTCTTGTGATTCTTGAACAGAGTATTCGCTATTACTAGCTGAAACTTGTTACAGAACTCAATTAGCCTTTCTCCTCTTTCATTCCTTGTCCCAAGCCCATATTCTCCTGTAACCTTTTCTTCTACTCCTTCCCCTACAACTGCATTCCAGTCGCCCATGAATATTAGATTGTCGTCCCCCTTTACATACTGCATTACCCTTTCAATATCCTCATACACTTTCTCTATCTGTTCATCTTCAGCTTGCGACGTCGGCATGTATACCTGAACTATCGTTGTCGGTGTTGGTCTGGTGTCGATTCTGATTAGAACAACCCGGTCACTGAACTGTTCACAGTAACACACCCTCTGCCCTACCTTCCTATTCATAACGAATCCTACACCTGTTATACCATTTTCTGCTGCTGTTGATATTACCCGATACTCATCTGACCAGAAATCCTTGGTTTCCTTCCACTTCACTTCACTGACCCCTATTATATCTAGATTGAGCCTTTGTATTTCTCTTTTCAGATTTTCTAGTTTCCCTACCACGTTCAAGCTTCTGACATTCCACGCCCCCACTCGTAGAACGTTATCCTTTCGTAGATTATTCAATCTTTTTCTCGTAGTAACCTCCCTCTTGGCAGTCCCCTCCCGGAGGTCCGAATGGGGGACTATTCCGGAATCTTTTACCAATGGAGAGATCATCATGACACTTCTTCAATTACAGGCCACATGTCCTGTGGATACACGTTACGTGTCTTTAATGCAATGGTTTCCATTGCCTTCTGCATCCTCATGTAGTTGATCATTGCTGATTCTTCCGCCTTTAGGGGCAATTTCCCACCACTAGGTCAAGACAGTGCCCTGAACCTCTATCCGCTCCTCCGCCCTCTTTGACAAGACCGTTGGCTGCCGGAAGTCTTCGGCCGCCAATGCTGATTATTTATCAAAACTTAGGCAGTGGCGGGGATCGAACCCGTGACCGAAGACGTTTTGATTATGAATCAAAGACGCTACCCCTAGACCACGGGTACCCACGAACAATACGAGACTGGAATAGAAGGGAGAACCGATAGAGGTACTCAAGGTACCCTCCGTCACACACCGTCAGGTGACTTGCGGAGTATGGATGTAGACGTAGAAGATATAAAGAGTAATATAACCATAATACACTCCTGGAAATTGAAATAAGAACACCGTGAATTCATTGTCCCAGGAAGGGGAAACTTTGTTGACACATTCCTGGGGTCAGATACATCACATGCTCACACTGACAGAACCACAGGCACATAGACACAGGCAACAGAGCATGCACAATGTCGGCACTAGTACAGTGTATATCCACCTTTCGCAGCAATGCAGGCTGCTATTCTCCCATGGAGACGATCGTAGAGATGCTGGATGTAGTCCTGTGGAACGGCTTGCCATGCCATTTCCACCTAGCGCCTCAGTTGGACCAGCGTTCGTGCTGGACGTGCAGACCGCGTGAGACGACGCTTCATCCAGTCCCAAACATGCTCAATGGGGGACAGATCCGGAGATCTTGCTGCCCAGGGTAGTTAACTTACACCTTCTAGAGCACGTTGGGTGGCACGGGATACATGCGGACGTGCATTGTCCTGTTGGAACAGCAAGTTCCCTTGCCGGTATAGGAATGGTAGAACGATGGGTTCGATGACGGTTTGGATGTACCGTGCACTATTCAGTGTCACCTCGACGATCACCAGTGGTGTACGGCCAGTGTAGGAGATCGCTCCCCACACCATGATGCCGGGTGTTGGCCCTGTGTGCCTCGGTCGTATGCAGTCCTGATTGTGGCGCTCACCTGCACGGCGCCAAACACGCATACGACCATCATTGGCACCAAGGCAGAAGCGACTCTCATCGCTGAAGACGACACGTCTCCATTCGTCCCTCCATTCACGCCTGTCGCGACACCACTGGAGGCGGGCTGCACGATGTTGGGGCGTGAGCGGACGACGGCCTAACGGTGTGCGGGACCGTAGCCCAGCTTCATGGAGACGGTTGCGAATGGTCCTCGCCGATACCCCAGGAACAACAGTGTCCCTAATTTGCTGGGAAGTGGCGGTGCGGTCCCCTACGGCACTGCGTAGGATCCTACGGTCTTGGCGTGCATCCGTGCGTCGCTGCGGTCCGGTCCCAGGTCGACGGGCACGTGCACCTTCCGCCGACCACTGGCGACAACATCGATGTACTGTGGAGACCTCACGCCCCACGTGTTGAGCAATTCGGCGGTACGTCCACCCGGCCTCCTGCATGCCCACTATACGCCCTCGCTCAAAGTCCGTCAACTGCACATACGGTTCACGTCCACGCTGTCGCGGCATGCTACCAGTGTTAAAGACTGCGATGGAGCTCCGTATGCCACGGCAAACTGGCTGACACTGACGGCGGCGGTCCGCAAATGCTGCGCAGCTAGCGCCATTCGACGGCCAACACCGCGGTTCCTGGTGTGTCCGCTGTGCCGTGCGTGTGATCATTGCTTGTACAGCCCTCTCGCAGTGTCCGGAGCAAGTATGGTGGGTCTGACACACCGGTGTCAGTGTGTTCTTTTTTCCATTTCCAGGAGTGTAGTTTGTTTACACCAGTGGTTATCACAGTGCTTTTAGTTTTGGGTAGGTCGATCCACGACGAGTTAATTCCACAAGCCATTGTATACTTCAAGGCATAGCAGATAGAAGAGAGAAAAATGATTGCCTTCATGTCCTTACAACAAGCCTCATCTCCCTTCTGCCACAAATGCAGTTCTCTAGAGTTCCTCAGTAGCGTTTCACGAGACGGCCAACAACGACCAGTTCTATAAAATAGATTTATGTGTAGCCTGTCGACAGCTGTTTTAATCTTCCGATCATTGCTACTTACACAGTAACCATTCTCATAGAAACACAACCAAATTTACACAGCGGTTGACAGACTGAAAATTACAGCATTTTCTGGAACTGTACTTTCTAGAAATAAAGATGGCGGACCACTCTTCATCGCCAATTACGTAAACTTTTGAAAAGAAAAAGAATCACTAGTTCACTGCGGAATCAGGCCGACAGTCGAAAGCCATTCAGTACGACAAACTGCCTGTTGGCTTCTGTGTCGGGTTCTTCGGCCGACGTTCATCTAATGACTTTACTGACGTTTCGCCAGCACGAGTGGCTGGCATTGTCAAAGTTCCACCGTCCTTTGCCGAGGGTGAAGCTTTGACTAAGTCAGCCACTCGTACTGGCGAAACGTCACTAAAGTCGTAACATCGGCCGAAAAACCCGAGACAGAAGCCAATAGGCAGTTTGTCAACAAGTGGCCACGAAAGCCGTAACAGTTTTGCCATTCAGTATGTCTACATTTAGAGGCAGCAGCAAATAATGCAGTTTGTGGTGCAAGAAAAAGAATAAAGTTACGTAGCACAGTTTTCCCCGTGCATGGTACGATGAAGAATGGAACAGAAAGAAGCGGGTTACGGCTGAAGCTAAAGGAAGGAGCAAAATAATTAAGTATAGCTCCGATATTCCTCTTTGGACTTAATCCCATTTTTGTGTTCTCAAATCAGTGACCTTGATCAGCAGACGCCAGACGTGAAACACAAGAGTTTATCGCAGAGGACTGGAACTGAAATGTCAGGCCGGTGGCGATCGTTGGCAGAAGCAGGCGTGCCATGTAGCCGCAGCTCCCCACCGGATGTCATATAAACGCTCTCGGCAAACGCATCAAACTAGCTTGAGTACCCTGCCGAGGTAATTGGCTTTTAATGTTTTATACGGCTCGCCCATAAATGCATCCACCCTGCGAGCCACAGCACTTGGTGGGCAGAGAAACACAACGTGTGGATTTCTCCTCCTGTGTCTGCGGCGCTATTGTGGTGACTAGCGTACGGTAAGTCAATTAACTTTCAAATGGCAGTAAATAAAATCCCGTGATGGGAGCTATTATCACAGTGGCGTGCTACTGTGATCACTAGTTTACCGAACAAAAGGCAGATTTTTTTTTTTATGTTTACAGAAAGTGTCATGCATGAATATGTCTAGATTCCACAACGCGCTCATGTTGGCGTTGTGGTTTTTGGTTTCCAATAAGCTATTTATTCGATTCCATACTCCTTCCTTGTACAGGCAATACTTGTTTACGGAATATCAGGTCTAGTATGCGTCAGGAATGAAGTATTTTTAGCGAAAGGAAATCGATACATTGTTTTCAGCTCAGAGACAGACGTCGAATATCCCGCGACAGCCTATTTAAAAAGTTTCAACAACCAGTATTAAACAAAAAATCTGGGAATGTACTACAACCGCTCTCGCATCGTTCTCGTCATGTTCAGGAAGACAACATTAATCCATTTAGTAAGTAGCGTGAATAAAAGGTCGCCATGTGTAAGAGGCTTCAAGCGCACTTTGAATGTATCCTGGTGGCTAAAAGAGCCACTCGCACTTTGAATAAGAAAATGCTATCTGACATTGAAATCAACGTAAAAGATTGGGTCGCCACCAACACTAGCCACACGACACGTAAGAGGTTGCGCTGAGTCGGAAAATCACTCAATTTATTCATAAGAAAAACTCACAACAGAACATTCATTATATAGTCGCTGATAAAGAAAGGGATGTAATTATTAATATGGTCCAGGCATTGTTAACGTGAATCAAATATTGAATAAAGTAAAGAGTTCGTGAAAACTGTGCGTAAGTGCAGCTTGCAGCAACATTCCTGAAAACAAGATCTATTCCAAAGCATTTGTTTTAAATAAAAAAGGATCACTAATTATTGGACCTGTACGCATGGAAACGCTATGACTGGGCTAACAAGGAAAACTACAAGGTAAATGACGTAGGTAACAGAGACGTAACATCGGTACACTGGATAAGATTGGAGGCAAAATTATTTGTTCCTTAAAACATTGATGTAATGCATCTATAGAACTGCTGTCACTTGGCAACTAAGTACAACTGCTTGTGAAACGCTATACGTTTCACAACAGACACGCGTGCCCACGTGGTTCGTGGAGACAATTTGTACGTACCGTGGCCATATTTTAGTAACATCAAACCACGCAATCGCGAACAATTAACATTTTACATGGGACACTTTTGTATAGACGAAGGATAATGACAGAGGGCCAACAAACTTTAATATTAACCCATGTGGATGGTTTCCACCGGACATAAAGTGATGAGACAAAGAAAATCCACAAAGGAGCAAAACTTACCAAGATTTGGAAAAGATTAAAAGGCATACATACGCAGTTGCAGGCCCACAAATATTCACACAGAGCCGAGGGCGCTTCAACATGTTGTAACGGAAGCCTTTAATGGCTTTACTGCACCGAAGTATGCGATACCCTCCAAATTCAACCAGTTTAACGAGTATTTATGATTATAGAAAAGTTATTGTGTATGTTAACAATGATTGCATAACATGTCTGCATAAAAAGTCAAACCATTAAATTATACTGAGTAACTGACCCACACAAAAGTTTATATCACTTGATCACTGATACAGCAAATGTCATCATGTAAAAACACTAAGTTCATCTTAAATAATTAATATGAAGTACGAAAAATAGTGGCCAACTTAGGTATTTTGGATCTCCTTAAATAAAAATCACCCAGTGAAACCTATTTGTTCACTAAGAGCGTTTTCACTCAGTATTCACGAAATCAATCCTATTTTAGACGAAAACCAATGTAATTCTTAATAATTCATGTTATTTACTTATTTATGCAAATTAGAGAAGTCAACTGACAAACTTCTAAAAAACGGCCTTTTTGTAACAAAGAATTATTCTGTCAAGTCAACAAATCTGTCTGTCATTTTAATAACATGTTAAATTATGTCACTCGATGCAAATTAATAACTTTTCTGCACAAATTACGATAACAGATGTACATGTGACTTGTAAACTATATCTCTTTTTAGTAGTTCTTTGACAATGTTATAAATACAAGCAGCAAGAACGGTCGGGAGGCAGTCGGAATGTCACTTTGGTAAAGTGTGTTTGTGTGTTATTGTTTGAGGTGGATAAACAATGCAAAGAACATGTAACGGAAATACTACTTTGTGTTGTGTCATGGTCTTTGGTGGACAGTGGAATTAAGATGGCCACCAGAGTAATAAATATTTGAAGTTTACATATTTGTTGGTTTCGCTCGTTCTTTATCATCAAAAGCATATAAAAAACACGGGACCTCATGTTTTTAACCCTAGACAACCAGATTTAGAGCCAGCATCAGCATCGAGACACAGCAGCGATCCAGCAAGTAGCAGCGATTACCACAACACAATGCATTTTAATGGCGCCAACCTGACATCAAGTGCTAACAAGCTCCGTAAACGGGAGTGAAATAGTGCGATTATAGCAATTAGCTAGATCTACGACCAGGCGACCATTACAATGTACAACACGTTTGTGCCACGTTCTCCTTACGGATCAAAGTCAAGTCTGCATTAGGAATCAAACTGAAAATCTGCAAAAAACCTTTGCATTCCTTGCTGCGACCCAGCAAATCAATCTTTATAAGATGAAATGCGAGACCAAAAGCTGAAAGCTCCCCTCTCGCTATGAGACAACGAGCCACGCGGTCAAACCAACTCACCCTTTTTCGAAGAGACTTGGGCTGCAGACCCTCGGCCAGCTGGAATCAGACTGACCGTCTCCCACACTCCAGCGTCTCCCACGCGACCCCATGGCCAGGAAAGGAGGATGCTAAGTTCACCCAACCTGGATATGATGTGACACCATTATGACGTATATACGGTTTAGTCGATTAGCACACCTATCGACTTTTACGAACGTTCGAGATTCTAAACTGTCGTCAGCTAGTGGTTTGTTTTGACACGTGCGATTCTGAAAACAGCTCAGTGTGGCAGCGTATATGTATTTCGCCAAAATAAAAGTAAAAGAGCTGGATATTAATAGAAATATTCCTGACCGTAGCCTTGAAAACACCACGGACAACACGTTTCGTAAAAAAGTGAAGTCCTCTTATGTCCCGACCAGATTAGATTGTGTGATTGTTGTATTGAATGCTTACGCCGAAAATAATATTTATTTATTATTAACATTTTAGTATGGTTTCATACAATTGGTCTTGTCAGTACATATTAGACTGTAGCAGCATACTCTTGCTGACATTTAAACGAATGGTGCAGAGCACAGCGCTACCCTGTCACAACCTATCGAAAGTTCACAAAAGTCGAATAGTCGATGTACGGTTTTTATCGTTTTCGATGTAGCATGTATACGTCATAATGACGTCACATCGTATCCAAGTCCGGTGAACTTAGCATCCTCCGCCAGGAAAACCCAGAGATGAGGCTCCCGCCACCAACCCATCACCGGTAACTTTCACACAAGGTGAGCAAACCTCTTTGCCTACCTGAAAACTACAGGGGTTGTCCATTCTGTACGACTACCGCTGATTCTCTGCAACAGACTAAACCACCGTATAGCAACATGAAACACACCCACATTCATTCACTCACGCATGCCAGAGAGTTCTGTATCATTGGAAAGCATATAAAATGATAATGAAAGGGGACAACAGGACCCTTTCAAAATGTTCTAAGACGCTTCTAAGCAGTTATTATTCCGGCACTCCACGAGTGAAAGGAACGGCAGGAAAAACTGATCAGTGCTACAACAGCGTTTGCAGCGTATGGATGTAGATCGGGTGTAGACGTAGACGTAGACATCGTGAAAAGCGATGTCAGAGTAGCTCGAGCTTCACGGAAGTTATATATGACCATTTGTATCCACGATAAATGTAAGTTACCTGGTCCAACAGATACGAAGCTCTCTAAAGACATCGGCGGACAACACACTTCCATATCCAGAGGCCGCATCATTTGAAAGTTGTTTCAGAACACAAAAGAACCGGCAGATTATCAACCTTAGTGCATAGGATGTCAGCTGAATAAAAACATAAGACAATTCGGACAGGCACACAGTACTGTTTAATTTACACGAAACCTGGTCAAGGGAAGGCAAGATTCGGTTACGACTGTGGACGGGGCCATAATCAGTTACTATTGGTTGCCTTTTACAGTTACACACATTTATTTTTAAAACAGTAATTCCAGATTCAACAATAAATGGAAAAATACCACACGTTATTAATGAAGGAATAAAAAACTGTGTAAATAATGGTGTTTACAGTGCGTTGCAATTTAGCAAAATGGTTCAAATGGCTCTGAGCACTAGGCGACTTAACTTCTGAGGTCATCAGTCGCCTAGAACTTAGAACTAATTAAACCTAGCTAACCTAAGGACATCACACACATCCATGCCCGAGGCAGGATTCGAACCTGCGACCGTAGCGGTCGCTCGACTCCAGACTGTAGCGTCTAGAACCGCACGGCCACTCCGGCCGGCGCAATTTAGCAAATCACCATAAAATACAGATACAGACAATATTTAAAAAAAGAAAAAAAAAGCCACTGTGATCACGGTTGAAGGCCTTACACGCCAAGAATGTCAATAAATTAAGAATATTTAAGAACTCGCGGCAATTACAAATTACAGGAATTGAAATATTAGAAAGTAAATGGCCACAAACACGGCAGAAGGTATCAGACGCCAATAATGGCAGTAAATAAGGTTTTAAAAAATGATTCAAATGGCTCTGAGCACTATGCGACTTCTGAGGTCATCAGTCGCCTATAACAGAACTACTTAAACCTAACCAACCTAAGGACATCACACACATCCATGCCCGAAGCAGGATTCGAACCTGCGACCGTAGCGTTCGCGAGGTTCCAGACTGTAGCGCCTAGAAATGCTCGGCCACCCTGGCAGGGAAATAAGGTTTAAAGGCTGACTGCTAAAATACAAATATCGATTTTTTTTCCAAAGCAATCATGGCTGAAGGCCTTACACGCCAGGAACGCCAATTATGTAAAAAATTTGGAAACCTGCAATAAAACAGCAAATTCAAGCAAAAGTTAATTAAAAGAAACAAGCAACTAACCACCAAACGGGTGAAATAAGATGATGGTGACCTTGTAACACAACCCTTACACTGCTAGATTTATTCCAGAAGGCGACCAGAACTATTAACTAGACATACATAACCTTTAATGTAGGCCTTACAAGGTATGGTAATAAATAATACAACAATAAAACGCAAGTACCAGTGACAGACGGTGCTCCCAGAATCGACCTCTCAGAAGGTCCGGCAACAAACACTTTCACGAGCGATGAGATAGGCAGCCAAGAGTTGCATTCACTTCACAAGATGGCAACTCAGACTAGTGGCACTCTAAGGAAAGACTAATGATAATCTTGCTGAAGCTACCTGACGTCCGATAAACCAAATGCAAGAATGGAGCAACACGCCAAAGCCGGAACCGGTGGACTGCACTACGCCCCCAGAATACTGTGCATAGAGCACCAGGAACGAGAAAGGAATCACTACCACCAGAGTAGAAGAATCACAAACGGTCGACAATCAAGAAAGCTGTCAAAACTACACGCCTTACTGGACAGCAGCGGCAAGGCGAGGAAACGTACACTGCCGTTACATACACTAACCCCCAGGGCAGGTAACTAGGGCGTTAGCAGCCACCAGGCAAGAAAACTACCGCTGGTTGAAATCAACAAATTGTAACAAGCTGAACGCAGTAAATAGTAATAAGAAGTCGAGGAAAGCTAACCAGATCTGCTTTTCCCAAGCATTCCACTCGCTGCTCTTCACCTCGGCGACACTACGAGCAGTAACACGAACCCGATTCGCAGGTGAATCGCGAGATGTCACAGTGTTTGAGGTCTCTCTACTTGAATTGAAATGCACTCATCTTAAAGCCTGCAGGATCCGGTTTACGACGAGGTCGTGCACTCTCGTGAGCACAGCCTTTCCATCCAGCAGTCCACGCGCGCCACCAGCAGTCCCAGTGTGTTTTCGCACTGCGTGGACCTGGCTCCTCCTGAGTCCCCAACTGACACTCACACGACCCGGAAAATCAACGACGTCGCCCCAAAGATAGGGCAACAGTTACTACATATCGATAACCGCCGCTGCTGCCACTAGCGGACAGGCAACGCTTGCGAAACGAGTGGCGCCAGTCAAGATGAGAGGAAGACAAACAACTGCAACCATTCCAGCTAAAGGATACTGTTGAAACGTCCCCTTTGAAAAAATTATACATGACTGTGCTTAAACTGACACACAATATTTTTAGCGCAACGCAATCTGACTATCAAAAATCCCTACAAAAGAATGGCCCTGACTAACATTAAACTATACCTTTCACAAATCACTTACCTCACAAAAATCCTCATTACTCGAACTACTGCAATACAGCGAGCGCCACTACTGCCAGCTAAATAAAAGATTCAAACTACGGAAGGCACTAACTACTGATAGGCATAGTTAGCAAATGAAAGATTTTAATAGAGAACAAACAATGTATTTACCTTAATAATCATAATATATATGCCATCCAGTCTTACAAATTTCAAATCTCCTCCATTTTTCTCCCCACATCCACCACTGCTGGCGGCTCACCTCCTACTGCGCAACGCTACGCGCTGTTCACATCCAGCTGCCGCTGCCCAACACTACAATGACTACAGTGGGTCAGCATCTATGATGACCCACCAATACCATTATTTCTATAAGGACTGCAGTGGGTCTGCACCTCTGGTGGCCCACCAATACCGGAATCTCTACCGCGACTACAGTGGGTCTGCTCTATGATGACCAATCTTCTTCAAAACGTCGAATGACTCTGCTGTGGGTTTGCTCTGTTGTGGCCCATTACCTTTCTGCATGTCAAGAGTCAGCACTGTCTTTCCGTTGGAAGGACAACACTACTTGTTCAAGACTGCATGGAAATCCACTACTTTCGTGTGCATTGTCTTTTACTGCTCAGACTTTGAGAAAAGAAACGGCAGTTTTACTGTGATGAATGATCAGGACTGTCTTTATGGACTGTGAGAAAATTTTAGCTTTTGACCAACATTGTATCAATAAGTGTGTGCATTTGATATCTTTGTTATTGTAATAATGAAAAATTTTATCAAGTCATTAATGGCCACTGCCCGAAACAATTTGTAAAATTTTTTGTGGGGAGCATGGGGGCTATGTAAGTAGGCTGTTTATGTTTTCTTATCGGCAACGTTACGTAGCGCTCAGTATGAAAATCACTGCCTGTGCTGTGTGCAGTCTGTAGCTAGTTTGCATTCTTGTCTGCCATTGTAGTGTTGGGCTGTTGGCTGTTAACAGTGCGTAGCGTTGCGCAATTGGAGGTGAGCCGCCAGCAGTGGTGGATGTGGGGAGAGAAATGGCGGAGACTTGAAATTTGGAAGACTGGATGGCATATATATTATGATTATTAAGGTAAATACATTGTTTGTTCTCTATTAAAATCTTTCATTTGCTAACTATGCCTATCAGTAGTTAGTGCCTTCAGTAGTTTGAATCTTTTATTTAGCTGGCAGTAGTGGCGCTCGCTGTATTGCAGTAGTTCGAGTAACGAAGATTTTTGGTGAGGTAAGTGATTTGTGAAAGGTACAGGTTAATGTTAGTCAGGGCCATTCGTTTGTAGAGATTTCTGAAAGTCAGATTGCGTTGCGCTAAAAAATATTGTGTGTCAGTTTAAGCACAGTCGTGTATAATTGTTCTAAGGGGACGTTTCACTGTCTGGTCTCCAACAAAGGGCGGAAACCTACAAACAGCACCAACGAGAGCCCCAGCACAGCTCAACGACCAGGCAGTCACAACTATAAGATATCAGAACATACATATATATCCATCAGAACCGAATGGGCGCAGTGCGTCAATAGAAAAACGTTGAAAGATCTTATTTTCCTGCCTATGCTGTTATTTGCTACATCTACATAAATACTCCGGCGGAGGGTACTCTGTATCACTGTCATTTCCTTTTCTATTTATGTGCCTCCGTATGTGTCCTAATTTCTCGTATCCGTTGTATGCTAACGGTATTAGAATCGTTTGGCAGTGAGCTTCAAATGGCGGTTCTCTAAATTTTCTCAACAGTGTTTCTCGAAAAGAACGTCGCCTTCCCTCCAGAAATTCCAGTTCTCGATGCATCTCCGTAACACGTTTGATCCAACCTAGCGGTAACAAATGTAACAGCCCGCCTCTGAATTGTTTCGATGTCTTCCTTCAATCAAACCTGACACAGATCCCAAACACATGAGTACTACTCTAGAACAGGTTGCACAAGCGTCCTAAATGCGGACTCTTTTACAAGTGAACCACTCTTTCCTAAAATTCTCCCAAACACTTTTATCTATGAATACTTTATGTCTTTACAAACAATTAGCTAATTGTGGCCCTTTGGGCTTTTTCAACAAAAATTATTTCGCTTAAAGCTAGACAGCAGTGCGGAGGAAATGCAAAATTTAGTGGCACCTCTGTAAAGAGTTCTGTCCAATCATAGTAGCTATGGACACAACTATCACACTATCGTATACAAGGATAATATTCGTACAGTCCCCATAAAAGTACTATGCGCAGCAGTGTCCGAGTCTTCGCAATTGGCATGCAAGCAAAGGGACAAACAACACACGGGTATAGTGTTTCTAAATATGGTTGTAGTGGGTCAGGTGTAAAGGTGAAGTCAGAGCTCTCGACTTTCAGCTTTTAGATTTCACAACCTTCACCTTCACCTATGGACTCGGGAAACATAAGACAGAGTGTTCTATGCAGACTGATATTGTATCTAGAAGACCCCCAACATGGCATGTACATACACAATTTTTTTCGCTAATGCTCTAATCTGTGTAGTCTAAATTTCTCATACATAGCTGATACAGACTGCTTCTCGTACCCTACAGTTTGGAAATATTTTTACTTTCTAAATGTGTAGTTAACAGAGGAAAGTGAAATGTCAACAACCCAATGTCACAAGTAACAAATGGCAGCTGAGCAATATAAACAAACTAAACAAAATGCACATTTTATAGTCCTCAGGCTTAAAATAGAAAAATAACCAAGAAATTTGTACGATATCTTACAGAAATGAATTCAATTCACAGAAGGTGACACGTAGGTGTCGAAACATGTCTGCACACGTAAAAAACAAGGACCTTGTATTTTGTATAAGGTGGATTTGAAAAAAACCCTAATTTAATTCGCGGGCACGAAAAAAAGGTCAACAGTAGCTTCAACGCGAACAGGATGATTATCTCAGCATTGTTCTTATAAACGTTAATAAATTTAACAGTGATAATACTGAATAGTTTATGTGAATGTATAATGTCCGTAGGAATGGTAAAGTATCATCAATTTTAATGAAAATTAAATCATCAAATTGGAGCACTAGATCTATTTTAAAACAAAATACTATTTTAGTCGCAATTGTCCTGGTCGCTTTTGGTGGTATTTTTACACTTTACTGGTTTCCCTCCTTATGAGTTAGCTAGTATCAGAACCAGTACCTTAATACGAAAGCAACAATTCAAATAGTCATCAAGCGTCCATTGTGCTCGTTTGTGGTGCTACTTTTTTAATGATACTGGTCATGATCGTGACTAATAAATTTTCACCCTGTAAATCCACCTAATGTTCACCATTCTCCTATAGCGCCACATTTCAACAGCTTCGATTCTCTTCCTTTCCCCCAATCCATCATTAACTTTCATACAATGGTATTCTCTAAACACACATGGCCACAAATTCATTCCTCAAATGAAGGCCGATGTTTGACAGCAGTGGATACCTTTTCGCCAGGAATGGCTCCTTTCCCTGCACTTGTGGCCGAGCGGTTCTAGGCGCTTCAGTCTGGAACCGCGCGACCGCTACGGTCGTAGGTTCGAATCCTGCCTCGGGCATGGATGTGTGTGATGTCCTTAGGTTAGTTAGGTTTCAGTAGTTCTAAGTTCTAGGGGACTGATGACCTCAGATGTCAAGTCCCATAGTGCTCAGAGCCATTTCAACCATTTTTTTTCCCTGCACTGTTTATCATATCATACTTGTGTTGCTTCCAAAGTACCAGAATTTGGTGTTAAGTTTATCGCTAATCTCATCTCCCTTATCCCTTACTACTTTCTTCTTACTATATTCTCAGCTCCGGGCATGTGCTCGTTAGACTGTTAAATTCATTTAACAGGTCCTGCTATTCTTCACTGAGAATATCACTATCATCAGTGAATCTTATCATTGATGTCATTTCACCCTGCATTTGAATCCCACTCCTGAAGCTTTAGTGTTACTTCCGTCATTGCTTCTTTGATGTTTCTATTGAATACTAATGGCGAAAGACTACTTCTCTTTATAATCCGAGGACTTCAACTTGATCTGACATTGCCGTTTTTCCCTTTTGGTTCTCGTACATATTGTGTAAAACCGATCTTTTCCTAGAGCTTGCACGAGTTTTCTTGAGAATCAAATAATTAATCTTAGCTCACTAAACCCTCATAAAATTTACGATTGCAGTTGGTATCTCTTCGCTGTTCCCGCCAATTAAGACGCATGAGCGCCACGTGCTCTCGAGTACCTTCATGACAAATTTTGTTGCTAACAGTGGCTGAACTGAAAATTCCTGGCAGATTAGAACTGGGTGCCGGATCGTGACTCGAACTCGGAACCTTTGCCTTACGCGAGCAAGTGCTCACCAACTGAACTACCCAAGCATCACTCACGTCCCTTCCTCACACTTTTACCTGTGCCAGCACCTCGTATCCTACCTTCGAAACTTCGCAAAAGTTCTCCTCCAGACCTTGGGTAAGCCACGTTTGCGCAGTATCCTTTCCCTCACGAGTGCCAGTCCCTCAAGCTTCGCAGGAGAACTTCTGTGAAGTTTGGAAAGGAGGTACTGCCTGAAGTTAAGCTGTGAGGTAGGATCGTGAATCGTACTTAGATATCTCATTGAGCGAGCACATTCCCGCGAAAGGAAAAGGTCCCAATTTCGAGTCTCGGTCCGACACAGTTATAATCTGCCAGGAATTACATTTCAGGGCGTACCCTGGTACAGAATTAAAATTTCATAACGGCTGGAGTCGAGGGACATGAAAGGGAAGCAGTGGTTGGGAAGGGAGTAAGACAGGGTTGTAGCCTCTCCCAGATGTTATTCAATCTGTATATTGAGCAAGCAGTAAAGGAAACAAAAGAAAAGTTTGGAGTAGGTATTAAAATCCATGGAGAAGAAATAAAAACTTTGAGGTTTGCCGATAACATTGTAATTCTGTCAGAGACAGCAAAGGACTTGGAAGAGCAGTTGAACGGAATGGACAGTGTCTTGAAAGGAGGATATCAGATGAACATCAACAAAAGCAAAACGAGGATAATGGAATGTAGTCGAATTAAGTCGGGTGATGCTGAGGGTATTAGATTAGGAAATGAGACACTTAAAGTAGTAAAGGAGTTTTCCTATTTGGGGAGCAAAATAACTGATGATGGTCGAAGTAGAGAGGATATAAAATGTAAACTGGCAATGGCAAGGAAAGCGTTTCTGAAGAAGAGAAATTTGTTAACATCGAGTATAGATTTAAGTGTCAAGAAGTCATTTCTGAAAGTATTTGTATGGAGTGTAGCCATGTATGGAAGTGAAACATGGACGGTAAATAGGTTGGACAAGAAGAGAATAGAAGCTTTTGAAATGTGGTGCTACAGAAGAATGCTGAAGATTAGATGGGTAGATCACATAACTAATGAGGAGGTACTGAATAGGATTGGGGAGAAGAGGAGTTTATGGCACAACTTGACCAGAAGAAGGGATCGGTTGGTAGGACATGTTCTGAGGCATCAAGGGATCACCAATTTAGTATTGGAGGGCAGCGTGAAGGGTAAAAATCGTAGAGGGAGACCAAGAGATGAATACACTAAGCAGATTCTGAAGGATGCAGGTTGCAGTAGGTACTGGGAGATGAAGAAGCTTGCACAGGATAGAGTAGCATGGAGAGCTGCATCAAACCAGTCTCAGGACTGAAGACCACAACAACAACAACAACAACAACGGCTGAATTATTTATTGCTTGATTCGAGTGGTTAGCTGATACTGGTTTAGTAGCAATGTAACGTTTTCCCCGCAAAATAGCTTAGATCGTTGAAACCGGATCTGGTGTTATAAAATAACACTGTAGCTGATGCTGTGGATTGTTTCCAGACAGTCGTACACTAAATCCGAAAAGGACAGCGACTTGGCAAAAAACTGGTCGCGCTCTGCTTTAGCAGAACACTGTATTTACAGTTTGGAAAAAAAACTGCAACACCAAAAAGGAGTTGTGTCACATAAACGAAAGTTGGAAGGGGTGTTTCTACTTCTGAAAGGTGATGTCTATTCGAATATCGCGCCAGTCGCATATAAGTGACGAAAGTACAGGGTGTTTCAAAAATGACCGGTATATTTGAAACGGCAATAAAAAATAAACGAGCAGCGATAGAAATACACCGTTTGTTGCAATATGCTTGGGACAACAGTACATTTTCAGGCAGACAAACTTTCGAAATTACAGTAGTTACAATTGTCAACAACAGATGACGCTGCGGTCTGGGAAACTCTATAGTACGATATTTTCCACATATCCACCATGCGTAGCAATAATATGGCGTAGTCTCTGAATGAAATTACCCGAAACCTTTGACAACGTGTCTGGCGGAATGGCTTCACATGCAGATGAGATGTACTGCTTCAGCTGTTCAATTGTTTCTGGATTCTGGCGGTACACCTGGTCTTTCAAGTGTCCCCACAGAAAGAAGTCACACGGGTTCATGTCTGGCGAATAGGGAGGCCAATCCACGCCGCCTCCTGTATGTTTCGGATAGCCCAAAGCAATCACACGATCATCGAAATGCTCATTCAGGAAATTAAAGACGTCGGCCGTGCGATGTGGCCGGGCACCATCTTGCATAAACCACGTGGTGTTCGCAGTGTCGTCTAAGGCAGTTTGTACCGCCACAAATTCACGAAGAATGTCCAGATAGCGTGATGCAGTAATCGTTTCGGATCTGAAAAATGGGCCAATGATTCCTTTGGAAGAAATGGCTGCCCAGACCAGTACTTTTGAGGATGCAGGGACGATGGGACTGCAACATGGGGCTTTTCGGTTCCCCATATGCGCCAGTTCTGTTTATTGACGAAGCCGTCCAGGTAAAAATAAGCTTCGTCAGTAAACCAAATGCTGCCCACATGCATATCGCCGTCATCAGTCCTGTGCACTATATCGTTAGCGAATGTCTCTCGTGCAGCAATGGTAGCGCCACTGAGGGGTTGCCGCGTTTGAATTTTGTATGGATAGAGGTGTAAACTCTGGCGCATGAGACGATACGTGGACGTTGGCGTCATTTGGACCGCAGCTGCAACACGGCGAACGGAAACCCGAGGCCGCTGTCGGATCACCTGCTGCACTAGCTGCGCGTTGCCCTCTGTGGTTGCCGTATGCGGTCGCCCTACCTTTCCAGCAAGTTCATCCATCACGTTCCCAGTCCGTTGAAATTTTTCAAACAGATCCTTTATTGTATCGCTTTTCGGTCCTTTGGTTACATTAAACCTCCGTTGAAAACTTCGTCTTGTTGCAACAACACTGTGTTCTAGGCGGTGGAATTCCAACACCAGAAAAATCCTCTGTTCTAAGGAATAAACCATGTTGTCTACAGCACACTTGCACGTTGTGAACAGCACACGCTTACAGCAGAAAGACGACGTACAGAATGGCGCACCCACAGACTGCGTTGTCTTCTATATCGTTCACATCACTTGCAGCACCATCTGTTGTTGAAAATTGTAACTACTGTAATTTCGAAAGTTTGTCCGCCTGAAAATGTACTGTTGTCCCAAGCATATTGCAACAAACGGTGTATTTCTATCGCTGCTCGTTTAGTTTTTATTGCCGTTTCAAATATACCGGTCATTTTTGAAACACCCTGTATCATCTTTACGAGGATGCAAATCACGTTTGCTTTAAACACACTCTGTAACGGATGTGAGCGTTAGTTACCTTCGAGATTGGACGTGATGATTTGACGTTAAACAAGGATGCCTTTAAGGCGACTAAGATGCCATTATCGCCGGCCAGGGTGGCCGAGCGGTTCTAGGCGCTACAGTCTGGAGCCGCGCGACCGCTGCGGTCGCAGGTTCGAATCCTGCCTCGGGCATGGATGTGTGTGGTGTCCTTAGGTTAGTTAGGTTTAAGTAGTTCTGAGTTCTAGGGGACTGATGACCTCAGATGTTGAGTCCCATAGTGCTCAGGGCCATTTTTGATGCCATTATCAACACCTCACCGAGTTCGAATGAGGCCGTGTCATAGTACTACGAGAATCCGGATATTCCTTCTGCGATGCTGCAGAAAGACTTGGCAGGACTGTAGTCACTGGGTACGGTTGCTGGCAGCGGTGGCCTCGCGAACGTACGATCGCTCCGGACGGCCGCGTTGCACTACCGAGAAGGAAGACCATCGTGTTCGGCGTATGTCTCTGGCATTTCGTGTCGCATCTGCTGCAGCAGTCTGAGCAGCAGTTGGTACCACGATGACACAACGAACTGTTGCAAGTCGGATACTTCAAGGACAGGCAACGGCCTTGCTGCAGTGGATACACCGGTTCCCGTCAGATCACCGAAGTTAAGCGCAGTCGGGCGTGGCCGGCACTTGGATGGGTGACCATCCAGCCATCATGCGCTGTTGCCATTTTTCGGGGTGCATTCAGCCTCGTGCTACCGACTGAGGAGCTACTCGATCGAATAGTATCGGCTCCGGTCAAAGAAGACAATCATAACGACCGGGGGAGCGGTGTGCTGACCACACGCCCCTCCTATCCGCATCCTCAACTGAGGATGACACGGCGGTCGGATGGTCCCGATGGGCCACTTGTGGCCTGAAGTGCTTTACTTCAAGGACAGCTTCGAGCCGTTCTACTGACCCCCAAACCTCTGCCTTGGTGCCAATGATGGTCGTATGCGTGTTTGGCGCCGTGCAGGTGAGCGCCACAATCAGGACTGCATACGACTGAGGCACACAGGGCCAACACCCTGCATCATGGTGTGGGGAGCGATCTCCTACACTGGCCGTATACCACTGGTGATCGTCGAGGGGACACTGAATAGTGCACGGTATATCCAAACCGTCATCGAACCCATCGTTCTACCATTCCTAGACCGGCAAGGGAACTTGCTGTTCCAACAGGACAATGCACGTCCGCATGTATCCCGTGCCACCCAACGTGCTCTAGAAGGTGTAAGTCAACTACCCTGGCCAGCAAGATCTCCGGATCTGTCCCCCATTGAGCATGTTTGGGACTGGATGAAGCGTCGTCTCACGCGGTCTGCACGTCCAGCACGAACGCTGGTCCAACTGAGGCGCCAGGTGGAAATGGCATGGCAAGCCGTTCCACAGGACTACATCCAGCATCTCTACGATCGTCTCCATGGGAGAATAGCAGCCTGCATTGCTGCGAAAGGTGGATATACACTGTACTAGTGCCGACATTGTGCATGCTCTGTTGCCTGTGTCTATGTGCCTGTGGTTCTGTCAGTGTGATCATGTGATGTATCTGACCCCAGGAATGTGTCAATAAAGTTTCCCCTTCCTGGGACAATGAATTCACGGTGTTCTTATTTCAATTTCCAGGAGTGTATTTTAATACTGGCTTCTGCTCTCTGTGTTCTACAGACGAGAAACGCGAACTCCCAGCCACAAGGACACTGTTCATATAATGTCTCAACGTAAGTATAGGTAGAATAAGTGCTCTCAATTACTGAACGCTACGTACTCAACGACGACTTCCACCCTGGAGGTGAAGTCCAGAATGGTACAGGTTCACAACAGTACTGTTCTAACTATAAAATTTCTGAGAGCAATGACAGCAAGTCCGTCTGTACCAACAAAGCTCATACTGGGCGACCGTCACACACGGGTGCTCACAATGGAAGACCATGTCTCTCCAGCGCTGGCTTCCCAGCAAGGATCGGCTCCCCACCCTCGTAATTCCCGAAACGAATCATATTCCCGAAACCATGGAATATTCTCCCTCTCTGCAGATCCTTCCGAACGCCGACCAGCCATATTTTAGTCTTTTGTCGTTCAGTGCGGAAAGTTTGCGAGGAAAAACCTATACTCATACAATGGTACGCTTCTGAGTAAAAATCCTTGGAAATAACCCAGCCTGCGTGGTTTCCGACTTGCCGCTTCTTCGTTCCTCTCACCTGCGTCCAAGATTTGCAGAGTTCGTAAGTATTATCCGGTTATCCTTCTGGCCCTACTCCAATAGCGGCCGATAGCGGCCGGCCGCCTCTGTATTGTGTGTTCGCGTTCAGGTGTCCAGACTGTCCATTTGTCACTTCCTGTGTGGAGCTGAAGCACCACAGCTGTGTCGGCCCTCCACCCAGGGCTTGATTTCCGCCTGCCGTTTCATTTCCACTGTCGTTCCAACCTCTAGTACTGTAGGCAATCATTCATTACGCCGTTATGATAATAAAGACACTCCGTCACCTTTCGTGCAATAAGCGTTAACAATTATTTACATGGCGTACGTGACAATGCCAGTCTCCTTTAAATGTATACATACACTCATGGAAATGGAAAAAAGAACACATTGACACCGGTGTGTCAGACCCACCATACTTGCTCCGGACACTGCGAGAGGGCTGTACAAGCAATGATCACACGCACGGCACAGCGGACACACCAGGAACCGCGGTGTTGGCCGTCGAATGGCGCTAGCTGCACAGCATTTGTGCACCGCCGCCGTCAGTGTCAGCCAGTTTGCCGTGGCATACGGAGCTCCACCGCAGTCTTTAACACTGGTAGCATGCCACGACAGCGTGGACGTGAACCGTATGTGCAGTTGACGGACTTTGAGCGAGGGCGTATAGTGGGCATGCGGGAGGCCGGGTGGACGTACCGCCGAATTGCTCAACACGTGGGGCGTGAGGTCTCCACAGTACATCGATGTTGTCGCCAGTGGTCGGCGGAAGGTGCACGTGCCCGTCAACCTGGGACCGGACCGCAGCGACGCACGGATGCACGCCAAGACCGTAGGATCCTACGCAGTGCCGTAGGGGACCGCACCGCCACTTCCCAGCAAATTAGGGACACTTTTGCTCCTGGGGTATCGGCGAGGACCATTCGCAACCGTCTCCATGAAGCTGGGCTACGGTCCCGCACACCGTTAGGCCGTCTTCCGCTCACGCCCCAACATCGTGCAGCCCGCCTCCAGTGGTGTCGCGACAGGCGTGAATGGAGGGACGAATGGAGACGTGTCGTCTTCAGCGATGAGAGTCGCTTCTGCCTTGGTGCCAATGATGGTCGTATGCGTGTTTGGCGCCGTGCAGGTGAGCGCCACAATCAGGACTGCATACGACCGAGGCACACAGGGCCAACACCCGGCATCATGGTGTGGGGAGCGATCTCCTACACTGGCCGTACACCACTGGTGATCGTCGAGGGGACACTGAATAGTGCACGGTACATCCAAACCGTCATCGAACCCATCGTTCTACCATTCCTAGACCGGCAAGGGAACTTGCTGTTCCAACAGGACAATGCACGTCCGCATGTATCCCGTGCCACCCAACGTGCTCCAGAAGGTGTAAGTCAACTACCCTGGCCAGCAAGATCTCCGGATCTGTCCCCGATTGAGCATGTTTGGGACTGGATGAAGCGTCGTCTCACGCGGTCTGCACGTCCAGCACGAACGCTGGTCCAACTGAGGCGCCAGGTGGAAATGGCATGGCAAGCCGTTCCTCAGGACTACATCCAGCATCTCTACGATCGTCTCCATGGGAGAATAGCAGCCTGCATTGCTGCGAAAGGTGGATATACACTGTACTAGTGCCGACATTGTGCATGCTCTGTTGCCTGTGTCTATGTGCCTGTGGTTCTGTCAGTGTGATCATGTGATGTATCTGACCCCAGGAATGTGTCAATAAAGTGTCCCCTTCCTGGGACAATGAATTCACGGTGTTCTTATTTCAATTTCCAGGAGTGTATATACGATGTACAACCTACCACATGGAACCTAATTGTGTTTGTAGACCACGGCAAAGCATGTGGATGAGTGTTTGTAAGGTGCGAAATTATAGCCACCTTACATATGTTACCTAGACAAATGTATTCCCGAAATTTAATTACTCTACATTAATTATTTTTGGATGCTGTGATTTTTTTCCGCCAGCGTATTTCGTGTCAGAATCACACTACGTCTTACTGTAGATTATCAGTTTCGATTTTTCAGCGAAGTATCTTCGGATTCGATCATTCCTTCCATTATGACAATAGTATGTCTCATCGTTGAGCTTGTTGTATGGGACGCTGTGTGAAACCAAAACTGGTGAAAGGTCTCTGTTGGATTCCTTTCATGTTTAATTTCTTAAATCTATTGTCATTTACGGCATAAATTCCTCTTCTAAGTTTACTGTGGCGTTTCTGACTATCTGGGAGGAGACTGAGTAGTGGAACGTGTTACTTTTACACATAAACAAGAACGATCTGTCACACTACTACACTTTAAAACACAGTTTATATGTAATTCATGTCACACAGTCTCATACGGAACCTACATCCGCTTTCTTTTATACACTGTGTAAGATAAGATACTGTCATCCCCCTTCCCTTCTGTGTGAGAGGATGAATGAGCAAATGTATTTGTAGTTGCATGCTTGAGGGTAACAGACAAGCCTGTCTGCTAGAGAACAGTAGGACCAACGTCGGAACAGGTAGCTACGCTTTCTGAAAGCAAAGAGGTTTTTATCCTTAGTATGGTTCTGTCCGTCCGTTGTCATGTTGGTATAGGAAGCTGCCCCTCTGGCCACTTCCGTTTTGTATTTGGGAAGCACGCTGGGTAGGAGCGCAGGTCAGTCGGTCCGGTGGCGAGCGTCTGAAGTGGTAAGATCTCCGGCTAAGCGCGTCTCTGCTAAGTCCGTAGGACAATGGATTTCTTAAGTTCAGCCTAACTGAAAATTTAATCACCTTTATTTCAGGTTTAGCTCTAAAATATCTAATGTTATCTTAAATTGCAGCGCAGTGTAATTCTCGTGTGAAGTTCAGATTATTTTCTGGTAGTTGCTTTGTCACTACTTTGTGAGTAAAGTGGAACCACGTGTTGATCAGTAACTCTAACTAAGATCATCAATCTTAAATGCGAATGCTTGTGTGATTATAACGTCTCGTCTTGACAATATTTTTCAATATAGCAACTTTTCTTTATGTTCAACCCACGTGGGGTGTACTTTGCGAGACCAGTACCACGTGCTTATATAACTGTTTGACCCGTCTGGTTAAAAGTAAGACGTTAGTAACCAGTTCGAGGTTTTTCTTTTGTAAATTGCTTTTCGATCTAATTTATTTTAATTATCAAAATTATTGTGGAGTTACACTCTTTGTGTAAACCAAGTTGACCACGTGAAGCAAGTGGTGTAATCATCAAAGTAGCCCTCAGCTATTCTTTTCGCGAAGATTTCACAGAGTTAATATGAATTTAGTATACCGGTGTGTGGTAATTACATTACGGACAGGATTGTGCTACGAACGTATCTTCTTTGGGTGAAAATTTGAATCTGTTGGTAGTGGTTAACTTTCTCTTGCATACGTTTCAACGTTCTTTGTGTGTTGTTTTATGAATGCAATGTTGTATGCAGTCTCCCGATCTTGGCTCCATATTTGATGTGTTCCGTAAGATTGCAAACTCACATTTTCACAGTCCTAAATAAGGCACCAGCTCAGTTATAACTCACGTTTAATATGCTGAAATTTCAATGATCAATGTTAAAATAAATTTCCAAATATAAACTGATTTATTTCTTTTTATTTAAATTCTCTTTTATATATATATATATATATATATATATATATATATATATATATATATATCACCGGTTGTCGTATGACTATTAAAAGATTATAACTAATGTTGGTCTGTTTGGGAATTTGGTAAGCTAGACTGGATACCTGGTGAAACAGTTGCGCAGTAATGCAAGGTTAACTGCCCCAGGCAGCTCACAGCTTTTAACCCGCTTTTATTGTCTGTCAGTACCGCTTACATAGCAAAATAAAGTTACATTACACTGGTACTCAATAAAAACTTACACAATGATCCAATTAGATTACAGATGCTTAGTTAAAATAACAAGAAACTGTACTGCCACCATAAAGGATCGCCGATACTAGCAAAAGAGTTCCCACTTGCAACTTGATGCAAGTTGAGAGCGCTAATACAACAACTCTAGTACTAACGACGTGGCCATCTGCTTGTCTACATTCAACCGATGCCATATGAATGCCCCGTTACTCTACATTTGCATCGAAGTGGTAACATCGCGTACAATGTCTCCACGGATGTACACCTGACGAGTCTTACGCACAGCTGGAAGTAACAACGTTCACGATTTTGCCTCGCAGTCACGACCACGGCGGCTGTGTGGGAGCAGAGGAGCGTCTCTGACTTTCTACGGATTTATGCAACAGACCGAATGGCGCAAGCCGTCCCGTAGACCTCTCGTTATTCCATTCCGTTTGGCTCCGCCGCCGACGGACGGACCCCCGCGGCCTCGGTATAAATATCAAGGCGGCGTGATGCAAACGTGGCAGGCGCTCTGTCTGCCGACTGCGGCGCCGGAAAGTAGTCCCCTCGCGTAAACAAAGCAATTAGGCAGCCCGGAATCACGGCGTGTGGCCCGCACGCGTCAAAGCGGCAGCCTTATGCCCCATTCCCCATTACGCCGCGTTTAGGGAGGCCTTATCAGCTCGTTTAACCCGAGGCTATAGCGGGAACGGCAGCAAGAAGCAAAGGTCGCCGCCAGCAGACTCTTCCGTCCCTCAGAAAGGCTGCTGAGCTACACACGTCGCACCGTGCCAGTAAACTTTCGTTCTTGTTTGGCTGTGATTCTTTCTCTTTGGTGTGCTATGTCTTACGACAGGTATCGGCTGGATATTCCCGGGTTCCCTCTTCCGGTTCACTCTTTCCTGCGAATTTTCCTTAATCTGTTGGTAACTTCGTCTATTTTTAAAGTCATTCACCACTAGAAGTCTTCTTCCCTCCCTTCCTCGTGATCTGTGACCTTTTCGTTGTAGCGAGTGTCTTCACAGTATACCTTGTGACATGACAGCAGATACCGTTAAGCAATATTGTCCTATTCTCTGCAACTATTTCATGTCTTATAAGGACATTAATATACTATGTTATGTTTGAAATAAAGACTGGTGTTAGACAAGGCGATGGTTTATCACCTTCACTGTTTAACTGTGTTCTAGAAAAAATTGTAAGGATCTGGAATTCGGAGCTAAAAAAAAAAAAAATCACAAAATTGAACCAATAACTCTGGGAAGGAAAACAAATGGAATTAAGGTAAACTGCTTGGCTTTTGCGGATGATTTCGCAATACTTTCAGAAAACCTGACAGAAGCAGTTTCTCAAATAAACGCTCTGGAAAAATTAGCAAACAGAACTGGTCTCAAAATTGTAGCTGAAAAAACAAAATTCATGACAAATATAAAAAATGCACCAAAATACATAGAAACACAAACAGGTAAAATAGAGCGAGTAAATAAACTTACATATCTTGGAGAAACTATACAACAGAATGGACTAGGCAATCTGCAATAGATGTAAGAATGAACAAAATGGAAAGAGCATATGGTCTGACCAAAAATATTTATAACAAGAAATGCATATCTAGAAAAACAAAACTAAAACACTACACCACAGTGGTACGACCAGAATGTTTATATGGATCTGAATGCCTAACGATGAACTATAAGATGGACAAACTAGAGGTACTGGAAAGAAGGATTATTAGAAAAATAATGGGTGTAATGAAAACTGTACATGTTTGGAAAATAAGAAGTAATGAGGAGATCTACAAAAATATAGAGAAAATATCTGAAGTAATGGCCAAACGAAGATGAACCTTTTTTGGACATCTCTACCGAATGGATGGAAACAGACTAACAAAACAAATACTCCTATATTTCTGGAAGAAGAACTCGACAATAGCATGGATTACAGAAGTAAGAAAAGATCTTGAAAGAAACAACATCAAAGAATCAGAAATAGTAGAAAAAAACCGTTTTAAAAACAAAATACTAAATTTGGAAAGCTTTCAAAGCAGAAGAAATAAAAAATCGGGAACAACATGGACAGAAGAAAGAAAAAGACTTCATGGGGAGAAAATGAGGGAATACTGGAAAAATAGGAAACAACAACAAAGGAAGAAGAGGAACTGAAGTTGTTAACGTGATCCTAGTTGGTCAATGCGATTGAAAAAAAAAAAAAGAGAAACTATGTTATGAGATAGGCCTATTTCGGTGTGATAGCCATCATCAGGTTATCTGTGAAATGTACGTAAGAGACGAGTTTTTTAAAATAAGTACCGTTTTGAAATTTAGAAAAGACGTGCTAAGGTATCTAAATAATTTTATTTTTACATGAAAGTCTGTACCTTAATCTACTTTTCTATATAATTTCCGACAATATTGAGGCACTTGTCATAATGTTGTACCAGTTTTTGAATACCCTTCTCATACAAGTCTGCCGCCTGACTTGTTAACCACTGCATTACCACTGTTTTGACTTCGTCATCGTCTTGAAGACGCTGACCACCCAGGTGTTTCTTCAAGTGCAGGAACAGATGGTAGTCACTGGGCGCAAGATCGGGGCTGTACGGAGGATGATCTAGAGTTTCCCAACGAAATGATGTGATGAGGTATTTGGTCTGATTCGCCACGTGCGGACGGGCATTGCCTTGCAGCAAAACGATGCCCTTGCGCAACTTCCTTGGACTGTTGCTTTGATTCTGGTGTGTCGTAGGCCGCCAATGTTTCGTCGCCCGTAACAATTTGGCTTAAGAAATCATCACCGTCGTTGTGGTACCGCTCAAGGAAAGTCAATGCACTGTCTAAACGTTTGGTTTTGTGCACATCCGTCAAAATTTTCGGTACCCAACGTGCGCACAATTTTCGGTAATTCAAGTGCTCGGTCACAATGCCATACAAAACACTACGAGAAACATTAGAAAAGACATCCCGCAAGGAGGAAATAGTAAAGCTCCTCTTTTCCCTCACCTTATTCTTGCACCAAACTTTCATTAACTTTCATTAACGATCGAAGGACGCCCACTCCGTTGTTCATCATGCACATTTGTGCGGCCATCTTTAAATGCTCTCACCCACTTTGTTACCATTCCATCACTCATAATGTTTTCTCCGTAAACTGCACAGATCTCACGATGAATATCGATCGCTTATAGGCCTTTAGCACTAAGAAATTTTATAAGAGCCCGTACTTCATAGTCGGCGGGAAGCACGATTATCGGAGGCATCTTAACCACTCAGTACACAACGTAAACAAGGAAGAATCAGACTGTAATGGCGTCAGTGCATAGATTAAGGTGCAGGCTTTCGTGTAAAAATAAAATTATTGATATATCTTAGCACGTCTTTTTTATTTCAAAACGGTACTTACTTAAAAAACACGCCTCATAGTTTGGCACAATTATTCAAATTTTTAAGTATATATTCTAACCTATCATATAATTACTGATGGTTTGGTACGTACATCAAGCGCTCTTGATATCCATATGACACAGATACCTCAGTTGATGTCATACTACTATATAACTTTGCTCCTTTGATGCTGCAGAAGTTATAGTAGATGTTAATTTTCTTGTTGGAGCAGAAAATTTATGTATTTGTCGAACTATGGAAGTTTATTTCATAGTGCCGTTTCGTGAAAGCTGTACTGACACTTGAGTCAGTGATGTTACTTGGCATAGACTGTTTGCTTCTTTGGTATTCTCTAGGTCATATCTTTGTACTATCAGCCACATTATGTTGCTTGTGTGATTCATAGGTAAGTGCATGATAAGAGTGCAATGGGGATTCCACTATTAAATGTGGAAGAGAGAGCAAGTAGGTGGAAAGATTACATTGAAGGCCTCTATGAGCGAGAAGACTTACCTGATGATGCCCCGGAAGAAGAAACAGGAGACAATGTAAACGAGATAGGTAATCCAATATTAGAATTTAAGAGAGCTATGGAAGACGTATAATCGAAGGGATAGATGACATTTCATGAGAACTTCTAAAATCATTGGGAAAGTGGCAAATAGGACACTATTCACTTTGGTGTGTAGAATGTATGAGACTGACGGTACTATCTGACTTTCGGAAAGCCATCGTTCACATAATTCCGACGATTGTAAGAGCCGACAAGTGCGAGAATTCAGCTTAACAGATCACGCTTCTAACTTGCTTACAGGAATAATATAGAGAAAATGGAAGTAGTCTTTCGCCCCTACAGTTCAATCATGGAAGAAACAATGATGGAAATAAAAGAAAGGTGCAAACATGCGATTAAACTTGAAACGTCCCCTTAGAACAATTATACATGACTGTGTTTAAACTGACACACAATATTTTTAGCGCAACGCAATCTGACTTTCAAAAATCCCTACAAAAGAATGGCCCTGACTAACATTAATCTATACGATTCACAAGTCACTTACCTCACAAAAATCTTCGTTACTCAAACTACTGCAATACAGCGAGCGCTACTACTGCCAGCTAAATAAAAGATTCAAACTACGGAAGGCACTAACTACTGATAGGCATAGTTAGGAAATGAAAGATTTTAATGGAGAACAAACAATGTATTTACCTTAATAGTCATAATATATATATAGCAGTTCATGACATCCATTCTTACAAATGTACTGTTTCTCTCACTTCCCCACACCCACCACTGCTGGCGGCTCGCCTCCAACTGCGCAACGCTACGCGCTGTTAACAGCCAACTGCCCAACACTACAATGGCAGACAACAATGCAAACTAGCCACAGACTGCACACAGCACAGCCAGTGATTTTCATACAGAGCGCTATGTGGCGTTACCATTAAAAAAACCTAAACAGCATACTTACAAACTTCAAGATGAAACAATATCAGAGCTAAGATTCGCAGATGACATTGCTTTCCCCAGTAAAAGTGAAGAAGAATTACAGAATGCTGAATGGAATGAACAGTCTAATGAGTACAGACTATGGATTGAAAGTAAACTGAAGAAAGTCGAAAGTAATGACAAGAAGCAGAAATGAGAGCACGGAGAAGCTTAACATCGGGATTGGTGCTCACGAAGTAGATGAAGTTAAGGAATTCTTCAACCTAGGCAGCAAAATAATCCGTATCGGCCGGCCGGGGTGGCCGAGCGGTACAAGGCGCTACAGTCTGGAACCACGCGACCGCTACGGTCGCAGTTTCGTGTCCTGCCTCGGGCATGGATGTGTGTGATGTCCTTAGGTTAGTTAGGTTTAAGTAAATCTAAGTTCTAGGGGACTGATGACCACAGCTGTTAATTCCCATAGTGGTCAGAGCCATTCGAGCCAATCCGTATCGGACGGAGTAAGGAGGACATCAGAAGCAGACTAGCAACGGCAGAAAGGGCATCCACGGCCAAGAGAAAGCTACTGGTAACAAAAACAGGCCTAATTTGAGGAAGAAATTCCTGAGAATGTACGTTTGGAGCACGGCATTGCATGGTAGTGAAACATGGACTGTGAGAAAATCGGAACAGAAGAGAATCTAAGTTTTTGAGATGTGGTGCTACAGGACAATGTTGAAAAGTAGGTGGACTGATAAGGCAATGAATGAGGAGGTTACCGAATGATAGGCTAGGAAATTAATACATGGAAAGCACTGACGAGAAGAAGGGACAGGACGATAGGACATCCTTTAAGACATCACGGAGTAAATGCCATGGTACTAGAGGGTTGTTGTTGTTGTTGTGGTCATCAGTCCTGAGACTGGTTTGATGCAGCTCTCCATGCTACTCTATCCTGTGCAAGCTTCTTCATCTCCCAGTACCTACTGCAACCTACATCCTTCTGAATCTGCTTAGTGTATTCATCTCTTGGTCTCCTACGATTTTTACCCTCCACGCTGCCCTCCAATACTAAATTGGTGATCCCTTGATGCCTCAGAACATGTCCTACCAACCGATCCCTTCTTCTGGTCAAGTTGTGCCACAAACTTCTCTTCTCCCCAATCCTATTCAATACTTCCTCATTAGTTATGTGATCTACCCATCTAATCTTCAGCATTCTTCTGTAGCACCACATTTCGAAAGCTTCTATTCTCTTCTTGTCCAAACTAGAGGGTAAAAACTGTGAAAGGAAGATAGAGAGTGGACTATCTCAAGAAAATAGTTGATGACGTAGATTGGAAGTTTATGTGGTCCTACGAGATCATACGTGTTGTAATACTATTTTTTTTGTGGAAATGGTTATGCCAGATAGTGTTATATTGCAAGCGGCTTGTGACGATTCCTCGATGTTACCGTAAATGCATGCTTTCGAGTGGTTACTTATAATTTTCTGGAAACATGGTCTCTGATATGTTCGTAGATTTTGTTTTCCTAATCATATCTTGTTTGGAAAATCGATTTGATTAGCCCCAACAGCGTCAAAGATGCAGAGTCATACAATACTGCGACAGGAGCTGAGCCGTTGATGTCATATGGATATCAAGACCACATGATGTACGTAGCAAATTATAACACTATAATAGGTTTAATTAGCCATTTCATACTTTCAAATGTTGTGCCATACTAAGTTAATCACACAGAAACAGACCTATGGTAAGAAACAATATAATCCAACACATTTCAAAACTATCCAAGTATTTTTACCTTCTCTTTCTATAGTGTCTGTGTTTCGCTGTCACGTAATATTACGCTGCGGACAAGAAACTTGTGGAATCTCTTTCTTAATTATGCTGAAATTATTGTTGCTGTCACAAAAATTTCACTTTTTCAAAAGCTTTTTATCTATAGATATTATAATACTTACACTTTCTGTCATGAAACTTCGTAAGTACCTAAGAGCCTTTACTTGTTCCAAGGCGTTTCCTTGAAGGAGCCTTCATGTTTGCTATACTTTGGTCTTTCCTATATGTATCCTCCTTTAGTACTCTTTTCCTACTTTTATGATCGTCATGAACCTTCCACAGATTCAGCCAACACTGTTGCATCGTCTGCATACCTAACTAAACTTAAGAGCCAAAGTAACTGGTATAGGCATGCGTGTATAAATACAAAGATATGTAAACAGGCAGAATACGGCGCTACGGTCGGCAACGCCTATACAAGACAACAACTGTCTGGTGAGGTTGTTAAATCGGTTACTGCTGCTACAGTGGCAGTTTATCAAGATTTATGAGAGCCTGAACGTGGTGTTATAGTCGGCGCACGAGCGATGGGACACAGCATCTCCGAGGTAGCGATGAAGTGGGGATTTTCCCGTACGACTATTTCACGAGTGTACCGTGAATATCAGGAATCCGGTAAAATATCAAATCTCCGACATCGCTAAGGCAGGAAAAAGATCCTGCAAGAACGGGACCAACGACGACTGAAAACAATCGTCCAACATGACAGAAGCTCAACACTTCCGCAGATTGCTGTAGAGTCCAGTGCCACCAACAAGTGTTAGCGTGTGAACCATTCAACGAAACATCATCGATGTGAGCTTTCGGAGCCGAAGGCCCACAAAGCTTTACGCCTCAGCTCGGCCCGTCAACACAGACATTGGACTGTTGACGACTGGAAACTTGTTGCCTTATCGGACGAGTCCCGTTTCAAATTGTACCGAGCAGATGGACGTGTACGGGTATAGAGACATCCTCAAGAATCCATGGACCTGCATGTCAGCATGGGACTGTTCAGGTGAAGGCTCTGTGATGATGTGGGGCGTGTGCAGTTGGAGGGATATGGGACCCCTGACAAGTCTAGATACGACTCTGTCAGCATCCTGTCTTATCGCCTGTATCCATTCACGTCCATTGTGCATTCCGACGGACTTGGGTAATTACAGCAGGACAATGCGACACTACACACGTCCAGAATTGCTATAGGGTAGCTCCAGGAACACTTTTCTGAGTTTAAACACATCCGCTGGCCACCAAACTCCCAAGACATGAACATTATTGAGCGTATCTGAGATGCCTTGCAACGCGCTGTTCAGAAGAGATCTCCACCCCCTCGTACTCTTTCGGATTTATGGACAGCCCTGCAGGATTCATGGTGTCAGTTCCCTCCAGCACTACTTCAGACATTAGTCGCGTCCATGCCACGTCGTGTTGCGGCACTACTGCGTGCTCGCGGGACCCTACACGATATTAGGCAAGTGAATCAATTTCTTTGGCTGTTCGTTGTGTATTTATCCTTTAACCTCCAACTATTAAGCCTCTTGCTTTTTCTAATGCTTTGTTAGCTATGTGTGTTGAGAACGTTAGAGATCCTATTCCGCTTCTATGAGACGCACCCGACATTACTTACATTTCTATTGAACCTGTCAGAATAATCCATTGAATTATAAACCAGTAACACGCCCTCTCCACCACCACCACCACCACCAAAAGAAAGAAGAAATTCTTCGAAGGATCGAACACTGGATGAGTACAGACATGCGATCTGTAATAACATTTTGAGCAGCCTTAATTGTACCTCGTGATGTGCAGTTTCCTTCCGTTTGAAAAGATCTAGTGTTTCAAGTATCTCAATGTTTATATTTCATATAACATGAGAACTGTTCAGGTTCTTGAGAAACCAAATTGTTACAGTGACCAGTGAAGATGCTTTGAAGTATAGCGAAATACATAGGGTCTAAATAAGACTTTTATTGCAGACGCAAAAGATTAAATACAACCGATATTACTAAATGTTCTTTCTTCTTGTTGTAACTTTCAATAGTCTTATTCTCACCCGTATACTTTCAAGTTGCTCTTCGTTAGTCATGTAGACAGCCAATCCTCCTCCACACTCACACTTCAAATGTTTTCTGTCTACTTTCGACCTCTCTTTTCAGTGTTTATGTCTCACTGGCACACCCCAGACAAAACACTTGGTAGTCTTTTCCGGAGATCTTTAGATAGCTTTCCAGATAGTAAGTTCTTGTTTCTTTTGAAAGCTTCTGTGGCGCCCTCTACGCGGCGCCGTAGATCCTCCGTTAGCAGCTTCCTAGATACTTGAAAGCTTTCACTCAAAGGCACTGTTAGAGCTTTCTGAGTTTGTAGCAGGTATTTGTGAACCGTAGAAAAATGTTATCCTGACGATTCGATTTATTTTTGAACAGAGCATTAGAGAGTAGAATTGCAAAATTAAGTTGCGAAATTGTGGGAACAGACATGCGACCTGTAATTTCAATTTGAACAGCGTTAATGGTACCTCATGATGTGGTGGTACTTCGATGATGAATCAATAAAATACCGTTTGTGATCTTTCACTGTTCTTGTATTGAAGTCTTTATTATGTCATTCTTTATGCAGCAGATATAGATCTGCGAAGGGCAGTCGGTAGAATTGTACTAATCAGCACAGTAGAAACGTAGCAGGTCTTAAAAGTACCCAAAGCTGACCGGAGATCTGGAAACAGGCGCGTACCTCGCTCACTTTCTTAAGGGGCTCCGGAAAGGCTCAAAATCATGAAAAGTTCAATTTTTACTTTTTTGCGTTTTCTGAATCTGCAGACTATTACCTTTTAATAGATATATAATTTATTCAATTCCGAAGACTACAACTATTTTTAAATTTTTTTTGAAATGTGTTCTACATGGGCGTGACCCACTGTGGCGCTGTTAAACTGCTGTCAAATGGTGTTATTATTAACGTCCGTGTTCATCAGGTACATTTTAGTGATGTGAGATAAAGTATGTGTTGTGGCTAACCTGTGATGGTTCAATATATATCGCTGTTGAAAAAGTGTATTCACGGAAAAACTCAAAACCCCAATGAAACTGTAAGTAGTGTTATATGGTCGAGAATCCCCAAGACTGTATTTGTTGGAATAGAAACACTTCACTTTGGTGTGTATGATGCTGTTGCGACTTTCAATGATGGCAACATTGTAAGGTGCAAGCTATTTAGAAATATGGGAATAAAGATAGGTTCTAACATGGTACGAGCGATGCTTGCTTTAGACAAGGAACTCCTTCGGGCTGCAGACAGGGCTGTAAAGAGTCTAGAAATACAAGCAAGAGTAAACAGGAGGAGGAACAAGAGGAAGCTGGAGGAGGAGTTTGCAGAGGATGAAGATAATCCATCCTATGGACCTGGAATGCACTAAAAAGTTAATCCAATCTTTGTCGCTCGATTCCCAAAACTTTTATTTTCTCATACTAATTACATGTTTTCTAAGGATCTTCCAAACATATTTGTTTCAAACTTTCAGTAAATGTTACACAGTACCTTCTGCATAATTTAACTCAGCCTTTTTCCAAAAAACTGTATATTTTTGAATATATTAATAAAAAATTGCAAAAAAATTTTGTGATTTTTCATTACAATTGAAAAAAAATCATCTTTAATAACTGAACTAAAATTTTGTAAAATCCCTGTGTTAAGTTGTAGCCCATATTCCAATAAATAATCTGTAAAAAGTTCAACTTCCTACCTCAAATACTTTGTGAGGAAAGATGTGATTTATAAGCGTTATTTTAACATTGCAAGTATAGGGCGTTCCGGAGCCCCTTAAAGCCATGACGAGTTCGACCACCTTTGCAATACAAGTGAAGCCGCCGAGAATGGCGGTAATCGGGCCTCACGCCTGCACTGCAGCGTCGCTTCGCGGTCGCGACAGGTCCGCGCTAATTGCAGGCTGTGTCGCGAGTTACGTACGGTAACCCTCGCGCAGCCCGCCGGCTCCACGCGATGCGGCGCCGAAAGTTCGCCTCGCTTCGGCGGACCTCGGTCGTTTACGGAAGCTCTCGGCAGTTACGCCGCAGGCCGGGTTTGTCGATTGGCGGCAGTCGCCACGTGCCCAGCATCCAGTTGCTTCTCCGCATCTAGCGAAAGCAGCCTCTGGTCTTCGCGTTACCGCACTTAGCTTTTGCATTTGGCCCTCACTTATTAGGTACAGATATCACAGCCGTTGACACACTTTCGGTGAGTCCCAAAAAAAGTAAATAAATAGAATCTAACACCTTAGACCAGCTATCTGGTGCACCGGGAACAGATGAAAGACGTTAATGTCTTCGGGGAAGCATCATGGGTCACGCCCTGCTGAGGGTTTAAGCACTTACCTTTAATAATGGCCACGTCGTCAGTTCTTTGAGGCGCAGGGTGAAGAACCAAAAAGGGCTTGTTCAAGGAAAAGATGATACGAGAGACAGTTGTTGTCCAACTACAAAAAAATCAAAACTTCTTCCTCATTATACAAGGCAGTCCATTGATCGTGACCGGGCCAAATATCTCACGAAGAAAGCGCCAAACGAAAAAACTATAAAGAACGAAACATGTCTAGCTTGAAGGGGGAAACCAGACGGCGCTATGATTGGCCCGCTAGATGGCGCTGCCATAGGTCAAACACATATCAACTGCGTTTTTTTAAATAGGAACCCCCATTTTTATTACAAATTCGTGTAGTACGTAAAGAAATAAATTCTAAAGGTGGCAGGGATAAAATACAGGGAGCGAAAGGCTATTTACAATTTGTACAGAAACCAGATGGCAGTTATAAGAGTCGAGGGACATGAAAGGGAAGCAGTGGTTAAGAAGGGAGTAAGACAGGGTTGTAGCCTCTCCCCGATGTTATTCAATCTGTATATTGAGCAAGCAGTAAAGGAAACAAAAGAAAAATTCGGAGTAGGTATTAAAATCCATGGAGAAGAAATAAAAACTTTGAGATTCGCCGATGACATTGTAATTCTGTCAGAGACAGCAAAGGACTTGGAAGAGCAGTTGAACGGAATGGATGGTGTCTTGAAGGGAGGATATAAGATGAACATCAACAAAAACAAAACGAGGATAGTGGAATGTAGTCGAATTAAGTCGGATGATGTTGAGGGTATTAGATTAGGAAATGAGACACTTAAAGTAGTAAAGGAGTTTTGCTATTTGGGGAGCAAAATAACTGATGATGGTCGAAGCAGAGAGGATATAAAATGTAGACTGGCAATGGCAAGGAAAGCGTTTCTGAAGAAGAGAAATTTGTTAACATCCAGTATAGATTTAAGTGTCAGGAAGTCGCTTCTGAAAGTATTTGTATGGAGTGTAGCCATGTATGGAAGTGAAACATGGACGGTAAATAGTTTGGATAAGAAGAGAATAGAAGCTTTCGAAATGTGGTGCTACAGAAGAATGCTGAAGATGAGATGGGTAGATCACATAACTAATGAGGAAGTATTGAATAGGATTGGGGAGAAGAGAAGTTTGTGGCACAACTTGACCAGAAGAAGGGATCGGTTGGTAGGACATGTTCTGAGGCATCAAGGGATCACCAATTTAGTATTGGAGGGCAGCGTGGAGGGTAAAAATCGTAGGGGGAGACCAAGAGATGAATACACTAAGCAGATTCAGAAGGATGTAGGCTGCAGTAGGTACTGGGAGATGAAGAAGCTTGCACAGGATAGAGTAGCATGGAGAGCTGCGTCAAACCAGTCTCAGGACTGAAGACCATAACAACAACAACAACGTAAAGAAATATGAATGTTTTAGTTGGACCACTTTTTTCGCTGTGTGGTAGATGACGCTGTAATAGTCACAAACGCATACGTACGTGGTATTACGTAACATTCCGCCAATGCGGACGGTATTTGCTTCGTGATACTTTACCCGTGTTAAAATGGAACGTTTACCAATTGCGGAAAAGGTCGTGTTGATGTATGACTACTGTGATCCAAATGCCCAACGGGCGTGTGCTATGTATGCTGCTCGGTATCTTGGACGACATAATCCAAGTGCCGGACCGTCGCCGGATAGTTACGTTATTTAAGGAAACAGGAAGTGTTCAGCCACATGTGAAACGTCAACCACGACCTGCAAAAAATGATGATGCCCAAGTAGGTGTTTAAACTGCTGTCGCGGCTAATCCGCACATCAGTAGCAGACAAATTGCGCGGGAATCGGGAATCTCAAAAACGTCGGTGTTGAGCATGCTATATCAACATCGATTGCACCCGTACCATATTTCTATGCACCAGGAATTGCATGGCGACGACTTTGAACGTCGTGTACGGTTCTGACACTGGGCACAAGAGAAATTACGGGACGGTGACAGATTGTTTTCATGCGTTCTATTTAGCGACGAAGCGTCATTCATCAACAGCGGTAACGTAAACCGCCGTAATATGCACTATTGGGCAACGGAAAATCCACGATGGCTGCGACAAGTGGAACATCAGCGACCTTGGCGGCTTAATGTATGGTGCGGCATTGTGGGAGGAAGGATAATTGGCCCCCATTTTATCGATGACAATCTAAACGGTGCAATGTATACTGATTTCCTACGTAATGTTACTACAAGATGTTTCACTGCATGACAGAATGACGATGTACTTCCAACGTGATGGATGTCCGGCACATAGCTCGCGTGCGGTTGAAGCAGTATTGAATAGCATATTTCATGACAGGTGGTTTGGTCGTCGAAGCACCAATACCATGGCCCGAACGTTCACCAGATCTGACGTCCCCAGATTTCTTTCTGTGGGGAAAGTTGAAGGATATTTGCCGTCGTGATCCACCGACAACGCCTGACAACATGCATCAGCACATTGTCAATTCATGTGCGAACATTACGGAAGGCGATCTACTCGCTGTTGAGAGGAATGTCGTTACACGTATTGCCAAATGCATTGCGATTGATGGAATCATTTTGAGCATTTATTGCATTAATGTGGTATTTACAGGTAATCACGCTGTAACAGCATGCTTTCTCAGAAATGATAAGTTCACAAAGTTACATGTATCACATTGGAACAACAGAAACAAAATGTTCAAACATACCTACGTTCTGTATTTTAAATTGAAAAACCTACCTGTTACCAACTGTTCCTCTAAAACTGTGAGCCATATGTTTGTGACTATTACAGCGACAAAACTGGTCCAACTAAAACATTCATATTTCTTTACGTACTACACGAATATGTAATAAAAATGGGGGTTCCTATTTTTAAAAGACTCAGTTGATATCCGTTTGACCTACGGCAGCGCCATCTAGCGGTTGAACCATAGCGCCATCTGGTTTCCCCCTTCAAGCTAGATAAGTTTCGTTCTTTGTAGTTTTTTTCTTTTGATGCTTATTTCGTGAGATATTTCGCCCGGTCACGATCAATGGACCACGCTGTATATTCGAAAATAAATGATTTTATACGAATGTTACGAGCAGTAAATAAAGAATGGCAGTAAATGAACAACTTAAATTGGAAGAAATACATAGAAAGTCTTATGGGGAAGGCTAAGCAAAGACTGCGTTGTATTGGCAGGACGTTAGAAAATGTAACAGACCTACTAAGGAGACTGCCTACACTACGCTTGTCCGTCCTCTTTTAGAATACTGCTGCGCGGCGTGGGATCCTTACCAGATAGGACCGACGGAGTACATCGAAAAAGTTCAAAGAAGGGCAGCACGTTTTGTATTATCGCGAAAGATGGGAGAGAGTGTCACAGAAAAGATAGAGGATTTGGGCTGGACATCACTAAAAGAAAGGCGTTTTTCGTTGGGACGGAATCTTCTCACGAAATTCCAATCACCAACATTATCCTCCGAATGCGAAAATATTTTGTTGACACCGACCTTCATAGGGAGGAACGATCAAAACGATAAAATAAGGGAAATCATAGCTCGTACGGAAAGATATAGGTGTTCGTTCTTTCCGTGCGCTACACGAGATTGAAATAAATGAGAATTGTGTAGGTGGTTCAATGAACCCTCTGCCAGGCACTTAAATGTGACTTGCAGAGTATCCATTTAGATGTAGATGAGGATGTAGATGTAGAAATGTCTAATCCCACGCTCATTTGTTAGTTTCCAATAAAAATAAATTTTGCATGTCCCAAATACTTCTTTGTTTTAATTCGGTCTTAAAGTAAGGTAATGAATGTTGAGACAACCAGGCCCAAAGCTATCAAATCCTAAATTCAAGACGATTAACACCTATATCTACATACATACCCCGCAAGCCACCGTACGGTGCATGACAGAGGGTATCACGTACGAGTCCACTAACCATTTTCCTGTTCCACCAACAACTAGGCCGAGCGAAAAGTAACTGTTTAAAAGCCTCAGTACGACCGCTAGTTTCTTGCATCTTTCCTTTGTGGTCCTTACGCGAAGTGTTCATTGGCGGCATTTGAATCATTATGCAATCGGCCTCAAATGCCGGTTCTCTAAATTCTCTCGATAATGCATCGCAAAAAGGGCGTCGTATTCCCTCCAGGGATTCCCACTTGATTTCACATAGCATCTCCGTAATACTTGCACGCTGATCGAGCTTCTGCCGGGAACAAATCTAGCAGCACGTCTGCGAATTGCTTCGGTGTCTTCCTTTAATCCGACATGGTGAGGCTCCCAAACACTCGAACATTACTAAAGAATGGGTCGCACTAACGTTCTAAATGTCGTCTCCTTTAGATGAGCTATAATTTTCTAAGATTCTCTCAGTAATACGAAGTCGAGCATTCGACTTCCCTTCTACCAACATAACTCGGTCACTCCATTTCTTATGGCTTTGCAGCGCTACGCCGAGATATTTAATTGATGTGACTCTGTCAAGCAGTACCATACTATTGATGTATTCGAACGTTACAGGATTGCGTTTCCTATTAATCTGCGTTAACTTAAATTTTTCTACGTTCAGAACAAGGTGCCATTCATCACACCAGCCAGAAATTCTTTGTAAATCATCTTGCAATCAAAATAAAAATATGGCATTTCAATCTTCGATCGCTATTTTTTATTTTCAATGACTGGTTTCAGGCTTGCTGCCCATCTTCAGATCGTATATATGGCAGTTACTAAGTAACTAGTCAGTACAGAACTATCGGTTCACTGTCATAACAGTCACGTCTAGTTTTGACATCTTGTAATCTCCTACAGTCACTCAACGAAGCCTTCGCGCTTACCACAGTGTCATCGGCAAAATCCGTAAATTACTGCTCACCCTGTTCGTCAGATCATTTATGTCTGCATACTTATAGGTTGCCTATCTAAAGGCTTCCAGGGCAAACAAAAATTTGTCTTTTGGTATTTAACATAATTTTTGACCGAATTCAAATGTTTAATGCCGCTACCATAATCTATGTATTAAGAGGTATAATCACTTGTCAGAGAATTCAAGTTTCGAACTTAGAATCCGTGTATATTTCTTCAGGAAACGTAACTCAACGGTGTGCAAATTACTTAGACTCTATTCGTCCATTATTTGAGCATAAGAGCACATAGCAACTTACAACAAAGATCGCACCATGTAACATCTTCTTGAAACTTCATCTCGCTGGCCTCTCGACCTCGCTCCCCCAAAAAAATAATGAAAGCAAAATAGTTTATCCTTACTACATTTTCGCTATTCATGCAGTAAAACGTTTTAATTTATTACTTCTTTACTACTAACTCTATCTGCAACACAATTTGCAGTCAGTACCCACGTATAGCACTGATTACACCTACACGATTATATCACTGTACGGCACATAGTTCGCGAAATATAGGGTGATAAACATTGAGCCATGTGAGAAACTAGGTTTTCTTAAAATGGAGCGCAAATTACCTTGACTATTTTCATCCAGTGTTTTATAATTAGAGCTCTTAAGGTCTTCCAACAAACGTCTGAAAAAAAATGGCTCTGAGCACTATGGGACTTAACTTCTAAGGTCATCAGTCCCCTAGAACTTAGAACTACTTAAACCTAACTAACCTAAGGACATCACACACATCCATGCCCGAGGCAGGATTCGAACCTGCGACCGTAGCGGTCACGCGGTTCCAGACTGAAGCGCCTAGAACCGCACGGCCACATCGGCCGGCAAACGTCTGAATCTGTTATATTCATGGGAAGATCGGAGTTCGATTGTTTACACAATTTTCCTGATTTAGAAAATTGTCATGAAATTGGCTTGGTTGTAAGACCTAATTTTATAGTCTTCCAGAGATAATACAGTGAAATAGATCTATGTTGGAAGAGAATAGGCAATAGTATGATGAAAGTAATTGATACTCAGTGCTAACCTTTCGGAAAATGTCTTAAGTATAGTGTTTTTATTTGCTACACCTTGTAAGAGCGAAACAAATTTTGGATTATGATAAGAGTGAAAAAAGTCGAATGTACAGGAACATGACTTCGATGTGTATTGAGCAACATCAAACTGAATATAAGAAAACATAGAATTAAGAAATATCAGTCATCTTCTTTATTCGTTAATTCTTAGTTTAACATAAAGAGTACAAAAAAAAGTAAATTTTATTTGTTTCAACACAAACTAAACATAACTGAGTGGCGTTCATAATAGGGAGGTTACTTTTTTTTCGATAGAAAGCGTTTAACCGGGTGCCAAAAGTCATGTTTGCATGTGTTTATTTGTTTGTTTGGGAGCGGGAATATAAGCCAATATATGATCTTATCAGCGGTATCATCTCATACTACTTCGGAACCACTGCGGTGACGATATCTCCCACGCTTTTGGTGGATAAAGTAGGACGGATGTAGGCATTAGGATGGGAGTAAACATTAGGAGTGATTTAAAATGGAATGACCATATAAAATTAATCGTCGGTGAAGCAGATGCCAGAATGAGATTATTAGAAGAATCCTAAGGAAATGCAGTCTGAAAACAAAGGAAGTAGGTTACAGTACACTTGTTCGCCTGCTGCTTGAATACTGCTCACCGGTGTGGGATCCGTACCAGATAGGGTTGATAGAAGAGATAGAGAAGATCCAAAGGAGAGCAGCGCGCTTCGTTACAGGGTCATTTAGTAATCGCGAAAGCGTTACGGAGATGATAGATTAACTCCAGTGGAAGACTTTGCAAGAGAGACGCTCAGTAGGTCGGTACGAGCTTTTGTTGAAGTTTCGAGAACATACCTTCACCGAGGAGTCAAGCAGTATATTGCTCACTCCTACGTATATCTCGCGAAGAGACCATGAGGATAAAATCAGAGAGATCAGAGCCCACTCAGAGGCATACCGACAATCCTTCCTTCCACGAACAATACGAGGCTGGAATAGAAGGGAGAACCGATAGAGGTAATCAAGGTAGCCTCCGCCACACACCGCCAGGTGGATTGGTGAGTATGGATGAAGATGTAGATGAAGATGAAGCTTCGATCTCAACGCACAACATATGACATTCAATAAACACAGACAGTGTTTCAAGACGACGGTGCGAGAAATCAGATTACACCCTCAGAATCGTCGTGCAAATAATGGTAATGTACATGTTCTTTTTGAGGTATCATGATTCATCTGGCAACTATTAATTTCTATTCGAACTGTGAAATGTCTTCCATGATAGTTTCACAAAGTCCGCCATCTGTGGCACACTCGGCATACAAGTCCCTTTCATCTACACAGCGTCACCATGGAATTCCCAGCCACGCGGCTGGACCCCTTCTTTCTTCGGCCAGCGTCCTGCATCACGTGGTCGGCCTGCCGGCCGATGCGGCCACGCCAACTCCAAACTTAGAATATATTCAGGGTGCCGGAACTCGGTTGTTACCTCTCAACACCGTACCTGTTAAAGGAGGTGATCCACTTGTCGTCCTCGCATTTAGTTGCAATAGTGAAGTAGTCTGCTGTGAATTAAGAATTCTTTCAAACAGCACCATCTCTTCCCGTCAACGTTAACATGGCTGTAAAGGTCGTCCCGACAGTTCTTCAAACGTATTAACGGGAACGCTGTACGTTTCACTTTTGCAATCATCCCGGGCACAAGGAACCATAGCATTGAGTTCAGATTATTTTGGAGGCCAAGGTACAGGTCCTACTCGACCTATTGATCTTGGACCATATTCGCCTTTAATGACGTTTTACATCAGCAGCACTTTTAACTTGCATGTACTGTAGTTCTACGCGTAAGCTACAAACAGTTCTGGCCTGGTGACTTCTGCTCGATGTATGTTTTATTACTCAATGTGTACGTTGATATTGCCCTTCGAAATGTGCAGCTCAGAGGTTCGCTGTTGCGAGCGTGACGTGCTGGGGCTCCGCAGTGGAAAGTATTATCCGGCTGCCGCACTTACACGAACGATGTGCAAACTGGTGTAGCCTTATATTGCTTGAACCCAGCAAACTGCTAATCACAAAAACTTAAAGTGCTCTGTGATTCCAAAACTGTTAAACGTAAATGACAGCAGCTATTACCAATCGTTTGTCACGTAAATTAATCAAATTTCCTATTCTTCTGTATAGAATCCCCTGTTTTACAACGGAAAGCAGTCATAGTAAGAGTACCATTTGCCTATGCAAAATAAATCGGTCATATTTTTATGGTGGCTCGCCTGACCTAATTTGTTGAGAGACTAAAGAAAACGAGGAAGACAAATCAGTTTTTCTAATACTGGATTTATTTTCTCTAAATTGGTTCACAAGTAAAGTGAATATTTTGTCGGAAATAAATCTGTCAACAGTTTCTGTCTGTGCAAAGAATAAGAGACGCTTGCGCTGCAATTACATCAGACATGTTATTAAGACGTGTGCGGGGATTTACAGCACGAGTCAATAAATGTATCGAAGTTGGAGGTCATCACTTTGAACATTCGATTTCATAAAACGGTGAGATGCAAGGGATTTACGGACAACAAGCAGGTCGAAAGTGAGAGGCGAGGGGACTCACTGGAAACAAGCACCCGGAAATTCATTTACGTGCAAGTATTTGCAAGTAGTCAACAATAAAACGAAACCAATCGCTCCTTTTCAGGACCACCAAAACTTAAACTGGAATTCGTTCATCTTTAGTTAGCGAGTGAGTTAGCCTTTTCCTCAGTTAGTCTTTTACTTTGTTTACTCTGTGAGTTTATCAGTTCACTCGTTAGTAAGTAGGATGTTTGGTTAGTTAGTTAGCTAGTCAGATGATTTGTTTGATAATTAAAAGTTGTGTGGCCTCATGACCACGAAACAAACAAAACTAATACGAATCTGTGGAAAAATTAATATTTGGGTCAACATTTTTAAAACTCTAATTCCTCTCTCTCAAACCCCAGCCCGCGGGGAGAGAGGGAGGGTTTTAGTTTTAACGAATCAAAATTTACGAAATAAATATTTTTTATTTATCCGTAACCATTTTCCACGCAAAAATGAGGACATGAATTTTCTTGAATTACAGCGCCAACTACGAAGAATCAAAACAAATGTTTAAGACAAAATGTACGTAGTTTTTTTATATAGAATCTGATTCCGCAATAAAAAATAGGGTTTCCCATTTGAAATTTGAAATTTGCCTCCCGCCCCACCGCCAGGGGGCTGCTGGGATGGCGGGCTAATTTTAGCACCGGCAGAATTTCCCCCTCGAAAATAATCAGCTTTGGATTCTACACATTTTTTCGTGTGAAGCTTGTTTTTCGAGTTATTCTGGTTTGTAAATTTAAAATTTACACCCTGTATAATACACTCATACTCATAAATTAAGGATACTTGCAGAATGTGGTGCCACACAACGTGGCACTACACAAAACTGGCACTAATAGCATAGGCACATAGGGAACACAGGCGAAACAAATTTGTAAGTCCACGGTATTGGTGATAAGCTGAGAAAACCGTCCCGAAACACACGTGCTACAAAACGCCACTGTTTCCTGCGCATGTACCCCGACATCAGTACGGGATATGATCACCATGCACACGTACACAGGTGGCACAACGGGTTGGCATACTCTAGATCAGGTGGTGGAGGAGCTGCTGGGCTATAGCATCCCATTCTTGCACCAGTGCCTGTCGGAGCTCCTGAAGTGTCCTAGGGGTTTTTAAGACGTGCAGCGATACGTCGACAGAGAGCGTACCAGGCATGCTCGATGGGTTTAGGTCTGGAGAACAGGCAGGCCACTCCATTCGCCTGATATCTTCTGTTTCAAAGTACTCCTCCACGATGGTAGGTCGGTGGGGTTGTGCGTTGTCATCCATCAATAGGAAAGTGCGATCCACTGCACCATTGAAAAGGCGGACATACTGGTGCAAAATGACGTCCCGATACACCTGACTCGTTACAGGACCTCTGTCAAAGACATGCAGGGGTGTACGTGCACCGACCATAATCCCACCCCACACCATCAAACCACGACCTCCATACAGGTAACATTCAAGGACATTAAAGGGATGGTATCTGGTTCCTGGTTCACTATAGATGAAAGCCCGGCAAGAATCACTCTTCAGACTATACCTGGATTCGACCGTGAACATAACCTGGGACTACTGTTCCAATGACCATGTAGTGTGTTCTTGACACCAGGCTTTACGGGCTCTCCTGTGACCAGGGGTCAGTGGAATGCACCTTGCAGGTCTCCGGGCGAGAAAAGCATGTCTGTTCAGTCGTCTGTAGACTGTGTGTCTGGAGAGAACTGTGCCAGTGGCTGCAATAAGGTCCCGAGCAAGGCTACCTGCAGTACTCCGTGGCCGTCTTGTGGTGTTGTACACTGTGGACGTCCCGTACTGTACCGCCTGGACACGTTTCCTGTCTGCTGGAATCCTTGCCATAATTTGAGATTGCACTTTGTGGCTTCAGAAGGTGAGGCTAAATGCGTGTGGCAAAACAAATGTTGCGTTTATTCAGGTGCATGCAGACGGCGTTAACCTAAAAATCAGTAGCGCAGTATTATCGTACAGGCTCACCCGCGTCACCTGTAGCTGTGTGTAGGTCACGCGAGGATTCCAAGAGTGTGAAGCGGACAGGCGTGTAGTGGCGCCATCGTGCGGTGGCACTAGCGTGCTCTCTTTAGAACAGCAGGACAGAGAGGGAGGGTAGGCAGGGGTCAGCGACCTGGGACGGCGAAGGCTCGGCGCGGACACGCAGAGCGCCGAGGAGCCGTAGCGGGCCCTTCTGTTCCGTTCCCGGTAACGGGACGCGCCATTAAGCCACCCAGCGACACACCGAAGGCCTCCGTGCTCCGAGCGAAACGGCCAGTGCGCGGAGCCGCTGCCTCCGCCGGGAGGGACCACTGTGCCGGCTGTCTGCTCATCCCGGGGACGCCTCACCACCTGCCTGTTGAGAAACAAGCCGCCGATTCATCTGGCCTGTGTTCCAAACAGGCGCGTCCTATTTCGGAAAACAGTATCGCCTACCTCAGTGGTCGACCACGGCGTGAAAAACACCACTCGTGCACCATGTGCTGCATGCGTGCGGTCTGTAGCTCGGCCCGTCTCGGCTTTATTCGCTCCTTATCGGAACAACACGACATTTCATGACTTTTGATTTGCGGGGCGCTCAACTGCGCAGTCATCAGTGCCCGTACGAAGTCCTAATTTTTACACAATCCAATCTAGCCACTGTCACAAATGATGAAGAAATGTTGAGGAAGTCTCCGGGCAGGAAAAATCCCAAATCCGGCCGGTAATCGAACCCGGGACCCCGTGATCCAGAGGCAGCAACGCTGGCCACTGTTTTTTTTTTTATTAAATATGCCTCTAAACATTTTATTAAAAAAAGAAAAGGAGAAAGGAAAGGGTGCAATACTTTATTAAATTGTATTTGTTGCTCATTTTGTTCTTATGGTCTCTTTTTTTTCCCTCTCGGGGGAGTCCACAGCAGCCAGACAGCGGGATGTCCTGGTCGTCTTCTCGTTCAGCGAGGATGAAACACCCTATAATCACCGTTTATGACTTTCGTCAGTCCATCATGTGCAATCTCTCAGTCTCTTCTCACACCTAGCACACCTCAATGGTCTGGAGGGCGCGTAAACAACGACCCCAAGTAATTCGCAAAGAGTTTAGCATACGACGCATTGCGCCGTAAAATCGTGTAGTTACTCGTTAAATAATGCCAGAAATCTAACAACCCTTCAACGTTCTCCCACTAAACTAGCAGTGCGATACGACACTTTTTCTTCCGGCATTTGGTGAGACATTTCGCTGTCGGCACGACTTCACATCGGCAGTCGTCGTCTCAGCCCTGTTTATTATTCGCTGTTTATTCGTGGTATAAGGGAATTACATAGTTCCAACGGTTGTTTGCACACGAAGAGGCAGTCTAGCGATCTATCGTCGCAGTCTTTAAAAATAAGTGGGAATCACAGTAGGGAAGAATGAGAACTCTCAGCATCTCTTATACAGACCAATAATCGACGAATACTGCATGCTTGCTATGGAATGGCATTGCAACACCATGGCGAAAGAATTTAAAGATTTAGTTGCCAGCGAAAGAGCAAAGATTGCAACAATCGCTAGATGATTTGCGTGGGACTCATTGCTCACTACATGAAGAAGCACTTTGGGCTGAACTAACAGCCACGGATCACAAGCATGGATCAGGTGATGTATTTGGTGGTACAAATAGTAAATTTCTGAAGTCGCACGCATTATTACATAGTTAGTTGCAACAATTTTTGTTGGAATGGAACGAAAAGTTTCGAGGTTCAAAAAAATGGTTCAAATGGCTCTGAGCACTATGGGACTCAACTTCTGAGGTTATTAGCCCCCTAGAACTTAGAACTAGTTAAACCTAGCTAACCTAAGGACATCACACACATCCATGCCCGAGGCAGGATTCGAACCTGCGACCGTAGCGGCCTCGCGGTTCCAGACTGCAGCGCCTATAACCGCACGGCCACTTCGGCCGGATGTTTCGAGGTGTTATCAAATACTGCAGAGAACGTTGGTTAAGGCAAGAGGCATGCTTATGACGATTTCTCGATTTGAGACCCGCTGTTGTTGGGTTTCTGAAGGAAAAAGGAAAGCAGGAACGAGGATTAGAACATCCGGAATGGATTGCAAATCTCCCACTTTAAGTGTCCTTAACTGCAGACTAGCCACAGTATGACCTTGCAAGGTGAGAAACAACTTGTTTCTACCGTCCGTGTGGCCGGGCGGTTCTAGACGCTATAGTCTGGAACCGCGTGACCGCTACGGTTGCAGGTTCGAATCCTGCCTAGGGCATGGATGTGTGTGATGTCCTTACGTTAGTTAGGTTTAAGTAGTTCTAAGTTCTAGGGGACTGATGACTTTAGTAGTTAAGTCCCATAGTGCTCAGAGCCATTTGAACCATTTGAAAACTTGTTTCTGATTTGGTGGGGATGCTTTTAACAAGAAAATCGAGATGTGGAAGTAGCACCTTCTGACAAAAAAAAAACCGTTCGTTTCCCTCAGCTCCCTGATGTTATTGAAAACGTGAATTTTGAAGAAATGATTGTGGCGTTGAATGAATTACAGAAATGTGACAAAAAGTGTAATGTTTTGCTCTGGGCATACTCTGTAATTTTGTAATTTCTGATAATATAATATTTATGGTAGTCGCACATCATTTTTATGTGTGTTTGCGATAGTTAGTTGTCACCTGAAGAGGGTCTGAGAAGCCGAAAACCGACTCGTCATGAAAAAAGTATAATTTTCCCAAACATTAGGAAGTGCTTTTTGTTTTTAATATTAATACAGTTTGAATTATGAGACGGAATGTGAAGTACGAGGATTAAAAAAACTCATTTGAGTCCAAAATAGTCCGCAGCTCGTGGTCGTGCGGTAGCGTTCTCGCTTCCCACGCCCGGGTTCCCGGGTTCGATTCCCGGCGGGGTCAGGGATTTTCTCTGCCTCGTGATGACTGGGTGTTGTGTGATGTCCTTAGGTTAGCTAGGTTTACGTAGTTCTAAGTTCTAGGGGACTGATGACCATAGATGTTAAGTCCCATAGTGCTCAGAGCCATTTAAAAAAAAAGTCCAAAATAAATCCAGCGCTAGTGTTAGATAATAAACTGCAGTAACTATGTGTAGAGGTTTAAGTCCCATTATGTTTCATATAGATATTATTAGATGGTGCTAATGGAGATTATCTCACTGAATAAGATGTAAATAAATAAAAAACCAAGGACACCAGAAAAAAAACTAATGTGACTACGGAAAAGCTGACGAAATTCTAGTCGTAATTCATGCATAAAACGTACGGAAGCGGTAATTTAAATAAATTTTTTTCTTTATAAAGTTCATGTGCAACAAGCCAAAAATATTACGCTGGATTTTTTGATAATTAGACAGCGCAAAGTAATCACCTCGCAAGCGGGTGTCATGTAGAATACTTATACGCATAACTTTAATAATAATATGTACAGTATGTGTAATTTCGTGTAACGACAGGTGAGTCTGTACTGGATGGTCAGAAACAATCTGAACAGCTTGTAAGGGTGTTGCGCTGTAGGTTGGGCTGAGATATAATTTTTCAGAAAGAAATTCGATACGTCACGCCATTTCCGAATCAGTTAGCGTTGAAGTTAGCCAATGAGACGGTTGCGCTCGCAAATTGAAGCGGCCTGGGTTAGTTCGCTTTGAGAGGTCGACGAGTTCTGACGTGTGCTGAAGAACATCGTCCCAGTCGCGATTAAAGCGTTATAATTTTTTCGGGCACCAAGCCTAGGGATTTATAAAAATTATCTAGGAGTTGGAGAACTTAGTGAAGCCTTCGGCAGCTGGGCTCGTAGACACGTACTCCTAACAGCAGAGTAATGTTAAGATTGTGTATTTCTGAATACGTTCGTGGAATTAAACACTGAACTACAGCTTCCTCTTTTAGAGTCTTGCTAAATTTCAGCAGAGGCTTATGGACTTCGAAAAGTCGCCCATAATCGATTCTCGACCTTTAACTTTGAACGGGCGCAGCCCTGAATCCTCCCACGGTCAGAAAAATGGCACCGAATCCTCACGTTTAAAGCAGGTAGCAGTTCTAAACGTTATGAATACTCCAAGCAGGCAAATGAAAACATTTGAAGTTACAGAAGAAGATGTAAAAAAATTTTTAGTGTGGAAATAAGCTTTAAAGAAAATGCATGTGGAAAATATCAGTCTTTTAGCGTTACCCAGGGTGCACCACGAGGAGGCGAACTGATTCACACCCCAAAAATATTTTCATTTTTATTTTTTTTTGCATTTTTAAGTATATTTACAAAAATCATTTTATCCTATATGTTTATGTAGATCTAAAAATCACTATTATTTATTGTGTAGCTCCTGGTCGGATTTTGTATGAAACTGATTTTACATACTGAAATCTGGAAATTTTACCAGCTCCGAAATTTGCCACTTGCTGTTCCAAAAATTTCAAGTGTGGACAATTTCTTTCCTTTTTCTTCGCTTTCGACGAATTTATTGCAATTTTAGAATCGAGCTGAATTTGTTTCAGCACTGCAAGAAATCGGTAAATGTCAGGACTGGAGGAGTAGAACTATTACACTATTGGCCACTAAAATTGCTACACCAAGAAGAAATGCAGATACTAGGCGCTCAGTCCGGAACCGCGCGACTGCTACGGTCGCAGGTTCGAATCCTGCCTCGGGCATGGATATGTGTGATGTCCTTAGGTTAGTTAGGTTTAATTAGTTCTAAGTTCTAGGGGACTGATGACCATAGATATTAAGTCCCATAGTGCTCAGAGCCATTTGAATCGTTTAAAATGCAGATAAACGGGTATTCATTGGACAAATATGGTATACTAGAACTGACATGTGATTACATTTTCATGCAATTTGGGTGCATATATCCTGAGAATGGCACCCCATACCATCACTCCGTGTGATACGCCAGTATGGCGATGACGAATACACGCTTCCAATGTGCGTTCACCACGATGACGCCAAACACGGATGCGACCATCATGATGCTGTATACAGAACCTGGATTCATCCGAAAAAATGACGTTTTGCCATTCGTGTACCCAGGTTCGTCGTTGAGTACACCATCGCAGGCGCTCCTGTCTGTGATGCACCGTCAAGGGTAACCGCAGCCACGGTCTCCTCCGAGCTGATAGTCCATGCTGCTGCAAAAGTCGTCGAACTGTTCGTGCAGATGGTTGTTGTCTTGCAAAAGTCCCCATCTGTTGACTCAGGGATCAAGACATGGCTACACGATCCGTTACAGCCATGCGGATAAGATGCCTGCCACCTCGACTGCTAGTGATACGAGACCGTTGGAATCCAGCACGGCGTTCCGTATTACCCTCCTGAACCCACCGATTCCATATTCTGCTAATAGTCATTGGATCTCGACTAACGCGAGCAGCAATGTCGCGATACGATAAACCGCACTCGCGATAGGCTACAATCCGACCTTTATCAAAGTCGGAAACGTGATGGTACGCATTTCTCCTCGTTACACGAGGCATCACATCATCGTTTCACCAGGCAAAGCCGGTCAACTGCTGCATGTGTATGAGAAATCAGTTGGAAACTTTCGTCATGTCAACACGTTGTGTGTGTCGCCACCGGCGCCAACCTTGTGCGAATGCTCTGAAAAGCTAATCATTTGCATATCACAGCATCTTCTTCCTGTCGGTTAAATTTCGCGTCTGTAGCACGTCATTTTTGTGATGTAGCAATTTTAATGGCCAGTAGTGTATATTTGCTATGGAAACTTTTGCAAGCATTAGTTGTTCGCTGTCTGCTACAACTTAGCCCACATGGATGGAGGAAAGAGTGCATTCTCTTCTATGTAAGATTCTACTTAATAGTCACAAAAGGCTTGCAATTTTTTCCGATGCAGGTATCTCTGCCATGAAATCGTCAACAAAACAGTCGCCTACCATATCAGGAGCCAGCACGGGCAAACCAAATATGTTCGACAGTAACTTTCCAATTTCATTTTTTGCGTAGTAGTCATGTGCAAGCCCCTATGTTTGTATTTTTCGCCACGAGCTCTGTGTCAAATGAAATTTGCATCCTTGAATGGGAATATCACATCAGATGTTCTTTCGCTGCGAACTGGGAAGTGGCCCCAGGCAGCTGTAGTCATTAGCGCACACAATACTCCGTCGCTTTGTGTCAGTTTGGGAGGATTCGTTCCCGTTACCTGCTTACCTACCTGGTTTCGGGAGGATCTGAACAGCAACGTGTCGTGCCGGACTTAGCGCAGTCTGTCATTGTTCTCTCGCGGCATTAGGCAATGTCTGAATGAACCGTTTCATTAATAAACGGTACCCAGCTATGCCGAGGACACTGGTTCATTTCAAAGGTCACGGATTAATTTCACAACCCTAATCACACCTGTAATTTAATGAGTTTATACGAAGTTACCAGAACGATAACATGATAATGAAACAGATGTGTGAGCGTTCTCCAGACACAAACGAAGCTAACGAAGCTTAGAAATAGACACGCACTTAAACGAGGGGCGTTCAGTAAGTAATGCAACACATCCTTTTTATCGGCCAATTTCGGTTTAAAAATGTGGAATTTGTTGTGGGACATCGTGGAATATTCCCGCTTCAACCCCTTCAGCTACATGAGATCCCAGTAGGTGGCGGAGCTGCACTTAGCCTCCAAAATGGCATCTGCAACGGAGTTGCTTTCCAAGCAGAGAGCTGTCACTGAGTTTCTATTGGCGAAAAACCAGAGCAGAGCGGATATTTATAGGCACTTGCAGTATTAAGACGCGGATGTAACAGTGAAAAAAAGCACGGTGAGTCGTTGGGCGAGACGTTGAAAGGGTACAGTACCGCCCGACATTGAAAATAGGTACAAAATACTTCATTATTTTTGTCAGAACAACACATTTTTTTTTTGTAAAATAACTCAATTTCAATTAATACAGCGAAGCCGGATACCAGTGTGGGAAAGAATGACAATTTATTTATTTAATTGATCACATGTGCACTCCCACAAAATAAATCCCTACGTCCAGTTTGGTGAGATCTTTTGAAATGAATGAATGTATGGTCGTCTGCTAACCGCAGATAGTGAATGTGAATATATGATCATCTTTGAGTCGATCCTTTGGCCACCTTTGGTGGGACCAAAGAGATGAAATTTACCTGAGCTTTGAGCGCCTGAAATGTGGCTGACCAATACGGTAGCAAAGTGCTCCCCCACTTTACCAGAGGTGCGAGAGGACCTCGAGAACGGCCATATTTCGGCGCTCTGCCGCTGGATCTTGTGCTGTTAAGACCTGTTTTAGTTGTGCTCCGTAAACACAAAAGAGTGGAGACATGATATGCATGTGGAATATTTAAGAGTAGTTTGAAATAATAATTTCTCTATTTCAGGAACTTTTGTGGGGAGAATTAAATGTCAGGCAGGTAATATTAATGGGATTGTAGTAATCTTCGGAAGTGACCAACAGTCACAATGAAACCAAGTGTAGCAATAAGTTGAAATACTTCCGTGTGCTTATGTTAAGCTGAATTACTAGCGTGTGTACAATAAGTTGAAATATTTAAGAAATAGCGTGTGTACCATAAGTTGAAATATTTAAGAAATGGCGTGTGCAGGACTTGAAATTAGAGACGAGTACTTCCACGTGGTGAGTACTGTGTGAGTCTCAAACTGTGTATGAGACAAAAGATAAAGAGAAGTACTCGTCCATGGTATCAGTTGAGGACTCGCGTGTGTGATGAATATGTTCTTAATATTACTTTGCGTGATATGATTCCGTGTGACGCTAGATTCAAACTCTGAGAGAGAAGCAAGGTGAGTCGGCCGTCTATCCAGCAACGCCACTTGGCTTGCATTGCACAGGAAGACGTGCAAATATCTCCAGAGTTCATAGTAGGAAAGTAGAATTACAAAGTGGGGCAGTGTCGTGTGAAACTAGGATAAATACTAATTGAAGTGGGAAAGCTGAAAATGATAGTGTTGTGACTATTTAGTGTTTTGTATTCCATGTCGTAGTGTGGTGTGTGTCATGTAATTTGGGTATGTGTGGTTTGCATGGGAGAGTAGCAAGGTAGTTTCAAAAGATTAGTGGGTTATGCTTGTTCCTTCTGTACCGCTCGATCTGGAGGAAAGTTTCGTGATGATGATTGTGAGAGTCGAAGTGTGAGAAATAATAAAAGATCCACCATCCTATCCAGAAAGTGCACTGTAGCGTTAAATAATTACGAGACCATAATATAGAGATTCACCAATGTATAGCCATGCCCACTATGCGGAATTTCTCATGTGTTATTGTTGTAGGTTATAGAATTTGTGTGTTTAGGTTATAGAATTTATCGGAATAAATAAGATAGTGAAAAGAAAAAGATTGGTGGACTTTTCCTTCGAATTGTATGTTGTCATGATGTCCCGAATTTATAATGTGTGCGCCCTTCATATTCAGTGCGGTGGCCACGTGTTGATAAAAGCCGTTAAATAAAAGACAAAAAGAAAATGTGGTATTGCCAGTGAGTAGTGAACAGTCTGAGTTCTGTAAATCACTGATAGTCAGATGTGCATTTCCGTTGCGTATTACTCATACAGGAGGATAGTTTGTAACTTAATTGTGGGTACGAGAGTTCATGTTACTCGACAGATAAGAATGAATCCACTCGCTTGGCAGACCACTCATCTTGCAGGCCTGACTGCTTGATGCCACAGTATGAGCAAGGCATGTGGGTGCCTCTCAACGTCTATAATCATCGCAATAAAGTCACGCGAATCTGTCCCATCTCCTGCGTACCGCCCGGCCGAACAGAGCTGCCAGTCCTGCAGTGTTGCAACGTGTGGAAAATTTCATTCGAGGTGATCGACGGAGCACAATCAAACACCTCGCTGCTCAACTGGACGTCTCTGTTGACGGCGCTGACCCACTCGTCCACCAGCTGGGGTACTCAAAGGTGTATTCGCACTGGGTTCAAATGGTTCAAATGGCTCTGAGGACTATGGGACTTAACTTAGGATTCGAACCTGCGACCGTAGCGGTCGCGCGGTTCCAGACTGTAGCGCCTAGAACCGCTCGGCCAAGCCGGCCAGCTCGCACTGGGTTCCTCACTGTGTAACAGAAGACCACAAAGAGCAACGAAGGACAATCTGTTCGGCCCAATGAAGGATGCATTCTGCGTGAAGCAATTCGTGGGTATTGCGGGAATTACTGATGTAGCAAGACGTTGGTTCCGATGTCGACCAGTAGAGTGGTACCATCCGGGCATAAAGGCCCTCCCAGTAAGGTGGGGTAAGGCCGTCGCACTGAACGGAGATTATGTTGAAAAGCAGGGGTTTGTAGCCAAATGAGTGAGGAATATTGTGGTCCGTTGGAATTCTGAAGAAACCACCCTGCTTTCAGGAAAAAAAATGTGTTGCATTGCTTATCGAACGACCTAAAGGTGAAGGGTTGAAGTGCTACTTTGAGATGAAGAGGCTGGCACAAGAGAGCAGCTACTCTTTGAAGAAGAGGTTGTAATAAGAGAGGAATACGCGGCAGACCGCATCAAACTAGTTAGAAGGCTGATAATTCAGAAAAAGAAGAATAAGAATAAGAAAATCTGGTGTCTATGTTGTGTCAAGGACATCGATTCTTTCGTCAAGCTATAGGAAGTTAACAGAAAAATAACAAGGTAATGCGACAGGTGTGGGGCCATCCCTAAGATACCAACCAAGCCAACGAACTTCAGAAATCAGTCATGCACTTAATTGATGCCTTTGAGAGACAGAGACTTTGAAAAGTCGGACAATTCGTACGTCTCAGTCTGGCATCTATTAGCTTTCTCCGGTCTTTGCACTATAAATCGGTTTCATGGGAACTCCTAGGTATCTAACAGATGTGAAATCGAATAATACAGCAAAGAGACTTTGTGCCTACTTATGTGCAGCGCGATAGAGGTTCCAGAAGTATCCTCTGCCACAGACGGTAAGGTGAGTTGCGGTGTGTAATTATAAACTGCTGACCTCTGTGGCCGAGCGGTTCTAGGCGCTTCAGTCCAGAACCGCGCTGCTGCTACGGTTGCAGGTTCGAATCCTGCCTCGGGCATGGATGTGTGTGTTGTCCTTAGATTAGTTAGGTTTAAGTAGTTCTAAGTCTAGTGGTCTGATGACCTCAGATGTTAAGTCCCATAGTGCTTAGAGCCATTTGAACCATTTGAATTATAAATTATGTCTCTCTTTGGAAGTCAGATGTGGAAGCTGAAGAGATCTGGAGAGATTGAATAAGAGTCTCTGACCGTTCTTTCCACCAACCTGTCGTCTTCTAAAGTTGTGTTCTCAGCGCAGAAGACAGCTCGTCGATCGTGGGATCTTCTTCGGCGGAGGCTGCTATGCTGTAAAACTCGAACCTGTGATGGTGCTTTTTATGGGATGCAACTTGCCCAGGTTAGTCTCTGTATCTACAAAGGGCAAGATCTGTAGTACTCGCATGGATAGTAGGCGACACTTCTCATCAACGTATCCTGTTTGGTTATTATTCAAATATTCACACACTTACACTGTCTTTCACAACAGTCGACAGAGCTTTCTTAATTGTTTCGTAGCTTTTCCATGCAACTTTTGAAATTGATACACATGTCCGGCTCTCCGGCACGCACTAGCCAGAGTGACCATTACATATTCACAACTAAGTTACGCGCGATATAGAGTACGACATGTCCGGCTCTGAAGAACACCCGAATCAGAGTGACTGTTACGTATTCAAATGTAAGTAAAGCACGATACTTAGACACTTGTGCGACACTCCACAACGCCCGAAACAGAGTGACTAGCGCAGCCCCAGACACGCTAAAGCGACCCGAAGGTGTCCGAAACACTTCGGCTATAATATCGTTAGTCTTATGATTCTCAAAACTAGTGAAATTTAATAAACAAAAACGATAGACTCGTAGGGTAACCATGAGAGATTGTCATACTAAGAACTGCGTTAAATACAATGAAAAGACTGTAAATAACTAATAACGTTTTGCCGCCTAGAACCGGAATATGACGACCAATCAGAAACAAGGTGAGTACAATTGGCGGACTCTCCCACGGGACTGGTACGCCCTGTACCATCTGTTACTTGTATCTCACTCCACTTTTGTACCATATGCTACACTACATTAAAATTACTACACCAAGAAGAAATGCAGATGATAAACGGGTATTTATTTGACAAATATATTATACTAGAACTGATATGTGACTACATTTTCACGCAATTTGGGTGCATAGATCCTGAGAGATCAGTACCCATAACAACCAACTCTGGCCGCAATAATGGCCTTGATACGCCTGAGCATTGAGTGAAAGAGGTACAGCTACCCATGCAGCTTCAACACGATACCACAGCTCATCAAGAGTAGTTACTAGCGCATTGTGACGAGCCAGTTGCTCGGCCACCATTGATCAGACGTTTTCAGTTGGTGAGAGATCTGATGAATGTGCTGGCGAGGGCAGCAGTCGAACAGTTTCTGTATCCAGAAAGGCCCGTACAGGACCTGCAACATGCGGTCGTGCATTATCCTGCTGAAATGTAGGGTTTCGCAGGGATCGAATGAGGGGTAGAGCCACGGATCGTAACACATCTGAAATGCAACGTCCACCGTTAAAAGTGCCGTCAATGCGAACAAGAGGTGACCGAGACTGGTAACCAATGGCATCTCATACCATCACTCCGGGTGATACGCCAGTATGGCGATGACGAATACACGCTTCCAACGTGCGTTCACTGCGATGTCGCCAAACACCGATGCGACCATCATGATGCTGTAAGCAGAACATGGATTCATCCGAAAAAATAACGTTTTGTTATTCGTGCGCCCAGGTTCGTCGTTGAGTACACCATCGCAAGCGCTCCTGTCTGCGATGCAGCGTCAAGGGTAACCGCGGCCGTGGTCTCCGAGTAGATAGTCCATGCGGCTGCAAACGTTGTCGAACTGTTCGTGCAGATGGTTGTTGTCTTGCAAACGTCCCCATCTGTTGACTCAGGGATCGAGACGTGGCTGCACAATCCGTTACAGCCGTGCGGATAAGATGCCTGTCATCTCGACTGCTAGTGATACGAGGCCGTTGGGATCCAGCGTTCCGTATTACTCACCTGAACCCACCGATTCCATATTCTGCTAAGAGTCATTGGATGTCCACCAATGCGAGCAGCAGAGTCGCGATACGATACACCGCAATCGCGATAGGCTACAATTCGACCTTTATCAAAGTCGGAAACGTGATGGTACGAATTTCTCCTGCTTACACGAGGCGTTACAACAACGTTTCACCTCGGAACGCAGGTCAACTGCTGTTTGTGTATGGGAAATCGGTTGGAAACTTTCCTCATGCGTTGTAGGTGTCGCCACCGGCGCCAACCTTGTGCGAATGCTCTGAAAAGCTAATCATTTGCATATCACAGCATCTTCTTCCTGTTGGTTAAATTTCGCGTATGTAGCACGTCATCTTCATGGTGTAGCAATTTTAATGGCCAGTAGTGTATCGAGCTGTATCGAAGCTAACTTATAGCAAAATAAAATACAGCCGGCCGATGTGACCGAGCGGTTCTAGGCGCTTCAGTGTGGAGCCGCGCGACCGCTACGGTCGCAACGTTCGAATCCTGTCTCGGGCATGGATATGTGTGATGTCCTTAGGTTAGTTGGGTTTAAGTAGTTCTAAGTTCTAGCGGACTGATGACCTCAGATGTCAAGTCCCATAGTGGTCAGAGCCATTTGAACCATTTGGCGGCCGCAGCTAGGAATGTCGCACAGTGTCTTATGTGGAGGGGCTCCCCGCTGCCGGTGGTGACACGCGCGAAGCCCCAGCTGGGCGCTGCCTGGGTTGTATGTGTAGGGCGGCGCGGCGCGTGCACGAGGCAGGCGGCGGCACGCGCGCCCGCCAGCCAATCCCAGTAGCGTCCGCGGTGACGCAACGGCCGCCAGCCGCCAGCAAGGTCGCGCCCGCTTCCGGGTCCCTGGCGGGGCGGGACGTGTGTCACCCGCCACTCTGCTCGGCCGCCTGCGACGCTCCCACACCTGTTTACGTCGCACTCTGACGGACGGCGCAGAGACAGCCCTCCTACGCAGTGACTCTTGCTTGCCAACATCTACATTCCACGTATTAACACGTTGCTGTCGGAAGCCCAGTAGGACTCGAGCAGCGGCAGTTTAGTCAGGAGGACGGCGCTCGAGTGTTCCTCGTGCTGTGCGTAAAATTTCGTAATTAACATTGCTACCACTGCACTATGTCGCTAGCCGTTTAGACTGCGCAAGGGCCTCTGCACTTTCCTACCACGTTTGCTCTCAGTTAGATCTATACTCCACATTGTACTCTGTATACACTACTGGCCATTAAAATTGCTACACCACGAAGATGACGTGCTACAGACGCGAAATTTAACCGACACGAAAAAGATGCTGTGATATGCAAATGATTAGCTTTCCAGAGCATTCACACAAGGTTGGCGCCGGTGGCGACACCTACAACGTGCTGACATGACGAAAGTTTCCAACCGATTTATCACACACAAACAGCAGTTGACCGGCGTTGCCTGGTGAAACGTTGTAGTGATGCCTCGCGTAAGGAGGGGGAATGCGTACCATCACGTTTCCGACTTTGATAAAGGTCGGATTGTAGCCTATCGCGAGTGCGGTTTACCGTATCGCGACATTGCTGCTCGCGTTGGTCGGGATTCAATGACTGTTAGCAGAATATGGAATCGGTGGGTTCAGGAGGGTAATACAGAACGCCGTGCTGGATCCCAGCAGCCTCGTATCACTAGCAGTCGAGATGACAGGCATCTTATCCGCATGGCTGTTACGGATTCTGCGGCCACGTCTCGATCGCTGAGTCAACAGATGGGGACGTTTGCAAGACAACAACCATCTGCACGAACAGTTCGACGACGTTCGCAGCAGCATAGACTATCAGCGCGGAGACCGTGGCTGCGGTTACCCTTGACGCTGCGTCACAGACAGGAGCGTCTGCGATGGTATACTCGACGACGAACCTGCGTGCACGAATGCCAAAACGTCATTTTTTCGGATGAATCCATGTTCTGTTTACAGCATCATGATGGTCGCATCCGTTTTTGGCGACATCGCGGTGAACGCACACTGGAAGCGTGTATTCGTCATCGCCATACTGGCGTATCACCCGGCGTGATGGTATGGGGTGCTATTGCTTACACGTCTCGGTCACCTCTTGTTCGCATTGACGGCACTCTGAACAGTGGACACTACATTTCAGATGTGTTACGACTCCTGACTGTACTCTTCATTCGATCCCTGCGATACCCTACATTTCAGCAGAATAGTGCACGACCGCTTGTTGCAGGTCCTGTACGGGCCTTTCTGGATACAGAAAATCCTCGACTACTGCCCTGGGTAGCATATTCTCCAGATCTCTCACCAACTGGAAACGTCTGGTGAATGGTGGCCGAGTAACTGCCTCGTCACAATACGCCAGTCACTACTCTTGATGAACTGTGGTATCGTGTTGAAGCTACGTGGGCAGCTGTACCTGTACACGCCATCGGAGCTCTGTTTCACTCAATGCCCAGGCGTATCAAGGCCGTTATTATGGCCAGAGGTGGTAGTTCTGGGTACTGAGTTCTCAGGATCTATGCACCCAAATTGCGTGAAAATGTAATCACATGTCAGTTCTAGTATAATATATTTGTCCAATGAATACCCGTTTAACATCTGCATTTCTTCTTGGTGTAAATTTTAATGACCAGTAGTGTATTTCTGGTCTGTGCTGAGTCACTTACATGCGTGGTGCGTCTATAATGGCACGGTGACAGCATTGAAGACGTCATTTGGTGGACATTTTGAAATTCTGTCCTTTGCTTCTACGTGTAGGCCCCTTACACATCTTGCGACTCCAATAGAATGGAGACCCTAACGTGCCACCTGCGGTCACCCGCCAAGGGCGCTACTGCGCTGCTTCGTGGACTCGGGTAGGCGCGCCGGCCGTGGATCGAATCCGCCCGGCGGTTTAACGACGAAGACCGGTGTACCGGCCAGCCTGGATGTGGTTTTTAGGCTTTTTTCACATCCATTAGGTGAATACTGGGCCGGTTCGCACATCGACTCGTAGACATTTGAAAAAGTTCGCACTATTTCGTTGCTAACACTAGTTGCAAACTGCTGGGGTGCACTAATTCCTAATTCCATCGCGGGGGGGGGGGGGGGGGGGGCGGATGGGGTGGTAACAGGAAGTGCATCTGGCCACCCTCTGACACTGACATAGCCAAATCGATAGTAACAAGGCCAACCCCGCGTTCAAGTGGGACAAAGGCCCAAAGGAAAAAGAAGAACGTGCCACCTACCTGTATCTTTGTTGACCCACTGTTCGCTTTCGAAATAGATACGGCGTTGGGAATTTCGATTATAGCCTTGATATAGAAGGCAACGGCCTTGCCGCAGTGGATACACCGGTTCCCGTGAGATTACCGAAGTTAAGCAATGTCGGACGTGGCCGGCACTTGGATGGGTGACCATCCAGCCACCATGCGCTGTTGCCATTTTTCGGGGTGCACTCAGCCTCGTGATGCCAATTGAGGAGCTACTCGACCGAATAGTAGCGGCTCCGGTCTAAGAAAACCATCATAACGACCGGGAGAGCGGTGTGCTGCCCACACGCCCCTCCTATCCGCATCCTCAACCGAGGATGACACGGCGGTCGGATGGTTCTGGTGGGCCACTTGTGGCCTACAGACGGAGTGCTGCTTGATATAGAAAATAGGTGATTACAGTTCAAGCGGGGACGTTAATGTTCCTGACAATAATGAGGTTTCTGTTTGATTAGGTGCTCAGGTAAGTAATAAATTAGAGAAACTAATGCAGAGAAGCGCAGATAAGCGAAGATAAGTTTTGCAGTAAAACGTTTTGGTGTCCAGGAAGTGTGCTTAGTCGAATCGCTAGACAAACATTCAAACAAATCGTGCTAATGACTTTCATTACAAAATGAACAGTTACAATGCTTAACTTTTGCAATTACACAGATGTGTCGCAAGCAAAGGGCGGCATATGAAATAACGAGTCTTCTGCAATATAAACAATATGAAGTCTGTGCTGCTTTAGAGAATTGTGAAGGTGGTTCGATGAACCCTCTGCCAGGCATTTAAATGTGATTTGCAGAGTATCCATGTGTACGCGTACGTGGAGACAGTGTTTGCGCAGCAATCGCCGACGTAGTGTAACTCAGGCGGAATAATGGCTAACCAGCCCGCATTCGCCGAGGTAGATGGAGATCCGCCTTAAAAACCATCCACAGGCTGGCCGGCACACCGGGCCTCGACAGTAATCCGTCGGGCGGATTCGTGCCGGCGACCGGCACGCCTCCCCACTCCGTAAGCAGCGCGTTAGATCGCGCGGCTAGCCGGGCGGGCTGATAGTCACTTACAGGGTGTTTCAAAAATGACCGGTATATTTGAAACGGCAATAAAAACTAAACGAGCAGCGATAGAAATACACCGTTTGTTACAATATGCTTGGGACAACGGTACATTTTCAGGCAGACAAACTTTCGAAATTACAGTAGTTACAATTTTCAACAACAGATGGCGCTGCGGTCTGGGAAACTCCATAGTACGATATTTTCCACATATCCACCATGCGTAGCAATAATATGGCGTAGTCTCTGAATGAAATTACCCGAAACCTTTGACAACGTGTCTGGCGGAATGGCTTCACATGCAGATGAGATGTACTGCTTCAGCTGTTCAATTGTTTCTGGATTCTGGCGGTACACCTGGTCTTTGAAGTGTCCCCACAGAAAGAAGTCACAGGGGCTCATGTCTGGCGAATAGGGAGGCCAATCCACGCCGCCTCCTGTATGTTTCGGATAGCCCAAAGCAATCACACGATCATCGAAATATTCATTCAGGAAATTAAAGACGTCGGCCGTGCGATGTGGCCGGGCACCATCTTGCATAAACCACGAGGTGTTCGCAGTGTCGTCTAAGGCAGTTTGTACCGCCACAAATTCACGAAGAATGTCCAGATAGCGTGATACAGTAATCGTTTCGGATCTGAAAAATGAGCCAATGATACCTTTGGAAGAAATGGCGGCCCAGACCAGTACTTTTTGAGGATGCAGGGACGATGGGACTGCAACATGGGGCTTTTCGGTTCCCCATATGCGCCAGTTCTGTTTATTGACGAAGCCGTCCAGGTAAAAATAAGCTTCTTCAGTAAACCAAATGCTGCCCACTTGCATTTCGCCGTCATCAATCCTGTGCACTATATCGTTAGCGAATGTCTCTAGTGCAGCAATGGTAGCGGCGCTGAGGGGTTGCCGCGTTTGAATTTTGTATGGATAGAGGTGTAAACTCTGGCGCATGAGACGATACGTGGACGTTGGCGTCATTTGGACCGCAGCTGCAACACGGCGAACGGAAACCCGAGGCCGCTGTCGGATCACCTGCTGCACTAGCTGCGCGTTGCCCTCTGTGGTTGCCGTACGCGGTCGCCCTACATTTCCAGCACGTTCATCCGTCACGTTCCCAGTCCGTTGAAATTTTTCAAACAGATCCTTTATTGTATCGCTTTTCGGTCCTTTGGTTACATTAAACCTCCGTTGAAAACTTCGTCTTGTTGCAACAACACTGTGTTCTAGGCGGTGGAATTCCAACACCAGAAAAATCCTCTGTTCTAAGGAATAAACCATGTTGTCTACAGCACACTTGCACGTTGTGAACAGCACACGCTTACAGCAGAAAGACGACGTACAGAATGGCGCACCCACAGACTGCGTTGTCTTCTATATCTTTCACATCACTTGCAGCGCCATCTGTTGTTGAAAATTGTAACTACTGTAATTTCGAAAGTTTGTCCGCCTGAAAATGTACTGTTGTCCCAAGCATATTGCAACAAACGGTGTATTTCTATCGCTGCTCGTTTAGTTTTTATTGCCGTTTCAAATATACCGGTCATTTTTGAAACACCCTGTACTTAGTTACATACTTGTTCCGTAGATCTTTTGAAAGGGTCTTTTACCGAAACGATGTGGAACGAGTTAGTTGTGAGTTACACGACTGTGCAGAGTCTTGAAGAACAGCCACTACTGCAGCAGCGAGAGGCTGCGCTGACTGCTAGCGCCACACAACAGCGTTGCATGCCAGGAGAACACGGCAAGCGCCATAATCCGTTTTTCCAGAAGCTTCGCTCAGTGGAAGGAGAGTCGAAATAAGGGAACACGTGTTTCACCTTATCTATAGATAGTCGACCGTTTCTGAGAAAACGACCTCAAAGTTTTCGATGTAATCTGGATGCCTTTTAGCTAGGTGTTCAGTCCAGCTGGTGGCAGAGTGGACTGCGTTGTGGCGTTTCACTTTTTCTCTCCTGTGTTAGAAACCCTACTCTTTTTACGAAGAGCATTCAAGTTCTAAGGCCTCCGATTTTTTTTCTAATTAACTACTCACCCGAAATCGAGGAAACTGGCGTTGCTTCTCGACGTAACCGCCCTGCAGACGTACATATTTTTCACAACGCTGACGCCATGATTCCATGGCAGCGGCGAAGGCTTCTTTAGGAGTCTGTTTCGACCACTGGAAAATCGCTGAGGCAATAGCAGCACGGCTGGTGAATGTGCGGCCACGGAGAGTGTCCTTCATTGTTGGAAAAAGCCAAAAGTCACTAGGAGCCAGGTCAGGTGAGTAGGGAACATGAGGAATCACTTCAAAGTTGTTATCACGAAGAAACTGTTGTGTAACGTTAGCTCGATGTGCGGGTGCGTTGTCTTGGTGAAACAGCACACGCGCAGCCCTTCCCGGACGTTTTTGTTGCAGTGCAGGAAGGAATTTGTTCTTCATAACATTTTCGTAGGATGCACGTGTTACCGTAGTGCCCTTTGGAACGCAATGGGTAAGGATAACGCCCTCGCTGTCCCAGAACATGGACACCATCATTTTTTCAACACTGGCGGTTACCCGAAATTTTTTTGGTGGCAGTGAATCTGTGTGCTTCCATTGAGCTAACTGGCGCTTTGTTTCTGGATTGAAAAATGGCATCCATGTCTCATCCGTTGTCACAACCGACGAAAAGAAAGTCCCATTCATGCTGTCGTTGCGCGTCAACATTGCTTGGCAACATGCCACACGGGCAGCCATGTGGTCGTCCGTCATCATTCGTGGCACCGACCTGGATGACACTTTTCGCATTTTCAGGTCGTCATGCAGGATTGTGTGCACAGAACCCACAGAAATGCCAACTGTGGAGGCGATCTGTTCAACAGTCATTCGGCGATCCCCCAAAACAATTCTCTCCACTTTCTCGATCATGTCGTCAGACCGTCTTGTGCGAGACCGAGGTTGTTTCGGTTTGTTGTCACACGATGTTCTGCCTTCATTAAACTGTCGCACCCACGAACGCACTTTCGACACATCCATAACTCCATCACCACATGTCTCCTTCAACTGTCGATGAATTTCATTTGGTTTCACACCACGCAAATTCAGAAAACGAATGATTGCACGCTGTTCAAGTAAGGAAAACGTCGCCATTTTAAGTATTTAAAACAGCTCTCATTCTCGCCGCTGGCGATAAAATTCCATCTGACGTACGGTGCTGCTCGTATTTTATCTTTTTCATTTTTGTACCCATGTCCGTAGAAGGTTGCTACACAAATGTTTCTTATCAAGTTAGGACATACAAGCAGCACTCCGTCGTCAGGCCACAAGTGGCCCATCGAGACTATCCGACCGCCGTGTCATCCTCACCTGAGGATGCGGATATGATGGGCGTGTGATCAGCACACCGCTCTCCCGGTCGTTACGCTGATTTCCTTTGGCCGGAGCCGCTACTATTCGGTCGAGTAGCTCCTCAATTGGCCTCACGAGGCTGGGTGCACCCCGAAAAATGGCAACAGTACATGGCGGCCCGGATGGTCACCCATCCAAGTGCCGGCCACGCTCGACAGCGCTTAACTTCGGTGATCTTACGGGAACCGGTGTATCCACTGCGGCAAGGCCGTTGCCAGGACATACAAGGGTGTTATATTAATTGAAAAATTAAAACCGGGTTTCACAATAACTGTTATAATATAATGTATGTGTGTATGGAATTTTCAGAGTTTATAATATTTCTAAATTCTCATATTCGTATTTTTCATTCTTATATCAATTCTTAAGACTTATGTTTTATTCATATGTTTATTCTGCAGGAAGATTTGGAGCATTCTCTTGATATTTGAAACATAGAAATTCCGAACAGCACGACCACCGCGCGAAGGCAGGTTTGCCACAGCGACGTTTCTTCGCACGAATTTCATTCGGGAAAGAAACGTCGTTAGCACTACTGAAGATTTCACGCCTTGGCAATGATTTCCCGATAAACCACACATAACGGATCACTTTCCCGAAAACTGATGCTTTCTATTAATTATGAATGAGGATACACTACAGGAATTTCATCTAAAATAACTTCAAATAATTTTTAGTAGACGAATAAGTACAACGTTGTTTAACATAAGTTGGAAAACATTCGCGTAGTAATCTTCTACTGACAAGAGTAGATAAAATAAATGTCGTGTGACTAAGGCCTCCCGTCGCGTAGAACGTTCGCCGGGTGCAACTCTTTCGATTTGACGCCACTTCGGCGACTTGCGCGTCGATGGGGATGAAGTGATGATGAGCCAGACAACACAACACCCAGTCCCTGAGCGGAGAAAATCTCCGACCCAGTCGGGAATCGACCCCGATTGACATTCTGTCACGCTGACCACTCGCCTACCGGGGGCGGACAGTAGATAAATGGTAAACAAAAATAAAAGTAATACTCGGTTCGAAAACGATGCTAGCCATTGTGCTTTGGCTAAGCTATTTACTCGCTAAAAGAGACACAAAGTATCTTGAAACTTTGACCGTCATTTTCTCACAAACAGTAGAAGATATACTGATAAGCCGAGATACTAGTTCGCTTATTGTGACTCCTCTTCCAATGAGCGAAGTGTGTGGAAAAGCGGATTGTGGCACTTGCCGTGTTCTCCTCGTTGCCGGACTGCTAGCTATTCTTGGCATTTTACTGTCCCTGTTAATGCATTTCGATACACCAAATATAACGCTAAATTCATATGAGATTGTTCTATCGGATTGGCACGTAAAATTCCTCTGTAAAATTTGCTTCGTTTGTAATGGGAAACACATCGATGTTAGCTTTCGCATGAAAGACGTTATGACCAGTGTTCGTTGAGGCTGCCTCCAGCTACCCGTTTCAAAAACAAAAATCTAAATATATATGGTTTTTTCGTTATATATTTGCCATTTCGTTGGAGACCTTGTAACGCCGGAAATGCATATCCTCCTATTTCCATCTATTGTACTATAATTTTTTTTCCTTGTTTTGTTACCTCAAGATATGACATTTCTGTCTCTTTATATATTGTAATTATTTTACTGTTTGTATATATCTATATTTACGCATTTATGTCGATGTATAATTGGTTGATTTGTAAATATTATTTGTATTTTTACGCTGGGTCTTGCCTAGGGAAAACTATGCTATCGAACGAATACGTCGATAGGTCGTGTGGAGAACCAGAGTGTTTAGGATCTTTGGTAGTGTTAACTCTGTCGCGTGGAGCGCGGAGAGAGAGAGTCTGGCTGGAGTAGCGAGTGGAGCAGGTGTGTTGTGTGAAGCTCCCGCGAGTTGCCGCGCTTTCGGGGTTTGGCAGCATGTAATTGCGCTCGACTTGCGATGATAGTTTCTGACATGGTGTCGCGGTCGGGAAGCATTATCTGGCGCACATCAAGAGCCCGTTTCGTCTGGTGACCGTGTCGAGAAGAAGGCGCGCCAACATTCAGCTTCTGCAACAGCGACGGCCGACAATGAGTGACTGTCGCCACCTCCTCGATCGACGGCTTCAAACCTTCAATCAACCAACAAGGAAGACTGGAAGCACGTAAAGTTTTAGAACTGTATGGCAGACCTCAGCTTTTCAAACAGTTCCATTTTCGTAACTATAATTACAGCAACTTAGCATGAACATTTGTTGCTCATTGTCCCAATTGCATTACCAAGCAGGGTCCCTTCCTTTTCCGGAATGAACCCGAGTGTCGTTGAAATTCAAACGCCAGCATCAATCTATTTCACTGCTTTAATTTCAAAGTTCAGTTAAGGTATTCATGGCAGGCTACAATATTTAGATTACACAAGCACAAATTGTTACCGTATTTTAGCTTACCTGTGACTGCAGCTCAGCTTGGTATGTACTAAATTTTACTATTGTTAATTGTTCAGAATCATTTAATTCAAGTTCAAAGTTAAATCTCTTATTTCTAAATTGCGTAGATTCAAGTAGCTTTTGAAATGATTGTTGAGGTAGTCCAAGACTAACCGTATTTTACTGAATTTCGATGTGCTTCAGAAAGAAAGCTCACTATTAACTTCAGTCACTAAATTAACTTTCGATTATCCGGTTTTATTAATTCTTTTGCTAAATTAAGTCAGAGTGTAGCGAAATTTATTACTTCTGACAAACTTTCAGTTTTCACACTACACGTGTCAACCTTCAGTTGCCAAGCTTCTAGTGCTAATTATATGTGTAATAATCTTTCTTTTTCAGTTACTATAGTAATTGTCCTTAGGACTGGCGACCGTAATTTTCCCCAAATCTCAAATATCTAATTACCGCTAGTTAATTGTTAACGTAACGGCCGCACATTTACTTTATTTATTAACTTTACCCCTTTTCAAAATTAATGTCCACCAGTTTCATTTGCATTTTTCCTTTCATTTAGATGTAACCCTTTCCGCCCTCTTTACCGACAGATTAACTTCGGTGACGATTGCTTTTCCCAAATTCCCATTAGGTACACGCGGTTTCATTTTTCACTGTTATTAAGGTCGATAAGTGAGGGGGAGGTTACAACTAATAGACACGATTCCTGAGCGTCTTCATCACACAGCGAAAGCAAGGTGAAACTGCATTGTCGCACGTCGTAGGCCGGCGAACTGTGGCGGAACTAACATCAGACTTTAATGCCGGGCAAAGAACAAGTGCGTCTGAACACACAGTGCACCGAAAACTGCTAAATCTGGGCCTCCGCAACCGGCGACCCATGCATGTGCCAATGTTAACACCGCGACATCGGCAACTACGAGTGTAATGGGCACGTGACCATTGGTACTGGACGTTGGCGCAATGGCAGAGCGTTGAATGGTCTGATGAATCCCGATACCTTCTGCATCATGCCGATTGGAGGGCGGGAATTCGTCGTCTTCCAAGGGAACAGCCGCTTGACACCTGTACTGAGGGAAGGATACAAGCTGGCAGCGGTTCTGTTATGCTCTTGGGAGCATTCACGTGGGCATCCATGAGGAGAGTGGAGACGGCCTACGTGCATCGTACACTGGTTGCAGACCACGTACACCAATTCACTACGATCGTATTGACGGAAAGCAGTGGCATTTTTCAACAAGATAATGCGCCATATCACAAGGATAGTAGTGTGATGGACTAGTTGTGTCCCAATTGGTGTGCTGGCTGGCACAACTCGACAGATCTGAACCCGATCGAACACGTCTGGGATGTGACTGAAAGGGCGTCTGAGCTCTTCGGCACCCTCCCTGGAATTTACGGGTTTTAGGTGGCTTTTGTGTGCAAATGTGGTGCCAACTCTCTCCGGCAATCTACCAAGGCCTCATTGCTTCCATGACACGACGTATGGCAGCTGTTCTCTGTGCCAAAGATGGACATACCGGTTATTGGATGGATGGTCATAATGCTCTGGCTGTTCACTGTATATCCATCATTACATCTCTGATGATCGAACTGTCTCTAAGACATCAATCCTCTAAGCTGGTGATGACGATAATGTTCGTAAAGTAAGAATCCATTTCAATAATAAAGAGAATTTATTTATCAACTGCAAGACCGGTTTCAGGGCATTATAACTCCATTCTCAGATGCTAACAATTGTAGAGACGAGAGGCGAAGGCTAGTCATAAAGCCAGTAGTAGATGAGTTACGAAAATCTGAGAATTTGCAGAAAGCTGTCATACTCAGTTAATTGAAAATAGTCACACATGCACGTTGGTCTGGGCTGGCCGCAGTGGCCGAGCGGTTCTGGGCGCTTCAGTCCGGAACCGCGCTGCTGCTTTGGTCGCAGGTTCGAATCCTGCCTCGGGCATGGATGTGTGTGATGTCCTTAGGTTAGTTAGGTTTAAGTAGTTCTAAGTTCTAGGGGACTGATGACCTCAGATGTTAAGTCCCATAGTGCTTGGAGCCATTTGAATCATTTGAACGGAGGTCTGGCCGGTCAGTATGGAAAGTATGGCTGTGGCCGTCCTATGTGTAAGGGACTGGAATCCACAGCGCATTCAAAGCCAGAGACAGGACATCCAAAATTCCACACAAAGAGCAAATAGTGAGACAGTTATTTAAATCGACTAAGTCTGGGAGTTTGTACAAGACACCGAAACAAATATTTTCCTTTAATGTCATATCTTCCTGTGAGTATTTTTTAAACCGTGACACCGAGTTTTCTCTGGGCGAAAATTAATTAGACTAACAAGTTCTGGGAGATTGTATGGGGGCATGAGAACACTTTTTCTAATGCGTTATCCAGTGAGGACAAAAAGTAACACAAACAAGTTTTAATTCTTTATTACTGAGGGACAACAACAGTAACACAAGACAGTTACTTCAATTACAGGAGAGGGTGTAAAATGTCACCACTCACTTGTAAACACAGGCCACACTGGTGGGTCACCTTCTGTGTAACAGAGTCAAAGAGTGCAGGACTGTCCTTAGTTCCTACTGCTGCTGCTGCTATCCGGCAACCAGATCCTCTTTTAATACAAAAGTGCTTAGAGTCAAGGTTTCACATCCCTCGTCACACGAAAAAGTCCAGGGATGTCAAAACAGGGGATCGAAGCGGTCATGGTACAGGACCATCACTGCTAATCCGCCTTTGTGGGAACTGTCGGTTCAAGAACCGAAGCACAGGACGACAGAAATGTGTCGGCGCCCTGTCATGCTGGAACCACATGCGCTGCTTTGTACCGAGCAGCACCTAGTCCAGTAACTCTGGCAATGCTCTGGAGAGGAAATTGTAATAATTCCTGCCATTTAATGGTCTAGGTAGCGAATATGGGCCAAATAAATAGTCACCAACAACATTTGCCCACACATTCATGCAGAACTGCAATTGATGACACGAGTAAATGTGGCTCAAAACATGCGAACTGCAGATGTTGGAGACCCCATCTCGTTCGAACGTTGCTTCAACTGTAAACTGAATTTTCTCATTAAGAATATATTGAAGGGCGATCTGTTTTAATTGTTAAAACCCATTCAAAAGCCAATATTGCAAAAAATACTGTTTATTCAAGACAACCGGTTTCTAAACAGACCTAGCAGTCATTTTCAGGTGTTAAACTTTTTTTTGTGGTACACATGTTCAATTTACGCTGACCTCATGCACAAGATGTCAAGTGGAAATAACTCAGCACAGTAGCGATGACAAACGTTTATAATGTACTGAGTTTTGTGCGCTTGACATCTTGCGCATGAGGTCAGCGTAAAATGAAAATCGTTGTTACAAAAAAATGTTTAGGACCTGAAGATGACAGCTGAGACTGCTGAAACCGGTTGTCTTGAATAAACAATATTTTTTGCGACTAGACTTTTGAATGGTTTTTAATCCTGTGTAAACAGCACAGAGAACGGAAATGTAGGATGCATTTGACACTCTTTCAGGCACCACTGCGAATACTGTACTCTGAGTCGATAATCATCTGGTTACAGATTGCGAACACGCTCTAAGTGAAATGGATTAACAATGGCTCAAGAAGGACGTTTCTTACATTCGTCTGATTCGCCTCCATGTTATGCACTATTGCAAGAGTGCTAAGAGATGTTGAGTTCATAAGTAATTATGACAATAGAGAAAAATGTTTGGTTTGGTCTCCTGTGCAATGTCCCAGAGTTTGTCCGTTTAAATAATTTTCACCCTGTATAAATACCACCCATGAACCATGGGCCTTGCCGTGGGTGGGGAGGCTTGCGTGCCTCAACGATACAGATAGCCGTACCGTAGGTGCAACCACAACGGAGGGGTATCTGTTGAGAGGCCAGACAAACGTGTGGTTCCTGAAGAGGGGCAGCAGCCTTTTCAATAGTTGCAGGGGCAACAGTCTGGATGATTGACTGATGTGGCCTTGTAACATTAACCAAAATGGCCTTGCTGTTCTGGTACTGCGAACGGCTGAAAGCAAGGGAAACTACAGCCGTAATTTTTCCCGAAGGCATGCACCTTTCCTGTATGATTAAATTGGACTACATTCCATTATCCTCGTTTTGGTTTTGTTGATGTTCATCTTATATCCTCCTTTCAAGACACTGTCCATTCCGTTCAGCTGCTCTTACTGGTCCTTTGCTGTCTCTGGTAGAATTACAATGTCATCGGCGAACCTCAAAGTTTTTATTTCTTCTCCATGGATTTTAATTATTACTCCGAATTTTTCTTTTGTTTTCTTTACTGCTTGCTCAATATACACATTGAATAACATAGGAGAGAGGCTACAACCCTGTCTCATTTCCTTCCCAACCACTGCTTCCCTTTCATGCCCCTCGACTCTTATAACTGCCATCTGGTTTCTGTACAAGTTGTAAACAGCCTTTCGCCCCCAGAATTTTACTCCTGCCTCCTTCAGAATTTTAAAGACAGTATTCCAGTCAACATTGTCAAAAGCTTTCTCTAAGTCTACAAATGCTAGAAACGTAGGTTTGTTTTTCCTTAATCTAATTTCTAAGATAAGTCGTAGGGTCAGTATTGCCTCACGTGTTCCAGCATTTTTACGGAATCCAAACTGATCTTCCCCGAGGTCGGCTTCTACCAGTTTTTCTGTAAAGAATTCGTGTTAGTATTTTGCAGCCTTGGTTTATTAAACTGATAGTTCGGTAATTTTCCCATCTGTCAACACCTGCTTTCTTTGGGATTGGAATTATTATATTCTTCATGAAGTCTGAGGGTATTTCGCTAGTCTTATACATCTCGCTCACTAGATCGTAGAGTTTTGTTAGGCCTGGCTCTCCCAAGGCTGTCAGTAGTTCTGATGGAATGGTGTCTATTCCCGGGGCCTTGTTTCGACTTAGGTCTTTCAGTGCACTGTCAAACTCTTCATGCAGTGTCATATCTCCTATTTCATCTTCTTCTACATTCTCTTCCATTTCTATAATATTGTCCTCAAGAACATCGCCCTTGTATAGACCCTCTACATACTCCTTCCATCTTTCTGCTTTCCCTTCTTTGCTTAGAACTGGGTTTCCATCTGAACTCTTGATACTCATGCAAGTGGTTCTCTTTTCTCGAAAGGTCTCTTTAATTTTCCTGTAGGCAGTATCTATCGTACCCCTAGTCAGATAAGCCTCTACATCCTTACATTTGTCCTCTAGCCATCCCTGCTTAGCCATTTTGCACTTCGTCTCGATATCATTTTTGAGACGTTTGTATTGCTTTTTGCCTGCTTCATTTACTGCATTTTTATATTTTCTCCTTTCATCAATTAAATTCAATATTTCTTCAGTTACCCAAGGGTTTCTACTAGCCCTCGTCTTTTTACCTATTTGATCCTCTGCTGCCTTCACTATTTCATCCCTCAAAGCTACCCATTCTTCTTCTACTGTATTTCTTTCCCCCATTCCCGTCAACTGTTCCCTTATGCTCTCCCTGAAATTCTGTACAACCTCTGGTTCTTTCAGTTTATCCAGGTCCCATCTCCTTAAATTCCCACCTTTTTGCAGTTTCTTCAGTTTTAATCTACAGGTCATAACCAATAGATTGTGGTCTGAGTCCACATCTGCCCCTGGAAATGTCTTACAATTTAAAACCTGGTTCCTGTATCTCGGTCTTACCATTATATAATCTATCTAAGACCTTTCAGTATCTCCAGGCTTCTTCCATGTATACAACTTTCTTTTATGATTCTTGAACCAAGTGTTAGCTACGATTAAGTTACGCTCTGTACAAAATTCTACCAGGCGGCTTCCTCTTTCATTCCTTTTTGTCGTTCCATGTTCACTTACTACGTTTCCCTTTCTTCCTTTGTCTACTATCGAGTTCCAGTTACCCATGACTATTAAATTTTCGTCTCCCTTCACTACCTGAATAATTTCTTTTATATCATCATAAATTTCATCAATCTCTTCGTCATCCGCGGAGCTAGTTGGCATATAAACTTGTACTACTGTGGTAGGTGTAATATTATTTTTTTTGTTTTTATGTATTTATTGTTTCACACCAAATCCGGCAGGTTAACGATGGTAGGCACGCAGTATCATGTAAAATAACGTCCAACTCTAGAAGGAATACGAAAAGCATACGACTGAGCTCCAAAAATAGACTGTAGAAAGTAAACGTTAGAGCCTCACGCATTAGCAGTAGTTCGTCGTTGGTGGCGGTGATGTGTATAGTGGAAAAATATTATATTAGCATACTCATCTGATTATTCAGTTAATATCTGAACGGAGACAGAGACATCTGGACTGCAAAATGAAGTCATTAATCCGCATCAGGAACAAACACACGATCTAGTATTTCAACGTGAAAATCTTAATTGTACGTCTTGAAGCACTCTCTGTTGGCTAATGGGCACTGTTGTGAATTTCATGGGGACGATAAACAAACTTATAAAATAACGTTTGGAATGTTAGAGTTTTGTGTTTGAACCTTCCGTAACTAAGTCTTAAAGGAACAGTCGTAGGCTTTTTTAAATGACTTCATATACGCCACCGAGCGAGGTGGCGCAGTGGTTAGCACACTGGACTCGCATTCGGGAGGACAACGGTTCCATCCCGCGTCCGGTCATCTTGATTTGGGTTTTCCGTGATTTCCCTAAATCGCTCCAGGCAAATGCCGGGATGGTTCCTTTGAAATGGCACGGCCGATGTCCTTCCCCGTCCTTCCCTTATCCGATGAGACCGATGACCTCACTATTTGGTCTCTTCTCTCAAACAATCCGATCCAATCCTTCATATACACCATTATTAAATATCCACTATTGCAATTTCAACCTTTTTCAGGTCGTTACAGGTGTTGAAAACACAGGAGTAGTCAACAGTAATAAAGAGAATAAAAATGATGTGTAACTGTATGGTTCGTGTGCCTCTATGGCTCGACATGTAGGATAAAAACACATGAAACTAAATTCGTTCTTGCCTGATATGTGGAGTAAGCACGAATGTAGTTTTTATTTATTTATTTGCAACATGTCATTATAATATTTGTAATACTACACGTTTATGCTTAATTTTTATGGAAAATACTTAAGGAACAAGCCTAATTACAACGAATTACAATAGTATGGATGAAAAGTGTACAATTAAATATGTTTGGAATAGTGAACTTCTGCATAATCCGCATAAGGTTTTCAAACTGAATAATGTTTTTTCAACTTCTGAATTTTTTTGTATTATTGTCCTATACGTCACATAACAGTGGTGTAAGTGACAAAAGATAACACGAGTCATAGAGGCTGACGTCATTTTTATTCTTTTTACTAATATTGGCTACTGCTGCGGATCTTGTAATAAAGGTACAGTCAATAGCTATAATAATATATGGCTACAATAATATAAAATCATCAAAATAATTCTACGGCACTGTGAGGCCACAACAACTACTGTAAAGAGTCATAGGCTCCATGTTGGACAATAGTAAGAGGAATGGAATTTATTTCTTTTGTTCTAGTCTATTTGCAGACCAATACTGTAGATTCCAGTCAATGGTGACAGTCTTCAGATCTCCAGAAAAAGAAGAAACCAAGTACACCTAATGGACAATTACGAAATTATGAAAAGTGTTACATTCTGGCATGAAGAATACATGAGCTTTAAAGCGTCACGAAGCGTACATGTTTAAAACATATCCTAATATAATAAAGCCAGAGTGGCATCGTCAAGAGGTACAAACAAAATCAACTATGCATCGTCGAATACAGCTAAACGAACGTAGCTTCGCGAAAAGAAGCTGTTGAATACATGTAAAACTACTACGTTACACTGTGATCGTTGTGAAAGGAAAGAGAAGGCAGCGGATTGTAGTGTATTAATCAGCGGAGCATCTTTAGTAGTCAGTAGGGCAAGCGAGATAACGACGACGTCGGCGTTTCTCCTTTTGCTGTTTCTCAGATTTACGTTCAATTAAAAGAGCATCCTTGCGATTAATACTCGTTGAGCGTGCGACGGTGATGAAACAGAGGATTTTCCGGGAGCAACGCGAGAGTACAAGGACAGGACAGGACAGAACAGGACACGGTGGAACAGAGCGGCGCGCTTCGCGTTCAGTATTCCTCCGCTAATGCGCCAGAGAAATTATTAACGCGCCGCCGCCTCCCATCGCTCGTCTCGAAGGCCTCGACAGGCGCGCTCTTTTATGGCACAGCCACCAACGCCGCTCTAAGGTCACATGCATATCGCATTTCCTGCCGCGCAGGAATCTCCCATCCTCGAGAATTCCAACGAATAATAAGTTCTGCAAATTAAAGAATACATTCTCCAGTCCTCCGAAGACATCACACGCGCCCTGTGCAGCTTTGAATCAAGTTTCTGCAATCATGTTTCCTGTCTGTTGATACGGGCATAAAGCAGAGTTTTTAGAAAGACATGCTGGGTGGGCCAAACAAAAGTGGCCCGGTGAAGAGAGTTCCAGGTGACAAAGAAACGCAGCATAGGAAAGGAAATACAGTACTAACCTGATTGCAGCAGATGTTGACAGTCAGAATCACTCATATCTTCGTACTTTTGGGCGCAGGCCAGCCGTTTGCTCAAGGCGTATCGAAGCTGGACTGCTGGAATTTCTCCAGTCTCATCCGAAATGTTCTGCTGCAGTTCTTGAAGACTATGAGGGTTGTTGCAATACACCTTGGACTTGAGGGCTCCCACACAGAGAAATCACTCACTGACAGATCAGGTGACTTGGGTGGTCAGCTAGGGCCGCCACCAGACTGACCTCTGCTGAGAAGATTGTGTAAATGTGCTCCAAGGTTCGGAGGCTGTATGGGCAGGTGCTCCATCCTGTTGGAAGCAACTGTAGGTCATTTCCTCCTCCGTTAATGTTGCCGCAGATGCTTTCAGAATGTTGTAAACGTTGTAAGGTGGCTATAACTTCGCACCTTACAATCACTCATCCACATAGTTTGCCGTAATCTATAAACACAATTAGGTATCAGGTGACAGGTTGTACATCGTATATATGAATATACAGGGTGTTACAAAAAGGTACAGCCAAACTTTCAGGAAACATTCCTCACACACAAAGAAAGGAAGTATGTTATGTGGACACGTGTCCGGAAACGCTTACTTTCCATGTTAGAGCTCATTTTATTACTTCTCTTCAAATCACATTAATCATGGAATGGAAACACACAGCAACAGAACGTACCAGCGTGACTTCAAACACTTTGTTACAGGAAATGTTCAAAATGTCCTCCTTCAGCGAGGATACGTGCATCCACCCTCCGTCGCATGGAATCCCTGATGCGCTGATGCAGCCCTGGAGAATGGCGTATTGTATCACAGCCGTCCACAATACGAGCACGAAGAGTCTCTACATTTGGTACCGGGGTTGCGTCGACAAGAGCTTTCAAATGCCCCCATAAATGAAAGTCAAGAGGGTTGAGGTTAAGAGAGCGTGGAGGCCATGGAATTGGTCCGCCTCTAGCAATCCATCGGTCACCGAATCTGTTGTTGAGAAGCGTATGAACACTTCGACTGAAATGTGCAGGAGCTCCATAGTGCATCAACCACATGTTGTGTCGTACTTGTAGAGGCACATTTTCTGGGAGCACAGGTAGAGTATTCCGTATGAAATCATGATAACGTGCTCCATTGAGCGTAGGTGGAAGAACATACTGACGAAAGTAAAATGAGATCTAACACGGAAATTAATCGTTTCCGGACACATGTCCACATAACATCTTTTCTTTATTTGTGTGTGAGGAATGTTTCCTGAAAGTTTGGCCGTACCTTTTTGTAACACCCTGTATAAAGGAGACTGACGTTGTCACTTGCGCCTTGTAAATAATTGTTAACGCTTATTGCATGAAAGGTGACGGAGTGCTTTTATTACAAAAACGGCGTAATGAATGATTGCCTATACTAGTAGAGGTTGGAACGCCAGTGGAGGAAAAAACACCGGAGATTCCACAGCTCCACACAAGGAGAGCAATCAACACAGCAGTAGAAAACATCAGCAAAATCATAGTAGAAAGCGGGAAGAAAGCCACTACTGCTATAATCCACACCACCTCCAGAAATGCTCTCCCTCAGCACATCCAAGAGTTACTGCAAGAAAAGAAACACCACCGCCAGAGATGGCAAACCCTTAGGGACCCAGCAGACCGAGCCAGGACCGACAGACTCGCCAGAAGAGTCAGACGAGAACTTCAGGCCTTTAGAGAATCCACCTGGGGAGATGTTCTACGCGATGCAGACAACAACACCGAAAAGTTCTGGAAACGTATTAAAACCAGAAAGGAGAAACCAGTTGACAATAAGCCACTCCACGGCAGGAACGGAATCGTTTACGAACCGGAGGATAAGGCTGAAACAATGGCCGACACTCTCGAACTACAATTCACCACGCCAGCAGCTGTGGATGACGAGAGCGACGATCACGAGGAACACGTCATAAGGCATGTCAACAGAATACTCAGAACCCCAAGCGACACCACATTTCCACCAGTGGACTCTGAAACAGTCAGAACACGCTTCAGAAACATAGGAAACAAAAAAGGCGCCTGGACCAGACAACATCCTACCTCTCCAACTGAAACATCTACCTCAAAACGCACTAGAGTTTCTAACAGCAATCTACAACGCTTGCCTAACCTTGCAGTATTTTCCCATGGCTTGGAAACAAGCTAAGGTGATAACTATACCAAAGCCAAACAAGGACCACCTTTTCCCCCAGAACCACAGACCAATTTCCTTACTGAGTTTCTTGGGGAAAGTCCTAGAAAGGTTCATCTACAAGGAGCTCCAGAAATTCAGCACAGAAAACAACATCATCATACAGGAACAGTTCGGCTTCAGGGGTGAACACAACAGTTCGGCTTCAGGGGTGAACACAGCACCATTCACCAATCGATGAGACTGACTGATGAACTATGCAGAGCTCGAAGTATCAGGCACAGCACAGGGGCAGTCTTCCTTGACATAGAGAAGGCCTTTGATAAGGTCTGGCACCAGGGCCTTATCTACAAGCTCAATGTACAAGGCTGTCCCAAACACATCATTCAAATCCTGGCATCCTTTCTTAGGAACGGAACTTTTTATGTAAAACTATCAGGTGCCCAAAGTAACATCAGACAAATAGAAGCTGGAGTGCCCCAAGGTTCAGTATTGGGCCCAGCTCTCTACTCACACTATACAAACGACGTACCAAAGCAACCAGGGGGCCACCTGTCACTGTTTGCTGACGACACTGCGGTGTACAGGAGCAGTAAAAACTTACTGTTCATCGCCAGGAAACTCCAGGATCACCTACAATTAATCCAGAACTGGGAAAACCTGTGGAAGATAACCATAAATAGTGCCAAAACACAGACTATTATGTTCACCCACAGGAGAATGAGCCCCAACATAGCCATTAGATTTAACAACGTAAACTTAGAATGGAATGACCATGTAAAATACTTAGGCATAATATTTGACAAAAGACTGACATTCAGCGAACATGTCACCCAAATCTGTAACAGAGGGTCACAGCACATATGTACATTGTACCCCCTCCTCAAAGGAGAAGGACTAACAGTAAACTATACAAGTCAGTAGTGCTACCATCCATACTATACGGCTCAGAACTCTGGTCACTGGCTTCAAACAAGAACATCAAAAAAGTTCAAGCAGTGCAAAATAGATTCTTGCGCTTGGCACTAAATGCGTCCCGCTATTTGCGAAACAGACACCTGTACCTAATGGCAAACATCGAGCCCATCTCCCAACTCATCAAAACAAAATCAGAAAAATTCTTTGCCTCAGCCTCCATTTCTAAGCATCCATCAGAAGCTTAGGAATCATTCCCGACAACCCCACAGCAAAATACCCGAAAATGACGCTCACACGCCAATTTCACGTCTAAAAACAAACAATCCGACTAACATTCAATCATGAAACACTACTCATTTAATTATCAAACACATCGCTTATCATCCTACCACTTATCACGAAACACCACTCATGACGCACTCCAAACCCATCATTCCAATCCCCACATCTCAGACAGAAGGTATGGGCTTCAATCAGTCCCGGTCCTTCGAAACAAATTAGGGGTCCAGAACCCATCCGACATTCCACGTGGAGATGAAACGGCAGGAGGTTCCAATGGCTCTGAGCACTATGGGACCTAACATCTATGGTCATCAGTCCCCTAGAACTTAGAACTACTTAAACCTAACTAACCTAAGGACAGCACACAACACCCAGTCATCACGAAGCAGAAACGGTAGGAGGAACTCAAGCTCTAGATGGAAGGCCCACACAGGTATGTTGGTCCTGCTTAAAGAAAGGAAGTAGCTAGACTGACGTAGTGACACCTGGGCTCGAAGACACAATACAGGGGCGACCGGCCGCTATCGGCCTCTATTGTAGTAGGGCCGGAAGGATAACCGGATAATACTTCCGAACTCTGCAAATTTTGGACTCAGGTGCGAGGAACGAAGAAGCAGCACCTCGGAAACTACGCAGGTTGGGTTATTTCCAAGGATTTTTACTCAGAAGCGTACCGTTGTACGAGTATAGGTGTTTCCTTGCAAACTCTCCGCGCTGGATGACAAAAGACTAAAACATGGTTGGTCGGCGTTCGGAAGAATCTGTAGAGAGGGAGAATGTTCCATGGTTTCGGGAAAATGATTCGTTTCCGGAATTACGAGGGTGGGGAGCCGAGCCTTGCTGGGAGGCCAGCGGTGGAGAGACGAGGTCTTCCATGGTGAGTGCCCTTGTGTGACGGTCGTTCGACATCAGCTTTGTTGGTACAGGCGGACTTGCTGTCTTTACTCTCAGAGGAGTTTACAGTTAGAGCAGTTAGGCTCTGTACTGTTGTGAACATATACGATTTTGGACTTCACCTCCGGGTTGGAAGTCGTCGTTGAGCACGCAGCGTTCAGTAATTGAGAGTGTGGTGTCACCGCCAGACACCACACTTGCTAGGTGGTAGCTTTAAATCGGCCGCGGTCCATTAGTACATGTCGGACCCGCGTGTCGCCACTGTCAGTAATTGCAGACCGAGCGCCACCACACGGCAGGTCTAGAGAGACGTACTAGGACTCGTCCCAGTTGTACGACGACTTTGCTAGCGACTACACTGACGAAGCCTTTCTCTCATTTGTCGAGAGATAGTTAGAATAGCCTTCAGCTAAGTCCATGGCTACGACCTAGCAAGGCGCCATTAACCATTTCTAGAGAGACTCTCACTTGTATCATCCAGAATGCTGTATACAAATGATGGATTAAAGTTAAGTATTCCAGCAGCTACGTACTTTTCTTTATAGCATTCATTACGTATCCTGTTTCAGACCTAACGCCGGCCGGCGTGTGTAAACGCGTGCCTTTCGGTTACCCGTCACTGTGGACTGGCTGCCTTGTCAGTCCACTACAGAGAGCACCTCTTCTGTCTATACTTACGTTGAGACGTTATCTGAACTCCGTCCTTGTGGCTGGGAGTTCGCGTTTCTCGTATGTAGAACACAGAGAGGAGAAGATAGTATTAGAGTATATTAGTCAGAGGACCGCCTTCTGCCGTCCTAGTGTTTGAAAGAGTTTATTTGTGGCTGGAGTTCTTCCATCGTCGCAGACGAGTACGAGAGCCTTCGCCTCGACGCACCGGACGCAGTACAGACGGTGATATCGCAAATTGCTTCGGCGTATTAGGGCTATAAAAGCCAAACAGCTGCGATCACGTTAGTTCATTACCACTGAGGTTCCACACCACCGCAGATCATCTTTGAAAGTAGTGTCTTCTGTTGTTTGGTACGTAGTTGATGTCAGTCATTTCACGTTAGTGATATTAGTTGGCGCACTCATAATAAGGGCCAGAGTTGGGCAACTGATTAGTAATTTTACTTGGGAAATGTAAACTTTGTAATATAAAGGTTTTTTTATCTACTACAAATATATAAGCAGGAACAACGTTTATCATTTAGTATGATTAGTTGCCTTCATCTTTCATTTATTCTTAGACTGTAATTTATAGAATTAAGACATCCTAAGATCTGTTTTTGGGCGGGTAGTCAGACAGGGCCAAATCTTCATTTTAGCGTCTATTACTCTCCGTTGCGCACATTCGATTGGAGTAGCATCTTGGACGATAACAATGTAACCACACGTATTACTATAGATGCAATTGAGAATGGACAGTGTCCGAAAGTAGCAGTGCAGATAAAATATTTTCATACACAGGCTGGTGGAACAATATCCTTCCTCAAAGATATTTTGATCGCTGATACAAGCACCGTGCCAAAGGCAGCGTCTGATGAAAGGTGATGGGACCAATAGCCCTACGTAAAGACACTGGACACCAAACACCAGCCTTCTGATAATGCAATGGCGTTTCGTGCAAGTTAGGCAGAATCTCTGCTGCCCAGAACCTGTCACTCTGTGAGTTAACGTAACCTCTCAGGTGAAACCAGCCTTCATCAGTCATAAAGAACAGATCCACGTCTGAGCCATTCATTCTTATCTCAGTGAACAACCACTCACAAATGTGGAGGCGCTGAGCAGCATCTGTTGCTTTTAATGAATGAACAAAAGACACTCGGGACGTGCAGGTTCAGCTGCAGTATTCGTCTCCATGATCGTCGTGATACGTCGGCCTCTTGCGACAGGCGTCGGGTTGATTTGGTAGGACTCGGAATTCTTTTCCGGCGAACTTCAGCCACGTTTTCTGACGTGCGGGATGTTTGCGAACGTTTTTTCACTTGCTCAAAACAGATCCTGTCTGACGCCATTTTCGGACTAAGAGTCACATGGCACTCTTTGCTGGCCCTTTGACACCATTAAATTTCTCAGCGAACAACTGAACACACCGTTTCCACGACTTTGTTGCCACGTAACTGTCCACAACGAACACTCGCTGCTCCACTGTGAGTACCATCGGACTGCTTCACTCACACTGACACAGACCGCACTACGCTCTGAACCGGTATGGATCATGTGGCGTCCGCATCTCGTGGTCGTGCGGTAGCGTTCTCGCTTCCCACGCCCGGGTTCGATTCCCGGCGGGGTCAGGGATTTTCTCTGCCTCGTGATGACTGGGTGTTGTGTACTGTCCTTAGGTTAGTTAGGTTTAAGTAGTTCTAAGTTCTAGGGGACTGATGACCATAGATGTTCAGTCCCATAGTACTCCGAGCCATTTGAAACATTTGAATTTTTTTGGATCATGTGGCGGCCGTACACGTGGTGTGCGCGTCACGGGATGTGCTTATATGCGTAGAATCACATCCAATCGCACTCAGTCGTCACGGTCGGTTTTATTTGCCCCACCCTGTATACTCCACAGACCGCATCTACGGTAAATGTTGTAATGTTGCGAGGTGGCGGGGTGGAGAAGAGTTTGTACCTCTTTAATTCAGACGAATTTTGCATGAGAACGAGACATACACTCGACCCCATCCTTATCTACCAGCTAATTAATTATGAGCACAACGGTAACGGAAGGAAATTATGGTGGACCCTGCTAGTTGGTAAAGTAAAGAGTGCACACTAACAATAATTTCATAAAAATTGTAATCTACTCAAAAAAGAGAACTTTATCATAATCAACAACAGGAAATGGGATTCTGTCTATATCTACGAAATGATATGCGGATTAAATATTACAATGAGGTTTATTATATGTTGTTGTTGTTGTTCTGGTCTTCAGTCCTGAGACTGGTTTGATGCAGCTCTCCATGCTACTCTATCCTGTGCAAGCTTCTTCATCTCCCAGTGCCTACTGCAACCTACATCCTTCTGAATCTGCTTAGTGTATTCATCTCTTGGTCTCCCCCTATGACTTTTACCCTCCACGCTGCCCTCCAATACTAAATTGGTGATCCCTTGATGCCTCAGAACATGTCCTACCAACCGATTAATTCTTCTGGTCAAGTTGTGCCACAAACTTCTCTTCTCCCCAATCCTATTCAATACTTCCTCATTAGTTACGTGATCTACCCATCTAATCTTCAGCATTCTTCTGTAGCACCACATTTCGAAAGCTTCTATTCTCTTCTTGTCCAAACTATTTACCGTCCATGTTTCACTTCCATACATGGCTACACTCCATACAAATACTTTCAGAAATGCCTTCCTGACACTTAAATCTATACTCGATGTTAACAAATTTCTCTTCTTCAGAAACGCTTTCCTTGCCATTGCCAGTCTACATTCTATATCCTCTCTACTTCGACCATCATCAGTTATTTTGCTCCCCAAATAGCAAAACTCCTTTACTACTTTAAGTGTCTCATTTCCTAATCTAATTCCCTCAGCATCACCCGACTTAATTCGACTACATTCCATTAGCCTCGTTTTGCTTTTGTTGATGTTCATCTTATATCCTCCTTTCAAGACACTGTCCATTCCGTTCAACTGCTCTTCCAGGTCCTTTGCTGTGTCTGACAGAATTACAATGTCATCGGCGAACCTCAAGGTTCTTATTTCTTCTCCATGGATTTTAATACCTACTCCGAATTTTTCTTTTGTTTCCTTTACTGTTTGCTCAACATACAGATTGAATAGCATCGGGGAGAGGCTACAACCCTGTCTTACTCCCTTCCCAACCACTGCTTCCCTTTCATGTCCCTCGACTCTTATAACTGCCATCTGGTTTCTGTACAAATTGTAAATAGCCTTTCGCTCCCTGTATTTTACCCCTGCCACCTTTAGAATTTGAAAGAGAGTATTCCAGTCAACATTGTCAAAAGCTTTCTCTAAGTCTACAAATGCTAGAAACGTAGGTTTGCCTTTCCTTAATCTTTCTTCTAAGATTATATATCAGAACAGTTTATTATATATCAGAAGATAAATGCATATGATTGTCGACACACACAGTAGGTTAAAGGATAGCGACCGTTCCCTCCAATTTCGAGCAAGGCTTTATGACGTCAACTAGCCTCAGTTTAAGTTTTCTTTGCCCCGCGTAGTGCAGCAACTCGACGTGACGTGGAGTTAACAAATCGCTGGAAGTCGCCTGATAAACTGAGCCATGCTGCCTATATACCCGTTAATAATTGCGAAAGTGTCGCCGCTGCAGGATTTTGTGCGCGGACTGACCGCTGGATTATGTCCCATAAATGTTCGACAGGATTCGTGTCGGGTGATCTGATTGGCCAGATCATTCGCTCGAATTATCCTGAATGTTCTGCAAAACCAACGTCGAACAATTGTCGTCCGCTGACATGGTGCATTCTCAGCCATAAAAATTCCATCGTTGTTTGCGAACGTGAAGTCCTTGAATCGCGGCACATGGCCTCCAACTAGTCGAACATAACCCTTCCCTGTCAATGATCGGTTTAGTTGGACCAGAGGACCCAGTCTATTCCACATAAACACAGCCTACACCGTTATGGAGCTTGCCTTGTTGATAACTTTAGTCCATAGGTTCGTGGAGTCTACGCTACAGTCGAACCCTGCCTTAAGCATACAATGAAGGCTTTCACGACCGGATGTTTCAGCTGCCGAGAATTCTTCCGGGTTGTATGGCCGGAAGAATTCTCCGCACCTGCCTTAAGCTCTTACCAACTGAAATCGGTTCTCGTCTGACCAGGCCACGATTCCCAACGTCTAGGGTTCAACTGATATGGTCAAGAGCCCAGGAGATGTCATGCTGCTCGCATAGGCACTCGCGTCGGTCATCTCTGCCATAGGCCCTTAACGCCAAAATTCCTCGCACATTGTCTGGAGTGTGTGCAGTACGAGGCCTGCCGCTCCGAGGACAATACTCAATATTGCTTTGCCCGCTTTTCTCACGTAACCTGCTTGCCCACCGACTAACTGTACTGCGATCGACAGCAGTATCTCCACACACCCTTTTCAACCTCTTGTGGATGTTTCCCACTGTCTCGTTTTCACAGCACAGGAATTCTATGACAGCACGTTTCTTCTGACGGACGTCAAGTGAAGCAGCCATCTTGGAAGACATGCTGTGACGGCGCCACTCACGGGAACAGGTTGAACTAAGTTTGAAAACAAGCGGGAAGGATGTATCTACACACTGTACAACTTTCACACATGCAGAATGAAAACTGTATTTCTACAAAAATAGTGTGCATTTCTTTTGGAGTGACCCTCGTACCAGTCCGCGATCAAAGTTGTTAATTCGCGTCGTACGGCCATTATGACGTCGCAAGCCTTTTCACATGAATCACCGCAGTACAAACACCGCCAATGCTACCGGCACCTGTGTACGTACACGTAGCTATCCCATGACTTCTGTCACCTCAGTGTGTATTCCACGAACCACATCTGTGGTAACTGTTGTTACGTGGCACGGCTAACACAGGGTCTGGTTCAACAGAAACTATGATATCGGAACTATTAAGGTGCTCTCTTTTCGTAACGTTTCAGTGTAATTGTGCCAAATGTACATATAAGTACTTCTTTACTCTGTAACGTAACAGTTTATTTAATCAAAAGTATAATTTGTTCAATTTACGCCAGCCGCTGAGGCCGAGCGGTTCTAGGTGCTTCAGTCTGGAACCACGCGACCGCTACGGTCGCAGGTTCGAATCCTGCCTCGGGCATGGATGTGTGTGATGTCCTTAGGTTGATTAGGTTTAAGTAGTTCTACGTTCTAGGGGAATGATGACCTCAGATGTTAAGTCCCGTAGTGCTCAGAGGCATTTCAACCATTTTTTTTTTTGTTTAATTTACGTGTATTGTTCTGCAGTATTCAGTCCAAACACTGTTTTGATGCTTCGCCTCACACACTTCCCTCCATTACCAAATTCCTTGATGTACTCGGATTTATCTACAACCGATCGATCCTTTCTTTTGATTAGGCCGAGTCATAAATTTATTTCCCCATCAGTTCGATTCATTACCTCCTGATTCGTCACTCAATCTGATCTCTCGATCTCCGACACTCACTTAGAAAGCGTCCGCCCTGTTCTTGTGTGAAGCGTTTATCTCTCATGGTTCAGATAAAATGTTTTCTTTGGTCTATAGTCACAATTTTTCTTTTGCATATTGGCTGACAAGTACAATCATCAAACCATCCCCTGGTGAGTATCTATTTTCATACTAGGGAAGCGTGCACGATGACTACACGCCAGTCGACCGCCTGATGATACTGTTTGGTAGCTAATACGCAAAATAAAAACAGCAAATAAACCAACAGCAAAACATTCTTAAATATATAGGGTGTACACAAACACACACACACACACACACACACACACACACATACACACACACACACATGTATATATATATATATATGGTGGACCATTGAACGTGACCGTGCCAAATATCTCACCTCACGAAATAAGCGTCAAACGAAAAACTGCAAAGAACGAAATTTGTCTAGTTTGAAGGGGGAAACCAGATGGTTGCCCCAATAGATGACACTGCCATAGGTCAAACGGATATCAACTGCGTTTTTTAAAATAGGAATCCCCATTTTTTATCACATATTCGTGTAGTACCTGAAGAAATATGAATGTTTTGGTTGGACCACTTTTTTCGCTTTGTGATACATGTCGCTGTAATAGTCACAAACATATGGCTCACAATTTTAGACGAACGGTTGGTAACAGGTAGGTTTTTAAATTAAAATGCAGAACGTAGGTACGTTTGAACATTTTATTTCGCTTGTTCCAATGTGATACATGTACCTTTGTGAACTTATTATTTCTGAGAACTCATGCTGTTACAGCGTGATTACCTATAAATACTACATTAATGCAGTAAATGCTGAAAATGACGTCCGTCAACCTCAATTCATTTGCCAATACGTCTAACGATATTCCTCTCAACAGCGAGTAGTTCGCCTTCCGAAATGTTTGCACATGCATTCACAATGCGCTGACGCATGTTGTCAGACGTTGTCGGTGGATCACGATATCAAATATCCTTCAACTTTCCCCTCAGAAAGAAATCTGGGGACCTCAGATCCGGTGAACGTGCGGGCCACGGTATGGTGCTTCGACGACCAATCCACCTGTCATGAAATATGCTATTTAATACCGCTTCAATCGCACGCGAGCTATGTGCCGGACATCAATCATGTTGGAAGTACATCGCCATTCTGTCATGCAGTGAAACATCTTGTAGTAACATCGGTAGAACATTACGCAGGAAATCAGCATACATTGCACCATTTAGATTGCCATCGATAAAATTGGGGCCAATTATCCTTCCTACCATAAAGCCTCACCATACATTAACCCACCAAGGTCGCTGATGTTCAACTTGTCGCTGCCAACCTGAATTTTCCGTTGCCCAATAGTGCATACTATGCCGGTTTATGTTACCGCTGTTGGTGAATGACGCTTCGTCGCTAAATAGAACTCGTGCAAAAAATCTGTCACCGTCCCGTAATTTCTCTTGTGCCCAGTGGCAGAACTGTACACGACGTTCAAAGTCGTCGCCATGCAATTCCTAGTGCATAGAAATATGGTATGGGTGCAATCGATGTTGATGTAGCATTCTCAACACCGACGTTTTTGAGATTCCCGATTCTCGCGCAATTTGTCTGCTACTGATGTGCGGATTAGCCGCGACAGCAGTTTAAACACCTACTTGGGCATCACCATTTGTTGCAGGTCGTGGTTGACGTTTCACATGTGGCTAAACACTTCCTGTTTCCGTAAATAACGTAATTATCCGGCGAACGGTCCGGACACTTGGATGATGTCGTCTAGGATACCAAGCAGCATACATAGCACACGCCCATTGGGCATTTTGATCACAATAGCCATACATCAACACGATATCGACCTTTTCCGCAATTGGTAAACGGTCCATTTTAACACGGGTAATGTATCACGAAGCATATACCGTCCGCACTGGCGCAATGTTACGTGATACCACGTACTCATACGTTTGTGACTATTACAGCGCCATCTATCAGAGAGCGAAAAAAGTGGTCCAACTAAAACATTCATATTTCTTTACGTACTAGATGAATATGTAATAAAAATGGGGATTCCTATTTAAAAAAACGAAGTTGATATCCGTTTGACCTATGGCAGCGCCATCTAGCGGGCCAACCATAGCGCCACTTGGTTTCCTTCTTCAAGCTAGACAAGTTTCGTTCTTTGCAGTTTTTTCATTTGATGCTTATTGCGTTAGATATTTGGACCGGTCACGATCAGTGGACCACCATATACAGGGTGTTACAAAAAGGTACGGCCAAACTTTCAGGAAACATTCCTCACACACAAAGAAAGAAAATAAGTCATGTGGACATGTGTCCGGAAACGCTTACTTTCCATGTTAGAGCTCATTTTATTACTTCTCTTCAAATCACATTAATCATGGAATGGAAACACACAGCAACAGAACGTACCAGCGTGACTTCAAACACTATATTACAGGAAATGTTCAAAATGTCCTCCGTTAGCGAGGATGCATGCATCCACCCTCCGTCGCATGGAATCCCTGATGCGCTGATGCAGCCCTGGAGAATGGCGTATTGTATCACAGCCGTCCACAATACGAGCACGAAGAGAGTCTACATTTGGTACCGGGGTTGCGTAGACAAGAGCTTTTAAATGCCCCCATAAATGAAAGTCAAGAGGGTTGAGGTCAGGAGAGCGTGGAGACCATGGAATTGGTCCGCCTCTACCAATCCATCAGTCACCGAATCTGTTGTTGAGAAGCGTACGAAACTTCGACTGAAATGTGCAGGAGCTCCATCGTGCATGAACCACATGTTGTGTCGTACTTGTAAAGGCACATGTTCTAGCAGCACAGGTAGAGTATTCCGTATGAAATCATGATAACGTGCTCCATTGAGCGTTGGTGGAAGAACAAACTAAAATGAGCTCTAACATGGAAATTAAGCGTTTCCGGACACATGTCCACATAACATCTTTTCTTTATTTGTGTGTGAGGAATGTTTCCTGAAAGTTTGGCCGTACCCTATATATATATATATATATATATATATATATATATATATATATATATATATGTGTGTGTGTGTGTGTGTGTGTGTCTGTGTATACCCTATATATTTAAGTCGGCCCCACATAATGCCACCCCAAAACATCAGGGAACCTCCACGTTGCTGCACTCTCTGGACAGTGTATCTAAGGCGTTCAGCCTGACTGGGTTGCCTTCAAACACGTCTCCGACGATTGTCTGGTTGAAGGCATAGGCGACACTCATCGGTGAAGAGTACGTGTTGCCAATCCTGAGCGGTCCATTACGCATTTTGTTGGGCCCATTTGCACCGTGCTGTATGGTTTCGTGGTTGCAAAGATGGACTTCGCCATGGACGTCTGGAGTGAAGTTGCGCATCATGCAGACTATAGCGCACAGTTTGAGTCGTAACCTGACGTCCTGTGGCTGCACGAAAAGAATTATTGACTGTGGTTGGATTGCTGTCAGGTTTCTTCCGAGCCATACTCCGTAGGTAGTGGTCATCCACTGCAGTAGAAGAACTTGGCCGGCCTGCGCGAGGCGTGTCATCGACAGTTCCTGTCTCTCTGTGTCTCCTCCATGTCCGAACAACATCGCTTTGGTTCACTCCGAGACGCCTGGACACTTCCCTTGTTGAGAACCGTTCCTTGCACAAAGTAACAATGCGGACTCGATGGAACCGTGGTACTGACCATCTAGGCATGGTTGAACGACAGACGGAATGACTGGAACTAATCGGCTGTCGGACTCCCTCCGTCTAATAGGCGCTGCTCATGCATGCTTTTTTACATCTTTGAGTGGGTTTAGTGGCGTCTCTGAACAGTCAAAGGTACTGTGTCTGTGAAACAATATCCACAGACAACGTCTATCTTCTGGCGCTCTGTGAACCAGGGTGATGCAAAACTTCTTTTGATGTGTGTAGTATAAAGTAAAAATGTAAAATAAACGATCAGGAACATCGCGAGTTTTTTGCTAATTACGTTTCGCATTTATGTAGTATATTTGTGTATACAATACATATTAATATGTAACCTATGTCTACCTGAAAGCTTATTAGTCTAATAAAGTCACTTCATACTTCCGCACGATGCTCCAATGAACATTCGATAGTATAATGTCTTTTCCAGACGCTACCAATTCCGTTCAGCTGAACCTCCAAATTCATTACCGTCTCTGTCAGATTACAAATTAACTGGCAAATCTTGAACGTAAAGTTCTTTCTTTGTTTCCTTTGCTACTTGCACCATGTACAGTTTGAATAACACAGACAAAAGGCTACAAGCCTGTCTCACTACTTTTCGAATACTGTTTTCGTTTCGCGTCCTTCGGCTCTCGTAAGTACAGTCTGCTTTGTGAAGTAATTTATTGAACAAAGGTACAAAGAGTCAACATAACGAGTTTAGCGAGCTGAAACCTTTCCCTGCAGCTTCCAGATGGAGTGATACAAGCTGCAAAGGATAATTTTCCGTTTTTTCCTTGCCTGGTCGTCCCCTAGGAGAGAAACCTATGTCTCGAAGTAGTGCCATCTATTTCCCTACTTTTCCTTATTGCTATGTGATACACATGGAAAACGAAATACTGCCTGGGCTGAAAAACATCGCCCCATGTTTGTAGCAAATATTGACACTTTATTCCAAGTTTCAGATATTCAGTATGGAATAGATTGTGTACACGAAAAACGGCGGTGGAGGCTGTATAAGCCTCCATCCGAGCATACAGGTGGTCACCGAAAGGAGTAATTTTCCACTTAGCACCGTCCCATGTCACAGGCGGATCCACAGATGGGGCTAGAGCTATGGATTACTTACTCTCGTTTTCTGTAACTGCTTGATGGGTGAAGCCTGGGACCAAGGGCCCTGGATTGCTTAATATTTGTGTACACTCTGCCCAAGGCTACTTTTCCTGTGTACATGTTTTCCGAGGGAGTTTTCAGCCAAATCAGCGTGGCAGCAGCTCGGAGTACTTTGGCGGAGGCGATGGAATCTACGTATGTAGTAATTTACACGTGAGATCCCACAATAAGACCATTGTGCAGCAATAGCGGCGCACGTTCATAAGAGCGTGTATGATCCAGGTTACCTGCAGAGACGGTTTTGCTCCGGTACGGATAACAGGTTGATAACTGTGTGCGATTGAAAAGGCACCGCAACTGTAAATGTACTCCAAAGCTGAATTACGCTGAGCAGTAGTACTCCTTTGGACAAAACGTGAAAACTGCACACAGATTCACCTTTGAATTACGGCGTTAGCAATTTCGTGACCAGCCCTAGTGAAATGGTGCCAACTGCCTGAACAAGGGAGCACAGACGTGGGTGACGCTAGTGGCGAAGTCCAGATCCTGCACCATCCGATTTCCATCTTTTCAGTAAGCTGGAAGAACATCTGGGGGAAAGAAATTTTCCAACGATAAGAGAGTTCACGCAGCGGTTTTCGGATGATTCCATGACCAAGGAGCGGATTTCTATTCTCGATCATCTACATCTACATGGATACTCTGCAAATCACGCTTAAGTGTCTGGCAGAGGGTTCATCGAACCACCTTCACAATAATTCTCTATTATTTCAATCTTGAACTGTGCGCGGAAAGAACGAACACCTACATCTTTTCGTACGAGCGCGGATTTCCTTCATTTTATTATGATGATCGTTTCTCTCTATATACATCGGCGTTAACAAAATATTTTCACGTTTGGAGGGGAGAGTTGACGATTGAAATTTCATGAGAAGAAACCGTATCAACGAAAAACGCCTTTGCTTTAATTGGTGGTAAGTTCCTGTGGATCAAGCTGCTCAGGTCATCGGTCCCTAGGCTTACGCACTACTTAATCTAACTGGAACAAACTTACGCTAAGGTCAACACACACACACCCATGCCCGAATGCATGCAGACGAACAGGCGTCGTATAGGCAGACAGTATCTTTAGTAGATCTGTTACTTATTCTAAGTGTTCTGTCAGGGAAACGTAGTCTTTCGTTTGTGTTCCCAACAACATTTTCTATGTATTCTTTGCAATTTAAGTTGTTCGTAACTGTAATTTTTAGGTATTTAGTTGAATTTACGGTCTTTCGATTTGACTGATTTATCGTGTAACCGAAGTTTAACTGACTCCTTTTAGCACTCACGTGGATGATCTCACACTTCTCATCATTTAGGGTCAATTGGAAATTTCAGCACCATACAGATATCTATTCTAAATCGTTTTGCAGTTTTTTATGATGACTTTACTAGACGATAAACGTCAGCATAATCTGCAAACAACCTAGAATGTTGCGACCTTGTTTACGAAGAAGTGGTGACTATGTTGAAAGATAGGGTCTTGTATTTGTGTAACTTCGAAGTGTAGCGTAGCATGGATGTACCCTAGAATGGCGAGAAGTGGGAACACGTAATGCATCCTGAAACATTGTCGAACATGATTACTTTTGTGCTCCAGGTTTAATGGTGTGAGGAGGCATGATGTAGCATGGGCGTACTGCCCTCCAAATCTTTGAATACGGGACACTAACTAGCCAACGTTATTATGACACTGTACCAGTTCCCCATCGGCATCTTTTCAGGGGTAACAATGGGCGATCGCTTTGTATCTATGGTCCAAGTTTCATTCCGTTATGTCACCTGTCAGTGACATTTCATGGTGTAGTTACTTTCGTCCTTACGTTTTACATACAACTGTGTATCCGGTTACGGCGGCAGTATGATTCATTAAAATACAACAGCAAAGTTAGTAACTTTGAGCTCAAAGATGAATTTTATTTCAAAGTTAATCATGGTTGGCAACGAATTGTAGGAATAGAAAAGAGAAAATTGTTACAAAATCACACTTGTAATTGGGAAGAGAGAATGGAAAAGCAGATGTTCTCTACAAACCGACCTGGCACTGGTTTCAACTTAAATGGGGAACTATAGTAAAAGAAGTTATGGCGCATTAAGGGGTATGGAACGGAATAGACTGATTCGTAATTAAAGTTTCAGAGGTTTTGTACTCATTGGTGTGATACGAGGAGACCATTACATGAAGGAGACTGATAAGAAAATGCTTGCCGAGTCGATCAATTAATATGAATATTTGAATGTTACTTACCATTCACATGAGATTGAAGCAGCAGATGGTATAATTATAACATGTACACAGAAGTGTAGCACGAGTAGGGGACATCTTTTGGAAGACACGGAGACGTTGAAAAATTCTATGCACCAGTAGCTGAAATACTTAATGATTTCAGCGTGAGCTCCACTGCACTCCCTGTAAAAGAATCTTAACACTAACTAAATTTAGTGGAAGGGGTTCAAGGCTTTCCTATTTTTAGTTAACTGGTAAAATAATGTCGGAAAAACAGTTAAGTTTACCATTGGAAATTTTATTCTACTCATAAAACATTGTTTATAAATTGCACTATTCATAAAAGGAAATGTTTTAATACAGGATGGTAAAAACCAACTGCGTTCAACAAAAATGTGAACGAATATTCCCTGAATGGGTTTACAAGTTCTACAATGGATCGAAGGATGACCTATGCCATATCACATCTATAATCTAGGTTTAAATTAAGTTTCACAAAAGAGAAAACTATCAGTGACCCTCAATTATCTTTAATTACTTATCTAACTTGTCGTAAATTACAGTGGCTGATGTGGCTTCTCAATAACTATATAACAGAAAAATCATTGCGTTTCAGATTTTTATTTCAAGTGGCAAATGTGAACACCATGAGCTTTAATTGACGATCGACACTAGTATTACGCAAAAATGGGGTGTAAAATATGAGACTTCTGCAGTTCTGAGTGAAGCTTTATGCGCTGCTATGCGGCATCGCGTGCGTTCATTACCTTGTCGGTGTTCCCCTCAGGGGGCAGGGGTCAGCACAGCTCCGCTCACCTACCGTCTCGGAAGCAACTCTCTCCTAACTTCTCCTTACTACAATTTACCAAAGTTGGTTTAAAAAAACTATCTGGCTGTGTTTTCATCTGACCAATAAGGGTCTCAATGTTAACCTTAAGCTCCGCCTACAAAAATTCTGTCTATCCAATGAGAAACGTTATACTTTTTGTGGTGGGGCAATGTTTTTAAAGTTTGCAATGTAACAGAGACACGTAAAAGTCTCACGCTAAAACTTGCAGCTGGTGTGGTCCTTTTAGTGTTATCATAAGATCTATACTGTTCTTCTGGAGGGCTCTATCTTTTGACATGGACTGGGGGGTGGTCCTGACGTAACAGAGACGCGAAAAAGGCTCACGCTAAAACTTGCGGCTGGGGTGGCCCTTTTAGTGTTATCGTAAGATCTATACTGTTCTTCTGGAGGGCTCTAGCTTTTAACATGGGCTGGGGGGTGGTCCTAGCGGTTAGCTGGCGACGTGGGTATCCAACCCTTATCGTAGGGCCTTCCAGCTTAACACGGTTCTGCTCTCGGCTTCTGTTCTCGTTTCTCCCCTCGGAACTGCGTCTGTCTCACGGTGGGAAGGTATGACATGCATTTAGGCATTCTTGTGTTAGTCTGTGGTTTTCCATTTTCTCACTCGTTACTCGTATTACTTTGGTTAATTTAATGTCACGATTTATTCGGAGCTATGTGACATACTACTGGATTTGCTTATCATGTAAGGGTTTTCATGGAAGGTGTTGGATTTGCCTGACACCTTACATATCACCACCCTTCGAACTTAATTTTTGCACTGAAATTACGCAATGATTGAATCGTTGTCTAAGTCAGTCAAAAATTATTCTGTTATCTAAATTTTGTTGCCTACTGTTCAGCCACGTTATTCTGGTTCTATGCTAGTTTGTATTACTAATTTATATTTTTATATCACAATATTATCAAAAATATGTTTATATTGACAAGAGAAGAATATTTTTATTCTGTTATAATTATTATTTTTTAATTATTTTCTTTCTTTATTTAATTGTGAAGTTCGTTTTTTAAGAAGTTTGTTATCGAAAGTGAGGAGTCTTTAACATCGATTTTCTTAGAAATATTTTTTTTTTATAAATGTAGTAATTAAGTAAAATCTATTCCTAACACATTTTCTAAATATCATGTACAAGTAAAATGTTTTTGTTTCTAGACACTCATTTCAACATTGTTTCACTAACAATTAAGAATTATTTCCAAGAATTGCTTTGACAAAGAAATATACATACACAAGTATTGAGATATTATCCTAACAAATGGCACAAATGTTAAAAAAAAAGGGAAAACGTCCAACAAGATAATTTTTTATTCTTTGTTTTTATAAGGAGAAAAGAAGTAAAATATAGTTATTCTTTTATTTCTATGAGGAGAAAATAAGTGGCATATAGTTTGAGCGTTTATTATGCCTTACTTTTGTTCTTTATATACTGTCCATTTCAGAACTAATGACTTATTTTTATCGATAGTCTATTTTTTACTTCAGTCCATAGTCAATGACTGTTATTTTGTAGTTTATTAGCTGTCTGGTGTGCTTAACGTATTTAGTTTTTCACACGTTTCTTTTGCACAATTCCTACATCACATAATTTGATTTCACACATTCACACAATCCTATGAATGTTTAAGTATGAGGTTGGCGAATGTTTTTTGCACGAAGGTGATGGACTTGAGCTAGATGGATGTGGGCAAGTATTTGATGTACAGCTTCGTTCGTCGTTCCTTGTTGGCTTTGCAAGTGTGTGTTGCTGTTGTGGAGGTCCCATAATGGAATGGAGCTATGAGTGCAGAATCTCGTGGTTTACTGGCTTTGTATGCGTGAAAGTCATCGTTATGTGTCGCTGAAAGCGGTCGTTTTTCTTTGTAATACTTTGCAGACGACTAGTTTACAGTAGGTTAGGGATTTGGGAAGGTATGTCGTCTATTCTTCACTCATCTTCTTTCTTGGTCTTAGTCTTGCGAATCTTCAACTTCCGTTCTTCCTACTTTTTCTCTGCTTCTTACTTGCTTCTTGGTTCTTCTCTGGGCAGGATATGGAAATATTTATTGATAACTAGTCGCTTTGAAGTTCTCCTCTTAGTAACAGTTTGATAAATTGTTTGGGCGTGTCATTTTTACTTTGTGGAAGTATTCTTCAGTTTCGCTTATCAGCGTGCTGTTTAATAGCAGTAGTGTGACTTTTACACATTTTTTTTTTTTGCCAGTGGTTATTCCAAGGTTGGTGCACGCTGGGCACGAAAAATGTTGACCGACTAGAAAAAGAAGCAACGATATCGATTCCATCCAGTCAGCGCTCTTATGTTCAGTGCTGTTCATCTCACACGAAGAAGCTCATCAGGGACACCACTTGGAAGACACTGACCCCTTGAAAAGTTCTGTGCGCCAGTAGCTGAGGAAGCAGGATCATAATTTTTGCCACACGGTTGTACATGCTCTAGTTTCAAGGTGGGGAAAAAAACCTGTGAAAAAGTATGTATTGAAAAGTGATAAATCAATTGTGAATGTTGTGGCTATTATCCTATGTATGTGGAATTTTCTTTTCTTGCAACACAACAGTATCTAAAAGGATGCATTACTTTCTGACTGGCTCTCGTACTTGTCCTTGTACATCCCAGGTAATGAGTCCAGTGATGGGATGCATTTAGAATAACCCGAAGATACTAGCGTTTCCTTATCCAAGGCATCTGACGTAGAGGCGTTTTGTGGTCGATAGCTTTGTCACTGACGGAGCCTTGTCCGGCAGGAAGACGAATCGGCTTCTGGCGAGATGTAGTGAGTGTGATTGTGAGCGGTTAGGCCGTTAAACGACCGGCACCAGTGTCGGGGCGAGCAGCTGGCGACACGGATACAAATCGATGTCTTTGTCGCCGTCTAGTGGCCACTGTAGAATTCTAACGTCAAGACAAGTGAACGACTGTCACCAGCTGCTTCTGTTGACGCATCTTCACTACATTTTACGAGGGTCGTTGGGAAGGGAGTGAGACAGGGTTGTAGCCTATCCCCGATATTATTCAATCTGTATATTGAGCAAGCAGTGAAGGAGACAAAAGAAAAATTTGCAGTAGGCATTAAAATCCATGGAGAAGAGATAAAAACTTTGAGGTTAGCCGGTGACATTGTAATTCTGTCAGAGACAGCAAAGGACTTGGAAGAGCAGTTGAACGGAATGGATAGTGTCATGAAAGGAGGATATAAGATGAACATCAACAAAAGCAAAATGAGGATAATGGAATGTAGTCGAATTAAGTCAGATGTTGCTGACGGAATTAGATTAGAAAATGAGACACTTAAGGCAGTAAAGGAGTTTTGCTACTTGGTGAGCAAGATAACTGACGATGGTCAAAGTAGAGAGGATATAAAATGTAGACTGGCAATGGCAAGGAAAGCGTTTCTGATGAAGAGAAATTTGTTAACATCGAGTATAGATTTAAGTGTCAGGAAGTCGTTTCTAAAAGTATTTGTATGGAGTGTAGCCATGTATGGAAGTGAAACATGGACAATAAATAGTTTGGACAAGAAAAGAATAGAAAGTTTTGAAATGTGGTGCTACAGAAGAATGCTGAAGATTAGATGGGTAGATCACATACCTAATGAGGGGGTATTGAATAGGATTGGGGAGAAGTTTGTGGCACAACCTGACTAGAAGAAGGGATCGGTTGGTAGGACATGTTCTGAGGCATCAAGGGGTCACCAATTTAGTATTGGAGGGCAGCGTGGAGGGTAAAAGTCGTAGAGGGAGACCAAGAGATGAATACACTAAGCAGATTCAGAAGTATGTAGGTTGCAGTAGCTACTGGGAGATGAAGAAGCTTGCACAGGACAGGGTAGCATGGAGAGCAGACTCAAACCAGTCTTAGGACCGAAGACCACAAAAACAAGATGTCGTCCTTGGCAGGTGAGTGGAATAAAAATGTTGTTACATTCTGAAAGTAGTTGTGTGCAGAATTTTGCATGCAAAGTGGTCTGACGAACCTACAGCTAACACAGGTTGCTGTTCAAAAATTTTTTTACTTACATTTACCACTTTACGAGCGCAAAAATAAAAACTACTTACGTCTTTGGGGTAAACCTTTCTTATTTTTTGACGTAGTCTCCTTTTAGACTTATACACTGTCTGTCCAACGCTGTTCTAATTTGTTGATCCCTTCCGAAAAATAGGAATTGTCCAAGTCTGCAAAATAGCTATTAGTAGCTGCAGTCACCTTCTCGTTTGAATAAAATCTTTGTCCCGCCAGCCATTTCTTCAAATTGGTGAACAAATAGTAGTCCGAGGGAGCCAGTCTGAAGAATATGGGGGATGTTAAACGAGTTGGAATCCTGTTTCCATTAATTTTGCGACCACAACTGGTGAGGTGTGTGCTGGTGCATTCTCGAGATGGTCAAGGACTTTTTTGCGGTCCAATCACCGGCGTTTTTCTTGCAGCTCGGTCCAGTAACGATGAATAATATTCACCTGTAACAGTTTTACCTTTTTCCAGATCCCAAAAGACAGTCGTCATAACCTTTCCGGCTGAAGGAATGATCTTTGCCTTTGTTGGTGCAGATTCTCCCTTGGTAACTCATTGTTTAGATTGTTGTTTGGTCTCAGGAGTAATGTATCAATGTTTCATCCACTGTGACGAAATGACAGTTAAAGTCCTGCGGATTCTTCCCGAACAGCTGCAAACCATCCTTGCAACACTTCACACGATTCCGTTTTTGGTCAAGCGTGAGTAATCGCGGAACCCACCTTACGGATAGCTCTCTCCTGTCCAAATGTTTATGCAAAATGTTATGCACCCGTTCATTCGAGATGCCCACGCACCTGAACTCTTCTGTCATCCATCACCATATCATGGATTTTATCAATGATTTCTGGAGTCGTAAAGCTCCACAGGGCGTCCAGAACGTTCAGTATCACTTGTGCCCATATGACCACTTATAAACTGTTCTAATCGAATGTGCAGAGTCACCGTAATGTTTATAAAGCTTCTCTTCAATCTCTTGAGGCGTTTTGCCTTTCAAATTTATTTTCGTCCATTTTTTGAAAATCGCTCGACTTCCTTGAGTCACACGAATGCAAAACACAAAGAAATAGACCAATATGGCTGAAACGTGGTGTGCTTTCTTTCCAAAGATGCATGCAAAAGATGTTGGCAAGTTTGGAAGTGTAGGATCGGTCTTCTGACAGCTTTAAATCGCTCTCCACAACTTCCTGTATTTTAAAAAAAAGATTAGCTCTTACATCCATGGTCCTCAATTATTCGCTGGTAGAATTATAATCACTGTCTGCCCTCTACCGCTTTTACCATCTACAGTTCTCTCTAGTACCATAAAAGGCGATGTCGGATCACTTATTCATGTGTTGTCCTTATGTCCCTTCTTCTCGCCAGAGTTTCCCGCATGTTTTCCTTGCTGATTCTGCGGAAACGTTTACTAGTCAGCTAATTTTCAGTATCCTTCTGTAGCACCACAGCCCAAATGCTCCGATTCTCTTCTTTTCTGGTTTTCCCACAGTCTACGATTCACTACCAAACTGTGTTCCCAACGTGCACTCTAAATAGTTTCTTCCTCAGATTAAGATTGGTGTTTGATGTTAGTAGAATTCTTTTGCGCGGGGATCCTGTATTTTCCTTTGCTAGTCTGGTTATTATGTCATTCTTACTTCATCCGGCATGTGTTATTTTGTTTTCGCGGTATCAGAATTTCTTCTCGTCGTCTACTTCGTGGTTCCCAACATTTGATGTTCAGTTGGGTACTTACTTCATTTCTGTTACCCCTCATTACTTTCGTCTTTCTTTGGTTTACTCTCAGTCCATATTGTGTGTTCATTAGACAATACCGTTCAACAGCTCCTGTAATTGATTCTCACTATGACTACGTATTTGTAAATTCATCAGCGATTCTTGGTATCGGTTCACCCCGCATTTTTAATACAACTCTTGAACGTTTCTTTTACGTCCGTCATTTCGCCTTCCATGTATAGGTTGACAAAGAGAAACTTAGGACTACACCTCTGTCTTATATCTTCTCTAATCTGAGTACTTCGTTCTTGTAATTCTATTCTCATTGTTCCCTCTTGTTTCTTGTACATCCTGCACTTTACCCGTCTTTACCCAGAGATTGTACCCATTTTCCTGAGAATTACCCTATTTACATCATCGATGCTTCTTCTAGGTCACCATATTGAGGCGGTGCGCCTCGCATGTTGCGGTCGATTATTATTTTATACTTTTGGTGTTGTCCTGTCTATCTTCAGGTCCTGCCTCCTCGTCCGGTTTTGGTTCTGAAATCGGCGAGGGACGGAGTGAGGGGCGAGCGCTTGCTTGAACAGCGAGCGGGTTTGTGGCAGCGAGCGTGTAAAGAGAGTACCAACCCCAGGTGGAAGCTAGCTGGCTTTCCGCACCGAGTTGCGGCTGTGTGGCTTTAGTTGGCCGCCTTACGCTGTAGAACGGGCAGTTCTGCACGACTAGGCGGGGATTGCTGACTCAACCCGAAGAGGTCTTGTTATTAGCCGCGGACGTGAAGCTGTAACTCAGGATAGCGACTGTTTCCGGCCACAAGAGCTCTCTAGTAATGAATTGCTGTTCGCAGCCGTATTTTCCAGTTCTCAATCAATTAGCTATTAACCTCGCTAGCTACACTACTGGCAATTAAAATTGCTACACCAAGAAGAAATGCAGATGAAAAACGGGTATTCATTGCACCGATACATTATACTAGAACTGACATGTGATTACATTTTCACGCAATTTGAGTGCCTGGATCCTGAGAAATCAGTACCCAGAACAACGGCCTTGATACGCCTGGGCATCGAGTCAAACAGAGCTTGGATCGCGTGTACAGGTACAGCTGCCCATGAAAGCTTCAACACGGTACCACAGCTCATCAAGAGTAGTGATTGGCGTATTGAGACGAGACAGTTGCTCGGCCACCATTGACCAGACGTTTTCAATTGGTGAGAGATTTTGAGAATGTGCTGGCGAGGGCAGCAGTCGAACATTTTCTGTATCCAGAAAGGCCCGTACAGGACCTGCAACATGCGGTCGTGCACTATCCTGCTGAAATGTATGGTTTCGCAGGGATTGAATGAAGGGTAGAGCCACGGGTCGTAACACATCTGAAATGTAACGTCCACTATTCAAAGTGCCGTCAATGCGAACAAGAGGTGACCGAGACGTGTAACCAATCGCACCTCATACCATCACGCCGGATGATACGCCAGTATGGCGATGACGAATACTCGCTGCCAATGTGCGTTCACCGCGATGTCGCCAAACACGGATGCGACCATCATGATGCTGTAAACAGAACATGAATTCATCCGAAAAAATGACGTTTTGCCATTCGTGCACCCAGGTTCGTCGTTGAGTACACCATCGCAGGCGCTCCTGTCTGTGATGCAGCGTCAAGGGTAACCGCAGCCATCGTCTCCGAGCTGATAGTCCATGCTGTTGCAAACGTCGTCGAACTGTTCGTGCAGATGGTTGTTGTCTTGCAAACGTCCCCATCTGTTGACTCAGGGATCGAGACGTGGCTGCACGATCCGTTACAGCCATGCCTGTCATGTAGATTGCTAGTGATACGAGGCCGTTTGGATCCAGCACGACGTTCCGTATTACCCTCCTAAAACCACCGATTCCATATTCTGCTAACAGTCATTGGACCTCGACCAATGCGAGCAGCAATGTCGCCATACGATAAACCGCAATCGCGATAGGCTACAATCCGACCTTTATCAAAGCCGGAAACGTGTTGGTACGCATTTCTCCTTCTTACACGAGGCATCACAACAACCTTTACCAGGCAACGCCGGTGAACTGCTGTTTGTGTATGAGAAATGGTTGGAATCTTTCCTCATGTGTGCACGTTGTAGGTGTCGCCATCGGCGCCAACCTTGTGTGGATGCTCTGAAAAGCTAATCATTTGCAAATAACAGCATCTTCTTCCTGTCGGTTAAATTTCGCGTCTGTAGCACGTCATCTCCGTGGTGTAGCAATTTTAATGGCGAGTAGTGTACTTATTTGTTTTGCGTCAGGCTCGTCGCTTTGATAGTCCGGTACTGGCTGTACCTCCCATGTTAAGGCTAAGCCACTTTTCTAAACCGAGCGAGGAGGCGCAGTGGTTAGACACTGGACTCGCATTCGGGAGGACGACGGTTCAATCCTGCGTCCGGCCATCCTGATTTAGGTTTTCCGTGATTTCCGTCAATCGCTCCAGGCAAATGCCGCGGGATGGTTCCTTTCAAAGGGCACGGTCGACCTCGCTGTCTGGTCTCCTTCCCCAAAATAACACCAACTCCACTTTTGTAAAGTTTGAGTTCGAAGTTGTTACCGGTTATCAAACTCTGTACTAAGTCTTACTGAAGGGGGATATTTTATACTATAGCGTAGCCTAATTTTAGTTGAGCTGTGATCAGATTTTTGTTTTAATCACTGAGCCGTACGGTTGTTTTTCCTCACGTGTTCCAAGCACTTTTCATTTGCCTCTGCTGTCTAAAAGTTACTGTGCGTATTTATTGTTATGCTCACTGATAGTTTTCTCTTTGTCACCCTATGCATGGAAGGCGAAATGTAAAACAAGGGCTCAAGAGTTGGATTAAAATACAGGGTGAACCGAAACCAAGAATCGCTGATGGCTTTACACATACTAAGTGATAGTGAGGATGAATTGCAGGACCTCTCGAACGGAAGAGCAAAGCTGTTGAAACAGTTTTCTCCTTATTTGCGGAGACCTACACATATACATATGTATATATTTGTAGGCTGCTTTTTTGCTAGCGAATTCTCGTAGGCTACCACTACCCCTTATGTACACTCCTGGAAATTGAAATAAGAACACCGTGAATTCATTGTCCCAGGACGGGGAAACTTTATTGACACATTCCTGGGGTCAGATACATCACATGATCACACTGACAGAACCACAGGCACATAGACACAGGCAACAGAGCATGCACAATGTCGGCACTAGTACAGTGTATATCCACCTTTCGCAGCAATGCAGGCTGCTATTCTCCCATGGAGACGATCGTAGAGATGCTGGATGTAGTCCTGTGGAACAGCTTGCCATGCCATTTCCACCTGGCGGCTCAGTTGGACCAGCGTTCGTGCTGGACGTGCAGACCGCGTGAGACGACGCTTCATCCAGTCCCAAACATGCTCAATGGGGGACAGATCCGGAGATCTTGCTGGCCAGAGTAGTTGACTTACACCTTCTAGAGCACGTTGGGTGGCACGGGATACATGCGGACGTGCATTGTCCTGTTGGAACAGCAAGTTCCCTTGCCGGTCTAGGAATGGTAGAACGATGGGTTCGATGACGGTTTGGATGTACCGTGCACTATTCAGTGTCCCCTCGACAATCACCAGTGGTGTACGGCCAGTGTAGGAGATCGCTCCCCACACCATGATGCCGGGTGTTGGCCCTGTGTGCCTCGGTCGTATGCAGTCCTGATTGTGGCGCTCACCTGCACGGCGCCAAACACGCATACGACCATCATTGGCACCAAGGCAGAAGCGACTCTCATCGCTGAAGACGACACGTCTCCATTCGTCCCTCCATTCACGCCTGTCGCGACGCCACTGGAGGCGGGCTGCACGATGTTGGGGCGTGAGCGGAAGACGGCCTAACGGTGTGCGGGACCGTAGCCCAGCTTCATGGAGACGGTTGCGAATGGTCCTCGCCGATACCCCAGGAGCAACAGTGTCCCTAATTTGCTGGGAAGTGGCGGTGCGGTCCCCTACGGCACTGCGTAGGATCCTACGGTCTTGGCGTGCATCCGTGCGTCGCTGCGGTCCGGTCCCAGGTCGACAGGCACGTGCACCTTCCGCCGACCACTGGCGACAACATCGATGTACTGTGGAGACCTCACGCCCCACGTGTTGAGCAATTCGGTGGTACGTCCACCCGGCCTCCCGCATGCCCACTATACGCCCTCGCTCAAAGTGCGTCAACTGCACATACGGTTCACGTCCACGCTGTCGCGGCATGCTACCAGTGTTAAAGACTGCGATGGAGCTCCGTATGCCACGGCAAACTGGCTGACACTGACGGCGGCGGTGCACAAATGCTGCGCAGCTAGCGCCATTCGACGGCCAACACCGCGGTTCCTGGTGTGTCCGCTGTGCCGTGCGTGTGATCATTGCTTGTACAGCCCTCTCGCAGTGTCCGGAGCAAGTATGGTGGGTCTGACACACCGGTGTCAATGTGTTCTTTTTTCCATTTCCAGGAGTGTACATATGTATATATTTGTAGGCTGCTTTTTTGCTAGCGAATTCTCGTAGGCTACCCCTTATCTATATGCAGGTTGTGGTGTGTTACTTGGTTACGCGTTCATCTGTGCCGTGAATCATCTTTATTATCACACGCATAGAAGCTAAGTGGTGATGTGTGTATGTTACGGAGTTCAACTATAATTTCATTTGTGGATGTTCTGGCTCGGCGTTTGTGTGGGGGTCCTAGTTGGGCTATCCGTTGTCCCACCCCCGCGTGTCAACTGTGTGTGTGTGGTCCGCTGGTAGTGCCGGACGATGCGACCCTCGTCTACACAGGTTGGCCGTTGCACGATATCCTGTGGACGCACCGTTAAGCGCGGCATTATTAAGCTATGTTATCCACTTGTATTGCTTTCTTACTGTAGTCTTAAGGTTTTGCTTGCGTACTAACTGCTGTAGCTGCTCTAATTTTGTTTTTCTGATGTTCGGGAGGAGCCTATTTTATGTTTTCACTTTGATCCACGGCCTTGACCTGAAGATAAAGGTGCCGGCCGCGGTGACCGTTCGGTTCTGGCGCTTCAGTCCGGTACCGCGCGACCGCTACGGTCGCACGTTCGAACCCTGCCTCGGGCATGGATGTGTGTGATATCCTTAAGCTGTCGGCACACGGGCCGTGCATCCGAACGTTGAGCGTTGAGCGTGCCGAGTTTCTGACGTCACAGCATGGAATAGCACGCTCGGGAGTCTTTCCGAACGTGCAGAGGAATATCTGGCATGTCAGATATTCTGAGCGTGCGTCTGAGCGTTGACCAATGAGATGGCCCAACGCCATCTACGTCACAAGCACGCCGTCTCCCTTCAGTACAGACTTGTGAGGCGCCATATTGGCATTCATTTCAAGCCTATATGTATATATGCCGTTCCGAGCACCAGCAAATTGAGAATCACTGCAAAACCCGTTGTTAACTGTGTGATTCGTTCCAATAAAATAATGAGAAACATCATATTCGCGGCAAAAGAATTATTGTAACTTGCGTATAATGAGAGTAGGCTATTTGAAGGCAGCGACACATTGAAGATCCACCCAAAACGCATTGTTCTTGGTACAATTTGTTATAATTAAATTTCAGTTAGTAACATATCTACGATTAATGTTTTTAGCATGCGGTAAGGTACTATGATTAGTACCACTATGAGAGATGTTGGTTTAGCGTAATGAAGAGCGTCCGTGTTCTGTGAAGAGTTTTTTTGTTGGGGCGGTGGTACGCGTCCTGACACAACCAATTTTTTTTTCTTAACATTCACGTTTTATTAGGTTCCGATACTTTGTTATTAGTTTAATACAAGTGTCGACTATAATATTTGATGTTATGTAAATACAAGTTCACCTTTTTTTGGGAGTGACTTTGTTCGATTGGCGTAATCTAAAGGACAGCTTGCGCTACTTGTTTAAAGTTATTTTACTCCTTCTTCTTTTACGCTTCGTAATTCACATGTTGCAAAGATTCTGCTACTGGGTAGGAACAGTGATCAAGTAAGACTGACCTTGGAGTTTTACTAAAATGTGGGAATCATGAAATAACGTTTATCTTACGCGGAGAAGTATTCCAAATTTGTAACGCACTGTCTGTAACGGAACTTTTATAAGCCTGTGTCCTTACTGATTGGACATGGTACTTTCCTTTACGTGGACGATGGAAGAAATGTGCGTTTTAATAGAGCTAACGTGGGAATTACGCGCACCCGTTGAGTAACAGTGATTTACGAACTAGAAACATCCCTCAACTGTCGCTGGAGTGCGTTGCGATCGCGTATACCACGTTGGGACCCACGTACCGTATGCACAAATCGCATCGTTCCTGAGCGTTCAGCAGCACGTTGAACTTGGCACGCTCAACGTTAACGTTCGACAGCACGGTCCGTGTGCCGACGGCTTCAGGTTAGTTAGGTTTAAGTAGTTCTAAGTTCTAGGGGACTGATGACCACAGGTGTTAAGTCCCAAAGTGCTCAAAACCATTTTAACCATTTGAAGATAAAGGTGGCTCCGACGAACAGGAAAAGATTATGCAGTACCTTATCCTTGAATGGAATAGATTAACTTTTCTTGATTTAAACTATTGTTGAATGCATTTTCTCTCTCTTTTATGTTTCCATTGTTAAAACAAGAATTGTTCTACACTTCAAAGTTCAGTGTAGTTATATCAATTTACAGTAATTGTGTTACTAAATTATATGCTAAATGATGTTCAATTGAACCATCTTGGCCAGTCATCCAAGAGTCCTGCTTCTCAGGCACAACCCTTGCTGGTTTCCGGTGTTTTGATTTGCATGCCTCTCTAGGAAAGCGGTGTCACATATGCTAGGAGTAAGTCCTGATTTTTCTGAAGTGTAGCTACCATTATCAAGCCCAGCATCAAGACTGCCGCTCTGTTGCCTTTACGTTTCTTAAAGCCAAACTAATCGCCATATAACAGTTCCTCAATTTTATTTCCCTTTCTTCCGTATTTTATTCTCTCGGTGACTTGGATGCATGAGCTGTAAACTGACACAGCGACAGCTTTTGCAGTCACATGCCTTGCACGGGGCAAGTAGAGCCGTAAATTTGTAAGACAGAAGGTGATGTTTTGTTGGTTCGCGTCTCCCTGGAAATCAAACATTTGATACTTTCTTATTAGGTTAATGGTATATTGTATAATACTCGATATTCTATAAATATAAGCGCGTATTTTTGGAGGAGTGGTTTTGTTCGCTTGACTTTATTTATGATAGAAATTGCAGTAAGATATTTTGCGCTATCTTGTTTAGTCTTCTATTTCATATGTTTCAAAGATTCTGTTACTGAATAAGAACAAAAGACCTTAACCAAGAATGATGAAGTAACTTTTATCTTACGTGGACAACTATTCTAAATTTGTATAGCACTATTTTTAATGGAATTTATAGCCAATGTCCTTATTGACTGGACACGGCAGTTTCCTTTTTGTCTTACAACGTGTTCAAGAATATTGAAGTTTTTATTTATATCTACTAAAGACAGAACAAAATGAGTATCTTATGGATTTTGGAGGCAATGTGCGTTTTAACCATCTCGTGATTGATGGGACACATACGTCCCACTTAAGTAATATGTAGTTATGAGCATTGGGCAGTCTGTATCTTATACCTGTCTAGTGCTAGCATGTAGCGGAATGCCTTCATAATTTGGAGAAAAATCACCCTGACCATTGGGTGGATATATAGAAGGCTGTGAGCGATCAGATGGGGCGGCGTGTGTTCACAGGTGGCACAGTACGTTTGTTTCACAAAAGTCGTATCGAATCACCTACAGTCCTAGAACGTCTAAAGTAAATAATCACCGAACGAGTTTGCGCAGTGGTTAGCACACTGGACTCGCATTCGGGAGGGCGACGGTTCAATCCCGCGTCCGGCCATTCTGATTTAGGTTTTGCGTGATTTCCCTAAATCGCTCCAGGCAAATGCCGGGATGGTTCCTTTCAAAGGGCACGGCCGACTTCCTTCCCCGTCCTTCCCTAATCCAATGAGACCGATGACCTCGCTGTTTGGTCTCTTCCCCCAAACAACGCAACCCAACCTAACCAAAGTAACTAATCGTGTTTTCTTATACATCACCGACATTGTTTTGAAACATTACTAAACACCTCAGTGATTCAGCTGATTAGTACATCATTTGTATGTAGTGGGACGTATACGCCCCAGAAAACTTCATAGAATGTAGAAAACGTTGGTGTTTGGTAAGTCGAAGCCATCTTCAAAAATATATGTTTAAGACTTGTGTGTGATATTTCATGTTTTTCATTGTCAGGAGAATAAAAGCGTTTTGGTACTGATTCCTTACACTTTTTTCCATAATAGCAATCCTGATAAAACATTCTGAACTTAAAAATGTAACTCTGAAAATCCTGGGTTCACATGAAAACATAGATCTAGGAAGGTTCGTGGAACACATGTGTCCGTCTTCACCCATTTTCAACATTGGTCAGCTTAAAATTTTTTTAGTACCGTAGTGAAAGTGTATAATTTATCACAACGGAAGATAATTTTTAATTTTTATTTTTTGAAATATTTGAAAAGTAAATGTTGACGACGAAGGCTTTAGCAGAGCTAACGTAGGAATTTTATGCACGTCCATTTCGTAAACAGCGTGATTTCCGTATAGGTACAGTCGATAACTGCCGTTGGAACGTGATGCGATCGCGTATACCACGTTGAAGCACACGTGCCGTATCCACACGCCGCATCTTTTCCTAGCGGGCAGCAGTACGTTAACTCTGCACCCTCGACATTGACGTTCGAAAGAGCAGTCCGTGTGCTGATGCCTTTGTCTGCTGGTGAAGTCACTGATGACAGTGCCACTAAAGCAGAGTTATTAAACACGATTTCCCGAAAATTCCTTCACCAAAGAAGACGAAGTAAGTATTCCTGAATTGCAATCAAGAACAATTGCCAAGATGAGAAACATAGAAGTAGATATCCTCGGAGTAACGAAGCAGCTTAAATCACTTAATAAAAGCAAGGCTTCTGGTCCAGATTGTATACCAGTTAGGTTCCTCTCAGAGTATGCTGATACAATAGCTCCTTATTTAGCACTTACATACATCCGCTTGCTCACAGGAAGATGCATACCTAAAGACTGGATAATTGCACAAGTCATACCAATACCCAAAAAGGGAAGTAAGAATAATCCGTTGAATTACACGCCCACATCACTAAGGTCGATTTGCAGTAGGGTTTTGGAACATATACTGCATTCGAACATTGTGACGTACCTCGAAGAAAACGACTCACTGACACATAAACAACACAGAAACACAATTAGCTCTTTATACTCGTGAAGCAATGAGTGCTATCGACAGGGGAAGTCAAATTGATTCCATATTTTTAGATTTCCAGAAGGCTTTCGACACAGTTCCTCACAAGCGCCTATGAAATATCCCCTCAGTTGTGCGACTGGATTCGTGATTTCTTGTCAGAAATGTCACACTTCGCAGTAATAGACGGAAAGTCATCGATTAAAACAGAAATTATATCCGGCGTTCCCCAAGGAAGTGTTATAGGCCCTCTATTGTTCCTGATCTATATTAACGACATAGGAGACAATCTTAGTAGCCGTCTTAGATTGTTTGCAGATGATGCTGTCATTTACCGTCTTGTAAAATCATCAGATGATCAAAACGACTTGCAAAATGATTTAGATAAGATATCTGTATGGTGCGAAAAGTGGCAATTGACCCTGAATAAAGAAAAGTCTGAAGTTATTCACATGAGTACTAAAGAAATACGCTAAATTTCGATTACGCGATAAGTCACACAAATCTGAAGGCTGTAAATTCAACTAAATACTTAGGGATTACAATTACAAATACCCTAAACTGGAACGATCACATAGATAATGTTGTGGGTAGAGCAAACCAACGACTGCGATTCATTGGCAGAACACTTAGAAAGTGAAGAAATGCTAAAGAGACTGCTTACAACACGCTTGTCCACCCTATTCTGGAGTATTGCTGTGCGGCGTCGGATCCGCATCAGATGGGACTGGCCGATGATTTCGAAAAGTACAAAGAAGGACACTCGTTTTGTATTATCGCGAAGTGGGGGAGATAGGGCCACATACATGATACGTGAATTGGAATGGCAATCATTAAAACAAAGGCGTTTTTAGTTGCGACGGGCTCTTATGAAATTTCAATCACCTGTTTTCTCCTCCGATTGCTAAAACATTCTTTGGCACCCTCCAACATAGGGCGAAATGAGCATCACGATAAAATAAGGGAAATCAGGGCTCGAACAGAAAAATTTAAGTGCTCGTTTCCCCGCGCTCAGTGCGAGAGTGGAACGGTAGACAGACAGCTTGAAGGTGGTTCATTGAACCCTCTGCCAGGCACTTTACTGTGAACAGCACAGTATTCACGTAGATGTAGATGTAGCTCCGCGGCGCGGCGCTGTCGTCAGTTACTGAAGATGGTGGTTGCACTTCATAGGTCTATGGCGTACGAGCAACGACCTGTGATTCGTTTTCTATGGAGCAAGGGACGAACACCCATTGAAATCCAAAGGCAATTGGAACTCACGAAATGGGGGAGAAGTGTCTCGCTTTTGGAATGATGATAATTATGATTGATGATTGATGATTATGATGATGATGATGGTGGTGGTGGTGGTGGTGGTAGTGTTAGTTCGTGAACGGCTGTGAACACTTGCATGTCGATGTGCTTTCGGGGAGGCCGCGTTAATCGCTGATTGACATTTTCCGCGTGGACGCAAGGTGAAAGCGGACCGCCGTGCGCATCTCAAGGACGTTTCCCAGCGGCTTGGCATTTCGTATGGGAGTATTTACGACATCGTCCAAGGGCCTTATGGTGCCAGAAGGTTTCATGTCAGTGGGTGCCAGCAGCTGGATGACATTATGAAAAGTGAGCGAGTGATTGCTTCTGCAATCGTCTGCAGCGGAATGTCGAGGAGTATGCGAGTTTCCTGGTCCGCATTGTTGCTGGGGATGAAACGTTGATGCATTTCAATCTAAATCGAAGTCGCAGAGCATGGAATAGAAACATTTAGGTTCACCTGTGACAAAAATTTTCTGTTCAGGATCATCTGCTGGGGAAATGACGTTAACGGTCTTCCGATCCTACTGGGTTTCATGCCACTAAGGTGGAGCCATCAATGACGACAGCTACTGTTCCACGCTGTCACTTCTGCGGGCTGCCATCGAGAAGAGGCGCGGAGTGATTCTCGATGTGGACAAGACGGTTATCCTCCACGACAATTCGAGGCCAGATATGGCAATCAGACACGCCCACAAGCTCCAGTCATTTCACTGGGAGAGCCTCGATCTCTCAATGTACAGTCGGGAACTCGCCCCTACTAATTTCCACGATTTCGGTCCAATGAATAAGTTCCTGGTAGGACAGCAAATTGCACGCGGATGAAGCCGAGACCGCAGTCCAACGTTGGTTCCACAGTCATCCGAACGGATTCTACTATAGGGGCACCTCAGGTTTAGTGCTGCAATAATGAAATGCCCAAAGTGGTGTGGCGACTACGTGGAAAAATAGTGCAAGGTACGTAGGATAGCACATGTATTTGCTATTACCTGTAAGTACTTATAAATTTACCGATTCGCCCTCGTATTTACTTCTATTTTAAGCTTTCGAAATGTGCTGCTACAGAAGAACTCTGAAGATTAGATGCTTACATAGGATAAGTAATGGAGGGGTAATGAGTCGAATTGGGGAAGAAAGAAATTAACAGCATGATTATACAATAATTGATCACATAAAAAACACTTTTGAGTACACCACGGACTGAAACATAACATAACATAAAACATAAAATAATTTATCCTAGCACCGTAAGGATTCCTAACCCCAAAAAGAGCCCGCATCTCGTGGTCGTGCGGTAGCGTTCTCGCTTCCCACGCCCGGGTTCCCGGGTTCGATTCCCGGCGGGGTCAGGGATTTTCTCTGCCTCGTGATGGCTGGGTGTTGTGTGCTGTCCTTGGGTTAGTTAGGTTTAAGTAGTTCTAAGTTCTAGGGGACTGATGACCATAGATGTTAAGTCCCATAGTGCTCAGAGCCATTTGAACCCCAAAAAGAAAATAATGAAAATTGGTTATTCAATATTTTTATTAGTCTTCTTACAAGTATTTTTGTAGCTGTACATATTTTCATTACTCTCAGTATGGGTTTAGAAATCTCTATGGGGCTAGGAGAAATTATACTTTTTAGTTCGATGTAAAACGTGGTACACTACTGGCCATTAAAATTGCTACACCAAGAAGAAATGCAGATGATAATCGGGTATTCATTGGACAAATATATTATACTAGAACTGACATGTGATTATATTAACACGCAATTTCGGTGCATAGATTCTGAGAAATCAGTACCCAGGACAACCACCTCTGGCCGTAATAACGGCCTTGATACGACCGGGCATTGAGTCAAACAGAGCTTGGATGGCATGTACAGGTACAGCTGCCCATGCAGCTTCAACACGATACCACAGTTCATCAAGAGTAGTGACTGCCGTATTGTGACGAGCCAGTTGCCCGGCCACCATTTACCAGACGTTTTCAATTAGATCTGGAGAATGTGCTGGCCAGGGCAGCAGTCGAACATTTTCTGTATCCAGAAAGGCCCGTCAGGACCTGCAACATGCGGTCGTGCATTATCCTGCTCAAATGTAGGGTTTAGCAGGGATCGAATGAAGGGTAGAGCCACGGGTCGTAACACATCTGAAATGTAACGTCCACTGTTCAAAGCGCCGTCAATACGAACAAGAGACGACCGAGACGTGTATCCAATGGCACCCCATAGCATCACGACGGGTGATACGCCAGTATGGCGATGTCCAATACACGCTTCCAATGTGCGTTCACCGCGATGTCGCCAAACACGGATGCGACCATCATGATGCTGTAAACAGAACCTGGATTCATCCGAAAAAATGACGTTTTGCCATTCGTGCACCCAGGTTCGTCGTTGAGTACACCATCGCAGGCGCTTCTGTCTGTAATGCAGCGTCAAGGGTAACCGCAGCCATGGTCTCCGAGCTGATAGTCCATGCTGCTGCAAACGTCGTCGAACTGTTCGTGCAGATGGTTGTTGTCTTGCGAACGTCCCCATCTGTTGACTCAGGTATCGAGACGTGGCTGCACGATCCGTTACAGCCATGTGGATAAGATGCCTGTCATCTGGACTGCTAGTGATACGAGGCCGTTGGGATCCAGCACGGCGTTCCGTATTACTCTTCTGAACCCGCCGATTCCATATTCTGCTAACAGTCATTGGACCTCGACCAACGCGAGGAGCAATGTCGCGATACGATAAACCACAATCGCGATAGGCTACAATCCGACCTTTATCAAAGTCGGACACGTGATGGTACGCATTACTCCTACTTACATGAGGCATCACAATAACGTTTCACCAGGGAACGCTGGTCAACTGCTGTGTGTGTATGAGAAATCGGTTGGAAACTTTCCTCATGTCAGCACGTTGTAGGTTTCACCACCGGCACCAACCGTGTGTGAATGCTCTGAAAAGCTAATCATTTGCATATCACAGCATCTTCTTCCTGTCGGTTAAATTTCGCGTCTGTAGCATGTCATCTCCGTGGTGTAGCAATTTTAATGGCCAGTAGAGTATATTAAGAACTGATTTTTATTAAAATAATTATTAACTGATTTTTAATCTTCTACAACTTTCCATCGATTTTAAACATTATCATGTGGTTACAAGAAAGTAGAAAATTTCGTGTTTTTTTTCAGTTTCTCTTCATCTAAGTCAACCAATACTTTGCTTCCTCCCACGACTAACTCGCGAAAATGACATGAAGCTAAAGGTTAGAGAGATTCGAAATGCCTCATAGGCTTACCAGTAATCGTTATTCCGGCGAACAATTCGCGACTGGATCAGGAAGCGTGGACAGTGACAGTGGTATGTTCTCCGCTGCACTCCAGACAAGAAAGCAAGTTGAGATAGCATTGTCATCCAGTTCTGAGCTGCGCTGGAAGTTTCAACATTTGAACGTAGTTTTATTGTAATCCGCAAGCCTTTTTGCACTGATTAGTGACTATTTATGAAACCTGGACACATCGTTATACATTGGAGACAAAACGGCTGCCAGAATAATGGACAAAGGCTGGGTGAAAGTGCACCGAAAGAGGCAAAGAGTGTTTTGTCAGCTGTTAGGGTGATGGCCACTGTTTCTTGGGATTCCTAAGAAATAATCCTCGCATATTACTTGGAAAAAGGCACCACCATAACCAGAACCTATCTTCGTTGAAACAAGACCAAGGTTGTCAGGTTAAAGGCGCTACAGTCTGGAACCGCACGACCGCTACGGTCGCAGGTTCGAATCCTACCTCGGGCATGGATGTGTGTGATGTCCTTAGGTTAGTTAGGTTTAAGTAGTTCTAAGTTCTAGGGGACCTATGACATCACCAGTTGAGTCCCATAATACTCAGAGCCATTTTGAAAGGTTGTCAGGCAAGAAAGTGCTCTTCCGTGAGAATAATGCATCATTCCACAAATCAGCGATAACAAGGGCTGGGCTTCGAACTGGTTCCCTATCCACCCTATTCACCAAACATAGCCCCAAGCGATTTCTTCCCGTCCTATAACTTGAAACTTTGGCTTGCCTGGGAGAAATTTCCATCAAATGAGGAAGTGATAACTGCAACCAGCGAGCAATTCTGCAGAGTTTGAAAAAAATTGTCCAAAGGTGTCTGCATTCCTAAGGGACCAAACTGCTGAGGTCATCGGTTCCTAGACTTACACTCTACTTAAACTAACTTATGCTAAGAACAACACACACACCCATACCCGAGGGAAGACTCGAACCTCTGGCGGGAGGGGCCGCGCAATCCGTGACATGGCGCCTCAAACCGCGCGGCCACTCCGCGCGACAGAGTTTGACAATATCTATTTTCGGATTGGATGAAAAAGCTGGACGCTAGCTGGTCCAAAGTATATCCGTCAAAAGAGACTATGTCGAGAAGTGACGTGAGTTGTTTACGAAAACAAGTATATTTGCTTGCTTTTTTTTTACCATACTTACAAAACCACCCTCATATTATGCGACATCCTTTATACTGTAAACAGTAACGACCCTGTAACAGTCCTCTGGGGTACTCCCTGTGTTACGTCAAGCCCGATTTGCAGAAGCTCAGTGCCCACTCATTTCACTAAGCGTGAAGTTGGCCGACAGAGAGACCGGCGCTGGTGTCCTAGCCTACACGTCTGGTGCTGGCGGTTCGTCGGGACCACAGCTGTTACGGCGCAGCGGCGGTCGGCGGTAGCCCCGGGCGGAGACCCGCCTGACGTAACGCCGCCCCGCGTCACTGCCTGTGACGTCGCCAGCCCGTGACGTCACGCCGGCTTATGTAACTCTGCCGCGGGCGGCGCCCGCACGCGGGTGGATCTCGGCAGAAGCGGCCGCTGAGGAACATTCGAGAGGGGGAGGGATTCGCCTCCACTGGACATTCTACTCCGATTCATGCCCTCCTACACGCTCAAAGTCCGTGCCGCGAGCTGCCGAATGAAGTGCGTCGGCTGTCCGTACCAACACGGTTCGATAGCGCCCTTCTATTCCCTTCCAAAACTTTGGATTACCGTAGCCAATCAGAATGGTCACGAGCAGATTTAAGTCTAAGACAGTGTGGTCCCATGCTGGGCTCGACTGTAGTGCTGGTTTTCTGGCGGATGACACAAATCTGTAGTTCCAACATTCTGTTTCATACATCTGGCTGAGGTTGCCGTGTAATGTTGATGCATTAATTTGTTCTGAAAGCGGTGCTGATATTCAAGACAATAAAAGCGGGTTAAAAGCTGTGAGCTATCTGGGGAAGTAACCTTGCATTACTGAGCAACTGTTTCACCAGGTATCCAGTCTAGCTTACCAAATTCCCAACCAGACTAACATTAATTATAATCTTTTAATAGCCATCTTACGACAACCGGTGCTATATATAGAAAAAGAGAATTTAAATAAAAAGAAATAAATCAGTTTATATTTGGACATTTATTTTAACATTGATCATTGTTCTGTTAAAATTTCAGCAAGTTAAACTTGATTCATAACTAAACTGGTGCCTTACTTAGGATTCTGAAAATGTGAGTTTGTAATCTTACGGAACACATCAAATAGGGAGCCAAGATTGGGAGACTACATACAACACTGCATTCATAAAATAACACACAAAGAACGTTGAAACATATGCAAGAGGAAATTAACCACAACCAACCGATTCAATTTTCACCCAAAGAAGTTACGTTTGTAGCAGAATCCTGTCCATTGAAATTACCACTCACTGGTATACTAAATTCATACTAACTCTCTGTGAAATCTTTCTGAAAAGAATAGCTGAGGGCTACTTCAATGCTTACACCACATGTTTCACGTGGTCAACTTGGTTTACACAAAGAGTGTAACGCCACAATAATTTTGATAATTAAAATAAATTACATCAAAGCGCAATTTACAAAAGGAAAACCTCGAACTGGTTACTATCGTCTTACTATTAACCTGATGGGTCAAACAATTGTATAAGCACGTGGTACTGGTCTCACAAAGTCCACCCTACGTGGGTTAAACATAAAGAAATGTTGCTATATTGAAAAATATTGTCAAGACGAGACGTTATAATCTCACGCACATTCGCATTTAAGATTGATGATCGTAGTTAGAGTTACGGATCCTCAACACATGGTTCCACTTTACTCACAAAGTAGTGACAAAGCTACTACTGGAAGAAATTCTGAACTTCACACTCGAATTACACTGCGTTGCAATTTAAGGTAACATTAGATATTTTAGATCTAAACCTGAAATTAAGGTGATTAAATTTTCAGTAAGGCTGGACTTAAGAAATCCATTGTCCAACGGACTTAGCAGAGATGCGCTTAGCCGGAGATCTTACCACTTCAGACGCTCGCCGCGGACAGACTGACCTGGGCCCCTACCGTGGGTGCTTAACAGATACAAACGGAAGTGACCAGAGAGGCAGCTTCCTATACCAACATGACAAGGGACGGACAGGACCATACTAAGAATAGAAACCTCTCTGCATTTAGAAAGCGTAGCTAGCTGTTGCGACGTTGGTCCTACTGTTCTCTAGCAGACAGGCTTGTCTGCTACCATCAAGCATGCAACTAGAAATACATTTGCTCATTCATCCTCTCACACAGAAGGGAAGGGGGATGACAGTATCTTATCATATACAGTATATAAAAGAAAGTGGATGTAGGTTCCGTATGAGACTGTGTGACATGAATTACATATAAACTGTGTTTTAAAGTGTAGTAGTGTGACAGATCGTTCTAGACTATGTGTAAAAGTAACACGTTCCACTGCTCAGTCTCCTACCAGATAGTCAGAAACACCACAGTAAATTTAGAAGTGGAATGTAAGCCGTAAATGACAACAGTTTTAAAAAATTAACATGAAAGGAATCCAACAGAGACCTTTCAGCCGCATGCTCTTCGCTTACTCTGTGCACTTCACGCGCATCACTGTCGTTTCTTACAGGTTATGTTCCTTTCGAGCCACGTTCGCATAAAATTAGCAAAACTGGCAGTTCTTCGTAATTGCCAAATATGTATGGGATTTGGAGGTATGTCATGATCTGGGGTATCTCTGGGAACTGTGTCAGGGTGCAAATTTCTGCTCCTCGTTGCGACATCGTCCACTTTGATGATACGGGACGCGAAATTTATAATAAATCATATAGCATATGAATCAAAAAGACTCTATTTTTTGTGCACAAGACATTCACGAAACTTCCGAATACAGGATATTTTTTGATTTTTGAATACTGCCTGTTACGAGTCTGAATTAATTTTCTGAACATCCAGTTTATAAAAGGGCAACATACAGGGTCCGGCATAAAAAACTCCCCGATTACAAAGTAACGTGCAGCGGACAGTAGAAGGAGCAGAGTGGTGGGGGGCGCGTCGTTAAGTAGCTGCCTACGTGCCGTTTTCAGTGTACGCCATGGCGTGGTCTGGTGAACATCGTGCCTTCGTAGTGGAAGATTTTATTCAAAATGGCGAATCGCCTATTAATACTCAACGTGCTTTTCGCGTTCGCTTTGCGCTCGGACGACGGGACCCTGTTCCCGATAAGAAAACAATTTATTCTTGGGTTGCTAACTTTCGTGAGACAGGTTCCGCATTAAAAAGGAAACCACCTGGACGACCACGGACTGCAACAGGCCCCGGAAATGTTGATGCAGTTAGAGCTTCAGTTCAACAATCTCCTCGACGATCCGCTAAAAAGCATGCGGCAACATTACGGATATCTGATCGAAGTGTGAGAAGAATCTTGCATCGAGATCTTAAAATGCATCCTTACAAACTTGTAACTACGCAGGAACTGAGTGAACGAGACTGTGGTGTCCTTGTAAGTTTGTGCCAAGACCTTCTTCGGAACATTCGTCCCAACGATATTGTGATTTTTTCTGATGAAGCACACTTTCACCTTGCCGGAACAGTGAACAGCCAAAATTGCAGGTACTGGTGTGAACACAATCCCCAAGAACTTCATCAACGACCACTTCATAGCCCTAAAGTAACAGTATGGTGTGCTGTTTACAATTCCGGAGTGATCGGTCCTTACTTTTTCGAAGAAAATGACAGGAATTTAACTGTCAACAGTGAACGCTATTGTGCCATGCTCCGCGACTTTCTCCAACCGCAACTAAGGGAGCTTTTTGGTGAAATAGAGAACGTGTGGTTCCAGCAAGATGGTGCTACAGCCCACACAGCGCGGCAGTCACTGGCATTGGTGAAGGAAATGTTTCCTGGACATGTGATCTCGTTGCGTGGAGACATTGGCTGGCCCCCACGATCGCCGGACTTAACGCCCTGTGATTTCTTTCTTTGGGGCTATTTAAAAGCAAAAGTTTATGAACAACGTCCACAATCTTTACGAGCCCTGAAAGAAGCAATTACACAAGAGGTTGAAGCTATTCCACCTGAAATGACTCAAATAGTAATGAATAACTTCAGGGAAAGACTCAATCAGTGTGTCGACAGTGCAGGAAGCCATTTAAGGGATGTTTTATTTAAAAAGTAAGACCATAAGAGTATTTTCTAAAATGGCATAATATGTACTTTTATTTAGTATAAATAAAATTGTTCTACCTTATTTGGTTTTGTTTTTATTAGCTTTCCTTAAAGGGGAGGTTTTTCTGCCGGACCTTGTACAACGGACCAAGTGAAAAAAAACTCTGATCGTAAATCGCTTCTAAAATATGTGAATGTCCGACCTTGAGCCTTCTTTATTGTTACTGCAAACGACACATCAGTTCGCTTTTGATCTACGAATGGGTACCAGTACAAAGTTTCGGACAATTCAGGTTGCGTAGTACTATTCTAATTATAAGCCGATGAGCCATAAATACAACTTTCCGATAACACAGGTTTTCTGTTAACAGCCGAACAGAAGAAGAAAACACAATAGCGCGTTTTTTTGGGTACAACTTTTGTTTAAAATTATATAATTATATATACGGAGAAACAATATACAGAGTAATTTTAATGAACATTTTTGGAGCAGTGATCAAAAATTTTAAAAAATTTTCCTTTCAAAAATTCAGTCTTGATCACACCACATATGCTTCAAGAACATAGGTTTTTACCCGTTTCGGTCATATCACTTAGAACTACTTAAACCTAACTAACCTATGGACATCACACACATCCATGCCCGATGCAGGATTCGAACCTGCGACCGTAGCAGCAGCGCGGTACCAGACTGAAGCGCCTAGAACCGCTCGGCCACAGCGGCCGGCATAGAGGTAGGCCCTGGCACCTATAACTTCGACGCTCTGTAGTGTCGATGGATGACGCTTCCGAAGACGGGTTCCTCTCCTCGGATTGTTCCTCGAGACACCTTCTACAACCCCTCGAAGTTTGTCGCATCATTTCTGCGACACTCTGCACATTAAAAATTTTCCTCTAAAAAATTCAGTCTTGGTCACACCACGTATGTTTCAAGAACATAGGTTTTTACCGGTTTCGGTCATATCACATGATATGACCGAAACCGGTACGGCGAAAAAAATACAATGAGCGTTTGGCCACATTGGCCGGGAGGCCCCTTACGGGGCAGGTCCGGCCACCTTGATGCAGGTCTTGATGATGAAACAACACAACACCCAGTCCCTGAAAGGAGAAAATCCCCGGCCCAGACGGGAATCGAACCCGGGCCCGTAAGACGATAATCCGTCACGCTGACCACTCAGGTATTGGGGCGGGCTGATGCATGGGGAACTCCTGGAGGGAGGTGACGTTCTTTTCGAGAAACACTGTTGAGAACATTTAGAGAAGCAGCATTTGAAGCTGTTGCCGTACGATTCTACTGCCGCCAACATGCATTGCACGTAAGGACCACGATGATGAGAAATTAGGGCTCATACGAAGATACAGAGTGTTTCAAAAATGACCGGTATATTTGAAACGGTAATAAAAACTAAACGAGCAGTGATAGAAATACACCGTTTGTTGCAATATGCTTGGGACAACAGTACATTTTCAGGCAGACAAACTTTCGAAATTACAGTAGTTACAATTGTCAACAACAGATGGCGCTGCGGTCTGGGAAACTCTATAGTACGATATTTTCCACATATCCACCATGCGTAGCAATAATATGGCGTAGTCTCTGAATGAAATTACCCGAAACCTTTGACAACGTGTCTGGCGGAATGGCTTCACATGCAGATGAGATGTACTGCTTCAACTGTTCAATTGTTTCTGGATTCTGGCGGTACACCTGGTCTTTCAAGTGTCCCCACAGAAAGAAGTCACAGGGGTTCATGTCTGGCGAATAGGGAGGCCAATCCACGCCGCCTCCTGTATGTTTCGGATAGCCCAAAGCAATCACACGATCATCGAAATATTCATTCAGGAAATTAAAGACATCGGCCGTGCGATGTGGCCGGGCACCATCTTGCATAAACCACGAGGTGTTCGCAGTGTCGTCTAAGGCAGTTTGTACCGCCACAAATTCACGAAGAATGTCCAGATAGCGTGATGCAGTAATCGTTTCGGATCTGAAAAATGGGCCAATGATTCCTTTGGAAGAAATGGCGGCCCAGACCAGTACTTTTTGAGGATGCAGGGACGATGGGACTGCAACATGGGGCTTTTCGGTTCCCCATATGCGCCAGTTCTGTTTATTGACGAAGCCGTCCAGGTAAAAATAAGCTTCGTCAGTAAACCAAATGCTGCCCACATGCATATCGCCGTCATCAATCCTGTGCACTATATCGTTAGCGAATGTCTCTCGTGCAGCAATGGTAGCGGCGCTGAGGGGTTGCCGCGTTTGAATTTTGTATGGACAGAGGTGTAAACTGTGGCGCATGAGACGATACGTGGACGTTGGAGTCATTTGGACCGCAGCTGCAACACGGCGAACGGAAACCCGAGGCCGCTGTCGGATCACCTGCTGCACTAGCTGCGCGTTGCCCTCTGCGGTTGCCGTACGCGGTCGCCCTACCTTTCCAGCACGTTCATCCGTCACGTTCCCAGTCCGTTGAAATTTTTCAAACAGATCCTTTATTGTATCGCTTTTCGGTCCTTTGGTTACATTAAACCTCCGTTGACAACCTCGTCTTGTTGCAACAACACTGTGTTCTAGGCGGTGGAATTCCAACACCAGAAAAATCCTCCGTTCTAAGGAATAAACCATGTTGTCCACAGCACACTTGCACGTTGTGAACAGCACACGCTTACAGCAGAAAGACGACGTACAGAATGGCGCACCCACAGACTGCGTTGTCTTCTATATCTTTCACATCACTTGCAGCGCCATCTGTTGTTGAAAATTGTAACTACTGTAATTTCGAAAGTTTGTCCGCCTGAAAATGTACTGTTGTCCCAAGCATATTGCAACAAACGGTGTATTTCTATCGCTGCTCGTTTAGTTTTTATTGCCGTTTCAAATGTACCGGTCATTTTTGAAACACCCTGTATATAGGCAGTGGTTTTACCCTCGCTCTGTTTGCTAGTGGAACAGGAAAGGAAATGATTAGTAGTGGTGCGGATTACTCTCCGCCACGTGCCGAATGGTGGCTTGCAGAGTAGCTATGTAGATGTAGATACATGTCTTTTATTTTAATCCTATCTTTCTATTTATGATAAGCAACGTCTGTTTCTCGAACACGCCCTGTCTTGCATGAAATCCTATCCGTTGGTTTGGCTGTCTGTTAAGGAGAATTTTCTGCTCTCTTTAAGTTTAGAAACGGAGGGCCGAACCGATGGTTCGCACAGGACGACAGCCGGGGAATGGTGGGTGGGGGGGGGGGGGACAGGGGAATCGAAGAATAACCAGAGAGATGACGACAGAGGACATCAGCTCTCTCTGTCTTTGCGTACATGACTTGGGGCACGTAGGTCGAAGGATATTTCCCGCTGAATGCGTGGTCGTGTGTTTCCATTGGTTGCAGTAAGTTCGTGGTATAAATTTCGAGACCTTTCGGGAGAGTCTGTACATTAAGGGGCTCCGGAACGCCCTATACTTGCAATGTTAAAATAACGCTTATAAATTACATCTTTCCTCACAAAGTATTTGAGGTAGGAAGTTGAACTTTTTACAGATTATTTATTGGAATATGGGCTACAACTTAACACAGGGATTTTACAAAATTTTAGTTCAGTTATTAAAGATGATTTTTTTCAATTGTAATGAAAATTCACAACATTTTTTTGCAATTTTTTATTTATATATTCAAAAATATACAGTTTTTTTGGAAAAAGGCTGTGTTAAATTATGCAGAAGGTATTGTGTAACATTTACTGAAAGTTTGAAACAAATATGTTTGGAAGATCCTTAGAAAACATGTAATTAGTATGAGAAAATAAAAGTTTTGGGATTCGAGCGACAAAGATTGGATTAACTTTTTAGTGCATTCCAGGTCCATAGGATGGATTATCTTTATCCTCTGCAAACTCCTCCTCCAGCTTCCTCTTGTTCCTCCTCCTGTTTACTCTTGCTTGTATTTCTAGACTCTTTACAGCCCTGTCTGCAGCCCGAAGGCGTTCCTTGTCTAAAGCAAGCATCGCTCGTACCATGTTAGAACCAAAGTTTACAGTAATAACACATACCTTTGGCTTTCCAACATTTCTCCTTTTCTTAAAAGCCTTCAGAGGATTTCTAATAACTTTACTTTTACTCATTATTATACTTCAACAAAACAGAGACTCAAGAAACAGAATTAATTACGAATATTTTCGAGGTAACGGCAGAGTAAATAAACATGAAACAATCGACAATCACACCAGCGATATATATTGAACCATCACAGGTTAGCCACAACACATACTTTATCTCACATCACTAAAATGTACCTGATGAACACGGACGTTAATAATAACACCATTTGACAGCAGTTTAACAGCGCCACAGTGGGTCACGCCCATGTAGAACACATTTCAAAAAAAATTTAAAAAATAGTTGTAGTCTTCGGAATTGAATAAATTATATATCTATTAAAAGGTAATAGTCTGCAGATTCAGAAAACGCAAAAAAGTAAAAATTGAACTTTTCATGATTTTGAGCCTTTCCGGACCCCCTTAAAACGGGTGAACAAGGATCCAGAAAGCGCGCTTTTGACGCAGTTCGATCGAATCGTCAAGTTTCGTCTGGATGCTGGAGCTGTGAATGGTCAGAAGGTGCACCAAAAAGTGCGTCCTCTCGCTGGTGTATTAGGAGCGAGCGGGGCAGTTGAAGACGGGCCGAGCTACAGGCCGTACACGATGCATCAGAGACGTTGTTGGCTGCTGGGGACACGCTGTGCAGCTGTAGCATGAGGCAACGACAGTGCGACACAGTGCAACTGCTTGCTGGCGTACCGTAGCTAGTTCGCGATCAGACCCCGTTAGTAGTTTCAATTCTTTGTACCTATCTCTTTCCGAATTGCTGTAATCTTTCCCACGTGAGTGGTAAACTAAATTCCTTACACTGCCCCCTTTTATGGTAAACAGTGCGTTCGTTCTCTTGTTTCAATGACTATAATTAGCTTCCATTTTATCTCTCACCCTACTCTTGTCCCGTGCAAATCGGTTTACGAAGTTTTAAGTTTGTCAGCACCGCGAAATTCTGAGAACGTGTAATAATAACTTTGTCTCTAGTTCTTTGCCCTCAGCAGTGCTTATTTCTGTTGCAGCAATTTGGATCATGCGCAAGTTTATAAAATCCCTTCCCTTGTTCCCTTAGATGCAACCCCGCTACTTACCGCTTCGTCTACTAAGCTATTTGTCAAGTCTGCATTTCGCAAGTGACGGTATCATTTAAGAACATTATTTGTTTTGCAATTAAACCTCCTCCACGTAAGAAGGAACTGTAATAAATCCAGACGTATAAATTCAGATTTTTGCTTCAAATCTTCCATTTCATTTTCAGATGCAATGGATTAAAAAACATATGTATTAGTCAAGGCTAAACATTAGGTTTGTCTCCATAAGGCAATACTGTGCTGCTTGTTTCTGTTGCGTCAGGGTAAAAAATTTGTTGCACTTGTTCTCAGAGCAGAAATTCCTTCTGCTTTAATCACCCACAACGTGGCCGTTGCACATATGCGGTGAAATATCTTGGTTAATGGATGTGATAAAAAGACAATAAGGGATTAGTAGTTAAATGTATTGCCGGCCGGTGTGGCCGTGCGGTTAAAGGCGCTTCAGTCTGCAACCGCGTGACCGCTCCGGTCGCAGGTTCGAATCCTGCCTCGGGCATGGATGTGTGGGATGTCCTTAGGTTGGTTAGGTTTAAGTAGTTCTAAGTTCTAGGGGACTTATGACCACAGATGTTGAGTCCCATAGTGCTCGGAGCCATTTGAACCATTTTTTTTAGTTAAATGTATTGAAGCCCATTTTTGACCGGAATCATAGTTTAAGGTCACTAGTTTACTAACAGACCACAGCCGGCACCTTATTACTAAACCCCCTTAAGCTTCTCATAAATAATCAAAGCGAGCCTCGTAGTACCCTTTAATCATTGATACGCATCAAAACGTTATCACAGACAGTTTCGCAGCACGCAATCATCAAATCCACTTCTTCCAGACTACCATGGCGCAATTTGGTGTCAGAACGATTAGTTCAGGTTCACTTCAAAACTGAAGATGATGGTAAATTTGTCCTAACTTCACAACGTTTGCGCTATTGTTTCGTTTTATTACGGAAACGTCAAGGCATATTGCATTTACTAAACTGAATGGCTCTGAGCACTATGGGACTCAACATCTTAGGTCATAAGTCCCCTAGAACTTAGAACTACTTAAACCTAACTAACCTAAGGACATCACACACACCCATGCCCGAGGCAGGATTCGAACCTGCGACCGTAGCAGTCCCGCGGTTCCGGACTGCAGTGCTAGAGCCGCACGGCCACCGCGGCCGGCAATTTACTAAACTGTCGTAGTCTCTCATCACGACGACTAGACAGAATAGCATATGTACACACACCCATGCCCGAGGCAGTATTCGAACCTGCGACCGTAGCAGTCCCGCGGTTCCGGACTGCGGCGCCAGAACCGCACGGCCACCGCGGCCAGCAATTTACTAAACTGTCGTAGTCTCTCATCACGACGACTAGACAGAATAGTATATGTACATAAGTTTAAATTTGTACCTAGGCTCTGATACAATACGGAAGACCCTCTTTGGCACGGGACACACCTAGTAATTTCTCCTCCAATCCAGCACACAATTCTTATAAAAAGAACGTGGGAAAAACGACTGAGAGACAAAAGACGCTCTGCTCAAAGATTGCCGAGAGAATTACAAACCAAAAATAGCATCAGTATTTTGGACGGGAATATGAAACATATTTCCTTCAGTTGGGACTAGTTGTGGGTTGGAAAGAATGCCAGATCACGATAATTAATTTTCTTAGCATTGTGGAAAACATTTTTATCTACGTGGTGGAGATATTTATACACTTACTGCAACTTAATGCGAGTGTTGCTGGAAAAATGTAGCATGAGGAGGTAATGAATTTTGTGCTCTGCCGTTTCTGCAATGTCGCCAAATAACCGAGAGCTAATTTTAATATTTGCATTTGTTATAATTTCCAATAGCTGATTACATGCAAATAAAAAGGATGCTAAATGGTCTACACATGAAGGTAAACACTCGTACAAATTAAAAAAAAAAAAGAGCAGCCAACTTCCATGTGATTGGTCACGTTATAAATGCTTTATGGCAGCCGCTTTATTTTCACGTGTTGCTTGTTGTTGGTGGTGGTTATTTCCCAATAAATATTATAAAAGCGCGACAAAACAGGAGTGTAGTGCAAAAATGTAATTAAAGGTTGGCCGTATTCTGTGGTGTCGATTTGGTTAAAGAACGGAAAAGTCAAGGAGAGTACAGCGAGACCCAATAGTGCTTTCACATTTCAAAAATCAGTACTTCATGGGACAATGTAAGAGGGTTGCCCAGAAAGTAATGCACTACATTTTTTCTCGGCCGAAAACAATGCTACGAATGCGAAACGTTACGTACGTATTATTTTAAGTTTTCTGAGTGAGCGCGCCAAGTTTCCGTCACTTCCGACAGATTGTGTAGCTGTAGGATTGTTTGAAAATGCCATGTGTAGCTCGTGTACGTTAGAAGCAACGTGCCACCATTGAATTTCTCTCTGCAGAGAAAGAAACTGTAGGTTATATTCACAAACCCTTATGCAAAGTCTATGGAGCATCTGCTGTTGACAGAAGTACAGTTAGTCACTGCGCATGGAGAGTGAGGTCATCAGAAGGTGGTTCGGTGGAGCTCCACGATTTGCAGAGGTCGGGGAGACCGTCCACGGCTTCACTCCGGCAACGATCTGATGTTTTCATTCGCGAGGACAGACGCACTACGACTCGGCAGTTGGCGCTGCACCTGTCAATCAGCAAAGGAAGTGTGGATGCAGTTATTCGCACTGTTGGATATTCAAAAGTGTGTGCAAGGTGGGTCCGCAGTGTCTAACGATGGATCACAAATCGCACTGTAGAAACATTTGTCTTGATATGTTGCAACGTTTTGAGGCTGAGTATGAAGCCTTCTCCTCCCAGACTGTGACGAGTTGTAATGTCCCCACAGAAAATTACCCTCTACCACGCACCAATTAATCATTGCAATCAAACCATCCACATTTATTCACTTTGGAAAAGTATCTGATCTGATTTTCTAGTAATATATGCGCCGACAGCTCGTCGACGCCAAAGTATTTTCTAGTACGTTTATTCTTTGGAATAACAGAGATACATGTATGTATTCTCCATGGTTGTTAGACTGGTAACGAGGACAGCTTCGGAAGTATCTGCTGAAAGATTGACGGGTTTCTAAAAGAGACATATTTGCTTTTCTTCTCGCTAAAGCGAGCTATTAACATTTGTGCCACAAGCGGGATATTTGAACAGAGAGAGAGAGAGACTGTAAACTGAAAATAATTAAGACTTGGAACCAACAGAAATCTGGACATGTAATGGAGATGGATTGAATATACAATTTCCTTCATAACTAAGGTTTGTGACCCCTTTTATTCTGGAGTGAATGAACGAATGAGTTCTTTGTCTGAATCATTGATGATCGCGTTGGCCCTGTAATTAGTGGGGAAGTTTCAGCTGTGTCGAAGAGAGCCTGCAATCACCGAGTCTTTGTCAAATCGTCCAAAAAGGCTTCGTACACATCTGGAATTCGAAATCTTTCGTAAAAAGGAACGAATTGTTCAAACGATTGATTTTCCCAACTGAATGCAGCGCTTAACAATAATAATAAATATAAAGATCTCTTACAGCAAGCCAGCCGCTGAATACTAAGACGAAGGGCGCCACCAGAGATTCTATTTGGCTGAGTTCACGTAATGAAATATTATATTTAAAACTGTACATAGATAAAGGAGAGAGAGAGAGAGAGAGAGAGAGAGAGCGAATGAAAATTAGAGAAAATACTAATAATCCTCCATTAGTCTAATTTTTCGCCGGTCTTATCACGGATCACCCTAAAGACAAAACGGGAGGCCCTTACTTTACTGTATAGATTTATGTGTGAAAGTGAAGGGATCTTAAAGGCAACAGATACACGTCTATACAGACAAGACATTACACAAAGTTAGCGGCAAGCTGCATGCATTCATCATTCAGCATCTATTCTTCTTACTATAATACATTATAGAGTGATGAAACCTGGGTTCACCATTTTGAGTCCGAAACATAACAACAGTCGATGGAATGGCACCATTCCCACTTTTCACAGAAGTAAAAATTCAAAGTAACTGCTTCCGCCAGTAAGGTCATGAGCACCGTGTTCTGGGACTGTGGAGGTGCGATACTCATTGATGTGATGCCAAGAGGCGCTACCATTAATTCAGAAAGTTATGTCACCACATTAACGAAACTCAAGATGCGCTTGGCGAATTCGGTGCTACAGCACACAGGAGATGCTTTGCTGCAACACGATAACGCTCGGTCCCACAAGTCTCAGGACTGCTGAACACATCGCAAAACAGGGTTGGACAGTGTTACCCTATCCACCCTACAGCCCTGACCTGGCCTCCTCCGACTTCCACTTATTTGGCCATTTAAGGACGCCATTCGTGGAAGACATTTAGTGAGGACGATGAGGAGGTGTTTCACACTGTGAAGCACTGGTTCCGCCACCAGGACAAGGATTGGTACCGACAAGGCACACACCCCATTGTTTCGTTCTGGAGGAAGTCCATAGAACTGGATCGAGATGTGGAAAAATAGGATGTGTAGGTAAAACACCATGCTTTCGTGTGTGTAATTCTTATTATGTTCAATAAATAATTGTTGAAGAAAAAATGCGGTGCATTACTTTCTGGATTGTTGTTGTTGTTGGTTGTTTTTTGGGGGAAGAGACCAAACTACGAGGTCTCATCGGATTAGGGTGAGAGGTGGCATGAGCCCCCTCTCATATTTCTATCTTACGATTCTCCTCTCTAATTGCATGCGGTGGAAAGTGGCTATTCCTTCACACGCGGACTTCCCACGCAGCGTCTCTCGTCACCCGGGTGGTCCGGTGACAGGCGGGCTCTGCTGATCTGGAAAGCTTTAAGCCGACGGGTGTGAGGAAGTCGAGTGAATGCTTTGCAGACACCGACATTGTCAAGAGACACGCCTGCAGAGCCTGAAGTAGCGGCTGGGCTAGAGGTTCCGTTACTTCACAGAAACTTAGCGAAAACACATTCTGGCGGGCTACCAGCGAGGCGTGGGAATGACTTGTGTACCCAGGCAGCTGTGGCGGGAAAATTCCCGCACTTTCTGCAAAATAGTAACTGTGATTGGCTTGCTCAGGGCATAGCTCCGTGACGTAGCAAGATCGGCGCAGAAATTGGCGCCAAGAATCTCCATTGGTGGAATGGTAGCGTTCCGGCAATGGAGTGGAATTTTCCGCCGGTTTTCGAGTTGCTGATTGGAACGTTTAACCACGGCCACTGTCGTGGGGGCGGGAATGTTCTGTGTTCGGTTTTTGGTACGGGTGCTCTTGTAGGTAGTCGTCTCTCGCCTCTCGGTCGAGGACGTCGAAGCAACCAGCCAACAGCTCCGGTACGCCAGATCGTGTCCTGGCAGTCAAGAAGACAGTTTGGTAATGTATGTCCGCAGCACCGGCAGATAGGGATTTTCCTAGGTGATAATCAGAGCTCAGCAGAGCGCGCCTGTTCGTCTTTTTTCTAACCTTGTTCTGTCATGGGTAGCAGCGATTAATGTTGGGTTGGGCATGTGTTTTATCTAAGATTTGAGTTGGAAGGAATTGGCTGCACGTACCACTTCGTCATAATCCTCGCAATCTAGTTTAGGGACAACTTCACATTCACAGCGTTTGTTTGAGTATCCAATTTGAGCCAATTTGATGTATTGTAAATGTTTCATGTGTTTTTGTTTATTATTTTGTGTTTAGTCTTAATAAATCATATTGTTATTTTGGACAGAACTTTCATTCCGTTAATCGGTAGAGCAACCCCATCATTCCTCACTATGTTAATGAAACCTTCGTTTATTTAACTTATTTATCAAATTAAATTATTGCAGGTGCCAAACTCTCTTCTACTCCACTGGCAGGGTTGATTAGAGTCAGTTCGCGTATTTTTTTTATCCTTGTGCAACAGCAAAAGTTGGAGTTAGAATAGGGGGGGCTTAGAGCATCATGTACATATGTAAATTCTAGAAGAATTGAGTGTTAAATACACTGCTAGCCCCGGCACCTCGCAAGGGAAGGACGGGGAAGGAATTCGGCCGTGCCCTTTCAAAGGAACCATCCCTGCATTTGCCTGGAGTGATTTAGGGAAATCACTGAAAACCTAAATCAGGATGGCCGGACGCGGGATTGAACCGTCGTCCTCCCGAATGCGAGTCCAGTGTGATAACCACTGCGCCACTTCGCTCGGTTCACTTTCTGGGCAACCGTCGTAGATAGAGGGGTAAAAATTGACGTACACGCTTGAAATGACTTGAGGTTTTATCGAAACCAAAGAAAGTGCGCAAAGTGCCCAACAGATGGCGCTTCATATGATACGAAAGCACAATAAATGTGTTTTAGCAGAGACGATGTTGTTTACAACAAATGCTCAGCATGTCGAACGTCACTCATCTACTATATCTACAACTGAGGGTCAGTGCTGCGAACAGCACTGTACAGTTTATCAATAGGTATGCTGAGAAACTGCCGTCGATGTTGTCTTTTAGCATCCCTAACGGACCATCATGATAGAGTTCAGACTTCAGGTAGCCCCCCACCAATAATCACACGCACGACTTAACACTCCATCCTCACCAAACGATGTCCACAAGAGATCTTTCATACATGTAGCGTGGTACACTACTCGCCATTAAAATTCCTACACCACGAAGATGACGTACTATAGACGAGAAATTTAACCGACAGGAAGAAGATGCTGTGATATGCAAATGATTAGCTTTTCAGAGCATTCACACACAGTTGGTGCCGGTGGTGACACCTACAACGTGCTGACATCAGGATAGTTTCCAACCGATTTTTCATACACACACAGCAGTTGACCAGCGTTCCCTGGTGAAACGTTATTGTGATGCCTCGTGTAAGTAGGAGTAATGCGTACCATCACGTTTCCCACTTTGATAAAGGTCGGATTGTAGCCCATCGCAATTGCGGTTTATCGTATCGCGACATTGCTGCTCGCGTTGGTCGAGATCCAATGACTGTTAGCAGAATATGGAATCGGTGGGTTCAGGAGGGTAATACGGAACGCCGAGCTGGATCCCAACAGCCTCGTATCACTAGCAGTCGAGATGACAGGCATCTTATCCGCATGGCTGTAACGGAACGTGCAGCCACGTCTCGATCCCTGAGTCAACAGATGGGGACGTTTGCAAGACAACAACCATCTGCACGAACAGATCGACGACGTTCGCAGCACCATGGACTATCAGCTCGGAGACCATGGCTGCGGTTACCCTTGACGCTGGATCACAGACAGGAGCGCCTGCGATGGTGTACTGAACGACGAACCTGGGTGCACGAATGGCAAAACGTCATTTTTTCGGATGAATCCAGGTTCTGTTTACAGCATCATGATGGTCGCATCAGTGTTTGGCGACATCGCGGTGAACGCACATTGGAAGCGTGTCTTCGTCATCGCCATACTGGCGCATCACCCGGTGTGATGTTATGGGGTGCCTTTGGTTACACGTCTCGGTCACCCCTTGCTCGCAATGACGACACTTTGAACAGTGGACGTTATATTTCAGATGTGTTACGACCCGTTTCTCTACCCTTCATTCGATCCCTGTGAAACCCTACATTTCAGCAGGATAATGCACGACCGCATTTTTCAGGTCCTGTACGGGCCTTTCTGGATACAGAAAATATTAGACTGCTGCCCTGGCCAGCACATTCTCCAGATCCCTCATCAACTGAAAACGTCTGGTCAATGGTGGCCGAGCAACTGACTTGTTACAATACGCCAGTCACTACTTTTGATGAACTGTGGTATCGTGTTGAAGCTGCACGGGCAGCTGTACCTGTACACGCCATCCAAGCTCTGTTTGAGTCAATGCTCAGGAGTATGATAGCCGTTATTACGGCCAGAGGTGGTTGTCCTGGGTACTGATTTCTCAGGATCTATGCACCCAAATTGCGTGAAAATGTAATCACATGTCAGTTCTAGCATAATATATTTGTCCATTGAATACCAGTTTATCATTTGCATTTCTTCTCGGTGTAGAAATTTTAATGGCCAGTAGTGTATAATGGGAGTAGGATTCATTATGAATGGGAATGTAGGGCAGGGAGTGATTTACTATGAACACTTTGTAAGTAGGCTGTTTAGGTTTTTATGTTGGTAACGCCACGTAGCGCTCTGTACGAAAATCACTGACTGTGCTGTGTGCAGTCTGTGGCGGGTTGGCATTGTTGTAATATTCGCTTGTGTAGTGTTGGGCAGTTGGATGTGAACAGCGCATAGCTTTGTGCAGTTGGAGGTGAGCGGCCAGCAGTGGTGGATGTGGGGAGAGAGATGGCAGAGTTTTGAGAGCGGACGATCTGGACATGTGTCCATCAGAAAAAAGGAAATTTGTGCGAATGGAAGTCATGAACTGATATATATATGTTTGTGTTCGTTTGTGTGTCTATCAACCTGCCAGCGCTTTCGTTTGGTATATACCAAACGAAAACGCTGGCAGGTTGATAGACACACGAACATACACACAAAATTCAAGCTTTCGCAACCAACGGTTGCTTCATCAGGAAAGGGGGTAAGGAATCATTCCAATCCCAGGAGCGGGAAGACTTACCTTAGGGGGAAAAAAGGGCACACACATATCCATCCGCACATACACAGACACAAGCAGACATTTGTAAAGGCAAAGGGTTTGGACAGAGATGAAAATCGAGGAGAAAGTACACAGGCAAAGATGTTGTTGAAAGAGGTATGAACGGCGGCAACTTGAAATTAGCGGAGGTTGAGGCCTGCCGGATAACGAGAAGAGAGGATATACTGAAGGCAAGTTCCCATCTCCGTTGTTCTCACAGGTTGGTGTTAGTGGGAAGTATCCAGATGCACCAAGGCATGTTTAGCCACAGAGTGATCCTCATTAGCAACAAACACTCTCTGCCTGTGTCCATTCATGCGAATGGACAGTTTGTTGCTGGTCATTCTCACATGGAAAGCTTCACAGTGTAGGCAAGTCAGCTGGTAAATCACGTTGGTACTTTCACACGTGGCTCTACCTTTAATCGTGTACACCTTCCGGGTTACAGGACTGGAGTAGGTGGTGGTGGGAGGGTGCATGGGACAGGTTTTACACTGGGTGCGGTTACAAGGGTAGGAGCCAGAGGGTAGGGAAGGTGGTTTGGGGATTTTATAGGGATGAACTAAGAGGTTACGAAGGTTAGGTGGACAGTGGAAAGACACTCTTGGTGGATTGGGGAAGATTTCATGAAGGATGGATCTCATTTCGGGGCAGGATTTGAGGAAGTCGTATCCCTGCTGGAGAACCACATTCAGAGTCTGATTCAGTCCCAGAAAGTATCCTGTCACAAGTGGGGCACTTTTGGGGTTCTTCTGTGGGAGGTTCTGGGTTTGAGGGGATGAGGAAGTGGCTCTGGTTATTTGCTTCTGTACCAGGGCGGGAGGGTAGTTGCGGGATGCGAAAGCTGTTTTCAGGTTGTTGGTGTAATGGTTCAGGGATTCCGGACTGGAGCAGATTCGTTTGCCACGAAGACCTAGGCTGTTAGGAAGGGACCGTTTGATGTAGAATGGGTAGCAGCTGTCATAATGGAGGTACTGTAGCTTGTTGTTGTGTTTGATGATGACGGACGTGTGAAGCAGGCCATTGGACAGATGGAGGTCAACGTCAAGGAAAGTGGCATGGGATTTGGAGTAGGACCAGGTGAATCTGATGGAACCAAAGGAGTTGAGGTTGGAGAGGAAATTCTGGAGTTCTTCTTCACTGTGAGTCCTTAAATCCTGTCCCGAAATGAGATCCATCCTTCATGAAATCCTCCCCACTCCACCAAGAGTGTCTTTTCCACCGTCCACCTAACCTTCGTAACCTCTTAGTTCATCCCTATGAAATCCCCAAACCACCTTCCCTACCCTCTGGCTCCTACCCTTGTAACCGCCCCCAGTGTAAAACCTGTCCCATGCACCCTCCCACCACCATGTGCTCCAGTCCTGTAACCCGGAAGGTGTACACGATCAAAGGCAGAGCCATGTGTGAAAGCACTCACGTGATTTACCAACTGACCTGCCTACACTGTGAAGCTTTCTATGTGGGAATGACCAGCAACAAACTGTCCATTCGCATGAATGGACACAGGCAGACAGTGTTTGTTGGTAATGAGGATCACCCTGTGGCTAAACATGCCTTGGTGCACGGCAAGCACATCTTGGCACAGTGTTACACCGTCCGGGTTAACTGGATACTTCCCACTAACACCAACCTGTCAGAACAACGGAGATGGGAACTTGCCCTTCAGTATATCCTCTCTTCTCGTTATCCGGCAGGCCTCAACCTCCGCTAATTTCAAGTTGCTGCCGCTCATATCTCACCTGTCTTTTAACAACATCTTTGCCTCTGTAGTTCCGCCTCGACTTACATCTCTGCCCAAACTCTTTGCCTTTACAAATGTCTGCTTGTGTCTGTGTATATGCGGATGGATATGTGTGTGTGTGCGAGTGTATACCTGTCCTTTTTTCCCCCTAAGGTAAGTCTTTCCGCTCCCGGGATTGGAATGACCCGTTACCCTCTCCCTTAAAACCCACATCCTTTCGTCTTTCCCTCTCCTTCCCTCTTTCCTGATGAAGCAACCGTTGGTTGCGAAAGCTTGTATTTTGTGTGTATGTTTGTGTTTATTTGTGTGTCTATCAACCTGCCAGCACTTTCGTTTGGTGAGTCACATCATCTTTGTTTTTAGTTATATTTTCCCACGTGGAATGTTTCCCTCTATTGTATTCGTATCATTAATTTGAACCCAACAATTACGTTTGTTATTGTCACTGTTGCATTTCGAAATCTTTTCTGTCATCTTATTTTCTCTTTCTGTTTTTGCAAGTAGTTTCACTTTGTATTCACCTTCTCCTTTTTACCGTAATCTACCATACAATTATATCCCGCCTATATGTACTCAATAATACGTAACCCACTTCCAAACCATAACCAAAAATATTTTTTTTCTTCCGCTTTCAACACTACCGCTGCTATAAATTCCGCCGTTTCCAGTTCACAAACAGTTCCTTTCACGTATTAAAGAACCATTTCGGTTAGTTCTAATAACTTTCGCTTTATTTCCATTTCCGTTTTTCCCACATCACTGATCATTTTTAGCCGCTTCCCACAGGTTTTAACGTCATTATTTCTTCGTCAGACAATTGTTAGCCTCATTTTCATAATCTGCCACCACAAAACCACTCCTTTTAATACATTTACACCCAGTTTTTTCGAAATTTTCCTGAATATCTGCACCCTTTAACGTGTTTTGGCGGCAACACAACCACCTAACCTTTGTGCACATCGTTGTCTACAAACCCAAGTTCACCACAGGATCAACATGGCCCAGCTTTAACCAACACTTTTCCGCCTTTTTTCTCACCAGATCTCCATTTGCTTTCTAGTTCACCTTTATCTCTCCCCATATATTTTTATTTTCATTTTCATTTCAGCCTCATGTTACACTACACCTTCTAATACCATGTCACCCTCACAACACCCCCACATCGACCCCATTAAGTTTTATTCACATTGCCTCCGCAAACATGCCTTCGCCCTAGCCAGATTACGCCCCCATATTTTATTTTCTCAGGCTTGTCTGACATTTGGTATTACCCCCAAAGGCCTCACACTTAAAGTTCCCATCTCTGGCTGTAACCCTTCTTTCCATCAGTCCCTATACCAGTTCCAAACTGAACAATCCATTGCCCTCACCCACCTAATCCTTCGCCTACACATCAACTCAGCCAATGAACTCAGCCATCAACTCCTATCCTTAATAAAAGTCCTCAGTCTTTCCTGTCCCACATCCACAACGGCTGTTCACAGCATCCTCCTACAGGCCAACCGCAAATTAGAACAGCATGCCACCCTCCACCTCAGAAAACTATCCAATCTCCTGGTTTCCCACCTCTGGAAAGGCAACTCACTCACCCTTCACAACCTTTCCAGCAAACCTCAACCTCCTCTCACTGCACACAAACCCAATCTCTCCCATCTACTCAATCTCCCACTTCCAGCTCCACTCCCTCCAAAACCTCAAAATTCCAATCAACACAATCTGGAACCACAACACCCCAATTCAGTAGTTAACCTTTCCTCCAAACCCCTCTCCCAATCCGAAACCTCTGTCCTATCCAACGGCCTCACCTTCAGCCCAACTTCCAGAGTCAACCAAACAGCCCTTGTCAAAGATTTACTGTCCTACACTCGTACTCTCTGCTGGAAATATCACTTTGCCACGAAGAAAAATGATCCTAATCCTACTCCTAATGATCCAACTCCCCAAGACACTATTCAAATTGAACCCTGCGTGGAACAGTTCCGTCCTCTGTCACAGCGGGACCCACCTCCTCTTCCTCAAAATCACCCTCTCCAAACCTTCCAGGAATTTCTGACTTCCAGCCTTGCCTCTCAATCCTTCTTAAAAAACCTTAATCCTACTCCCAACATCACCACTGCCGAAGCCCAGGCTGTCCGTGATCTGAAGGCTGACCGATCCATAGCCATTCTTCCGGCGGACAAGGGTTCCACGACCGTGATACTTGATCGTCGGGAGTATGTGGCTGAGAGACTGTGTCAGCTTTCAGACAACACTACATACAAAGTTTGCCAAGGTAATCCCATTCCTGATGTCCAGGCAGAGCTTCAAGGAATCCTCAGAACCTTAGGCCCCCTACAAAACCTTTCACCTGACTCCATCAACCTTCTGACCCCACTGACACCCTGCACCCCTACCTTCTACCTTCTTCCTAAAATTCACAAACCCAATCATCCCGGCCGCCCCATTGTAGCTGGTTACCGACCCTCCACAGAACGTATCTCTGCCTACATAGATCAACACCTTCAACCCATTATATGCAATCTCCCATCCTTCATCAAAGACATCAACCACTTTCTCGAACACCTGGAATCCTTACCCAATCTGTTACCCCCGGAAACCATCCTTGTAACCATTGATGCCACTTCCTTATACACAAATATTCCGCATGTCCAGGGCCTCGCTGCGATGGAGCACTTCCTTTCACGTCGATCACCTGCCACCCTACCTAAAACCTCTTTACTCATTACCTTAGCCAGCTTCATCCTGACCCACAACTTCTTCACTTTTGAAGGCCAGACATACCAACAATTAAAGGGAACAGCCATGGGTACCAGGATGGCCCCCTCGTACGCCAACCTATTCATGGGTCGCTTAGCGGAAGCCTCCGTGGTTACCCAGGCCTGCCAACCCAAAGTTTGGTACAGATTTATTGATGACATCTTCATGATCTGGACCCACAGTGAAGAAGAAATCCAGAATTTCCTCTCCAACCTCAACTCCTTTGGTTCAATCAGATTCACCTGGTCCTACTCCAAATCCCATGCCACTTTCCTTGACGTTGACCTCCATCTGTCCAATGGCCTGCTTCACACGTCCGTCCACATCAAACCCAACAACAAGCAACAGTACCTCCATTACGACAGCTGCCACCCAATCTACATCAAACGGTCCCTTCCTAACAGCCTAGGTCTTCGTGGCAATCGAATCTGCTCCAGTCCAGAATCCCTGAACCATTACACCAACAACCTGAAAACAGCTTTCGCATCCCCCAACTACCCTCCCGACCTGGTACAGAAGCAAATAACCAGAGCCACTTCCTCATCCCCTCAAACCCAGAACCTCCCACAGAAGAACCCCAAAAGTGCCCCACTTGTGACAAGATACTTTCTGGGACTGGATCAGACTCTGAATGTGGCTCTTCAGCAGGGATACGACTTCCTTAAATCCTGCCCTGAAATGAGATCCATGCTTCATGAAATCCTCCCCACTCCACCAAGAGTGTCTTTCCGCCATCCACCTAACCTTTGTAACCTCTTAGTTCATCCCTATGAAATCCCCAAACCACCTTCCCTACCCTCTGTCTCCTACCCTTGTAACCGGCCCCAGTGTAAAACCTGTCCCATGCACCCTCTCACCACCACCTACTCCAGACCTGTAACCCGGAAGGTGTACACGATTAAAGGCAGAGCCATGTGTGAAAGCACCCACGTGATTTACCAACTGACCTGCCTACAATGTGAAGCTTTCTATGTGGGAATGACCAGCAACAAACTGTCCATTCGCATGAATGGACACAGGCAGACAGTGTTTGTTGGTAATGAGTATCACCCTGTGGCTAAACATGCTATGGTGCACGGCGCGGATGGATATGTGTGTGTGTGCGAGTGTATACCCGTCCTTTTTTCCCCCTAAGGTAAGTCTTTCCGCTCCCAGGATTGGAATGATTCCTTACTCTCTCCCTTAAAACCCACATCCTTTCGTCTTTCCCTCTCCTTCCCTCTTTCCTGATGAAGCAACCGTTGGTTGCGAAAGCTTGAATTTTGTGTGTATGTTTGTGTTTGTTTATGTGTCTATCAACCTGCCAGCGCTTTCGTTTGGTAAGTCACATCATCTTTGTTTTTAGATATATTTTTCCCACTTGGAATGTTTCCCTCTATTATATATATATATATATACTTTTGAACAATATTAAGGTAAATACATTGTTTGTTCTCTATCAAAATCTTTCATTTGCTAACTATGCCTATCAGTAGTTAGTGCCTTCTGTAGCTAGAATCTTTGATTTAGCTGGCAGTATTGGCGCTCGCTGTATTGCAGTAGTTCGAGTAACGAAGATTTTTGTGAGGTGAGTGACTCATGAAAGGTATAGGTCAGGGCCATTCTTTTGTAGAGATTATTGAAAGTCAGACTGCGTTGCGCTAAAAATATTGTTTGTCAGATTAGTGATGATCGGAATAAGTAAAGAGGGAAATGTCTGAGTACGTTCAGTTTTACTCAGCTGTCTCTGTACACATGCCGAGAAAGCAAGCTGAAGATGAAGAGACAGAGAAAGTATATGAGGGTACTGACCGGGTAATTCAGTACATAAAGCGAGATGAAAATCTAATTGTCGTGGAGGACTGGAATGCGTTGTAGTGGAAGGAGGAGAAGAAATGGTTAGGGGACAGTATGGGATTGGTACTTGGAATGAGAGAGGGGAAAGACTATTTGAGTTCAGCAATAAATTTCTGTTAGTATTGGCGAATACTCCGTTCAAAAATAATAAGAGGAGAAGGTTTGCTTGGAAAGGATCGGGAGATACGGGAAGACTTCAGATAGATTACGTCATGGTCAGGCAGAGATTCCAAAATCGGATACGTATTGCATTGTAAGGCGTACCCAGGAGCAATTATAGACACAGATCACAGTTTAGTAGTGTTGAAGAGTAGTCTGAAGTGTAAGAGACTAATCACGAAAAATCAAAGCCAGAAAAACGGGATACGGAAGTACTAAGGAATGAAGAGATACGCTTGAAGTTCTCTAAGGCTGTCGATACTGTGATAAGGAATAGCTCAGTAGGCAGATCAGTTGGAGAGGAGTGGACGTCTCTAAAACTGGTCATCACAGAAGTTGGAAAGAAAAAAAAATAGATACAAAGAAGGTAACTGCGAAGAAACCATGGGTAACAAAAGAAATACTACAGCTGATCGATGAAAGAAGGAAATACAAAACTGTTCTGGGAAACTCAGGAATACAGAAATACAAGACAGTCAGGAATGAAATCAACTGGACGTGCACGGAGGCTAAGGCGAAATGGCTGCACGAAAAATGTGAAGAAATCGAAAAGGAAATGATTGCAGGATTCGTAGGACTTGTCGATCTGGAAAAACGTTCGACAGTGTAAAATGGTGCAAGATGTCGAAATTCTGAGAAAAATAGGTGTTAGATATAGGGAAAGACGGGTAATATACAATTCGTACTAGGGCCAAGAAGGAATAATAAGAGTGGAAGACCAAGAACGAAGTGCTGGGATTAAAACGGCAATAGGACAGGGATGTACGTTTTCGTCTCTACTGTTCAATCTATGCATCGGGAGAACAAAGACGGTAAAAATTAAGTTTCAAGAGAGTGATTAAAATTCACGGTGAAAGGATTTAATGATATAATAGTTAATGACATTGCTAACATCAGTGAAAGCGGGGAAGAATTACAGGATATGCTGAATGGAATGAATAGTCTAATGAGTATAGGATATGGGTAGCAAGTAAATCGAAGAAAGACGAAAGTAACGAGAAGTAGCAGAACGGAAAGCAGCAAGAAACTTAATATCAGGACTGGTGATTACGAAGTTGGTGAAAGGAAGGAATTCTGCGACCTAGATAGCAGTAGAACCCGTGACGGACGGAGCAAGGAGGATATAACAAGCAGACTAGCACTGACAAAAATGGCATTCCTGGCCAAGAGAAATCTACTAGTATCAAACATAGGCCATAATTTGAGAAGAAATTTCTGAGGATGTACGTTTGGAGCACAGCATTTGTAAGTAGGCTGTTTAGATTTTTATGTTGGTAGCGCCACGTAGCGCTCTGTATGAAAATCACTGACTGTGCTGTGTGCAGTCTGTGGCTGGTTGGACTCTTTGATGGAATGTTCGCTTGTGTAGTGTTGGGCAGTTGGATAGGAACAACGCGTAGCTCCATCTTTACAAATTACCTTTTTCTGGCGGACACACGTCCAGTTCGTCCGTTTGTAGCAACCTCTCAAAACTCTGGCATCTCTCTCTCCACATCCACCACTGCTGCCAGCTCACCTCCAACTGCCCAACGCTACGCGCTGTTAACATCCAACTGCCCAACACTACACTAGCGAATATTCCAACAATGACTCCAACCAGCCACAGACTGCACACGGCACAGTCAGTGATTTTCGTACAGAGCGCTACGTGGCGTTACCAACATAAAAACCTAAAAAGCCTACTAACACATTGTACGGTAGTGAGACGTGGTCTGTGGGAAAACCGGAACACAAGAGAACAGAAGCGTTTGAGATGTGGTGCTACAGAAGAATGTTGAAAATGAGGTTGACAGATGAGGTCAGGAATGTGGAGGTTCTCTGGAGAATCGTCGAGGAAAGCAGTGTAAGGAAGACACTGACAAGAAGAAGGGACAGGATGGTAGGACATCGGTTAAGACATCACGGAATAACTTCCATGGTCCAAGAGGGAGCTGTACAGCAAAAATCTGTAGAGGAAGACAAAGACTGGAATACATCGAGCAAGTAATATTGAGGACGTAGGTTGCAAGAGCTACTCTGTGATGAAAAGGTTGGCACAGGAGAGGAATTTCTGGCAGGCCGCATAAAACCTGTGGTAGAGTGATAAAAAAATGTATACCTATAGTTATGAACACTGATCGGAACACCAGAATGCAGCAGCTCGTTTGGACGTTGTGAGTTCTCAAGTATATCCTTTTTTCTCACATAGGCCAAGGTGGCTGAGGAACTTCATTGTACGGTCGTATTTCTCATGGAAGAGCCAAAGAAACTGGTATAGGCATGCGCATTCAAATACAGAGATATGTTAATAGGCAGAATACGGCGCTGTGATAGGCAACGCCTGTATAAGAGAAATATTTTGGATGCAGTTGTTATGTCGGTAACTGCTGCTACAATGGCAGGTTATGAAGGTTTAAGTGAGTCTGAACGTGGTGGTGTAGTCGGCGCATGATCGATGGGACACATCATCTCCGAGGTAGCGATGAGGTGGGGATTTTCCCGTACGATCATTTCACGAGTGTACCTCGAACATCAGGAATCCGGTAAAACATCAAACCTGCGACATCACTGCAGCTGGAAAAAGATGCTGCACAAACGGGACAAACGCCGACTGAAGAGAATCGTTTAACATGACAGAAGTGAAATCCTCCAGCAAACTGCTGCAGATTTCAATGTTGGGCCATCAACAATATCAGTGTATGAACGATTAGACGAAACATCATCCATATGGGCTTTCGGAGCCGAAGGCCCACTCATGAATCCTCGATGACTGCGTCTTAAAGCTTTACGCCTCGCCTGGACCAGTCAACACCGACATTGGACTGTTGATGGCTGGAAACATGTTGCCTGGTCGGACGAGTCCCGTTTCAAATTGTATCGAGCGGATGGACGTGTACGGGTATGGAGACAACCTCATGAGTCCATGGACCCTGCATGTCAGCAGGGGACTGTTCAAGCTGGTGGAGGCTCTGTAATGGTGTGGAGTGATTTAGGTGGAGTAATTTAGGACCTGTGATACGTCTAGAGACGACTCTGACAGGTGGCACGTACGTAAGCATCGTGTCTGATCACCGGCAATCCATTCGTGTCCATTGTGAATTCCGACGGACTTGAGCAATTCCAGCAGGACAATGCGACACCCCACACGTCCCAAATTGCTACCGAGTAGCTCCAGGAACCCTCTTCTGAGTCTGAACACTTCCGCTGGCCGCCAAACTCTCAAGACAAGAACGGTATTGAGCATGTCTGGGATGCCTTGCAACGTGCTGTTCAGAAGAGATCTCCAACCCATGGTACCCTTACGGATTTATAGACAGCCCTGCGGGATTCATGATATCAGTTTCCTGCAGCACTACTTCAAACGTCAGTCGAGTCTATGCCACGTCGTGGTGCGGCACTTCTGCGTGTTCGAGGGGGCACAACACGATATTAGACAACTGTACCAGTTTCTTTGAGTCTTCAGTGTATATACATTTGTCATGCGGCCTTACCGTGCTTCTGGCCAGCGCCACCTGTTAGTTTTTGCACTACCTACATTATTCGGTGAATTAGTGCATTTTCATATTCCCCTGATCTCAAATGCATTGATAGTACATGGACGGCGCTAAACTGAGAGGTCTGCAGTCCCACCAGAGGCCTAACAGGGCATCAGAGAGACTGCTGTCGAGGAATGGGTGAATAACCCATAGGATTACGTGGACAGTCTGACGAGGAGTATGCATAATCGGATTCAAAAGTGTTTCCAATTAAGAAGATGGCCATTTCGTTCACAAGCAATGTCTTATGCAATATGACAGTGAGAAGACACTGTAGTGTTTGTAGTGGACTCTCTTATTACTTTTTGTGTTTATCAAGTGGAAAAAACTTGTATGTTCTTTGCTGTTGTTTTATTGTGACAGAACAAAATCAGTCTGTATGCAGCACATACTTTGACCACTGCACGTGTCTGATTGTGTGCTAGAACGTTAATATGCAACGTAAACAGCAACGGTCTCAAGACTCTTCGCAGGGACACTTCTATATCTGTCGGTGACTATCTGTTGAAGACAACATGCTGCGTCCTGCCTACCAGTGAATCACCAGTCCAGTCACAAATATCCCAGTCCTTTAATATCCCATGTGATCGTATATTTATTAACAAATATTTCTGGTACTGGGTCGAATGTTTTAGAGGACAACAAAATACTGCATCTACCCGAGTGCCACGGCTTTCAGGATGTCGCGTGAGAATAGCGCGAACTGGGTTTTGTATGACCGATGCTTGTCGAATCCATGCGGATTGGAATGGGTAATTTGTTTCGAAAAAATCGTATTATGTCGGCCGTCAAAATATAGGTCACATTTTGTCATCAGTATAGTATATTGATTCTTATAATACTTGGCAAATGTTTCAGGTATCAACCAACAAGTCCACCCTCGTATATAGAGTAGCATGTATCGTACAACGATATAGCTTTGTAGCTTCAGTCGCATATGTGTCTGCTGTCTACAAAATGGGTAGCGAATAGACTCAAGCAGTAAAGAAATAATAAATTAAAACTTCACTGCTTGATATTGAAGTTTTACAGCACGAACAACGAACATTTAACAAGCGGTAAACTGTTTTCCTTAAGTTCTAAGCGAGAAAAAATTTAAAAATGGATTAAAATTGTGTTTAAAGTTCATGGGAAGTCGCTAACTGTTCTCATTCCCAAATATTGGATGAATATAGTTTGGATAATTTGCCCGCCGTGATTTTGCACCTTCAAGACGTATACACAGTTTGTAGCTTTTATACTTGACTTACTTTGTTTAATCTTCAACGTAAAATTAGATTTCTTAATGAGTACATTATTACAGAATTTTAAAATTTTAAATTCGGTCTACAGTAACTGGGTAATGTGGCTGGTGACAATTTGATCCGCTTAATAATTAAGATGCGAAAAAAGTAGCACTGTGTGTTTCGTTCGGTCCTTAGCAGTAAGTGTTGTTGCCAGGCAAGTTACTTCCCAAAAATATAAAAATCGCTAGATTCACCGTAAATTACTGAAGACCTTTCACGCAGGAAATGTGGGACAGTTTGATACTTTATTTCACATCATTGACGCTGTAAATTGCTAGTGATTCGTCTCCAGACCTAGATTACTATTCACAGTGATATCTACCCCATTACACACCGTTCAGAGTGGGTTATGGAAATTTATTAAAAAAAAAAAGACCAAAGCGAGGGGTTACCAAACTATAAAAGAGAGACTCCAGACAGCATCACGCAACAATAATGCATCGAATAGGAGAGTATGCAGCGTTTTCAACGTCATAGTTGAGAAAACGGTAGAAATAATGAAGTCCTAATGATGTCCGCAAGGCTATAATAACACCATATGGCTCTGACCTCGAGTACAGAAAATCTTCGGGAACAGAAACTGTGAAGGGCATCTCTATTCTTGAGAACTATGGAGATCAAACATAATAGAATGACGGCAGTCGAAGACGGACAAAAATTTATATAACAAGAAACGATATTTTAGACTTCAGCACCGACTTCCTGTATGGAGTGTAGCAGTTTTTCGAACTCTATTATGTCAAGAGGTAGGTCGAAATATTGTAGCTTGCACTAGTCGTCATCTCCTGGTTTTGTATGTTTAATTTTGATATTATGTTGGTTTTTTTAAAAGCAAAATTGTTAACATTTCTTGTAATGTAAAACTGGTAGATTTCTGTGTTACAAAAATTTTGTCAGTAAATGACAGTCGGTGCGGCAGCACTACAGCAAACTAATAGGCAGCAATTTGCACATGCGCTCATGTATGAAGTGTGGCATCTACCAAAGCGTCCTGTTGACTACTATAAACTATATTTAGCAGTTGGGTTATGTCGTTCAGGTGAAACAGTAGACTCACAGGCTGTCTTATAAATGAGAGTGTCTGTTGCTCACAGTTTGACTCTCTTGTACGAGGGCAGTTCAATAAGTAATGCAACACATTTGTTTTCTGAAACTGGGGTTGTTTTATTTAACATTGAAATACACCAGGTTATTCCCCAATCTTTTAGCTACACAACACTATTTTTCAACGTAATCTCCATTCAATGCTACGGCCTTACGCCACCTTGAAATGAGGGCCTGTATGCCTGCACGGTACCATTCCACTGGTCGATGTCGGAGCCAACGTCGTACTGCATCAATAACTTCTTCATCATCCGCGTAGTGCCTCCCACGGATTGCGTCCTTCATTTGGCCAAACATGTGGAAATCCGACGGTGCGAGATCGGGGCTGTAGGGTGCATGAGGAAGAATAGTCCACTGAAGTTTTGTGAGCTCCTCTCGGGTGCGAAGACTTGTGTGAGGTCTTGCGTTGTCAGGAACAGGAAGAAGGAGAAGTTCGTTCAGATTTTTGTGCCTACGAACACGCTGAAGTCGTTTCTTCAGTTTCTGAAGAGTAGCACAATACACTTCAGAGTTGATCGTTTGACCATGGGGAAGGACATCGAACAGAATAACCCCTTCAGCGTCCCAGAAGACTGTAACCATGACTTTACCGGCTGAGGATATGGCTTTAAACTTTTTCTTGGTAGGGGAGTGGGTGTGGCGCCACTCCATTGATTGCCGTTTTGTTTCAGGTTCGAAGTGATGAACCCATGTTTCATAGCCTGTAACAATCTTTGACAAGAAATTGTCACCCTCAGCCACATGACAAGCAAGCAATTCCGCACAGATGGTTCTCCTTTGCTCTTTATGGTGTTCGGTTAGACAACGAGGGACCCAGCGGGAACAAACCTTTGAATATCCCAACTGGTGAACAATTGTGACAGCACTACCAACAGAGATGTCAAGTTGAGCACTGAGTTGTTTGATGGTGATCCGTCGATCATCTCGAACGAGTGTGTTCGCACGCTCCGCCATTGCAGGAGTCACAGCTGTGCACGGCCGGCCCGCACGCGGGAGATCAGACAGTCTTGCTTGACCTTGCGGCGATGATGACACACGCTTTGCCCAACGACTCACCGTGCTTTTGTCCACTGCCAGATCACCGTAGACATTCTGAAAGCGCCTATGAATATCTGAGATGCCCTGGTTTTCCGCCAAAAGAAACTCGATCACTGCCCGTCGTTTGCAACGCACTTCCGTTACAGACGCCATTTTAACAGCTCCGTACAGCGCTGCCACCTGTCGGAAGTCAATGAAACTATACGAGACGAAGCGGAAATGTTTGAAAATATTCCACAAGAAATTTCCGGTTTTTTCAACCAAAATTGGCCGAGAAAAAAAATGTGTTGCATTACTTATTGAACTGCCCTCGTATAAAGCTATTCGTGACTTTTGGCACCATATTGTGTAGCTAGTTACGGTTACTAACGACGTGTGCCTATAGCCCTGTAACTATTTCTAATATGGACATGCATACCATGTGTAAAAATTTCTGTACGGCATGTACTTCGTAATTTTTAGGTATGTGGTCTGAGTGTGTGTGTGTCAGCCCGAAACTGGTAACCACCACAGCAATGAGAAGGACAAAATAAAAAATAAAAAAAAAAACAAATTTTTCTAACTGCTATACAGTTACTATCCTACCATCCTGTGTCAGCATGCCGCCAGTCAGCAAAAATATTCTGGTTTTCAAAAATTAGGAACAAATAGCGGAAACGTGGGAATTGTGAAGAAAATCACACTAAAGTTTTGTTTTTGCTAGCACACTACTGCCACGTAAGTCTACCTCAAGCAAACCATCTTGCTGTATTTTTATAGACTCTGCAAGTAGATTCGAACTAAATGTTTGAGAATGGAGCGTTAATGGGTGTTATGAGAGGGATAAAGCCAAACAGATCCAATATCGACGAAGTAGCCTGCACACTGGAGGTCGCCAGTGCTCGCAGATACAGTAGTGCTGTGTTGAGAAGTAGTCGGCTCGATATAAAGTGTTGGAAGCAAAAATTACGTCACCACTATGTGGATGGTCAGATATTAAGTGCCTAGACCACAAGACTTTGCGCCAGTATCCTTGACACGTTCCAAACAGACCCTGAATTGTTTCTGTGGTGCGTACGTTATCGTGAAGAAACTCAATCCCTTGTCTTAGACCTCCTTATGGTCTGTATTGAAATAATACGTTACAATTTACGAAGTGTATAACAGTACACTTCTTTATATACGTGGTGGTGTCAAAAGTTTCGGAAATTTGAATTTCGCGCACAAATTTTTACGAATAAACAGAAATGATGAGCGTATCTCCATTGTCCTGTATTTTGTGAGTTTTTCTGTTTTGAGAAGAAAGACAAGAAGAGAGTAGAAGCTTACGGAGTGCGGTACTGCGGAAGAATGATGAAGCATAGTTGGCTACATCAAATAACTGGTTGGAGCTACTGATTCGAACAAACAAACAAAAATTATGAGGTCAAGGGAAGTGTCCGATTCCTGTAGATTTTGTAATTATTGAGTTTTGTTCGTCGTTTTGTGTGTTTTGGGATGGTGATGTGTTTTTTTTTTTTTTTTACTGTTATATTTAGCTTGTCCCCTCCCTAAAATCCCCAATTTCCCGCGGTTGTCCCGTTAGTTAGATTGTTTTTGGAGGGAGATGTTATTGTCTTATTTACACGTATTTTCGTGTTTGTTGCCGTTTGTATGTAGTGACATCATAGGCGCCATATTGGAGACGCTTAGAATAGCCGTTTCCGCCTATTGATGACGTCACGGGTCAAAACGGACGGGTGGAATCGGACACTTCCGTAATCCCGGCCTCTACATTTCGCTTCCACCTTTTTTGCTTGCTTCCTCCGATCTTTCACCAAGGCGTCTCGCTCCGCTCCTTCGTCGGGTCGAATTGGCAAGACTCGGTAAAATAGCAAATCTGCCTCAGCACCCACTCGCCGACCCTTTAGATAACAATGTTGCGAAGTAGCATCAACAACTCCACTGTTGAGCGTGAGCGATCTGTGTGAGCTGAGCGCACTGTTGCCGCATAAGTCGTGTTAGCGACGGACGCCTGCTCGGCAGCATCGAATTCCTCGCGACACCTGGCGGCCTGCTACGCCGTGTCCTTCCCAGCACACGCCTCGGTGGCGTAGCGGCCGAGCGACACGCCACCCAGCCGCACGTGCCACGGTTGCGCAAATACGCGCTGCCCTTCTTCAGCGGCTCTCAAGAACACCGACCAGCTTGGCGCGTGCAGCTTCATCAGCACGCCGAGCAGCTCTGCCTTCGCAGCGCCTATCAAATAATCAGACTCCTACTTCCTTATGTCCTTCTCCCAGCCCTCTTGCTCCTTCTACATAGAGTTGTCTTCGGAAATCAGTGCAAATTCGTCACAACAACAATCACAGGGCCGTCGTCATATTGGACCCTGAGAGTTTGCCACCTTTCGTCAGAATGTTTATAGTGGAAGACAGACGAATCGTGGTTTGAGCTATCGACCGTCTTGCGACGGATTATTTACGTGCGTGCGTGCGTGCGATGCACCAATTGCGACGGATTATACGTTGCTGGTGCAATGCAATTTCTTTTATAATTTTTGTTCACCTTCCTCTTTACAGCGGTAGATCTTCGCACGTTAACTCCTGACTGCAACTACTTACGAGATCACAGAAAAGCAGTGTTGAGGAAATTGTAACCTCATAGCTACTCGCCGGAGGCCGCTATAAGTAAAATTTGCTGAAAATTGTCTATTTACTTTAAAGAAACGATTCGGAAAGGGGATGTCACTCGTACTTTAAATATGAAGTTCAAATTTAAACCTTCAATAGATCTTTAAGCCTTTAAGCAAGATCATCATTCCACATTTACGAAAATTACTAAAGTTTCTGCTCACAGTTATCACCATACCTAAAACAGTAAGAACTTTTACCTTCCCAAATTCCGAAACCAATTACTTGTAACACAGTCAATGATCGGCCAATTACTTCTGCACACGATATTCAGTGGTTGTCTTTAGTAAAAGTTTATGCTCGCCATAAAATACTCAGTAAGAATGTACTCAGTACCGCCACGCTATACAGGGTGTTACAAAAAGGTATGGCCAAAATTTCAGGAAACATTCCTCACACACAAAGAAAGAAAATATGTTATGTGGACATGTGTCCGGAAACGCTTACTTTCCATGTTAGAGATCATTTTATTACTTCTCTTCAAATCACATTAATCATGGAATGGAAACACACAGCAACAGAACGTACCAGCGTGACTTCAAACACTTTGTTACAGGAACTGTTCAAAATGTCCTCTGTTAGCGAGGATACATGCATCCACCCTCCGTCGCATGGATGTATCCTCTGTTAGCGAGGATACATGCATCCACCCTCCGTCGCATGGAATCCCAGATGCAGCCCTGGAGAATGGCGTATTGTATCACATCCCTCCACAATACGAGCACGAAGAATCTCTACATTTGGTACCGGGGTTGCGTAGACAAGAGCTTAGAAATGCCCACATAAATGAAAGTCAAGAGGGTTGAGGTCAGGAGAGCGTGGAGACCATGGAATTGGTCCGCCTCTACCAATCCATCGGTCACCGAATCTGTTGTTGAGAAGCGTACGAACACTTCGACTGAAATGTGCAGGAGCTCCATCGTGCATGAACCACATGTTGTGTCGTACTTGTAAAGGCACATGTTCTAGCAGCACAGGTAGAGTATCCCGTATGAAATCATGATAACGTGCTCCATTGAGCGTAAGTGGAAGAAACTAAAATGAGCTCTAACATGGGAATTAAGCGTTTCCGATCACATGTCCACATAATATCTTTTCTTTATTTGTGTGTGAGGAATGTTTCCTGAAAGTTTGGCCGTACCTTTTTGTAACACCCTGTATAATTCAAAGTTCACTCGTGATTTTCGTCGGAACGAATTATCACAACACTCTAAAGTTTTCATAAACAGTTTCTGGTCACTACCAGACACCATTAACACTGGACCATAACGCGGAAGTCATCCCAAGACTTCATCTTACACATAATGCGAAAAGTCACATCCAGCACAACCGCCTCCAATCAAAGGTAGCTCGCGACTCCCCTCTCACTCTCCCACACTCAAAACTATATCTCCTCACTAGGCGGCCAACCGTCTCGCTTCTCATTGGCTGTCAGCACTTACGACCAATGAGAACTCACTGCTAGGGCGCGGCTCGCGCCAAAATCTAGCAAGCACCAACCACTTCTCTAGGCTCATTGACGTCATCAAATTAAGTAACACAAAACTCTCTAATTAAATAAACAAAACTAAATGAACTATAAGCTTTACTCTATATCTGGAAATTTATTATGTAGTCGCGAATGTTCTGGCTGTCTTATACATAAGCATACATACTTGGACATCCGGCATTCACTTATAGGGGAACCACTAGTGGATTCGTTCCCACGTTAGAGTTGGAACACTTGCCAGTTCCTGTAGAGAATTACATGAATGATTTTTAATAATGCCGAACGTCGCACTTACTCTCATGCACGCATTCTCATTCACACGCACCCTAACTCACAATACACATATTTCCTTAGAATTCTTGAAATTATTATAGAAAAGTCACAGAGATTTTCTGAAACTGAAAACTTTCCAAATTTATATATAAACACTGAAAGTGTTATCAGATCATCGTACATAGTCACTGAAGGTGAACTATTACATCACTGTATTTATTTAAATTCTTGACTGTCGTAAATTACGTTGTTCTTTTTTGGAATTTAACTAACTTCCAAAATACAACTATTTTTGATCTCAGACTTTGACATAGTGTTTGTTTTCACAACAGAAGGATGTACATCAAATATGACGTTCCTCAGGTTATTCCTTTATTAGTTAATATTTTTAGTTTCGTATAATGTAAGTGGTCTGCCAGCGCTACTCCATTGCTTTCACACGCGCAGCTGCAACAGATGGTCGTGACGTCAGTCTGCAGGACACAACTCGTCCGTCACTGACCGTATAATACTCTACCGGCTTACATTGCAGCCCACATACATTCTGAAGTAAAGCTTTTAATAGACAAATGGGCGATCGCGCACTAGTTGCGACGCCACAGTCTGTGCAGTGGGTGAGTGATGATACTACCGAGACGGCTCAAAAGTGTATGGCCATCATGGAGGTAAGAATAGAGGGAGACGCCGTGATGTCACAGCTGCGAAGCTATGTGAAGACGAGGGTAGCCACCTCAATCCGACCAAAACATTGCTGCTGTAAGCTTGTGTGCATAGGCTTGTCGCTCGCTTTTGGAAGGATTTTGCGCTATTATGGTGACTTGTGTGGTGTTCGGGTGTACGAATCGTTCTGGTTGTGATGCGAAATCGAAGGGAATAACATTTCATGTGTAAGTTGTTTCGTTAAGTGTGATTTTACAACTTCATTGTGAATGAACGTGTGCTACATCGGTACTTGTACTATAGCGTGTTTTTCTCCTGTATGATTTTAGATTTCCTAAAAATAAAAGTCGGAAAGCTTTGTGGGAGAATGCCGTGAGGAGGAAGAATTGGCGTGCGTCTAAATGGAGCACTATATGTTCTCAGCACTTCCGAGAAGAGGACATAGACCGAACTTCCCTTTCAACAGTAAGGCTCCGAGAAAATGCTGTACCATCAGTTTTCCCTACACACCCAAAACATTTGCAAAAGGTCTGTTAATTCAAAGAATTAAATTCTTGGTTTTCAAGTTCACGTTTCAGTATAATACGTACGTATCGTCGATAATCGAAGTGTTGAGTAACTCACTTTGTCTTCATCATGTACCAAATTAAAAGCTAACACTACATTGACTGGCGTAAAGTATAGGCCTAAACAGGACACTGTGTAGATTTGCCATTCTATGTACCGTATTTCAGTAAATATTGGTGGTAATGAACAGTGTTTCCCAGTAGTGTAACGTAACTGAAATGTCCCAGTACGTATTACAAACAAGATGTACACTCCTGGAAATTGAAATAAGAACACCGTGAATTCATTGCCCCAGGAAGGGGAAACTTTATTGACACATTCCTGGGGTCAGATACATCACATGATCACACTGACAGAACCACAGGCACATAGACACAGTCAACAGAGCATGCACAATGTCGGCACTAGTACAGTGTATATCCACCTTTCGCAGCAATGCAGGCTGCTATTCTCCCATGGAGACGATCGTAGAGATGCTGGATGTAGTCCTGTGGAACGGCTTGCCATGCCATTTCCACCTGGCGCCTCAGTTGGACCAGCGTTCGTGCTGGACGTGCAGACCGCGTGAGACGACGCTTCATCCAGTCCCAAACATGCTCAATGGGGGACAGATCCGGAGATCTTGCTGGCCAGGGTAGTTGACTTACGCCTTCTAGAGCACGTTGGGTGGCACGGGATACATGCGGACGTGCATTGTCCTGTTGGAACAGCAAGTTCCCTTGCCGGTCTAGGAATGGTAGAACGATGGGTTCGATGACAGTTTGGATGTACCGTGCACTATTCAGTGTCCCCTCGACGATCACCAGTGGTGTACGGCCAGTGTAGGAGATCGCTCCCCACACCATGATGCCGGGTGTTGGCCCTTGAAACACGTATGTAACATAGCAGCGATGGTGAGGCACGTTAAAATCTTTGACCAGAGAGCCTATTTTTTCTTAATGTTTTGTAATTAGGAAAAGGCTAATTATTCTTACTATATTGGAATGACAAATAATTAATTAACTAATTAACTATGCCATACTTTGTAACTGGAAAAGAATGATTGTTTCATAATGTTTTGTAATTAGGAGAAGGCTAATGATTAATACTATTGAAATGACAAATAATTAATTAACGATGCCATACTTTGTAACTGGAAAAGAATGCGATTGCTTCATAATGCTTTGTAATTAGGAGAAGGCTAATGATTAATACTATTGAAATGACAAATAATTAATTAACGATGCCATACTTTGTAACTGGAAAAGAATGCGATTGCTTCATAATGCTTTGTAATTAGGAGAAGGCTAGTGATTAATACTATTGGAATGACCAATGATTAATTAACTATGGTATACTTTGTAACTGGAAAAGAATGCGATTATTTAATAATGCTTTGTAACTAGGAAAAGAAGGTTACTGATTCTATGTAAAACAATTAATGAACATTTTTCTGCAATACTACATTCATGGTACAGAAATGTTCAACACTGGGCTATGAATGCCGCAAATGAAAACTGTAATTGTCAATATTATGTGACTTAATGTCCTTCACCTCATGAGCTAACCACCCTGAATTACTGCAATGTCCATTTGTCCTGTCTATCCTAGTGATCATGGAGCACTACCTTTGGGTTTGCACTACTTCTACGTTGGTGTGCCTTGTAAAAGCGTGGTGTTGACACGACATGCTGTCCACCACCATGAGCGATGAAGACGTTATTATGGTCCCACTGTTTGGTGTACCTAATGTACTGCCAAAATGAGAACATGAAATGTTACTACGAGAGTTCAGTGTCTTGGCTACACTGATAAATTCTGATGGGAAAAGAACTTAAAATTGTGTCACTTGGTGTTGTACTTCTGTGGAAAGATATGGACTTTCAGAACAGCTGTGTGCAATCTAAAGTGCTACAACCATGATGCAATCCTTCCCTTTCCTATCCTAATTCTTGTCACATAGTGAAAACCATTTTTTTGCTAACATTATTTATGTTCATAGGTTATACATTTTTTTGATTCGCTGAACTCCAGTGCGAGTACAGTTATGTCACTTGTCGATATGATTTTTGCCATTATGTTTATTTATTGCAAAAATGCCTAAGACATTTTTTCGATTTGTTCTCAAGTACAGTATATGCACTCTTGTCTTTTATATTGTATATACATTTTTTTTATTATTTTATTTTAATGATATGTTCTGAACTACAGTGCATGTGCACTTATGTTGTGTGTTAGTATGTTTTCTACTGAACTTCAGTGCCTGTTCACTTTTCTCATTTTTCAATATGTTTTGTACTCATTCTGTATATTCAATACTTCAGTACGTATGCACTTATGTCATTTGTTACCAATTATATATACATTTCGTAAATTGTTAATATGTTCTCAACTCCATTGCGAGTACACTCATGTCACTTATCAACACGATTTTCTGCCATTCTGTTTATTTGTTCTGAAAATGGTAAAGAATTTTTTCAGTGCATGTGCACTTTGTTTCTGTCAAATAATTTGTATATACAGTTTTCTGATTTACTACTATGTTTTGTACTCACATCCTGTCTTTGTCTGATATATTTTGTACTCGGTGCATGTGCACAACATTTAATTTATGTACTAAATTTGAATATTCTGTAAATTGTAAAAATTTCTTGCGATGGCAGGTCCAAATGACTCACCATCGCTGCCAAATTTTTGCCCCCCCAGTGGAGGGTTATGAAACACGTATGTAACATAGCAGCGATGGTGAGGCACGTTAAAATCTTTGACCAGAGAGCCTATTTTCATGGTTAGTCTGCGCTTGACCGCGCGAGTGTTGCAAGCAGTTCGGCAGTACTCGTCGAGTTGAGCAGTACTCAGTCAGTAGTCGTTGAGAGCAGTTCGGTTGTAGTCGTTGAGAGCAGTTCAGTAGTGGTCTGGTCCTGTCACGGTCGCGAACGGGACGCAGTCGGCGAGCGTCGACATGGCATTCTGGTCAAGATGCTCAATGAGGTATATTGTTAATTAAGGTAATCATCAGATAATGTAAAGTTTATTTATTGTAATTAATTTCCAACAAGTGCCCCAATAATAATTTTGATTTCAAAAGCAATTTTAGAAACAAAATTTATTTAATTGAATTAACGATTTTATTCCACTTCCCTTAAAGACAAATTTCAGTTAAATTACAAAAAAAAGAATATTATTATTTGCAATGCAGTTCCTCCAAGCTGTGCGCAAGAATAAGAGCAGAAATGTGACTAGCAGTTACAATGAGGTAAGAATTTAATTCTGATTTGCACAGGGCCAGAGACCGATATTTCGGTTTAATTGAATTTTCATTATCACTGAGATTTTCTTATCACTGAATGGACTTTCATTTTTTGTGAGGAGCTTATAGTTGGGTCAGATTGCGATTCTCACATTTTTATTGTCATTATATTTAATTGCTAGGGAGGTTACGCATGGCTCCCATTTTTATTAAATATTTTCTTTTTAAATTTTTGTGGGGAGGTTACACTTGGCGACACCCAGGCCAGGATCGTATTTCGTTGAGAATCTTTTGAACAACAGTCAGATATCTGCTCTTATTTGCTTAGATATAATTAGGATTTGGCGCAACGCTTTTACTAATCTTGTGACTTTCTTTCTACAGGTCAACGGCAATTCTTTGCTCTGTTGTATTTGTGTGTTGTTTTTGCATTTGTGCTTATTGTTTTGTGAATAATTGTGACTATTGTAAAAATGCCGCGAAAGACTGTGAATAGTGTATCGCGAGGTATTATGAACGAAATTACTGACTTAAACAACGTGACTGATAGGACATGTGACACGCAGTGTAATGATGTCAATCCTGCGTTCACTGACAATCAATGCGTTCCAACCATTAATAATGATGTAGACCTTAATGATGAACAAACGAACTGGATTGTGTCTTGTGTTGATTTGACGACAATTGATGACGATGGGCGCACTATTGTAATGAACGCTGCCCAGCTTAATACAACCGGTTTACTAAATTCACGTGACGAGCAGACAAATTTGTCTAATGAAAATGAACAGGATACACAAAGTACGCCGGAGTTATTTAATTCCGAAATAGTGAATGAGAGTGTACATTTGACAGGGACAGCTTTTTGTGAACCAAAGAATGACCAAATGGTCACACAAAACGTGACAATTGCATGTACTCCATCACAGAGTACTGAGAATGCAACAGCTACTTTAAGTTTGGATCAATTTATGACAATAATGCTACAGTTTAAGAACGATCTTGGTGTAAATATCAAACAACAGAGTGAGAAAACAGACAACAATTTCAGACAACTTAGAGAACAGAACAGACAAGATAATGAAAATCTCAAACAACACTTTAATGAAAAACAAGACAGCCTTAACAAAAAATTAGACGACAATTCCAGACAGCTAAGTGAACAAATTAGAGCCGTTGCCGCGCAGTGTCATGACACTAAGGAACAGTTGCGCGTGGAAATTGAGGCTTGTTCACGTAAAAATAGCGAAGAAATTAAGTCTGTTGCGCAAGAATTAAGGGAAATGCAAACAGCCGCAACAGAAACACTCAGAGAGGAAATTAGCGGAGTCGCTAAACAATGCTCTGAAAAAGCTACACAATTACGCGACGAGTTTAAAGCAATGACAGCAGAACTTTCGCGCACAATGGATGAAAAGATCGACGCGAAATTCGAACAACAAAATACTCAGATTGACGAACGCTTTAATCACCACATAGAAAACAGTAATACACGTTTCCGCAAATTTATTCAAGATCAAAATCAAGTCAAACGTCAAGTCATGGAAACAATCACTGCAAAGAGACAGGAAGACAAACGTAAAATGTTCGCGAAAGCGAAGACGTATGTAGACAATAATATTACTACAGTGTCCGACAAAATTAATACCATAGAACAGTTGAACGCGGAATTACGGGATGAAATTTCTGATCTTAAATCAAAAACAGATACACACACAGTAAATATTCAAACAGTGACAGACAGATTCGAACAATTAGAACTAACACAGGATTGCGATGTCATCAAAGCTGATGTTAGAAAACTGAGCGAAACTACGCGTAAGTTGCAGAAACAGATTAATGCGTCCGATTCTAAAACCGATGATCAGGCAAAAATATTGACTGAAAAATATGATGAATTAGCCAGTCGTATTGATGCTATTGAAAGTAGTAATGACAATAAATCAGACGATACTACACCGATTTCATTTAACCAAACACCTGAATTTCAAAATTTGCAGCAGACAATTAATGAGATCGACTCGTCTAACAACACGTTGCGTAGAAAACTGTCGAGTTTACAGCAGGAAGTAACAGAGATGAAAAATATTTCAGTTAATAACACATCACAGCAGACGCCACTTAGCGAACATTTGTCAGAGTCACGCAGCGCGTATGATTTGAGCAATTTACAGAGACTATGCGACTTAAAATCCGAAAAGCTACGCGACTTAAAATCTGAAATGACACAGACAAACAGATTCTCACACAAACCTGAACGTGTTCTCAAATTCAGGGACGAGAACGTTGATTACGAACAATTTTTATCCATAAGAAAATGTAAGGAACTTAATAATGACAGAGCACAGGTACACGATTTGAACTGTATTCGACGATTTATTTTTGTATTTTCACCGCTATTACCTGTAACGCAGAAACTAGCTTTGAACTGGATACGACAATTTGCTCTTGAATTTTTACCAACATTTCGGGTAATGCAAAAACTTGAATTAGTATGGATACAGCAATTTATTTCTGAATTTTTACCGGCATTGCCTGTAAGGCAAAAGCTGAAAAGTATTTGCAGTGCGTAATAAACCTCAGGGGATTCATTATGCTTTAATGAATATGTGCCGTAGCGAGCATAGGGCCCCGAGCTGTAGTAGTGCTGTTTCATCCTTAGTTTTCTGCACTGCTGCCTTCTCTTCTACTATCCTTTATATCTATCAAAACTGCTCTTTAACTATTGCTCTATTTAGAATTAAGAATATGTAAAGAAAACCGGATTTGACGAGTTATACCGAAAGTGACAATTTTTATTAGGCACTCCACAACTACCAGCGTAATGTTAATAACTGACAAAATCTTGATCATCAGTACGTGTAAAATTATCAGTAACAGTAAACACATTTTGTAACAATAGACGTTTTTCACCACAACAGCATGAAAGTCAGCCGCTTAGCATTCCTAACCAACAATGCAGTCTACAAGGTCAACCAAGCTTTAATGTTTCGCCGCGTGCACGTATAGCCCCTGGTACAACAAATAGTAACGCACGGCAGCCACAAGGAAATAACTACGTACAGAAAAAACAGTATTTCAATCTCTATCGCAATGCGCCGTATGGAAATGACTATCACGACATACGTAAAATTAATTAGCACAATTTTCAGCGTACATTCAATAACACGTCAGATAGAATATGATTAAATACAGTACAGGTTGCATATTCCAATAATGTAAGCAATACTTTTGACACACAGAATCTTGTCCACGAAAATGTTATTTGAAATACGCTTTGTTGAATGCACCACTTTTATCGCACCCAGATCTTACCAGAAATTTTTCCATTGCCACCGACAGTTCCAACACAGCTTTAGGCGTACATATTTTTCAGGAAATTGAAGAAGATGGCTCTACAGTAATCAAAAACATCGCATTTGCAAGCCGCATTTTGTCACCTGCTGAACGAAATTATTCCGTTACAGAATTGGAAACATTATGTGTTGTTTGGGCTTTTACGAGATTTCGGCACTTTCTTTATGGAAGACACACTACAGTTTACACAGACCACAGAGCGATACAATTTTTACTTTCAGCTAAATTCACTCACGACAGGTTAAGCAGATGGAAACTTTACTTGCAGGAATTTAATTTCACGATTGTTCACATTCCCGGCACACAAAATGTTGTAGCAGACGTATTATCCCGTTCTCTTTGCAACAATCAGCAAGACATCGCAACCAACTTCTGTAAAGCAAATTTCAGCGTAATGTACATCCAACAAGTAGCATTTGAAAATTTTATTTCATCGTCATTACAGGACATAGCACGAGAGCAAAGTAAAGACAACGTGTGGAAAGAAATTAAACAGCTTTGGCAAGATAAGAATAATGTTACGATTAGACACCATTACACTGTACGCAATGACATTCTGTTTCGCCGTTCTCATCCTGACAGCAACAATTGGTTATTATGCATCCCTGACGAACTTGTTAACAAATTAATCTGGTACACTCATTTAAGTTACGCACATTACGGAGCACGAAAATGTTTTCTTATACTGAGACAGAACTGTTATTTTAACAACATGGAGAAACGTATACGACGAGTTTTAGCGTCTTGTAAAATTTGCCAGAAAGCTAAATCAGACACCATTTCACATATTCCTCCTTTATATCCCATTGTACCTGTTAAATTAAGACACATGGCCGCAGTAGATATTTTTGGTCCGATTCCGAGAACTAACAGAGGTTTTTGCTACATCTTTGTCGCTGTTGAGCTCACTTCAAAATTTGTTACTTTCACTCCGTTACGCAAAGCTACTGCTAAAACTGATTCGAAAGCATTTGTAAAACATTTTCTATTTCATGTAGGGCATGTGATGAAAGTAATTTCTGACAATGGATCACAATTTCGTAGTAGCGTATGGACACGCATGTTACGAGCCAGAAACATTTCTCCGATCTATATATCCAAGTACCACGCTTCTTCGAACCCCTGTGAAAGATTAATGAAAGAAATTGGTAAGCTGTGCCGAATATACTGCCACAAAAGACATATTGATTGGGACACACACATACACACTTTCCAGGATGTAATTAACTCCATACCAAATGAATCCACTATGCTATCTCCGTCTGTTATACTGAAAAATGTTGAACCACCTAACAAGATTAAAGAATTAGTAAATTTTCCTAGATCTCATCGGCTACGACACCGTGAAATAATTGACATTGCACTGAACAACATCAAACGTACCGCAGAGCGCCGGAGAAGACAGCAAAAACAGGTTTGTACACGCCGAGACTTTCACGTGGGACAGAAGATATTAGTACGTACACACTATTTATCCAGCAGAATAAAAGGTAAGTGCAGTAAATTTGAACTTTTATGCGCAGGTCCATATCGGATTCGCAGCATTCCTCACCCCAATGTTGTACACGTCGAAACTTTGAGAACGAGAAAAAGTAAAGGCAATCACCACGTCTCCAACATCAAACCCTTTATTCAATGAACATACTTTATGATTTATCGCACAGTAATGCCATTTCCTAATTTTTTATGATTACCTATGCAATTATACTCACATGAACACTTACTGACGATTATCGTATTTTGTCTTGGCAAGTGCCTGGCAAGGTAAGGTTAGCAGGTCGCTCCTCTTGTGGATTACACATCTGACTGTGCATATTTTTCCGAATGAATTTACACATTTTATGACCACTTATGCAATTATATTTATGTGACTACTTACTGATGACTGTCGTATTTTTTCTTGGCAAGTGCTTGGCAAGATAAGGCTAGCAGGTCGCTTTTTTGTCGTTACACATCAGACCGTGCAAATTTTTCATTTTTTATGTATGTATGATTATTTCCCTGTTTTGCTTGTATGCACTGTGAAATAGTTAAGGTATAACACACCAGTTGACTTTGACATTTTTTGCCCTATGATATTTCAACATCGTGACTATTTTACATTTTTCTTTTTTTTTTTTTTTTTGCTGCTGCATTGTGATATTCCGTGTACATTTTTTGCCTTTGAACACTGTCTATGCTTTTGACATATTACGTTTTTTGTCATGTTATGCTGTATGCTTAATTATGTTACCGTTAATCAGTAATTATTTAGTGAGTATATGATGTAAATGCAAGACACTAATCTTTGTTCATCAATTTCAGAAAGAAATGATGCGCAAATGAAATAAATTAACCTGAAATGGGAATTTCAACTACGGAATAGACGAAAGAGGATACAAAAAACTTATGAAGAAGAGTAAATGGATCAGAATTAACAAGAATATACAATACACATCGAAGAATAGCAGTCTTAACTAATTTTTTCTTTCAGAATACAAGGTGATTGATGCAGGCTGTCAGACAGAACTACACATCTTAGTTTTAGTGATGAAATATGCTAGAGATAAGGAATAGTTGTATAATGAGTAATGAAGTGATATTTTTGCAGATGATAATGAATACTGATGAATAATGATGAAGGATATGCTGTTATGAATAATGAAGTTTTTCTTTACAGGTGATGATAATAATGAAGTTATGATAATATGGATAATGAAGTGATTGATAATGAAGTTTTTTCTTTACAGATGAGGATAATGTTGAAGTCATGTATTTATGCTACGTAGTTATTTAAGTATTTGTTGCAGTTTGTTTTGACAGCAGGTGTTATATTGCATAGTAGGATGACGGAAAGTTTTGGAAAGGACAGCTATGGAACACATTTTATACACATTTCACTACTTGTTAATGCGAAGTTCACTACTTTTCAGCATAGTGTGCGTTTCTTCTTTCAGGTCAATAATCCATTTTGTATTTTTTCCAGGAGAAGTTTTTCATGATACATACTAAACCTGTTACTTATTATACCTGTTCTAGTACTTGCATTTTTTTTAACCCATTTGTGTTTATCATTTATAAATGTGATCACATATACTGCCTTGTTACATAACCTTGCTACAGCTGACTCATGACGAATGACGTTACACATTTTTCATTTACAGGAACAACCCAGAACCAATTTTTTTTCTTTTTCTCTTCTTGCTTTCCCTTATAATAAGTCCACTGTTTATTGTAATGAGACTACTTATAATGTGTATGATTATTAATGCTATGACTGTAATTAGCTGATTTTTAATAATGACTTCGTAATGATCTGAATGTCACTCAATGAATTGTTATTACTTCTTAATGATCTGAATAATACTGAATGAGGAACAATGTTTTATACTATTCGATACTTGATGGCCACTGAGTGCCAATAATTAATGTCACTCAATGAATTATGTTATTAATTATGCCATTAATTAGCTCTTGTTTTCAATGTTGATACTTTGTTACTGGAAAAGAATATGATTCTTACTATATTGAAATGACAAATGATTAACTATACTTTGTAATTGGGAAAGAATATGATTGTTTCATAATGTTTTGTAATTAGGAAAAGGCTAATTATTCTTACTATATTGGAATGACAAATAATTAATTAACTAATTAACTATGCCATACTTTGTAACTGGAAAAGAATGATTGTTTCATAATGTTTTGTAATTAGGAGAAGGCTAATGATTAATACTATTGAAATGACAAATAATTAATTAACGATGCCATACTTTGTAACTGGAAAAGAATGCGATTGCTTCATAATGCTTTGTAATTAGGAGAAGGCTAATGATTAATACTATTGAAATGACAAATAATTAATTAACGATGCCATACTTTGTAACTGGAAAAGAATGCGATTGCTTCATAATGCTTTGTAATTAGGAGAAGGCTAGTGATTAATACTATTGGAATGACCAATGATTAATTAACTATGGTATACTTTGTAACTGGAAAAGAATGCGATTATTTAATAATGCTTTGTAACTAGGAAAAGAAGGTTACTGATTCTATGTAAAACAATTAATGAACATTTTTCTGCAATACTACATTCATGGTACAGAAATGTTCAACACTGGGCTATGAATGCTGCAAATGAAAACTGTAATTGTCAATATTATGTGACTTAATGTCCTTCACCTCATGAGCTAACCACCCTGAATTACTGCAATGTCCATTTGTCCTGTCTATCCTAGTGATCATGGAGCACTACCTTTGGGTTTGCACTACTTCTACGTTGGTGTGCCTTGTAAAAGCGTGGTGTTGACACGACATGCTGTCCACCACCATGAGCGATGAAGACGTTATTATGGTCCCACTGTTTGGTGTACCTAATGTACTGCCAAAATGAGAACATGAAATGTTACTACGAGAGTTCAGTGTCTTGGCTACACTGATAAATTCTGATGGGAAAAGAACTTAAAATTGTGTCACTTGGTGTTGTACTTCTGTGGAAAGATATGGACTTTCAGAACAGCTGTGTGCAATCTAAAGTGCTACAACCATGATGCAATCCTTCCCTTTCCTATCCTAATTCTTGTCACATAGTGAAAACCATTTTTTTGCTAACATTATTTATGTTCATAGGTTATACATTTTTTTGATTCGCTGAACTCCAGTGCGAGTACAGTTATGTCACTTGTCGATATGATTTTTGCCATTATGTTTATTTATTGCAAAAATGCCTAAGACATTTTTTCGATTTGTTCTCAAGTACAGTATATGCACTCTTGTCTTTTATATTGTATATACATTTTTTTTATTATTTTATTTTAATGATATGTTCTGAACTACAGTGCATGTGCACTTATGTTGTGTGTTAGTATGTTTTCTACTGAACTTCAGTGCCTGTTCACTTTTCTCATTTTTCAATATGTTTTGTACTCATTCTGTATATTCAATACTTCAGTACGTATGCACTTATGTCATTTGTTACCAATTATATATACATTTCGTAAATTGTTAATATGTTCTCAACTCCATTGCGAGTACACTCATGTCACTTATCAACACGATTTTCTGCCATTCTGTTTATTTGTTCTGAAAATGGTAAAGAATTTTTTCAGTGCATGTGCACTTTGTTTCTGTCAAATAATTTGTATATACAGTTTTCTGATTTACTACTATGTTTTGTACTCACATCCTGTCTTTGTCTGATATATTTTGTACTCGGTGCATGTGCACAACATTTAATTTATGTACTAAATTTGAATATTCTGTAAATTGTAAAAATTTCTTGCGATGGCAGGTCCAAATGACTCACCATCGCTGCCAAATTTTTGCCCCCCCAGTGGAGGGTTATGAAACACGTATGTAACATAGCAGCGATGGTGAGGCACGTTAAAATCTTTGACCAGAGAGCCTATTTTCATGGTTAGTCTGCGCTTGACCGCGCGAGTGTTGCAAGCAGTTCGGCAGTACTCGTCGAGTTGAGCAGTACTCAGTCAGTAGTCGTTGAGAGCAGTTCGGTTGTAGTCGTTGAGAGCAGTTCAGTAGTGGTCTGGTCCTGTCACGGTCGCGAACGGGACGCAGTCGGCGAGCGTCGACATGGCATTCTGGTCAAGATGCTCAATGAGGTATATTGTTAATTAAGGTAATCATCAGATAATGTAAAGTTTATTTATTGTAATTAATTTCCAACAAGTGCCCCAATAATAATTTTGATTTCAAAAGCAATTTTAGAAACAAAATTTATTTAATTGAATTAACGATTTTATTCCACTTCCCTTAAAGACAAATTTCAGTTAAATTACAAAAAAAAAGAATATTATTATTTGCAATGCAGTTCCTCCAAGCTGTGCGCAAGAATAAGAGCAGAAATGTAACTAGCAGTTACAATGAGGTAAGAATTTAATTCTGATTTGCACAGGGCCAGAGACCGATATTTCGGTTTAATTGAATTTTCATTATCACTGAGATTTTCTTATCACTGAATGGACTTTCATTTTTTGTGAGGAGCTTATAGTTGGGTCAGATTGCGATTCTCACATTTTTATTGTCATTATATTTAATTGCTAGGGAGGTTACGCATGGCTCCCATTTTTATTAAATATTTTCTTTTTAAATTTTTGTGGGGAGGTTACACCCTGTGTGCCTCGGTCGTATGCAGTCCTGATTGTGGCGCTCACCTGCACGGCGCCAAACACGCATACGACCATCATTGGCACCAAGGCAGAAGCGACTCTCATCGCTGAAGACGACACGTCTCCATTCGTCCCTCCATTCACGCCTGTCGCGACACCACTGGAGGCGGGCTGCACGATGTTGGGGCGTGAGCGGAAGACGGCCTAACGGTGTGCGGGACCGTAGCCCAGCTTCATGGAGACGGTTGCGAATGGTCCTCGCCGATACCCCAGGAGCAACAGTGTCCCTAATTTGCTGGGAAGTGGCGGTGCGGTCCCCTACGGCACTGCGTAGGATCCTACGGTCTTGGCGTGCATCCGTGCGTCGCTGCGGTCCGGTCCCAGGTCGACGGGCACGTGCACCTTCCGCCGACCACTGGCGACAACATCGATGTACTGTGGAGACCTCACGCCCCACGTGTTGAGCAATTCGGCGGTACGTCCATCCGGCCTCCCGCATGCCCACTATACGCCCTCGCTCAAAGTCCGTCAGCTGCACATACGGTTCACGTCCACGCTGTCGCGGTATGCTACCAGTGTTAAAGACTGCGATGGAGCTCCGTATGCCACGGCAAACTGGCTGACACTGACGGCAGCGGTGCACAAATGCTGCGCAGCTAGCGCCATTCGACGGCCAACACCGCGGTTCCTGGTGTGTCCGCTGTGCCGTGCGTGTGATCATTGCTTGTACAGCCCTCTCGCAGTGTCCGGAGCAAGTATGGTGGGTCTGACACACCGGTGTCAATGTGTTCTGTTTTCCATTTCCAGGAGTGTATTTATGGGGCTTTGGAGGGAGGGTATAGCTAACTTAGTTTTCAGTTTCTATTATTTAGTTTGTGATACACGTTTATTACTGAATTAACAAAATTGTATCGTTTACATTGAAGACTAGCTATTCGTAATATTACATTAAAAACTATTTTTAATCAGAAGAAACGCGGAATTTCGCCTTTACGAGATTTTATTTTAAACAAAAACTCTGAAACAACCAATTTGATGACGTTACATGCGTATATGGTGCAATTAGCGACTGTAATACACGCAGCGCTATAGCACACTGGCAATGTTTTGGTCAGAGTGTCATGGCAGCGAGCCACGCCCCCATGGCTTCAAAACGTAGTACGGCTGGGATACGTAGCGCCATCTCCCCTTATTCTTACCTCCATGATGGCCATGTTGCCTTATGCGGTGTAACACCTCGGTTCAGTTTACAGCGATAGAAACTACAGAAAGAATAATTTAAAATTAAGAATAGAATTAGGGGAAAATAGTGTAGAATCAGAGTTCGGTAATTGCAGATCAAAATAATAGTATATCAGCAAGTAGTTTAACGCCTAAGTACAGCAAAACCACGGAAGCTCCGTCATGGAGAAGGCAGTGACGTTGAACTCTTGTGATGAAAAACCGATAAAAAAGGCCTGATTGTCATTATTGCCGCCTTTTTTCCTTGATTGCTTCGTTAAAGGGCGGGGAAACCGTGTCAGTCAGCGAGACAATAATTAGATTGGACTTTATCGTGTTAAGATTCACGATAAACTGTTAGAATATTACAGAGATTAAAAGTGATGTAGCGTACGATCTCTGACTGTTGGTAGCAACGGAGTATTAAGGAAATTTTAGGACTTTAGTGGTAGATTGGAACTTTATAGACCTATAGACGACAGAAACTCAAATTATCTGCTGATACGAGTGAATTCAGAGGTACCGGTATTCCGATATTAACGTGTGGACTTAAGGAAGTGTCGTGTGCCGTTAGTTGCGAATCTGGACGTAGAGCGCGTGCATATCGGCATTTGCGGACTATTTAGATTCCTCCAGGCTAGGAACCTTTTAAATAGACAATCATCCATCACCATCTTAATCCTTGAATATAGTGTGAAAGTGAAATACAAGAGTGTTTTACTTACTTCTTTTACCAAGTACTAATCAGTGAAGGTTTTACGGAACCAAAGTTATTCAGCAGTAACTCAGCACTATCTAGCGGAAAGCGTAGGCATTAACTAACGCGCTAACTGAAGTGAATGTTTACGTGTTTTACATAATGCTTAATATGAACGTTTGTTACTCTTTGACGTCCCCAATCACTCCGAAAGGTGGCGCAGGCTGTCTTAATCATATAAGGAGAGAGTTTCAGCCGGGAAAATTACTAAATAAAAGCGATATTTACAAGACTCGCAGTAATAGCAAAACACAAGGCCCGCACCTCATCGGAGAGTCGTCGCTGTCACGTCGGGAAGTAAAGCCGGAAAACCTACCGACGATACGTATCTATGAGCAGACGTCGACGTGGAGTACCTAGAAAGGGAACCACAAGGGAGTTGGGGATGCTTCAGCAGGGAGTATTTCGAATAGTATTTGTCTTATTTTGCGGAAATATGATGCAGAGTGTGTTTTTCGACCACCATTTAAGGTCAGCGTCCTTTAAGGTTCCGTAAAGGATGATCTTGGTTTGCGTAAGGTGGGTGTCTAACGTATGTTATATATTGGTCATATATTGGTCAGACTATCAGGTTCAAATGGTTCAAATGGCGCTAAGCACTATGGGACTTAACATCGTGTAAGTAGGCTGTTTATATTTTCTTATTGGCAACGTTACGTAGCGCTCTGTATGAAAATCACTGGCTGTGCTGTGTGCAGTCTGTGGCTAGTTAGCATTGTTGTCTGCCATTGTTGTGTTGGGCAGCTGGATGTTAACAGCGCGTAGCGTTGCGCAGTTGGAGGTGAGCCGCCAGCAGTGGTGGATGTGGGGAGAGAAATGGCGGAGATTTGAAATTTGTAAGGCTGGATGGCATATATATTATGATTATTAAGGTAAATACATTGTTTGTTCTCTATTAAAATCTTTCATTTGCTAACTATGCCTATCAGTAGTTAGTGCCTTCAGTAGTTTGAATCTTTTATTTAGCTGGCAGTAGTGGCGCTCGCTGCATTGCAGTAGTTCGAGTAACGAAGATTTTTGGTGAGGTAAGTGATTTGTGAAAGGTATAGGTTAATGTTAGTCAGGGCTATTCTATTGTAGGGTTTTCTGAAAGTCAGATTGCGTTGCGCTAAAAATATTGTGTGTCAGTTTAAGCATAGTCTTGTATAATTTTTCTAAGGGGACGTTTCAATCGGAGGTCATGAGTCCCCTAGCCTTAGAACTACTTAAACCTAACTAACCTAAGGACAGCACACACATCCATGCCCGAGACAGGATTCGAACCTGCGATCGTAGCAGCAGCGTGGCGCCTAGAACCGCTCGGCCACAGCTGCCCGCAGAGTATAAGGACTGGGAAAGACCGGTGTACTCAGCTCAAGCGGTAACACGCTTACAACAGCCGAGCAAATCCGCCTCTGCAGAACATCGTCTTAGCACTGGTCATCCTATGGAATATAACAACACTTAGATTCTGGCATGCCCTTCAGCTATTGGGACAGTGTTATTAAGGAAGCTGTTGATATTAAAGTTGCAAGTATCCTTATAAACAGAGATGGTGGTTTTTGTTTAAATTCTGCGTGGAATCCTGCTCTCTCAGTTGTCAAAAAACCGTTGACTATTAATTTCGCTATCGATAACTTCTGACGTCAGTCATCTATGGCTTGTGATGGCGCTAGTGTTTATAGTCTGTGTGTGTGTGTGTGTGTGTGTGTGTGTTTAGAGTTTCTGTGAAAACCGAAATTTTAAATTCGCTTGCACTGCGCTTACTTGCTGCAGTATTACCTTGAAAATGGCAGGAATGGAACTGTACTGCATACGCCTGGAAAAATAAAGTCTCAAAATACCCCAGAAGCAGCCAGATGCTCACGTCATAAATGTTGTTGCGCTGTCCCACTAGTCTATCCTATGCGACTGCAATCCTCTTCATCTGTGCATAATTATTGCATTCTACGTCAATTTGAACCTGATTACTATGTTCGAATCTTGTTCTCCCATTGCAATTTTTACTTCCCATACATCCCTTCACCACCAAACTGACAATTGCCTGATTCTTTTCGATGTGTGTTGTGAAGCGATCTCTTCTTTTAGTCAGGTGGTGCCATAATTTAGCTCAACCGCAGCTTACGACACCAAAACAGCGACGCCTACAGCAAAAACTACGAAAATTGGAAACAGAATTTCCCTTGACCACAGCTGACGATACCAAAACACCAATATCTACATACAAAACTACAAAAATTGGAATCGGTCATTTCCCTTTACCTATCTAGCTCAACCATAACTATTGACACGAAAAATCCATCACCTACAAATACGAAAAACGAAACCAAAACCACAACACCTCCAAAAGACAAACATCCATACGTAAATTAAAACACATTCAATACACAATAAATACACAAAAAATTACAACTCGAGAAAAATAGACTAAAAAAAACCATTACGTACCAACAAAAAATTTCGGCGCTGCAAAGTAGGCCGGCCATCCCAAACACACACACACACACACACACACATACAGGGCGCCATCAAACACAACAAGACGACATCTACAAACACAACCAACTCATAAAGTCCGCGCCATAATGACGTCACACACCACAAAACCCTTACGTCATGGGATCAAAGCAGACGTGTGGAATCGGACGCTTCCGTTGATCCGTAGATTCCGCATAGAGTACCGTGGCCGGTAGATGCGCAGTGGGCAGGGAATGTGTGGGGAAACCGATAGTGGTGGGCGTTATGCGCAGACACTGTAGGGGAAATGTGGAGCGCTGGAGGATAAATGCCGCTGTAAACTGAAGCCTACGCTCAAGTTTTTGTAAATATTAAGTGGAGCGTCTCCACTCCCACGCTTGCATGGTGACCATTCAGAAAGTTCTGTCACCTCTCCTTTGGCTGGTATCTAAAAAGAATTCCGCTGAAAATGCAGCAATTAACTTTCGCTTCGCTTGTTAACTATTTCAGACAAGCGTCATGAGCGGCGAATTTTGAGTAAAACCTACACTTTTCTCTTGTTATCAAATTCCTCGTAAAATTTAGTTCTTTTGCGAAAACACAGCGGAGTTTACACCAAACTAACATGTTGTGCAGACGCAGTTGCGAGAGAATTCAGAAGCAGTGGTTTGTTACGTTTATTAAGAATGGAACAGAGGGAAAGTCGGGTCAGTAGCTTATGAAAAAGCGTACACTACGTGATCCGAAGTATCCGAACACCACCAAAAACATCTCTTTTTCATATTAGGTGCATTGTGATGCCACCTACTGCCAGGTACTCCATATCAACGACCTCAGTAGTCATTAGACATCGTGAGAGAGCAGAATGGGCGCTCCGCGGAACTCATGGACTTCTAATGTGGTCAGGTGATTGGGTGTCACTGGTGTCATACGTCTGTACTCGAGATTTCCACACTCCTAAACATTCCTAGGTGCACCATTTCTGATGTGACAGTGAAGTGGAAACGTGAAGGGACACATGCAGTGCAAAAGAGTGCAAGCCGACATCGTCTGTTGACTGACAGAAACCGCCAACAGTTGAAGACGGTCGTAATGTGTAATAGGCATACTTCTATCCAGACCATCAGACAGGGATTCCAAATTTCATCAGGATCGACTGCAAGTACTATGACAGTTAGGTGGGAGATGAGAAAACTTGGATTTCATGGTCAAGCGGATGATGGTAAGCCACACATCACACCTCTAAATGCCAGCTGCGGTGGCCGAGCGGTTCTAGGCGCTTCATTCCGGAATCGCGCGCCTGCTACGGTCACAGGTTCGAATCCTGCCTCGGGCAAGCATGTGTGTGATGTCCTTAGGTTAGTTAGGTTTAAGTAGTTTCTAAGTCTAGGGGATTGATGACCTCAGATGTTAAGTCCCGTAGTGCTTAAAGCCATTTGAACCATTTCACGCCGCTAAATGCCAAACGACCCCTCGCTTGGTGTAAGGAGGGTAAAGAGTGGACGATTGAACAGTGGAAAAACGTTGTGTGGAGTGACGAATCACGGTACACAATGTGGCGATCCGATGGCAAGGTGTGGGTATGGCGAATGCCTGGTGAACGTCATCTGCCAGCGTGTGGCAACAGTAAAATTCGGAGGCTGTGATGTTATAGTGTGGTCGTGTTTTTCCTGGAGGGCGCTTGCACCCATTGTTGTTTTGCGGGGCACTATCACAGCACAGCTCTGATGTTTTAAGCGCCTTCTTGCTTCCCACTGTCGAAGAGCAATTCGGGGATGGCGATTCCATCTTTCAACACGATCGAGCACCTGTTCATAATGCACGGCCCATGGCAGAGTGGTTACACGACAGTAACAGCCCTGTAATAAACTGTCCTGCACAGAGTCCTGACGTGAATGCTATAGAACACGTTTGGGATGTTTCGGAACGCCGACTTCGTGCCAGGCCTCATCGACCGACATCGTTACCTCTCCTCTGTGCAGCACTCCATGAAGAATGGGCTGCCATTCCCCAAAAAACCTTCCAGCACCTGATTGAACGTATGCCTGCGAGAGTGGAAGATGTCATCAAGGCTAAGGGTGGGCCAACACCATATTGAATTCCGGCATTAGTGATGGAGGGTGCCACGAACTTGTAAGCCATTTTCAGCCATAGTGTCGGAAGTTCCATGCGGCTTTTCGCGGATGATGCTGTAGTATACAGAGAAGTTTCAGCATTAGAAAATTGTAGCGAAATGCAGGAAGATCTGCAGCGGATAGGCACTTGGTGCAGGGAGTGGCAACTGACCCTTAACACAGACAAATGTAATGTATTGCGAATACATAGAAAGAAGGATCCTTTATTGTATGATTATATGATAGCGGAACAAACACTGGTAGCAGTTACTTCTGTAAAATATCTGGGAGTATGCGTGCGGAACGATTTGAAGTGGAGTGATCATATAAAATTAATTGTTGGTAAGGCGGGTACCAGGTTGAGATTCATTGGGAGAGTACTTTGAAAATGTAGTCCATCAACAAAGGAGGTGGCTTACAAAACACTCGTTCGACCTATACTTGAGTATTGCTCATCAGTGTGGGATCCGTACCAGATCGGGTTGACGGAGGAGATAGAGAAGATCCAAAGAAGAGCGGTGCGTTTCGTCACAGGGTTATTTGGTAACCGTGATAGCGTTACGGCGATGTTTAAGAAACTCAAGTGGCAGACTCTGCAAGAGAGGCGCTCTGCATCGCGGTGTAGCTTGCTCGTCAGGTTTCGAGAGGGTGCGTTTCTGGATGAGGTATCGAATATATTGCTTCCCCCTACTTATACCTCCCGAGGAGATCACGAATGTAAAATTAGAGAGATTAGAGCGCTCACGGAGGCTTTCAGACAGTCGTTCTTCCCGCGAACCATACGCGACTGGAACAGGAAAGGGAGGTAATGACTGGCACGTAAAGTGCCCTCCGCCACACACCGTTGGGTGGCTTGCGGAGTATAAATGTAGATGTAGATCCGGATACTTTTGATCACATAGTGCATCCTCAGCATAAAATAAGCGGTTAATGTGTCTCCTTATGTTGTTCGTAAACCCATAGCGTTTCTCGTTTCACCAGCAGTCGATGGCCTCATGAAATTACATTCTTTCAACGAAAAACTATGTGTTTGGTGGAATAACACTGTAGATAATGAATTTATGCGTAAATACCGCCTCGCGGGATTAGCCGAGCGGTCTAGGGCGCTGCAGTCATGGACTGTGCGGCTGGTCCCGGCAGAGGTTCGAGTCCTCCCTGGGGCACGGATGTGTGTGTTTGTCCTTAGGATAATTTAGGTTCAGTAGTGTGTAAGCTTAGGGACTGATGACCTTATCAATTAAGAAGTCCCATAAGATTTCACACACATTTGAACATTTTTCGTAATAATCAAATGGCAAAATACTCTCCTCTTCGTGTGCTATCATTTGCCAAAGTCTCATTTGGATATCTCAAACCGTTTGTGAAATGTGAGGAGCGTAATAAATATTTCACTCTGCCTTTATCGCTGGTGCTGCACGAACGCAAACGTGTGTGCTATATAACATCAATTTTCTCGAGATTGGTGGCAGATTGAGACGTCCTTCCAAGTCCAAATTGGATATGTTAACTGACTCATGAGCTGTAACCTGTTATGTAATTCACCGAACGCAAAATCATAGCGACTTTTTTATTGCAAACTTTTTCGGATTCCACAGTGCGTTACTTTGATGCAAATATCACAATAACTACGACCATTAATGAAGTGGTGGGCACATCATCACGAACCTGACTTATTAAGGTACAAGTAAATCAATAATGAATTATTTTACGTAATAGTTTCTGTAGAATTGTTTGAGAAAGATTGCAGTATGTGCACCTCGATTCTGTCATGGCCGACCGGCGCTTTGGACGAAAATTAATCACTGCGCATCGGTCATCGTATCCTGTGCGAACTCTATGAGGTGTGTGAGAAAAGTAGTGATATTTTTATCTGCTAATAGTTTTATTTCTTCCCAGCAACAATATTGTCCCTTTCCAAGTAATTCCCTTCGGCAGCTATACACTGCCAGAGTCGTTCCTTGTCTTTAGCACCGCTGTAAGGCTCCCAGGTACAGCCCTTAACATGTCAGCAACGTTCTTTTGAATGTTATCCAGGGCCCCAAAATGACTTCCTCTTAAGGGAGGACGTTGATGAAATTGACAAAAATATCAATTTTCGGTTTATTTTTTATTTGTTAGCACAACTCATGGACAATAAGTTCCCAAAGTTTCAATGTTGAAATCGCATCCGAAGTGCCTGAAATTAAGTGTGACGCGGCCTCCGTGCCACGCCCACGTTTTGAAGCAGAACTTCTATACCAGCCCAGTGAACAACGATTCTGTGTATTACTTTCAACCAAACGTGTGCAGGATACATCTAGAAGGCCGTGGTACATACTCTTTGGTTTTATAGATCATCTTTGACTGTGTTCCGTATCTTATAAGCAATAACAAACTAGCTGCGCCGTTTATGACGAATCAGTTCTTTTTTTGCCTTGTGATACTGATGAAGATTTATACAAGTGTATAGACTCTCTTCAAGTGTATTATGGCAAGGCTATCAGACAGAACGTATCCAGTGTAAATGACATGAAAAGTGGAGTATGGTCTACATATTTCCATTTGTTGTCAACAGATGAACACCCTATTCATAATCTGTGCCACATTAGCTGGTGTAAATATCTAAAAGCTCAGAGGGATAACAAGCCCTACATTCACAAGGAGAGGCTTCCAAATTGTATCCCGGATCTTGCCAAGCCCACTTACAGGTTCCTGGCCAATCCTGCACTTCCCGAAAAGTGTGTTCATGGAAAAACCCAAAAACTAAATGAGTCTCTAAATCCACTCATATGGAAACGATGCCCTAAAAACACATTGGCATCTGCTACAGTTGTCAGAATTGCAACTTATGATGCAGTTATTGTATTTAATGATGGGAACGTCGGGAGGATGAAGGTATTAGAAAGAATAGCCTTCAAGATAGGAAATTTTACTCAAGCCATCCTGAAAAAAAAAATAGATTTACAGCACGTTTCTGCAGCTGAAGACAGACAACAAGAAACCAGAAGAGAAGCCTTGAAGGGAAAGACGACCCAGAGTACAAATGTGGTGACTTCTGATGAAATGACATAAAGAAAAAAGTTAAGTTGAACTTCAAACTGCGTTTCCTGAAAAGTTTTTTTTTTTAAAGTTTATGTAACTTTTCCTCAGAGTCTATGAATGCTAGAATTATAAAATTTTGTACACGTATTTCTGTAAGCCTAATAAAGGTTGTCTCAAGAGCAAATTTTGAAATTCTGATTGCAAGCCGAGCTATGGGTATGGTGCTTGGAATTTTGCATGAATATAAAATTGTACTTGTGGAATTATAATTAACAAATTATGAAAATTCTCCTATTTGACCTAGTCCAAAAACCTCATGAAAGAAGCTTACAACATATAAAGAGATGAAACAGACATATTTTTCTAGAAGTCTCTTAAATACTTTCTGAGAAAATGGAACATACATTATTATTTGAAAATAAAACTTCAATTTCATTAAAAAAGTTGAATATATGTATAATCAAAGGATTTTGTATGTAAATGTGTTACTTTCATGTAAAGTGTGGTACAAAATTTCATTGCCATATCTCCAAAACTGTGGATTTGGTGCATTTTTGAAATAGTGTGTGTTTTTCATCATGTCCCCCCCCCTTATCAATTTTTCAGTTTCTGGGAAAGAAAAAAGTTACAAAGACTCAGCACAGGTGAATAGGAGGTATGGAACATTAGGAATGCCTTCTGAGGTCAAAAAGTCCTTCATAGAAGTGGTTGTGTGAGGTGAGGGGTAGTTACAATGCAGGATCCACTTGTCTGCAGTGTCAAAATTTGATGTGCATTAAAAAGCGTTTAACAGATCATCCATGAAGCTTGTTAAAAGTCGGTCTGATCTCAGAAGGACACACACACACACACACACACACACACACACACACACACGCACACAAACACACACACACACACACACACACACACACACACACGTTCGACGTTGTCGTCGGTTTTTGAAGCTGAAGGTCTTCATGCCAAGGTTCACCTTTCAACCTGTTCTCGATGTTCCCCATATGTCTGTTTCAACTTTTCAAAGGTCATATTCGCGGATTCTGCACGAAACACAAAACTGGATCGCATAACATTGCTCTAAACTCCGCTGTTTCACTTTGTAACATACAACAAAGACACTGCTTCGCTGATAGCCCTCTCAAAAATCATATGACGGCTGTATGGAGGTGAAACTCGGACCGAGCATGTGGAAGAGATGAATACACAGAGCAACACAAGTAGAAAGACACAGCATTGCCAGATCGCTTACAGTGTTGCTAGTCTCATTGCTTTTCTCACACAGCTCGTATTTACTTGTCCTGCTGCTCCCATGTCTCGCTTGCTACGAAATACTACGTAAATACAATAGAGTAAGACTTCTGTGGCTGATTAATATGAGCAGTATTGGCAGATCACAGTTGACAAATTTACCTATCTTGTCGTTGGAATATGCAGCAGCTGCTAAAATTGACTTAAGTGACAACCAGTTTCTTTTGCTGAAAGAAAGAAAATGCACAGCAAAATTATATAAAAAAACATAACTGGTGCAAAGAGATAATCAACAACTCTTGTATATAGCTTTTCTCTTTCTTTTTAATCAATAATTTATGCACTGTCAATAATATATGACGAGAAAACAAAAGCTGCTATTTCACATACTAAAATCAATGTACAGCAAGAAGTCATAAACGACAAGTTAAGGTCTCGTTTTACCTTCATTTTTTCTAGTAAGTTTATACAATTTTGAATATATTTACTGCAATGATGCTTTTAATTTCTTGTGCGCAAGTTTCATCAGTATAGTTCATTTATGTAGTATTTGTGAATAATACTTTATTTTTATTAAATGTACTTACAGAAATTATAGAATTTCTAAACTCTCTTAGCAGAAAGATAGTTTTATGGAGTACGGTGGGGAGGGAGGGTTTGGGGAGGGGGTGGCGAAAGTGGTCAGGGGCGCAGCTTTGACGGTTCTACCAGGGGTGCGTGACCTCTTCCGTACGGCTCTGGGTACAGGTGTGCCTTGATGCAGATATCAGTGGATGCCTGCAGCAATATGCACTTTTAGGAATAAAAGACTGCGACGAGACTGATATTTCCGGGAATGTCTGCAAAAATGGAACTTTGTCGGAGATTAAAACTGTGGTGTCGGATCTGAAATTCAGATCAGTAGCGGATATAGAAAAACCTTGTAAGACGTGTATATTTCTATTGTCTATTGTCAAACTACAATTTATGAAAGATGTTTATATTTTATTAATAGGATTACATAGGAATAATTAATATTTGTCGTGTTGGAAATAATTGTGGTAGCAGGGAATGTCTGCACCAAAGTATTGTTGGCAAGAGAGACCGCACATTGATATAATTTTAAAAAGGGCGGGAGACACCTCCTATGGATACATTATAAGAAAAGAGCGGGAAAGACAGCGCATTGATACATTTTGTAATGGTAGCAGGGATTGTCTGCACCAGAAAGCATTGTTGGCAGGAGAGACCGCACTTTAGCGTTCGTAGAAAGTCAGTAGTAAGCGAGATGTGAAGCGAGTCGGTAGCAGGTCTGAAGCGAGAGGTTGAGAGGAGCGGTGTGCCTGCCAGCCACTAGCTATGATTTACAAGAGATTATAAACGGATGTACAGAGACATCAACTAACTATTATCATAAGAGGAACTAATATTATTGAATAAATTTTTTGAGAAACTCAAGACTACTGAAGGTATGTTTGCGCATTGCTAGTAGTAAGATTATTGTAAAAAGTAAGTCCCATTTGAACGTTTGTAAAATCATTTCATTCAGAACATAATTAATTTTTGCCAGCAATATTGCATTACTGATTATAATCCATCTCAAAAACCATTAACGTAAAACTTCGAAAAATTTTATTGTTGTCAAGAAAAAGTTTAACTATGAGTTACATAACTTTAGTGAAATTAATTAAAGAATAAGTCAGCTTTGCTATCAAAGAATAACGTCAGCTTTGGTAATACATACAGCCACTTATTATGACAGACCACCAGCAGCTAATAGAGTATAGTAAAACAGAGTAAGTATATTCATGTCGCAGTTCGATGTAGCAGTCAGATGGCGATCCAGTAACAGTAAAAAAGGTAAGGAACAGTTTTGGGTTATTGCAGGTAACGACTGAGGGCCACGACGACGACACATTGTATATTTCGTCGAAATAATTAGAAAATAAGATTTAATAAGCAACATTTAAATTTGTATGCGAAGATTGAGGAAGAGAATTAATTTGAAAGGGAAAATTTCATTTGTTGTTATTAAGCAAGAGGTAGAAATCCAAAGGGAAGGTTGCGTAACAAAAAAGAGATATAGAGGAGACGGGAAGGTTTCATCCTCACGGAGGAGGAGGCGCTAAAGACATCTTGATCTACCTTTACTTTTACCGCAATAAAAAAAATGATCAAGTCACATGCAAAGTTTAAGAAAGTTTTATTTAAACTGATTATACACTCCTGGAAATGGAAAAAAGAACACATTGACACCGGTGTGTCAGACCCACCATACTTGCTCCGGACACTGCGAGAGGGCTGTACAAGCAATGATCACACGCACGGCACAGCGGACACACCAGCACCGCGGTGTTGGCCGTCGAATGGCGCTAGCTGCGCAGCATTTGTGCACCGCCGCCGTCAGTGTCAGCCAGTTTGCCGTGGCATACGGAGCTCCATCGCAGTCTTCAACACTGGTAGCATGCCGCGACAGCGTGGACGTGAACCGTATGTGCAGTTGACGGACTTTGAGCGAGGGCGTATAGTGGGCATGCAGGAGGCCGGGTGGACGTACCGCCGAATTGCTCAACACGTGGGGCGTGAGGTCTCCACAGTACATCGATGTTGTCGCCAGTGGTCGGCGGAAGGTGCACGTGCCCGTCGACCTGGGACCGGACCGCAGCGACGCACGGATGCACGCCAAGACCGTAGGATCCTACGCAGTGCCGTAGGGGACCGCACCGCCACTTCCCAGCAGATTAGGGACACTGTTGCTCCTGAGGTATCGGCGAGGACCATTCGCAACCGTCTCCATGAAGCTGGGCTACGGTCCCGCACACCGTTAGGCCGTCTTCCGCTCACGCCCCAACATCGTGCAGCCCGCCTCCAGTGGTGTTGCGACAGGCGTGAATGGAGGGACGAATGGAGACGTGTCGTCTTCAGCGATGAGAGTCGCTTCTGCCTTGGTGCCAATGATGGTCGTATGCGTGTTTGGCGCCGTGCAGGTGAGCGCCACAATCAGGACTGCATACGACCGAGGCACACAGGGCCAACACCCGGCATCATGGTGTGGGGAGCGATCTCCTACACTGGCCGTACACCACTGGTGATCGTCGAGGGGACACTGAATAGTGCACGGTACATCCAAACCGTCATAGAACCCATCGTTCTACCATTCCTAGACCGGCAAGGGAACTTGCTGTTCCAACAGGACAAAGCACGTCCGCATGTATCCCGTGCCACCCAACGTGCTCTAGCAGGTGTAAGTCAACTACCCTGGCCAGCAAGATCTCCGGATCTGTCCCCCATTGAGCATGTTTGGGACTGGATGAAGCGTCGTCTCACGCGGTCTGCACGTCCAGCACGAACGCTGGTCCAACTGAGGCGCCAGGTGGTAATGGCATGGCAAGCCGTTCCACAGGACTACATCCAGCATCTCTACGATCGTCTCCATGGGAGAATAGCAGCCTGCATTGCTGCGAAAGGTGGATATACACTGTACTAGTGCCGACATTGTGCATGCTCTGTTGCCTGTGTCTATGGGCCTGTGGTTCTGTCAGTGTGATCATGTGATGTATCTGACCCCAGGAATGTGTCAATAAAGTTTCCCCTTCCTGGGACAACGAATTCACGGTGTTCTTATTTCAATTTCCAGGAGTGTAGTAATATACAAGACAATGCCATCTTATGGTGTAAAAAAGATACAATTGTGGTTCTCTTCCTTAAATGAGGAATTCTATGCGCCTCTTCTCCCTGGCAACTTGGTTAATTACATCATCAATAGGACAATCACTGTCAGGGTGAGTGTTCAACAGAGCTAAGCCATTAAGTCGATCCTCCTTCACTGTCGAACTCAGCCATGACTTTGTACGCCGCAGTGTTGAAAAACGTTTTTCTACTTTAGCAATAGACTGTTCGGGGAATAGTCCGTATTTATAAAGCTACGTATCGAAGGTTCTCTGCAGAAAAGAAAACAGTAGAATATTCGCCACTTTTCTCGAACATTTGCCAGACAGAATAACGTACCGAGATCACTAGAATGGCCGCTATCTATGTGCCAGAGAGAAAGGTATAAAATACGATGACGCGGACGTGCTTGCTACGTAGGGAAGTACAGTACAACTGCTCGATAACTCGATTCTGTTGAGTCGATTGACGGAAGGAACGGACGAATAGCGTACGGGCTGACTGGCGGGAGCAGGGCGGGTAGCAATGCGGGCGTCCCCGCAAAAAAGGGAAGGGGTGGGGGGGGGGAGGGCGTGCCCCCCATATCTATACGCCGCTGATCTGAAGTCGAAAGTGGGACCGTTGCCTCTCGCTGACAACTGCTCTACCGACTCAGTTAGCCAAGCGCAACTCGCGGCCTGCCCTCACAACCATACTGCTAGTTCCTCATGTCCTGCCTTCCAAACTTCTCAGAAGCTGTCCTACACAATTTGCAGAACTAGTACTCTTGGAGTAAATAATGTGCAGAAATAACTTAGCCACAGTTTGTGGATTGTTTCCAGAATGAATTTTCACTCTGCATCGGGGGGTGCGCTCGTTTGAAACTGCAGGAAGTTTAGCTACTGGGTGGGTTGTGAGTCGTCCTTGGATAGCTCAGTCCATAAAGCACTGGCATGCACACTTCTATACAAATCATCTTTTTTAAAAGGTGTCACATATTCCCGCAGCTGATAGCACTGGTCAAAACTACGAGAAAAGTTTCTAAGTTTCTATAATGATATGTCCAGAAACCAATGCCTGTTGAAACTAAGGCTCGTTTACTTGCGAAAAGTAATGTATAGTATTTGCCCGTGAAAAGGATTTTCAAGAGATGACATGATAAATTACGTATGGGGCAGATGAAAAACCTCGAGTAGTTGTTGAGATGAGGGATCAGGATCTCTTCAATGTCCACGTATATGAGAAGGAACTGTCAAGGACAAGTTCATAAGGCCATACACTTTGTAACCTCTCCACAGTAAATAATATGAATAATATTCACATTTAGTGTAACCTCCCCACAGAAAAATATTCCGTAACCTCCCAACAGTAAAAACAATATAATTATTTATTTCATTCACAATCAGCATAACTTTCCAATAGTTTATTATTCCGTAACCTAGGAGTAATAAAAATGTGACTCACTTATAACCTTTCAATAATTGACTGTGAATTTAAACTGGTAAATTTTGGACGTCATCAGTGCTGCCTCATGGCCCTGAAAGATCACAATGAATAAATTGAAAATCCTTAGCTCAATATGGTCGCTGCATAACGCATATATATCTGCTCTTACAATAAATTTTTGAGGCACAGCCCAGTGCAATGCTGGCCAATAGATTTGTCATGTATAAAAAGAACAACTGATTTTTCTTAGCAATAATCAGGATAACCATGAATTGGGGAAATTAGTAAATTCTTTAAATTGAAATGAATGATTGTCAAAAGTTACTTTTTATGAGAAAGATTATTATTAAGAGATTTTTTTAAAACATTTACATGGGACTTGATGTAACAATACTACATATGCGCGAGGCTGCTTTTTTACCTTACACTACAACGCTCAGGATCCTCCATCGCTCCCACGACCGGCCCAGCCAACTCCACACACACGGCTGCTAGCTACTACCACTACATCTGCTGCTGACAACACTGCTCTCTGGTCTGAGATTCTCTTACAGTTTACATATTGCAGACAGCGCGTGAGTAATACATCGAAATTACATCTGCTCGAGTGCGCTAGAACAAATTCCTTAATCATGGACCTCTTACATAACCCTCCACTGGGGGGGGGGGGGGGGGGGGGGGGCTCACGCACTGTATAAGTCTTTAGCACTTTTTCTTACAAGAACCGAAAACATTAACAAATGAAATAAAGTGCACATGCACTGTATAAGTCTTTAGCATATTTAGGACAACTGATCATATTAACAAATGAAATGAAGTGCACACACACTGTATAAGTCTTTAGCATTTTTTACAAGAACTGAATGCATTAACAAACGAAATAAAGTGCACACATACTGTAAAAGTCTTTAGTATTTTTACATGAATGAAATATATTAGGGAGTGAAATAAAGTGCCCTCACACTGTAAAAGTCTTTAGCATTTTTACAAAACTTAAACATATTGAGAAATGAAATAAAGTGCACACGCACTGTAAAAGTCTTTAGCATATTTAGGACAACTGATCTTATTAACAAATGAAATGAAGTGTACACGCACTGTATATGTCTTTATCATTTTGCAAGAATTTAAACGCACTGTATAAGTCTTTACCATTTTCTAAGAACTAGGAAAGTAATGGGACGGATTGCATCGTGGTTGTAGCACCGTAGGTTGCATGTAGCTGCACTGAAAGTCCATATCTTTCTACAGAAGCACAACACCAAGTGAGACACTCTGAAGTTCTCTTCCCTGAAGTATTTATCAGTATAGGCAAGACACTGAAATATTGTATTAATATTCAATGTTATCATTTTGGTAGTACATTAGGTACACCAAACAATAGGACCATAATAACATCTCCATCGTTCAAGATGGTAGACAGCTTGATATGCCAGCACCACATTCTTGTAGAATCCATACTCTTACATCAACACAGAATTAGTGCAAAAACCAAATATAGTGCTCCATGATCATGAGGATGGACAGGACATAAGGATATTGCAGTAATTGCTGGTAATTAGGTCAGAAGGTGAAGGATACATTAAGTCTTATGCTAGTCATGATTCAGAATTACACTAGTCTATCAATTGATCTGAATAATTATTGGCACTCATTGGCCAGTTACTAAACATTTCTGTAATATGTATGGAGTATTACAGAACATTATTCATAAGTTATCTTATTACAGTAATCATTGGCATAGCATTTATGCATAAGTCATCTTATAACAGTAATCACTGGCATTCATTTATGCAGTGTTGCAAAACATCATCCATAAGTCATCTCATTACAGTAATCATTGGCATAGAATTTATGCATAAGTCATCTAATTACAGTAATTATTGGCATAGCATTAATAGAGTATAACAAAATATTATTTACAGAAATTATTGGCATAACATTTATGCATAAGTCATCATATTACAGTAATCATTGGCATCATAAGTCATCTCATTACAGGAATTATTGACATTGCATTTATGCATAAGTCATCTTACAACAGTAATCATTGGCATTCATTTATGCAGTGTTACAAAACATCATCCATAAGTCATCTCATTACAGTAATCATTGGCATAGCATTTATGCATAAGACATCTAATTACAGTAATTATTGGAATAGCATTTATAGAGTATAACAAAATATTATTTACAGAAATTATTTGCATAACATTTATGCATAAGTCATCATATTACAGTAATTATTGGCATCATAAGTTATCTCATTACAGGAATTACTGACATTGCATATATGCATAAGTCATCTTATAACAGTAATCATTGGCATACATTTATGCAGTGTTACAAAACATCATTCATAAGTCACCCCATTACAGTAATCATTGGCATAGCATTTATGCATAAGTCATCTAATTACAGTAATTATTGGCATCGCATTTATAGAGTATAACAAAATATTATTTACAGAAATTATTGGCATAACATTTATGCATAAGTCATCATATTACAGTAATCATTGGCATCATAAGTCATCTCATTACAGTAATTATTGGCACTCATTGGCCAGTTACAAAGCATTTTTATGCATTATTCAGAAATCATCATTCAAAACAGGAGTTATTGGGCGTAGCATCAAGTTGCTGGTGTATATTATATGAATTCATGCAAGTGACATAACACATATTTAAATATAAGACATTGTAACTATTACTCAAGGTCTGTAGTCCGTTATAATACATAGACATAATGGAATCAATACATCAGAAAAATTTGAATTATATTTAGGACTAGAAAGATATCTTAAACTGGTAGCATTATTTAGTTGTATATTTGTAATAGTTGGGACTGGTAATAATTTTTTTTGTGCTAGCAATGCATTGTTTTTGGATCGATAGTCAATTGCTGAGGAATGAAAATATTTGCTTTTGACTTATTGCTGGAAATAAGGATTAATAATGTCATTCATCATGAGTCAGCTGTAGCAAGGTTATGAAACAAGTAAAGTATATGTCATCACATTCATAAATGATAGACAACATTCATAAATGATAGTCACAACTGGGTAAAAAAATGCAAGTACTAGAACAGGTATAATAACTAACTGCTTATAGCATATTAATATCATGAAAAGCTTCTCCTGAAAAAAAATACAAAATGGATTATTGACTTGAGAGAAGAATGTATATTATGCTGAAAAGTAGTAAACTTCAAATTAACAGGTAATGAAATGTGTACTTAATATGTATGTACTCTAGCTGTCTTTGCCAAAACATTCAGTCATTATACTATGTGACATAAGACATACTGTCAAAAGGAACTGCAACAAATACATAGTATCTCTTAATTAATAGTAAATATATAAGCTACATCATTATCATCATCTGAAAAGAAAAACTTCATTATTCATATTACCATCATCATTTATTATCATCTGCAAAAAAATAGACACTTCATTATTCATTAGTCATATTACCATTTACTTCATACAACTATTCATAGTATAGAGTTTCTTACTTCTAGCATATTTCATCACTAAAATTAACGTTTGTGGTTCTGTCTGACAGCCTGCAATAATCGCCTCGTATTCTGAAAGAAAAATAATTAGTCAAGACTGCTATCATACGATATGTATAGTATATTCTTGTTAATGGTTGTTAATTCTGATCCATTTACTCTTCCTGACAAGTTATTGCATTTTCTTTTGTTCATTCCGAAGGTGAAATCCCATTTCATAGTAAACCACTGTGGTTTGTTTAATTTATTTCTTTTACACATCATTGCTTTCTGAAAATGATGAAAATGTATTAATATCTTGCATTTAAATCATATACCCATTAAATGAAAACTTGTTTCTAGTGATATAACTAAGCATACAGCATAGCATGACAGAAAACATGTTAGATCAAAAACATAGACAGTTTTCAAGTGCAAAAATGTACACACAGTATCATAATGTAGTAGCAAAAAATGTAGAATAGTCAAGATATTGAGATATCATAAGGAAAAATGTCAAAGTCAACTGGTGTTTGTTACATTTTAAAGATTTCATATTGAATACAGAGAAAAATACTACTTTCGATAGGAAAATCATCATATATACATAAAAATGGAAAATGTGCACGGTCTGATATATAACGACAAGAAAAGCGACCTGCTAACCTTACCTTGCCGCGCACTTGCCAAGAAAAAATATAATCATCATCAGTAAGTAGTCACATAAATATAATTGCATAAGTAGTCATATAAATATCAGGAAATGCCATTACAGTGTGATAAATCGTAAAGTATATTCATTCAATAAAGGGTTTAATATTGGAGACATGGTGATTGCCTTTGCTTTTTCTGGTCCTCAAAGTTTCGATATGTACTACATGGGGGTGAGGAATGCTGCGAATTCTATATGGACCTGCGTATAGAAGCTCAAATTTACTGCATCTACTCTTTCCAGTGCTGGATAAGTAGTGTGTACGTACTAATATCTTCTGTCCAACGTGAAGGTCACGGCGTGTACAAACCTGTTTTTGCTGTCTTCTCCGGCGCTCTGCGGCACGTTTGATGTTGTTGAGTGCAATGTCAATTATTTCATGGTGTCGTAGTCGACGAGATGTAGGAAAGGATACTAATTCTTTAATTTTGTTACGTGGTTCAACATTTTTCAATATAACAGTCGGAGATAGCATAGTAGATTCATTTGGTATGGAGTTAATTACATCCTGGAGTGAGAGTATGTGTGTATCCCAATCAATATGTTTTTTATGGCAGTATATTCTACATAGTTTACCAATTTCTTTCATCAGTCGTTCACAAGGGTTCGAAGAAGCGTGATGGTTCAAATGGTTCTGAGCACTATGGGACTCAACATCTTAGGTCAGAAGTCCCCTAGAAGCGTCATACTTGGATATATAGATCGGAGAAATGTTTCTAACTCGTAACATACGGGTCCATATTGCAGATCGAAATTGTGGTCCATTGTCGGAAATTACTTTCAATACATGCCCTACATGAAGTAGAAAATGTTTTACAAATGCATTCGAAACAGATTTAGCAGTAGCTTTGCGTAACGGAGTGAAGGTAACAAATTTCGAAGTGAGTTCAAAGCGACAAAGATGTAACAAAAACCTCTATTAGATCTGGGAATCAGACCAAAAATGTCTACAGGGGCCATGTGTCTCAATTTAACGGGTACAATGGGATGTAACGGGGGAATATGTGAAGTCGTTTCTGATTTAGCTTTCTGGCAGATTTTACATGACGCTAAAACTCTTCGAATACGTTTCTCCATGTTCGCAAAATAACAGTTCTGTCTCAGTATAAGAAAACTTTTCTGGCTTCATAATGTGCGTAACTTAAATGAGTATACCAAATTAATTTGTTAACAAGCTCGTCGGGAATACATAATAACGAGTTGTTGCTGTCAGGATGAGAGCGGCGAAACAGAATATTATTGCGTACAGTATAATGGTTTCTAATGGTAACATTATTCTTATCTTGCCAAAGGCGTTTAATTTCTTTCCACACGTTGTCTTTGCTCTGCTCTTGTGCTATGTCTCGTAATGACGGTGAAATGAAATTTTCAAATGTGACTTGTTGAATATACATGACGCTAGAATTTGCTTGGCAGAAGTTGGTTGCGATGTCTTGCTGATTGTTGCTGAGAGAACGGGATAGTGCGTCTGCTACAATATTTTGTGTACCGGGAATGTGAACAATTGTAAAATTAAATTCCTGTAAATAAAGTTTCCATCTGCTTAACCTGTCGTGTGTAAATTTTGCGGAAAGTAAAAACTATAGCTCTACGATCTGTGTAAACGGTCGTATGTCTTCCATAAAGAAAATGCCTAAATCTCGTAAATGCCCATACAACACATAATGTTTCAAGTTCTGTGACAGAATAATTGCGTTCAGCGGGTGACAGAATGCGACTTGCAAAGGCGACGTTTTTAATTACTGTAGTACCGTCTTCTTCAATTTCCTGAAAATTGTGTACGCCTAAAGCGGTGTTAGAACTGTCGGTGGCAATGGAAAAAATTCTGGTTGGATCTGGGTGTGATAAAAGTGGTGCATTCAACAAGGCATGTTTCATATTAACAAACTCAGACTGTGCTTGGCTATCCCACGACCAAATAGCGTTTTTACCCGTCAACTGGCACAATCTAGGGGTGTCTAAAGCAGAGTAATGAATAAATTTACGGAAGAAGTTAATTAAACCCAAAAAGCTGCGTAGTTGTTTCTTCGTCGTAGGAACAGTAATGTCACATAAAGCTTGAAGTTTTTCCGGGTCAGGCGCAATGCCTTCTGCTGAAATTACATGTCCAAGAAATTTTATGATAGTTTTGCCAAAGTGTGATTTGCTAAGATTAACTGTGAGTCCTTGTTGGTTGGTTGGTTGGTTTGGGGAAGGAGACCAGACAGCGAGGTCATCGGTCTCATCGGATTAGGGAAGGACGGGGAAGGAAGGCAGCCGTGCCCTTTGAAAGGAACCATCCCGGCATTTGCCTGGAGCGATTTAGGGAAATCACGAGTCCTTGTTCACGAAAAGTTTGCAACAGTTGTTCAAGAATCAGATTGTGTTCAGACCAGTTAGCTTCTGCGATAAGGATGTCGTCTACATACGTTGTGATTCTGTCTTTAAGTTCTGTCGGAAGAATAGTATTTAAACCGCGAATAAATGCTGCTGAAGAAATTATTAAACCGGACGGTAATTTGCAAAATTGATAGCAATCACCAAAGCAGAGAAATGCTGTGTACTTTCTGCAGTTCGGATGGAGCTGAATTTGCCAAAATCCCGATTTCAAATCTAATGTGGAATTAAACAGCAGTACCATGAAATTTCTGTAGAAGTTCTTCTAGTGTCTGTGGGCGATCTGTTTCATTAATAATAATGTAGTTGACATGACGTGAATCAAGTGCGAGGCGAAGTGAGCCATCCCTTTTCTTTACAATATGCAGCGGGTTTATGTACGGACTAACTGCTGATTCAATAATTCCTTGGTCTAGCATAGCTTGTAATTCTTTCTTAACTTGTTCTCTGTAGATATACGGAACAGGATAATGTTTGGCTTTAAATGTGTCATGCTGCTTAACTTGAAATTCATACATAAAACCGGACATAGTACCAGGGACGTTGTCAAAAACTGGAGCTTGCTGTAAAAGAATATTGCGTAGTTGAGTACGTTCGTCGTCTGTATTTGCACTGCTTTGTTTTACTTTATCAGAAATCATTTGCATAACGTCATAGTCGGCTTCGTTGTTATAGTTGTGTACGTACGTATCTGTGAACAATGTGGAATGACAGTCCGTGTTACGCGATGTAGAAAAGACCTGTGTTCGGTTAATTGCCTGTTCATCTGCAGATAAAGCGTGCTGAAATTCTAATGCCAGTAGTACATTCTCATCCTTTGACATTAAACAGGAATTTTGAAAGTCAATAATTGCGTCATGTTGTACCAGAAAATTCGTACCTAAAATAACGTCTGTTGTCAATAAGGGAACAATCCAAAAATTCGAGTGGAACGTATGACCTGCAATACAAAACGATAAGAGTGTCTGTAATTTTACATCTACTCCTTTACCAGATACTGCTCCTTTTACTTTAGTTTTGCCTAATGGTAACGTAGGATATGTATTCTCTTTGTTACATTCGTTGAAAGTTTCTTCATTTATAACTGACATAGGTGATCCAGAATCAATTACTGCTGAAAATGTGGATGATCCAGTCTTTACTTCAATGACAGGGTGGGAAATGGTTTTTTGTATAACTGGTTTTTCATGTAAAAGAGTGTCTCGGATGTAGTCAAAAGTAATAACGTTTTCGTGAACAAGATTCTGTGTGTCAAAAGTAGTGCTTACGTTGCTGGAAGATTCATTCTGCACTGTATCTAGTCAAATTCTTTCTGACGTGCTGTTATTTGCGGGAGGATGCTGTGGCATCTCGACTATTTGTACTGTTTTGTTATTTCTTCCTGACGTATTAGGTTCGGGATGATACAGACTGTCTGGTTCATTCATGATAATCTGTTGTTGTGGTTGATTATGCTGCTGGTAAGACCGACTGTTATTAAAGGTACGCTGAAAACTGTGCTCTTTACTTTTACGTCTGTCATAATAATCGTTGCTATACGGCGCATTGCGATATGAGTTGAAATGGTGTGTTTTCTGTACGTAGTGATTTCCTTGTTGCTGTGCGTTACCATTTGGTGGAGCCGACGCTATACGTGCACGCGGCGAAACATTAAAGCTTGGTTGACCTTGCAGACTACATTGTTGGTTAGGTATGCTAACCGACTGGTTTTGTTGATGTTGTGGGGAAAAGCCTCTATTGTTGCCAAATTGTCTTTGCTGTTGCTGATAACTATGAGGATACTGATAATTAAAATTTTGTCTGTTATTAAAGTTCTGGTGGTTGTCATTCCTGGACCGTCTATCACCTTTGCTATTAAAATAGCGTGGCTGATCGTAATTTCCGTATGCTTGTTTGCCTTGGTTATGATGTGAAAAATTTTTGTTAATGAAGGATTTGTCTGATTGCTGAACTTCCAAAAGCGGTAATAGATTTCTGAATGCCGAAATATTTTCTTTCTGCTGACCAGTTAAAAGTGATACTCGTAACGATCGTGTTAATTTAGAAATACATAATTGGATAAGTGCTGATTCACTGTATGGCTCACTGAAGTATTGGTTTTGTTGGACCATGTGTTCAAAAAATTGCGTGACAGTGGGAAAATTTGAGTTCTCATAATTTGGTAAGCTAATTAATTTATCCTTGATTCCGCGCTGTGTCGTCTTCGACCAATACGCTGACAGAAAAGCATTCTGAAATTCTTCTACCGAGTAGCATTGTCTCGCGATCGGACTCATACGGGCCAAGTTGGTGGAAAAGCAAAGCTGAATTGTTGTATCCAATCCAAAGGGTGAATCTGTGTTTTGTCATTTTTAAATACCTTAAATTTCCTAATGGATAAAAAGTGCTTGTAATCAAAATTACCGTTTCTGTATGTCTGAACAGGTTCAGGGTTGAATGATAATCTGTTTGTCTGTGACTGTTCGGAATCTAAGTCACGTACTCTCTGTAAATTATCTAAATTATACTGGCTGTGTGAATGTGAGGAATGTTCGGAATGTGGCGTATGCTGTGCCGTGTTAGAGGCTGAAACATTTTTCATCTCTGTCACTTCTTGCTGTAAAGATGACAATTTTCTACGTAATGTATTATTGGACGAACCTATCTCACTGATTGTCTGTTGTAAGTTTTGGAATTCGGGTGTTTGATTGAACGAAATTGGTGACGTATCGTCCGACTTAGTGTCGTTGTTATTTTCGATAACCTCAATACGACTGACCAATTCATCAAATTTTTCAGTCAATGCTTTAACCTGATCATCATTTTTAGTGTCACAAGCATTAATTTGTTTTTTGATTTTACGTGTGGTTTTGTTTAATTTCTTAACGTCTGCTTTAATGGCATCGGGATCCTGTATTAATTCTAATTGTTCAGGTCTGTTGGTCACTGTCTGAAAGTCTACTGTGTGTGTGTCGATTTTGTTTTAAGATCGGAGATTTCATCATGCAATTCGGTGTTCAACTGTTTGATTTCGTCTGATACTGTAGCAATGTTATTGTCTACGTACGTTTTTGCTTTCGTAAATAACTTACGCTTATCTTCCTGTCTCTGTGCCGTAATTGTTTCCATGACTTGTTTCTTTACTTTATTCTGTTCCTGTATAAATTTACGGTAACGCGTTTCACTGTTTTGTAGGTGGTGATTAAAACGTTTGTCAATTTTGCTGTTCTGTTGTTCGAATTTCTTGTCTACTTTCGCATGTAGTGTCCGTGAAAGTTCTGCTGACATTAATTTAAACTCGTCGCGTAACTGTGTTGCGTTTTCTGAACATTGTTTAGCAACTGCACTAATTTCATCTCTAAGTAATTTTGTTGTGGCTGCATGAGTATTACATATTTCTTGTGCAACGGATCTAAGTTCTTCACTACTATTCCTAGCACTAGCCTTAATTTCCTTATGTAACTGTTTTTTAGTTTCGTTACATTGCTCGGCAACGGCTGTAATCTGTTCAGTAAGCTGTTCAGTAGAAGTGCCAAGTTTTTCATTAATCTGTTTGAGATTTTCATTAAGTTGTTTGTAATTGTTGTCTTGTTTTTCATTCGACTGTTTCAGATTTTCATTAAGTTGTTGTTTGAGGTTTTCATTGGTTTCATTAATTTGTTGTTTGAGATTTTCATTAAGTTGTTTGTTCGATTCATTGAGTTGTTGTTTGAGACTTTCATTAAGTTGTTGCTTGAGATTTTCATTAAGTTGTTGTTTGAGATTTTCATTAAGTTGTAGCAATAATGCCATAACTCGATCCATGCCAAAATTAGCTGCCGTATTCTCTGTGCTGTGTGATGGTGTATCTGCATGTGTCACGTTTTGTATAATCATTTAGTCATTGTCTGAATCACAAAAAGGTTTGCCAACCGGATGTGCACTGTTGGTGACTACATCGGAATCAAATAAATTTGTCGTGTTTTGTGTATATTGTTCACCTTCGTTAGAAACATTTATCTGTTCATTGTGTAACTTTTGCAAATCAGGTGTGTCAAATTGGGCAGCGTTCAATGTAACGGAAAGTGTAGCGTCATCAATTGTCGTTAAATTTACAGTGGACACAATTGAATTTGTTTGCTCATCATTTAGATTAGAATCATTACTGGTGGTCGGTATGCACTGATTGCCTGTAACTGGAGGATTATCATTAAGACACTGAGTGTCGCTAGTATTATCAGTCAAATTATTCAAGTTGGCCATTTCACTCATTACGAATCGCGATGTACTGTTAGCAGTTTTTCGCGGCATTTTCACAAGTCAACGATAAGCACAAAATCAAACAAAGACAAAGCAAAAATGGAACAATTGCAGTGACAACCAAGAGCAATAAACTGCCGATGATCTGTGAAAGAAAGAGTGACAAATTAGTAAATGCGTTGCGCCAGATGCAAACTACCTTTAACAATAGTGTAAATAAGAGCAGATATATAACTGACTACTTATCAGAAATTCACAAAAATACGATCCTGGCCGGTTGTCGCCAAGTGTAACCTCCCCACAAAAGAATTCCCAAACCTCCCAACAGTAAAAAATATAATTAGTTATATCATTCACATTCAGTGTAAGCTCCCAACAGATAAATTCCGTAACCTACCAATAATACAATGCGACTAACTTCTCAATAAACTTGTGGGTCACTTACAACCTTTCAATCATTGACTGTGAATTTAAACTGGTAAATTTTGGACGTCATCAGTGCTGCGTCATGGCCCTGAAAGATCACAGTGAATAAATTGAAAATCCTTACCTCAATAAGATCGCCCGGATAACGCATATACACTCCTGGAAATGGAAAAAAGAACACATTGACACCGGTGTGTCAGACCCACCATACTTGCTCCGGACACTGCGAGACGGCTGTACAAGCAATGATCACACGCACGGCACAGCGGACACACCAGGAACCGCGGTGTTGGCCGTCGAATGGCGCTAGCTGCGCAGCATTTGTGCACCGCCGCCGTCAGTGTCAGCCAGTTTGCCGTGGCATACGGAGCTCCATCGCAGTCTTTAACACTGGTAGCATGCCGCGACAGCGTGGACGTGAACCGTATGTGCAGTTGACGGACTTCGAGCGAGGGCGTATAGTGGGCATGCGGGAGGGCGGGTGGACGTACCGCCGAATTGCTCAACACGTGGGGCGTGAGGTCTCCACAGTACATCGATGTTGTCGCCAGTGGTCGGCGGAAGGTGCACGTGCCCGTCGACCTGGGACCGGACCGCAGTGACGCACGGATGCACGCCAAGACCGTAGGATCCTACGCAGTGCCGTAGGGGACCGCACCGCCACTTCCCAGCAAATTAGGGACACTGTTGCTCCTGGGGTATCGGCGAGGACCATTCGTAACCGTCTCCATGAAGCTGGGCTACGGTCCCGCACACCGTTAGGCCGTCTTCCGCTCACGCCCTAACATCGTGCAGCCCGCCTCCAGTGGTGTCGCGACAGGCGTGAATGGAGGGACGAATGGAGACGTGTCGTCTTCAGCGATGAGAGTCGCTTCTGCCTTGGTGCCAATGATGGTCGTATGCGTGTTTGGCGCCGTGCAGGTGAGCGCCACAATCAGGACTGCATACGACCGAGGCACACAGGGCCAACACCCGGCATCATGGTGTGGGGAGCGATCTCCTACACTGGCCGTACACCACTGGTGATCGTCGAGGGGACACTGAATAGTGCACGGTACATCCAAACCGTCATCGAACCCATCGTTCTACCATTCCTAGACCGGCAAGGGAACTTGCTGTTCCAACAGGACAATGCACGTCCGCATGTATCCCGTGCCACCCAACGTGCTCTAGAAGGTGTAAGTCAACTACCCTGGCCAGCAAGATCTCCGGATCTGTCCCCCATTGAGCATGTTTGGGACTGGATGAAGCGTCGTCTCACGCGGTCTGCACGTCCAGCACGAACGCTGGTCCAACTGAGGCGCCAGGTGGAAACGGCATGGCAAGCCGTTCCACAGGAGTACATCCAGCATCTCTACGATCGTCTCCATGGGAGAATAGCAGCCTGCATTGCTGCGAAAGGTGGATATACACTGTACTAGTGCCGACATTGTGCATGCTCTGTTGCCCGTGTCTATCTGCCTGTGGTTCTGTCAGTGTGATCATGTGATGCATCTGACCCCAGGAATGTGTCAATAAAGTTTCCCCTTCCTGGGACAATGAATTCACAGTGTTCTTATTTCAATTTCCAGGAGTGTATATCTGCTCTTACAATAAATTTTTGTGGCACAGCCCAGTGCAATGCTGGCCGATAGATTTGTCATGTATAAAAAGAACAACTGATTTTTCTTAGCAATAATCGGGATAACCATGGATTGGGGAAATTAGTAAATTCTTTAAATTGAAATGAATGATTGTCAAAAGTTACTTTTTATGAGAAAGAATATTATTAAGAGATTTTTTTAAAACATTTACATGGGACTTGATGTAACAATACTACATATGCGCGAGTTGCTTTTTTACCTTACACTACAACGCTCAGGATCCGCCATCGCTCCCACGTCGGCCCAGCCAACTCCACACACGTGACTGCTAGCTACTACTACTACATATGCTGCTGACAACACTGTTCTCTGGTCTGAGATTCTCTTACAGCTTACATATCGCAGGCAGCGCGTGAGCAATACATCGAAATTACATCTGCTCGAGTGCGCTAGCAAGAAATTCCTTAATTATGGACCTCTTACAACTTGGCCAAACAAATTAGTAGCTGCTGTGTATCACCCACATCTGGGCGATGAGTTTTCATCGCTCTTGGAGAATGTTACCCTTCCAGAGAGACGAAGACTGTTTTAGGCACAATGAAACACCACCTCAGTTCTTATCAATCGTGTGCTAGTACCCCATCGTAACGTTTCCTGGGCAACAAATTGGTCGAGCAGGTCCGGTACCTTCACCGGACGTAAATCCGTTAGATTTCTGGCTATAAGGTGTTTAAAGGCATTGTTGTATGCCCAACAAACAAAATGGCTCTGAGTACTATGGGTCTCAACTTCTGAGGTCATCAGCCCCCTAGAACGTAGAACTACTTAAACCTAACTAACTTAAGGACATCACACACACCCATGCCCGAGGCAGGATTCTAACCTGCGACCGTAGCGGTCGCACGGTTCCAGACTGAAGCGCCTAGAACCGCTCGGCCACACCGGCCGGCAGTGTTTCCAAGATTTACTTGTGTCTTTTTGCGTTGAGTGACTATTCCGTCGGTTTTCGATTGCATATTTTATACATTCCTAATGAAACACACACAACACTAGTGTAATATTCTACAAAATTGTATTTTACAGTATTGTAGAATAACACCAGTGTGTGTTTGATTCATATTGGGTCTTTTTGTCATGCCATGGTGAAACTTTCCCATCTGATTAAGTTATGTTGTTGTACAAACGGAAAGTCGTAAGTAAAACTAAACTAAACTCCGCCCAAACGGGCCATGGAGGCCCAACGGTACCGACCGGCTGCCATGTGCGCTAGTAAAAAACAAACTATTAAAAACTTGCACACTGTATCTGCTTCAGGAGTGGCCCAAGGTGAAATTCGTCTAACTTATTTGGCTTTCACTGCACATTAATTTCAACAAACTGTACTATGAAGATATTACAATTAAAAATTCTACGTGACCAAAAGTATTTGGCTGAAATATTGGAGAAATAAGACAGTTGTCAAACTCTACACATTTCTTGCAACTGTAACTGTGTAATTTTTTTTAGGCCGGGTTGATTTTTGAAATGAAAAAAAAAATCAAGATCACCAGTAAGGGAACTAACGCCCAAAAATAGTTCCCACAGAGAGAGATTATAAAAGGGACTTGGAAGTTAAGTTTCCTTTAAGGAAGCAAAACTTTAGTTTAGTTTATACAGAAAGGACGAGGTATCGTTATGTATCTTGGACAATTGATTACATCTTTAATTTTATAATTTAGTTCTGCATTCTGCATTATAAATGGAAATTGGAACAGTAATTTGATTAATTCCAAATATAGTTTTTATGTGCTGGTCAACATTTAATACAAAACTGAAGCTATAGTTGCAGCATTTGTTATTTATTGTATTTTCTCTGAATAAATGTGATGAATAGCAGGGATGGACAAGTATATATAAATATGACATACAGTGCACAGATATTTCATGAAATATATCGATACTATCGAGACAGAAATATCGATATTTCGATGTCTTGGGCGGTATTTTTAGTATTTATAGGAATTTTTTAAAAATTATAGAAGTCACGAAAATGATTACCAGGCATTTAAAAATTAACAAATACTTTTAAATGTCTAATATCAACCGATAAAAGGCACACAATGTACTATAAAATCACTTATCTAAAAAAAAAAAAAGAAAAAAAGAAAAACAGGTGCGAAATGACGACTGAGCGTTTCAGACAACAGAGTCCATTTTCCATTAAATACTAGTACACTTATGTGTGTGATTTTTATGCCGAGTGTAAGTTATTTTTGCAGTACGTCAGTCTTTTCTTGATGCAGGCAATCAGATGATATGAGAAGCGCATATTCTGCATCATAGTTGGGAGCAGGGAGTAATATCTTCCATCACTCTCATACAGTGCTGTCACCAAATGTGTGCATTTTGCACCTTGTACCGATCATTTGCAATGGTAAAAATGACACACGGAAGTAACAAGCTTTCATGAATATGCGGTACAGATGCATTCATGTTAAAACGTGGTGCTCATTTGTGATACTGCATATGAAATTAAATTAAGCCCATTGTATGACATTTACTGACAGATTGCGAAGATTGATACTTCAGTGTAAGCTTGTTAACACGAACTCGCTTAAGACGAACTCGTGATTAACGCGAAAAAAAATATGGCTCCCGGTAGGAATACATTAGTTTTTATGGGAAGTTGTATCCGTTAACACGAACTTCGGTTAAGGCGAATTACGCACTCTTTTTCAGTCTTTAGCGCAATTAGATTTCGTTGTAAAACAAACTTTCGATGTTACAGTATTTTTAGGTGTTGGTTTTTTCCGAAACGAATACAAGAAAAGTAACTACAAAGCTGACTACCCATTGTTGACTCGTTTCTAACGTATTATTGGTCGGTAGCCGCGATTATTAACTCAACATTAAGCTTGTACGGTATATTTACATAAATTCAGTAATCCGTACATTAAGGTTAAGAAACATATTCGATACCAGACGTCCTTTCAGTGTTAGTCAAATCGAGCTAGAATACTGAATAAAAATCTACAAACAGTGGCATCTGAAACGTGGCAAAGAGGAAACAGACGAATGTACAGTCTCTGCTTGAGACTCTAGATGAAGTAGACCGTGGTACAAAGAAAAGTGCAATTGCAGATTATCTACGATAATTAAGAATCGAGAGAAAACGTTAATGCTGCTGCAGCAGGTTTCGGAAACAAATCCAAATAACGGTAAGTATGACGATATCGAGACGTTACTATCAGAATGGTTCAGTCATATGCGTGCATCTGCCATTGCTTTAACTGGTTCTGTGGATCAGCCAAAAGGAAATGAGATTGCCAAAAATATAGGCATAGAAGGCCTCAGTCGTTCTGCTGCTTGGCCGTATCGTTTCCAAAAGAGACATTAATTTCATCTGTACAAATCTGTGCTGAAGCAAACACAGTTGATGTGGTTATTATGGACGAAACTGGACTTTTCCACGAAGTTTTTCCAAATCGCACGCTGGAAATAAAAAGTGATAAGCGTCACAGTGAAGCACACAGCTAACAACGTGTCCAAGCAACCAACGGAAGTCCAAGAAACATATACACCGAAGAGCTAAAGAAACTGGTACTCTTGCCTAATGTCATGTAGGGCTCCCACGACCACGCACAAATGCCGTGGCATGACGTGGCATGGACTCGACTAATGTATGAAGTAGTACTGGAGGGAACTGACACCACGAATCCTGCAGGGCTGTTCATAAGTCTGTAAGAGTACGAGGGACGGAGACGTCTTCTGAACAGCACGTTGCAAGGCATCCCAGATATCCAGAATGAGATTTTCACTCTGCAGCGGAGTGTGCGCTGATATGAAACTTCCTGGCAGATTAAAACTGTGTGCCCGACCGAGACTCGAACTCGGGACCTTTGCCTTTCGCGGGCAAGTGCTCTACCATCTGAGCCACCGAAGCACGACTCACACCCGGTACTCACAGCTTTACTTCTGCCAGTATCTCGTCTCCTACCTTCCAAACTTTACAGAAGCTCTCCTGCGAACCTTGCAGAACTAGCACTCCTGAAAGAAAGGATATTGCGGAGACATGGCTTAGCCACAGCCTGGGGGATGTTTCCAGAATGAGATTTTCACTCTGCAGCGGAGTGTGCGCTGATATGAAACTTCCTGGCAGATTAAAACTGTGTGCCCGACCGAGACTCGAACTCGGGACCTTTGCCTTTCGCGGGCAAGTGCTCTACCATCTGAGCTACCGAAGCACGACTCACACCCGGTACTCACAGCTTTACTTTGGAAGGTAGGAGACGAGATACTGGCAGAAGTAAAGCTGTGAGTACAGGGTGTGAGTCGTGCTTCGGTAGCTCAGATGGTAGAGCACTTGCCCGCGAAAGGCAAAGGTCCCGAGTTCGAGTCTCGGTCGGGCACACACATCCCAGATATGCTCAATAATGTTCATGCCTGAGGAGCTTGGTGGCTAGCGGTAGTGTTTAAACTCAGTGTGTTTCCTGGAGCCACTCTGTAGCAATTATGACATGTGGGGTGACGCACTGTCCTTCTGGAATTACCCAAGTCCGGCGGAATGCACAATGGATATGAATGGATGCAGGTGATCAGTCAGCATGCTTACGAACGTGACACCTGTCAGAGTCGTATCTAGACGTATCAGGGGTCCCATATCACTCCAAGTCCACACGCCCCACACCATTACAGAGTCTCCATCAGCTTGAACAGTCCCCTGCTGACATGCAGAGTCCATGGATTCATGAGGTTGTCTCCATACCCGTACAAGTCCATCCGCTCGATACAATTTGAAACGAGACTTGTCCAACCTGCAACATGTTTCCAGTCATCAACGACAGTTTAAGAGTCGATGTTGACAGGCCCAGGCAAGGCATAAAGCTTTGAGTCGTGCAGTCATCAAGGGTACGCGAGTGGGCCCTCGGCTCCGAAAACCCATATGGATGATGTTTCGTTGAATGGTTCGCACACTGACACTTGGTGATGGCCCGGAATTGAAATCTGCAGCAATTTGCGGAAGGGTTGCACTTCTGTCTCGTTGAACGATTCTCTTCATTCGCTGTTGGTCCCGTTCTTGCAGGAGCTTTTTCGGGCCGCAGCGATGTCGGAGATTTGGTATTTTACCGGTTTCCTGATACTCACGGTACACTCGTGAAATGTTCGTACAGGAAAATCCCCACTTCATCGCTACCTCGGAGATGCTGTGTCCCATCTCCCGTGCGCCGCCGATTATAACACCACGTTCAATCACTTAAATCTTGATAACCTGCTATTGTTGCATCAGTAACCGATCCAACAACTGCGCCGGTCTCTTGTATAGGCGTTGCCCACAGCAGCACCATATTCTGCCTGTTTATAAATCTCTGTATTTGAATACGCATGCCTGTATCAGTTTCTTTGGCGGTTCAGTGTATATGTACACTTTACATGTACCCTCACCATAAGAAAGCTTGGATCGATGGCACGTCATTTCGCAAGTGGCTTCTTCTTTTCAAAAGTCGAACTGTTGCTCAAAACAGACATGTTCTTCTTATATTGGACAGACGTTCTGTCACCCATGGACAAAGCCATCATTTCTATACTGAAGAGAGCTTATCACAAGCGACAAGAGCTGCAGTTCGTGCTGCTGAAAACATTCCTGCACCCCGAATTGGAATCTGTTTGACGCAATGAAAGCCATCGCAGCAGGCTATAACTCCGTGTTGTCACATCACATACGAAGCCTGCGATTAGTTTGGAGGAATTCATTAGTGCAGACTACTGTGTTGCCTTATATGCTTCTGTGGAACATGATGTGCCAAAAGCTGTGATCGAGGTGCAAGAAGGGTCATCAGAAGAAAATGACGAGAAGAATACAGGTACCATTCCACCTTCTCATCAGGAGATGTTTACAGCTTTGGGCAGTTTAGAACGATCTGCTTCAAAATCCGACGTCACTGCTGGATTTACGGACGGTATAGTTGCACTTGGTTGAGGAACTATATTTTCGTTCCCGTGAACGTCGGCGAACCTTACATGAATCTTTTTGCAAGAAAATTGTGTAATTGGTGAGTATTTGTACTTTTACATTCACTTCATAATGTTATGAGTCTACAGTAACATAAAGTGATTGATACTGTAGTGTATTACGCATTACTGTACTGCTGTAAGCGTACATGTTACGCATTAAAATCTGTGTTTCACTTAACACGGATTTCTTTACGTGAAGTCTTGATTTTTAGGTCTCTTCGGACTCGTGTTAACGAGGTTATACTGTAGTTGAATGTGCAAGCAATATACTGATAAGAGCTATAGTGCCTACGAACCAAGAAAAGAGAAACAATATCGCGTCCGATATTATATGTCGGTTAATCGATATAGCGATCTCTAAATATAGACGTTATGTATCGATATTGTTTGAAGCAGCATTGATTTTATATATCGATATTTTTGGCCCATCCCTAATGAATAGAACTAAAATTGGAGTATTTGATTTCGTTGTAAAATATGGCACTAGTTATTTAGTACTATCACGCAGTATTCACTTTGAGTCTGGCCCCAGCAGCCAGAGACAGCGGTTATGTGTGTGTGAGCTGCGTTCGCGTGAATGTGTATGTACACTCCTGGAAATGGAAAAAAGAACACATTGACACCGGTGTGTCAGACCCACCATACTTGCTCCGGACACTGCGAGAGGGCTGTACAAGCAATGATCACACGCACGGCACAGCGGACACACCAGGAACCGCGGTGTTGGCCGTCGAATGGCGCTAGCTGCGCAGCATTTGTGCACCGCCGCCGTCAGTGTCAGCCAGTTTGCCGTGGCATACGGAGCTCCATCGCAGTCTTTAACACTGGTAGCATGCCGCGACAGCGTGGACGTGAACCGTATGTGCAGTTGACGGACTTTGAGCGAGGGCGTATAGTGGGCATGCGGGAAGCCGGGTGGACGTACCGCCGAATTGCTCAACACGTGGGGCGTGAGGTCTCCACAGTACATCGATGTTGTCGCCAGTGGTCGGCGGAAGGTGCACGTGCTCGTCGACCTGGGACCGGACCGCAGCGACGCACGGATGCACGCCAAGAGCGTAGGATCCTACGCAGTGCCGTAGGGGACCGCACTGCCACTTCCCAGCAAATTAGGGACACTGTTGCTCCTGGGGTATCGGCGAGGACCATTCGCAACCGTCTCCATGAAGCTGGGCTACGGTCCCGCACACCGTTAGGCCGTCTTCCGCTCACGCCCCAACATCGTGCAGCCCGCCTCCAGTGGTGTCGCGACAGGCGTGAATGGAGGGACGAATGGAGACGTGTCGTCTTCAGCGATGAGAGTCGCTTCTGCCTTGGTGCCAATGATGGTCGTATGCGTGTTTGGCGCCGTGCAGGTGAGCGCCACAATCAGGACTGCATACGACCGAGGCACACAGGGCCAACACCCGGCATCATGGTGTGGGGAGCGATCTCCTACACTGGCCGTACACCACTGGTGATCGTCGAGGGGACACTGAATAGTGCACGGTACATCCAAACTGTCATCGAACCCATCGTTCTACCATTCCTAGACCGGCAAGGGAACTTGCTGTTCCAACAGGACAATGCACGTCCGCATGTATCCCGTGCCACCCAACGTGCTCTAGAAGGTGTAAGTCAACTACCCTGGCCAGCAAGATCTCCGGATCTGTCTCCCATTGAGCATGTTTGGGACTGGATGAAGCGTCGTCTCACGCGGTCTGCACGTCCAGCACGAACGCTGGTCCAACTGAGGCGCCAGGTGGAAATGGCATGGGAAGCCGTTCCACAGGACTACATCCAGCATCTCTACGATCGTCTCCATGGGAGAATAGCAGCCTGCATTGCTGCGAAAGGTGGATATACACTGTACTAGTGCCGACATTGTGCATGCTCTGTTGCCTGTGTCTATGTGCCTGTGGTTCTGTCAGTGTGATCATGTGATGTATCTGACCCCAGGAATGTTTCCCCTTCCTGGGACAATGAATTCACGGTGTTCTTATTTCAATTTCCAGGAGTGTATATGTTGCCTGTTTCAGAGGAAGACCTTCTGGCCAAAGCTTACGTGTTTAATAATCTTTATGCTATGCCTGTCCACGACTCAACATCTCCGCTATATGGCGAGTAGCAATCTGTCCTTTTCATAATAGTGTCATTATTCCAGCCCGGATTTCCCACTGTCTGCGTATCCATTTTTTTTAATTCTACATTTTTGCAATTACAGCCTTGAATGAATTAAAGATTTTTCTTAGCCCTGTCCCCGCCTAAAAGTACTCATATGGACGTCCACTAAACGATTGCAACTAATGTAATTTAAATGTCGGCATAATTTTTTAGGAAACCTATACAACACGCCAGAACGGAAACGGACTAGCTATAACTAGCTGTTTGGGTACAACCTCCAGATGTTTCACTCTGTGTGCGATTGCGAGATTGAATCTGCCGTAGTACGCATAGCGTTATCTTGCACACTAAGTCAGATTGAGAGCTGATATGTCTGCTAACAGATTTCTGGAAATTCTGAGATAAATATGTAGTAGCTACTTGCTACGACGGTACAAAATCTACCGTTACGACCTTTGTTGTGTGGATGTTGTACCTGGGGACGCGTTAGTGACTGTATTATCAGCCAGTGACATTTCTGTGACGTTGATTACATCTCGGAAAGTGCACGTCAATGTTTGTTACTGTGAGGCAACATAGCGTCATATTCGTTGACGGTTGAGATTTATCGGCCGAAATTACTTGTATCTCTACTGAAATATGATTTGCACATCGCTTTCTTTTCTTCTCTTAACCATTAATTTAAGAACAGCTTGTTTTCTCTAGTTTGTGTTTGGCGTCCGTACTGGGAATTTCTCGTGACTGGACGCCATGACCGACTTCTGTATCACTTAATTTCGCGCAGTAATACTAAACTTTCAATTTCTGCTAATCGCATAAAACTTCGCCCTTCTTCTCAATATTTGCATCTACATGTGTACTTCGCAGGCTAATTTATGGAGTATAGCGAGAGGTTGTTCGTGTAACACTGTTTTTACCCTCTTTCCCGTTGCAATCTCGAACGCGGTGTAAGACGAATTATTGACAATTAAGAGTTATATGCTGCTCGACTCTTCCTCAAACGTACTCTTTCGGAATTTCACGAGTAAAAAAACCTCGCGCCTCGTCCTTTAAACATAAAAAGCAAATTATATTTCCGGAATGACTTAATTAGTACACAATTTTTTGCCTGTGTTTCACCATTTTCTTCTAAACACCTCTAGAAATGATGTTTTAAAGAATGGACCAGAGACACGAAAATTAGGTCGTACTACATAATCAATGAAACTTTAGCGACAAATTTGTATTCTTGTGTAAGAACTACAATGTTTCACCATGGGCCCATATTTAAGTACATTAAAAAATTGAATTACCATTAAGAAGAACAGTGTCGATAAAATCAATGAACCATTTTTTAGGTAAGACAGAGTTTTATAATTCGGATCCCTTAACACGTCAACTCAAAAATGTGGGAAAAACAACTTCGTATCAATGTGTGACACGATAAAATTCTAAGGTGTTGATTCGGATCTCAACAAACTGAGTTTGTACTCGGTCCTGCACTCATCATCTGCGGAGAACATTTTGTGTTGATGGGGTCATAGATGTAACACTCGAAAACATGGCACAACCGCTCGTGAATAATGCTGCTGACGCCTGTGTCCTTCTGGGACTGCCCCCCTCAATGGAATTCCAGAACTGCAAATGCTCTGTGCGAATATAATACTCTTGTCCTTGTGTGAATCAACCAATATGACGTCACCCATTGCGTCTCGTCGCTTCATCTCTGCGCAGTCATAATCTCACTTGGGAGCACAGACGTGTACCATTCGAGGGTGATGCTACACCGAAAGAACTCACTTGTTCTTCTGTGTCGAGTCAGTTCAGAAGAGCAGAGTCAATGGTAAAATGTCTGTCTTTTTTTTTCACATCATCTCGTGTCGAGAATCAACGCGTGTCCAAACGCTGGCCACGTTTGAGGAGAGTATTTACTTATGCTGCTCAGATATCCAATTCACGACTGTTCTTGCTTTCCGCAAACTCTCATAAGTATCACTGAAAACTCGGGAATATCACGCCATTGGTCTGCCGGCTTACTGAAGGTGTCTACGCACTTATGAAGATTCACTGGCGACCATCAAGACTGATTTGGTGTGGTCATTTGTTTCTTTGACCGCACATGATTACAACCCCTTTTGAAGGACGAAGAAGCCATGTCTTTTCTCTTCCAACAGTTAATGCCTTTCACAGTAAATTTCACACTACGTCTTTGATATTTTACCAGTTCTAGCCGAAGTTTTCGGAGGTTTACTAAGGCTATGGTAGGTAGCCTTTAAGAAAATTGTACTTATCCTGATCGCTGAAGGACGCCATGTTTTCCCTCTTTCATCAGTATTAAAATTGCGAACAACTGTTGCTTACTAACACTTATCATGGTTCGACACACATTAGAGCAATGTGCGCTTTCTAAGAGCATCAGTCAGTAGCTCTAAGTGTAAGACCTCATACCCTTAAACTGGGTGGCGCACGATAAGTCAGCGGACTGAATTTTGATCCTACAAGTATACTACTGGGGCAATGGTTTTCAAATTGTGCGCTCAACGTTGTGCAGTTCGTGGAAACTACGCCAGATGTCGTTGCGAGTTCATCGCTTCCGTTGTGAGTCGGCGATTTCAGTTCGCCGCGATGGCGGACAAAGGACGGTTGACCGTTGCACAAAAGACGAAGATTGTGTTACTGTTCGCGGCGACGAGTAGAGTTACATTGACACAGAGAAGGTTTTCGTGCTCTATTTCGGTACTTGGTGGACTCCCAGCCCACTGACAATGCGCAGATTACATCAAAAATTTGAAGATACTGGATTTGTTTTGAAGTGTCAGCGGCCGTATGCACGTACAGTACGATCGACGCAAAACATTGAAGCAGTTCGAGTGGTTTTGACTCGTGGTCCGAGTAAATCAAAACGAAGAGCCAGTGTCGAGTTGGGAATTTCACGCCGGTCTGTGTAAAGAATTATTCAATCCGACCTTCGCTTGTATCTATACAAGATGACTGTGGCGCATAAGCTTAACTGCGAGAGATAAGGAGCAAAATGGTTCAAATGGCTCTGAGCACTATGGGACTTAACATCTATGGTCATTAGTCCCCTAGAACTTAGAACTACTTAAAACTAACTAACCTAAGGACAGCACACAACACCCAGCTATCACGAGGCAGAGAAAATCCCTGACCCCGCCGGGAATCGAACTCGGGAACCCGGGCGTGGGAAGCGAGAACGCTACCGCACGACCACGAGATGCGGGGAGAGATAAGGAGCGGAGACTGCAGTTTGAAACCTGAGCATCGAGCAAAACAAAGAGGCAGTGTTAAACAACACACGGTTTTCTGACGAAGCTTATTTTTACGTGAACGGTGTTGTGAACAAACAGAACGTTCGATTCTGCGCACGGGAGCCTCCGTGAATAATCCACGCAAAAGACACCTACAGGGAGAATGCGTGTGGGTCGCGATGTCAAGCCGTGGAATCATCGGTCCGTTCTTCTTCGATGCTACAGTAACCGGTGAATGCTATTTACACATGCTGCGAAACCAGCTCTTTCCTCAACTCATGGCCTCATGTCTTCCACTGCAGACACAATGGTTCATGCAGGATGGAGCATGGCCGCATACTGCCAACGCTGTGCTTGATTTCCTACAAGAAAGACTTGGCCTTAGGGTGTTGTCAAACAGATTTCCAGAACGGTATGCAGGAGGAGGAATGTGGCCGTCCCTCAGCCCCGACATTAACCCATGGGACTTCTTCCTTTGGAGGTTACTTAAAGAGAAGGTGTGCCACAGAAAACCCGAAAACGCAGTGCAACTTAAGGCCTTCATTGTGGAGTTATGCCGGGCCATTCCAAAAGATTTGTGTCGGAGAGTCGTTACAAATGCACGTGTGCGCTTTGAAGAAGTTGTAAACCAAATCGGCTGAAATGCCTGGGCTAGCAGGTCAAAGCGGATTAAGTTGTGGAAAGGGGTCAAAATAAGTTGCTGTCAGCTGCACTCGACATACAAACTTTATTTATCAACACACAATATTACAACAAGGATACAAAGCACTCAAAATTTTAATCGACCTCGCTTGATTAACTTTAGATTGGTTGAAGGCCACACTCAAAATCCAAGACAAAAGGCCTAAGCAAGAAATTGAAATACAGCGTTCTTCTGGAGGTTTCACCCAAAAATATTTTCTAAATCTTCAATCTACACAGGCTCAAGGCCTTAGCAATTTAATTTTAATGGAACTTGGCTGGACACCGCATATTAAGGAATAAGAAGAGTTACAATCTAAAGGCAGAAGGCTTTATCTTAGAACATTTCATGCAAAATTCGGCTGAAGGCACCTATAAAGAATCTCATGACTTAAATGCAAGACAAGAGCATTAATTTAAGAGAGATTAATACTCAGCTGTAGGCCACATATCAACAAAATATGTTTAACGGCTTAAGGCATAGAAAAAGTGATTCAAGTTAAAAGGCAGAAGGCCTTATCTTAAAACATCTTATATAAACCTCGACTGAAGGCCCCATATAAAAGAACAACGATCTCATGCCTTAAATGCAAGACAAGAACATTAATTTAAGAGATATTGATACTCGGCTGAAGGCCACACATCAGCCAAATAACTAAAATCCAAACAGGGAAATTACTATGTAACACACATGGAACATTGCTCAGAAGTTTCCAAGGGTCGGCCTGAGATTGTAACACTAACGCCCGTTTAGGTGAGACAGGCAGCCTGTCCAACCACTTCTTAATCTGAAGGCAGCCCAACCGACAGACAGGCGACCGCCCAATCAACAAAATCAGTTCCGCTGCACGCAACCAGCAAATCGACCACAAGATTTCAATACAACGACCAACAACACCTCAGCTGTCGAACTACACGCCGCGCCGGACAGCGACAACACGACGAGGAAAACACACTGCCGAAAATCACGTCAACGGCCAGGGCAGGCAACCGGAACGTGAACGGCCACAGGGCAGAAGATACCGCTGGTCAACTTCAATAACAGGGAATAAATTAAATTTAGTTGAACTCCACAGGAAGACGGCTTGTTGCTCGCGGGAATGTCCCAAAGGCGACAACCAGGATCAAACGAAGAAATGTAAACAGTTGAGGCTCGATAGTAGGTTGAGTGAGAACTCAACTTCACCTCGCACTCCAACCGCGCGTGCAGACCGCCAGCGGCTCCGGCCAGAGTACGCGCGGCGGAAACTTCCTTGCTGTCCAACCGACCGACCAACCGACTGCCCAGGCTTGGAAACGGTGAAAGAACCAAATATACGTCGGCCGATGAGACGACCAACCGAACGACCAACTAACGGTCGTCCCACTCCAATCTCCCTCCGTCGGACAGTTCAAGTTTGCCGCCAGCGGTCGCGCGAGCACTGGCTGTCGCAGGCCCCCCACAACCGCACGAGTGGTCGACTGTGAAGAGCGGACAAATTGAATAGCTGGGCGGCGGCCATTAGAGTGGTAAACTGACGCGCGGAATTCGAATGTTTATACATCGCTTTTGGTTATAAAATGCCTTCCCTTGAGTTAGGTCGCAAACATAATGCCTCATTTAATTACGTTACTACAATATACTTTTTAATTTATGAACAAACAGCAACTAGTCATTGTTTATGAATTTATCTTACGTACTACATAGAATCTGCCGTAGCTAAAAGTTATGTTCTGGACCCCTAGCATTTTTCGTAGTTCATTTTCAATAGATGTACGCAAAATGCATCAAAATACTCGAAGATTTGCCCACTATATTAATAGATATTTTCTGACTCTACCTTGCTTTAGATTTTATGACGAGAAGTGCGTTATACACTCCTGGAAATTGAAATAAGAACACCGTGAATTCATTGTCCCAGGAAGGGGAAACTTTATTGACACATTCCTGGGGTCAGATACATCACATGATCACACTGACAGAACCACAGGCACATAGACACAGGCAACAGAGCATGCACAATGTCGCTACTAGTACAGTGTATATCCACCTTTCGCAGCAATGCAGGCTGCTATTCTCCCATGGAGACGATCGTAGAGATGCTGGATGTAGTCCTGCGGAACGGCTTGCCATGCCATTTCCACCTGGCGCCTCAGTTGGACCAGCGTTCGTGCTGGACGTGCAGACCGCGTGAGACGACGCTTCATCCAGTCCCAAACATGCTCAACGGGGGACAGATCCGGAGATCTTGCTGGCCAGGGTAGTTGACTTACACCTTCTAGAGCACGTTGGGTGGCACGGGATACATGCGGACGTGCATTGTCCTATTGGAGCAGCAAGTTCAAAAAATGGTTCAAATGGCTCTGAGCACTATGGGACTCAACTGCTGTGGTCATAAGTCCCCTAGAACTTAGAACTACTTAAACCTAACTAACCTAAGGACATCACACACATCCATGCCCTAGGCAGGATTCGAACCTGCGACCGTAGTGGTCGTGCGGTTCCAGACTGTAGCGCCTTTAACCGCTCGGCCACTCCGACCGGCGAACAGCAAGTTCCCTTGCCGGTCTAGGAATGGTAGAACGATGGGTTCGACGACGGTTTGGATGTACCGTGCACTATTCAGTGTGCCCTCGACGATCACGGCCAGTGTAGGAGATCGCTCCCCACACCATGATGCCGGGTGTTGGCCCTGTGTGCCTCGGTCGTATGCAGTCCTGATTGTGGCGCTCACCTGCACGGCGCCAAACACGCATACGACCATCATTGGCACCAAGGCAGAAGCGACTCTCATCGCTGAAGACGACACGTCTCCATTCGTCCCTCCATTCACGCCTGTCGCGACACCACTGGAGGCGGGCTACACGATGTTGGGGCGTGAGCGGAAGACGGCCTAACGGTGTGCGGGACTGTAGCCCAGCTTCATGGAGACGGTTGCGAATGGTCCTCGCCGATACCCCAGGAGCTCAAATGGCTCTGAGCACTATGGGACTCAACTGCTGTGGTCATAAGTCCCCTAGAACTTAGAACTACTTAAACCTAACTAACCTAAGGACATCACACACATCCATGCCCGAGGCAGGATTCGAACCTGCGACCGTAGCGGTCGTGCGGCTCCAGACTGTAGCGCCTTTAACCGCGCGGCCACTCCGGCCGGCACCCCAGGAGCAACAGTGTCCCTAATTTGCTTGGAAGTGGCGGTGCGGTCCCCTACGGCACTGCGTAGGATCCTACGGTCTTGGCGTGCATCCGTGCGTCGCTGCGGTCCGGTCCCAGGTCGACGGGCACGTGCACCTTCCGCCGACCACTGGCGACAACATCGATGTACTGTGGAGACCTCACGCCCCACGTGTTGAGCAATTCGGCGGTACGTCCACGCGGCCTCCCGCATGCCCACTATACGCCCTCGCTCAAAGTCCGTCAACTGCATGCTGTCGCGGCATGCTACCAGTGTTAAAGACTGCGATGGAGCTCCGTATGCCACGGCAAACTGGCTGACACTGACGGCGGCGGTGCACAAATGCTGCGCAGCTAGCGCCATTCGACGGCCAACACCACGGTTCCTGGTGTGTCCGCTGTGCCGTGCGTGTGATCATTGGTTGTACAGCCCTCTCGCAGTGTCCGGAGCAAGTATGGTGGGTCTGACACACCGGTGTCAATGTGTTCTTTTTTCCATTTCCAGGAGTGTATATGGCATAGTGCTTTGGCAACTTACGACCAAATTATGAAGTTTCAACCTAACCTAGACCATGAAAACACTACCGATCAGCCAACTTTCTTCAAAATGATCAGAACATATAAAATGGTATTCTGTCGGTCGGAAATCTTGCCTCCTGACAGCGTGTAACCATTTTTGTAACAGCTGTGGTTTTGAGAAAGGAAACCTGCAAATAGATGCACAGAGATTATGCTAATACCGTGTTACAAAAACATTTATTAAGCAAGTGAACTGACATACAAAACAACTTAAAATATTCACATACCTGTGAAATGTAATATTCGTTCCTTTCTCGAATGTATTTGTACAATTAATCGCTGCACAACTCTTCACCATTGTACTTCTTTTGACTGGAATGTACAGACAGTAGAATTACGAGTAACAAATACTGTATGTACGCCCCAACAAATATACAACGTTGAATCAGGGTATTCATAAACAACAATACTACACAACACATCAGAGTACAACCACTATAATGGCGTCCAGCCGAAGGTTCAAATTATCCCGCGACTACAGCGCCATCAGTGAGTCTACAGTCTATTCACCGAGAGCTGGGACGAAACATAAACAGTGTCACGTGAGCGACTGCGCTCGTTTCCAGAGAAAGCATTCGGTGTTCACGTGATACGTAGGGGTGTGGAAAATCCTTGCCGCACGCTTTGCGGCTGGCGGCGTTCAGCTGGCTGCCGAGCTGTCACAGCGGACCGTGAGAAACCTGGGCAACAATGTACGAAATAAATTTAACAATAATGTTAAAATAATGTTAAACTGAGTTCATTCTGTCGAAGCAGATTTATTTTCATTCAGGTTGCTAACAAAACGCTCTATTCACATACAATTGTTAATTTTAATAACAATACCAGTAATAATAATGAGAAAGGACGAAACAAGGTTC